>NC_039361.1:133564226-134206951 GCF_003573695.1 Papaver somniferum | reverse complement strand
AGAAGGAGAACAAGAAGAAATTAGATGATGAACATAAAGAAAAGATGAAGAAGAAAAAGAAAAGTGAAAAGGAACCATCAAGTAAAATAAAGAGAAGATGATAATTTAAGAATCAGAAGAAGAGGAAGAAGAAGATTCATACGAAGAAGAGAACAAATCAAAGGAGGAGGGAGAAGAATTAGAGGAAGAAAAATTAACTGAGGAAAAGAAAAAATCAGATGTGAAGCCGGAAAATGAACTCAAAGGTAACAATATTGAGTTGTGTTTTATACTGCCATATCATTAAGTTTTTTAACTATTAAAAAGAAATAAGTCAATGGTTGAGTTGCATGTATGCAGGTAGGCTAAGGGCGAACGAAGTTACATTCAAAGGAGGTCTCATTCCATTAGTTTAAATGAGGAGTTTTCTATACAAGTTGTTTGAAGTAGAAGAAGAAGGATATAAGAAGAAACCAATCCTTGCAAAATCACTGAAGGACAATCCTTTCTGGGACTTCTTCATCCCATTCTACGCAGCAGGCAACAATAGTATAGTGACTCCTAAATGGTTAGAAAGAATCAATCTTGCAATACGGCTGCTGCTTAGTGCATTTAATAAAGAAACAAAAAAGCTCACATCTGGAGATCCTGAAAATGAGGAGAATTATACAGAGTGCTCTCTGGATGCAAGGGAATTCGCGTTGATCTTCAAAATCATAAGAATTGTAGAGAGTGAAGATTTCAAGAGGAGACTCAAATCAAAGAACCAAGATGAATGCAGGAAATTCTTGAATACCAAGTTCAGACCAGAGAAAGACCCAGATTGTAAGCATAAAATAAATAAGACTGGGGTTGAAAACAAACTAAGAATTGCAGCTGGAGATGAGTCCGACCCGGAGTATTTTGTCAGACTTTTTGCCATGTGGTTGTGTGCGGTATTTTTCTTCCCAGATTCTGGAACAACAAGCTTTTGGAAGAAATGGTTACCTCATGTTCTACAAATGGATAAAGTGTCATGGCCAGATCACATTGTAGAATTTTTTTATTGCGAACATCTCAAAACAAAAAGGAAAAAAAGGGATTGTTATTGGATGCACTACAATGATACCGTTAAGTAAAAGACATTTATTTCAAAGTAAAATGTTTATATTTGTATATAGTACAATCTTGTATACAATATGTAAAAACTTACCTCTTTCATTTCTCTGCATCCAGTATTGGTTCTGTGAACACACTGGGAACTACATCGACAAGAGGAAGGGTTTTGAAACCAGAACTCCGAGATTCCTAAGATTGAACCAGCACACATTGTGCAAGAAACTTCGCAATGAGTTTGGAGAAAAGGCTAGAAAGGGAATAGACATGACTTGGTTTAAACATCAGGTAATTTTTTTCTTACTCTCTTTAAATTTCCTAGTACAGAATACTATTTTTGTGTGTGTAAACAATGGAAGTTAATCCCATCAAATGGATCAACAACCAAAGTTGACACAAAATAACTGAAATCTACTGCAGACAAGTACGATTATGTACATTTTTTTTTTGTATCTTTGTATTAAATTAGAGGTGGTTCATATTAGGATTAGGAAAACAAGTGTGATTATAGATGATAGAGTTAAATAAATGATACCGAGTTGCCATCTGAAATGTATTACAGATTTTGTATATCAACAATGAAATTTGATCCCCAATGAATGGAATCAACAACCAAAGTTGGCACAATATCTGAAATGTATTATAGATTTTGTGTATCAACAATGGAAGTTGATCCCCAATGAACGGAATCAACAACCAAAGTTGACATCATATCTGAAATTTACTCCACTTATATATCGCCTAAATAGAGTTTTAGCTGCAAATTCATATACGCCACACCTCACTCGGGGGCTACGCCCCCTCGTGAAATATATATTAAGGGTATAATGTGAGAAAAAATAGATTATCACCCAAAAAAAATACTTTGCTCACTATATTTCACACCGGTTTGCAGGTTCATGAAGATTTTGTTGATTCGGTACAGAAGATGAGATGTAATTGACCTATCAGCACCAACACGAGAATTGGAAGTAGAGAGGCAGAAGAATGATGAGCTGGCAGAAGAAAACTTGTATCTTGAATGTGACAAGCAAGAAATAACTTATCAAAGAATGGGTCAAACAAGAACATCGATGAACAACATAATCTTCATGAAGAATATTATTGACAATAACAAGGACATGATTCAGTTGCAACCTGCAGATGTAGAGAGACTTGAAGATATTGCTAAACAAGTGAAGGAATAGAAAGAAAAGGAAATGCATTCCCAGAAAGCAAGATCAGAGCGTACTCAACAGGAATTCAGAAGATCAGCCAAAGATATCTTAGAGACTGAATTAACTCAAGTGGAGAATACAAGTGGAGAACCATTTGGAAAGGAGACTGAAGCTGACTTGAATGTAGACGAAGAACCAGAATCAAGTCAAATAACGTTGTCATTATCAGATGCAAGTACAGACAATTTAGAAAAGACTTTCAGAAGGGTTTTCAAAGTGGACTAAATATCCAGGTAAATCCTATGTTGAACGATCACTCGGAAAACTGGAAGATGGGATTTAATGCAGGAAGAAAATTACAAAGAAGACAAGAAGCAAATCTTCAGATCTATAATGTGATTGCAGAGATTGGTAATTCAGTTGAACAGTTAGAAGAGGAGAATGAAGTCGAAGAAGGAGAAAGGAGTACAAACATGCAAGAAGCGGAGATGGTGGGAGATTTAGTTGTTTATTCAACTCCAATTAAGGCTATACTTCCAGAGAGATCAGATTATGTCGCTACAGGTACTATTTTAACCCAGTTGAAGAAGTAATCAATTTACTTCTTAGTGTTTAACTCTGCAAGTGTTAGATATAAGAATTGTATGCAAGTCTGTGTATGTTATGCCCATTTTGGATTAATATTAGTATTAGTTTGGTTTATTGATTTCTATAATCCTTAATGAATGAAAATGAATGAATGTTAATATTAAAAATAGCAGGTATGTACATCTAATTGAGTTTACTTGAGTTTACAGATAAAACCATGCATTTATTTATTTATTTATTAAGTGTCAACAATGAAAATTGATCTATGAAATCAATGGGTCAACAATAATGAATGATTGGTTTGTTATCAAGAAAATGAGTGTTAGCATTGCAGGGTATTTCCACATAATGGAATTAACTTGTGCATACAGATAAAACCATGCATACTTTTTTTATTTTTTTTTAAGTGTTAACAGTAGAAGTTGGATCCAATAATGTGGGGTAAACAATGGAAGTTGATCCCATGAAAGACCAATAACAATTGTTGATCCCAAAACCAATAGGTCAACAATGATAGTTTATACTGTTTACATAAGCATGTTTCCTGTTAATATAATCGGATTATTTCTCTACAGGTACTATCCCAAGCTTCAATGCGATCACTGCCAGAATATTTGATACTCCTACACAACAGATGGAAGATGCTCCTACACAGCAAACAGAATATACTCCTACACAACAAATGGAAGAGGATGATTCTGCACCTGCAGCAGACGAGGATGTATTGGAAGGGCTTAAAGTGATATACAAAGTTGATGGAATTAATGGGCCAACTAAAGAGGAAGAATGGGACACCACCCAAGACGATGATTCTGGAGCGACGTAGATCCAAAGGAATCAGTGCGACACTATTGAAAGATGAGTGAATCATAACACAAGGTCAAGGAAGGCGCCACATAAATACACACCTCAAGGTAAAGCGATAACGAAGCAGGCAACCAAGGGGAATAAAGGGAGAAAGGGAAAGAAGAAGAAGAATAAGAAGGGGGGAGGTGTTGAAGAACCGAAAATAATCGACCTCGACGATTACATTGATGGGATTCCACCTGAGCCAACACAACTGAAGAATCCAGAAAAACTCAAACTTTAGAAATCATGCACCGAGGAAGAAGAAAAGGTCTTTCATCCATTCTTTGAGAAAGCGACAAAAAGGTATGTATCTCTGTAACAACTTGCCTGTTTATTTATAAGTGTAAACAATCAAAGTTGATTCCATGGAACATCTGCGAAAAAACGATTGTAATCCAAGTTACAGTTAGAATTTCTAATATGTTATGTCATGATAGTAATATTTTCATTTGAAAAATGCAGTGTCAGAGCATGTAGCTTTTATTATTTCAACAATGACGTGGAAGAGATCGTCTTTGGAAAGCATATCCAAGCTCTAATGGATAACCAAAACATTAACAACGAGATTGCTGATTACTACATCAACTTGCTGCAATCAAAAATGGAAGATCCAAGTAAGCCGAACTACTACGGGAAGAAGCACTTGATTCTGACAACAATGCTTATGTAAGTAACGAAAACTCTTAATCTGTCTTTTCAATAACTTGTTACATCAACTTATTTAGGTCTATATTATCGTAGTTGACATCTTATTTAGGTGAGATGAAACAATTTAGTGTTCTAGAGATGGTACAAGTATACATGAATGAATTATTGTTAGTTTTATAGTAAAACAATAAATTGGATCAACAACAAAAGTTGACACAAAAAACTGAACAATATTACAACTTTTTTGTATAAACAATGTTTGATGACCCTCAAAAATGTGGAACTTGAGAATACAATTTCAAAATTATAGTATCAATAACCAAACTTGATAAAACATTTATGATATACTTGTTGTTATCTAATATCAAAAACAAACTAATGCCAAAAATATGATGCAGCAATTGATGATGGGCGCAGTAGATACCAAAGATGCCACGAAAGTGGAGGCATGTGGGATTACAGCTCAGGTAAGGCAGAATTACACAGTGAATGGCGATGACACGTACCTGCTCATACCAATATATCTCTGTAATAAACCTTAAGTTTTCCTTAGTCAGTTAAGGATGCCCCTGTTGTTATTGGCACCCTGGTAATAACTTAGAGTAGTTTAAATCTTTTTACCATTGTTGCTTCGTGCCTATCACACGTGCGTTGCACGCTGTTGTGTGTGGAGGTATAAGGCATATGCCTTGGATGCTTTTATTCTTTATGCAGAATCGATAGTCAACTTTGATTTTCTCTCTCAATTTCTCTTCTACCCATTCTAAATCTCTATCCTTAGAGATTTGAGTTGTTTCTGTACAGATTTATAGTGTAGATCACTACAATTGGTATCAGAGCACTCGGTCCGAGTGTTCCTGTGTTAAAAATGGTGACCCAAAAGGAATCTGACGCTATCCATAAGAGAGTGATTGAGTTATCTCAACAACAAACCGAGGGTTTCAAGGATTTAAGCAAAAAACTTGACGAAGCTCGGAACAATCTGTCACCGGATCTCTTAGCAGGACTGGGGAGATTATTTGAGACTCGCAATCCTTGAAGCAAAGATGCTGAATAAACCAGAAGACGGGGATGGAGTATTGGAAACCCCAAACAAACCTCGTAATTATACAAGGGAGAATGAATCTGGTAAAGGTAACTATCAACTTCAAAATAATCAGTTCATGTCTACTCATAAACCTAAGATATATTTCCCTAAATTCGATGGCAATAAACCTAGATCTTGGATCCGTAAGTGCAATAAGTTCTTTCAGTTGCATCTAATGGACGAGGAACAGAAAGTGATGATTGCATCCTTACATATAGAGGGTAGATCTGATGTGTGGTATCAGGATTATCAAGTAGGGAAGGAAGTGATGTTATGGGAGGAATTCTGTGATGATATCAATTTCAGATTTCAGGAGCTAGGTCATGATGATGTGGTAGGGGAATTCAACAAACTTAGCCAAGAAGGTTCAGTTATAGAATATCAGGAACTCTTTGAAGAGCTCACGACTCTGATGATTGCTAAAATGGCTATCTGAATGAAGCTTACTTTACATCCGGCTTTGTCAGTGGGCTTACGGAAGAAATCAGATTGGCAGTTCAAATAAACTCACCATCTACACTCAATCATGCCATGTATTTGTCTAGGATGCAGGAAGCTGTGTTGGAGAAGATAGCTAGGAAGGCCAAATTTATATCAAGGATTCCTCCAATCTCAATGTACAGAAGCAGCTCTAGGAGCTTTGTAACTCCTCCAAAGTCAAATTCCCCATCTCCCAAGGATGGAGGCACCTCAAAGCTACCTCCCATTAAGAAATTAACTTATGCTGAAATGAGGAAGAGGAGGGAGAAGGGATTTTGCAACAACTGTGATGAAGAGTACAAATATGGACACAAGTGTGCTAAGCAACAACTTTATATGTTGGTTGGTGATGAAGAGGAAACAACTTCAACTGAAGAAGATTCTCCTGGCAGCTCACCAGTCATACAAGAACTGGAAGAAGAGGTGGAAGTATCACTACATGCTCTGTCTGGTAATATATCCCACAACACTATTAAAATTCAAGGAACTACTAGGAATAAGAAGACCTTCACTGTTTTGATTGATAGTGGCAGCATACATAGTTTCATAGATCCAAAAATGGCTAGACTCAATGGGACATTGATTAAAACCACTGCAGCTCTACAAGCAGCTGTAGCAGATGGCAACAAGGTGCTCAGTGATGCTAAGTGCCCACAATTTAGCTGGAAGATGCGAGTACACCCTTTTGTTTTTGATGTCAGGGTCTTAGAATTGGGAGGGTGTGACATAGTCTTGGGAGTGGATTGGATGAAAAACATCAGCCCTGTGAAGTTTGACTTCAAGGAGATGACCATATATTTCAATCATGAAGGCAAGAAAGTGGATCTTAAGGGCATTACTGGGGAAGTGAGGGTATCTTCTATGACAACATGAGCTTGTCAAAAAATATCTGAGGAAGAACAAACATGGGTTTACAGGCCACTATTCTCCGTTACAGCGGTGGAACCAAAATTTGAGACCCCAAAGGTTCTTAAACCACTTTTAACCCAATATTCTTCCATTTTACAAGATCCCTATGCCTTACCACCTCTCAGAGTTCATGATCACTATATTCCCCTCACGCCTAATGCAGTGCCCCCTAACCAAAGACCCTACATGATTCCATATGTGCAGAAGGAAGTAGTAGAAAATTGGTAAAAGAAATGCTCAAATCTGGAGTGATTAAACTCAGTTATAGCCCCTTTTCCTCATCTATATTGTTAGTCAAGAAGAAGGATGGGAGTTGGAAATTTTGTGTTGACTACAGGAAGGTGAATGAGATAACACTAAAGGACAAGTACCCCATTCCAGTGATTGAGGAATTGTTAGATGAGCTCAAAGGATCCTTTGTGTTTTGCAAGATTGACTTGAAGGCAGGGTACCACCAAATCAGAGTATCTCTAGGGGACACTCCAAAGACTGCATTCAAAACTCACCAAGGGAAATATGAGTTCTTGGTTATGCTTTTTGGCTTGACTAATGCCCCAGCCAGCTTTCAAGCCTTGATGAATGATGTGTTCAGGCTCTACTTGAGAAAATTCATATTGGTATTTTTTGATGATATTTTAGTGTATATCCCAAACATGAAGTCACACCAAGAGCATTTATAGCTAACCTTGGAGGCTCTCCAAGAGAACCAACTATTTGCAAATATCAGCAAATGCTCATTTGGGCAGGATCAACTGGAATATCTAGGGCACGTAATATCAGGAGAAGGAGTGGCAACAGATCCATTTAAAATTGAATGTATGACAAGATGGCATGTGCCTGCAAGTATTAAAGATTTGAGAGGGTTCCCAGGTCTGACTGGGTACTATAGGAAGTTTGTAAGAAATTATGGACTTATTTCAAAGCCATTGACAGAATTATTGAAGAATAATAGCTTTCAAAGGAGCATCGCAGCTCAAGAGGCCTTTGAGAAGTTAAAGAAAGCAGTTACAACTACACCAGTCTTGGTGTTACCAGATTTCAGTAAACCTTTTGAATTGTCTACTGATGCATGTGATACTGGAGTGGGAGCAGTGTTAATACAAGGGGGGAGATTCATAGCTTTTTCAACAAAGGTATGGGGCCAAGATTCTTAGCTATGTCTACATATGAGAAGGAACTAATGGTAGTAGTGATGGAAGTAACCAAGCGGAGGTCTTACCTACTAGGAAATCAATTTATCATATACACTGACCACCAAAGCATCAGGTACTTTATGGAACAGAGAATGCATACCTTGTTACAGCGGTAGTGGCTAGATAAGTTATTGGGGTATGATTATGTACTGAAGTACAAGAAGGGGTCTGAAAATCAAGTAGCGGATGCATTATCAAGGGTTCAAGTGAGAGAACTAGTTTCTTGCCACAGTCTGACTCAGTTACAACCTGGGTGGTACATAGAATTACAAGAAAGCTATCAGAATGACTCACATGCTGAGTCAATAATTCCACATCTGACTGTTCAAGAAGGAACTGTTGAGAATTATGACTACCAGCAAGGGGTACTGAGATATAAAGGAAGGGTCTACATTGGGCAGAGTGGTAATCTTAGGCAAAAGATTATAACTACTACTCATTCTTCTTCTATTGGTGAATACTTTGGGGCTCAACCTACCTATCAAAGGGATAAACTATACTTCTTATGGGTTGGGATGAAAGGGGATATCCAAGAAGCTGTCAGAAGCTGTGATATTTGCCAACAACATAAGAGTTTTAACACTTCTCCAGCAGGGATGTTGCAGCCACTTCCAATTCCTGAGCAAGCCTGGGAGCACATAAGTATGGACTTCATCTCAGGTCTCCCAAAGTCATAAGGAAGGGAAGTTATCCTAGTCATTGTAGACAGACTCACTAAATTCAGTCATTTCATAGCACCGAGTCATCCCTACACTGCAGTCTCATTTGCAAAGGTATTTCTTGATACCGTGTACAGAATCCATGGGACTCCTAAATCCATAGTTTCAGATAGAGATGTTGTTTTTGTGAGCAATTTTTGGCAAGCCTTGTTTAGTAGGCTAGGAACATCTCTACATCTAAGTTCTGCATATCACCCTCAGACTGATGGCCAGACTGAGAGAGTGAATGCTTGTTTGGAAGCTTACCTGAGATGTATGACTAGATTTAAGCCTAACAAGTGGGTGACATGGTTACCAATGGCCCAATGGTGGTATAACACCAGCTACCACTCAAGTATAAAGCTCACCCCGTTTGAGGCACTGTTTGTCTATGCACCATAACAGTTTGGTGTCTCATCATGTGCTCAAGGTGTCAGTATTGTAGTAGATGATTATATTGACCAGAGACAAGCCATGAAGCTTTTACTCAAGGACTCCCTAGAAGCATCTCAACATATGAAGAGCCAAGCTGACAAGAAGAGATCAGAGAGGTCTTTTGAATTGGGAGACTGGGTGTATCTAAGGCTACAACCCTACAGGCAATCATAAGTTCAGCTAAAAAGGAACCTGAAACTCTCAGCCAAATTTTTTGGTCCTTATCAAGTTGAAGAGAAGATTGGGAAAGTGGATTATAGATTGAGGTTGCCAGCAGAATCTAGAATTCATCCTACCTTCCATGTCTCTCAACTTAAACCCAATCTTGGTGATGGAGTACTACCACAGACAACACTACCAACCCTAACTAAAGAAGGGAAAATGAAGGTGAAGCCATTGCAGGTGTTGAGCACAAGGGACATCAGGAAAAACAACCAGAATGTTACTCAGGTACTAGTGCAATAGGAGGGAATGAATGTTGCTGAAGCTAGTTAGGAGGACAAGAATTTTATGGCGACACAGTTTCCAAAGCTGATTCTTGAGGACAAGAATATGGAGAAGTAAGGGGGTTTGTCATAAACCTTAAGTTTTCCTTAGTCAGTTAAGGGCTTCCCCTATAGTTATTGGCACCCTGGTAATAACTTAGAGTAGTTTAAATCTTTTTACCGTTGTTGCTTCGTGCCTATCACACGTGCGCTGCACGCTGTTGTGTGTGGAGGTATAAGGCAGATGCCTTGGATACTTTTTTTCTTTATGCAGAATCAATAGTCAACTTTGCTTTTCTCTCTCAATTTCTCTTCTACCCATTCTAAATCTCTATCCTTAGAGATTTGAGTTGTTTCTCTACTGATTTGTACTGTAGATCACTACAGTCTCCAGGACAAGAAAAAGAGACCATTCGATTGGGTGATGCTTGCGTTAATAGGTGGAAGATGGTTAGTTTTAAAAATCATATATCACAACCCAGGATAACACCACCAATATGCTGTCATGGAAACCAATTTTAGAAATTACAGACACACCTGAAGAAGATAAGGAGGAAAAACAACTTACAGACTCAGTTGAAGAAATACTCAATTAATAAGACTCTGTTGAAACATTAGATTAGTGTAACATACTGTTCATGCTCTGACAAAAGAAACATCTTAAGTGTAGTTTAACATATACTGGTAAGTAAAATATAGGTCTGATGATTGGAAGTTAGTTTGAAGAGACATCTTAGTTATTGCAAAGAAATGTCTGCAAGTCTGTTTATGTTCTGAAAATTTTGGATGATCTATTTGTAATGATTTTTTATGAATTAATGTTAGTATTAGTTTGGTTTACTGATTTCTATACATTAGTTTGGTTTAATGAATGAATGATTGGTTTGTTATCAAGTGAATAAATGTTGGTATTAAAGATTGCAGGTATGTAGAGCTAATGGATTTAACTTGTATATACAAATGAAACCATACAATTTTTTTCTTTTTATTAAAACAATGGAAGTTGATCCAATAATGGGGGTCAATAATGGAAGTTGATCCCAAAAAGGCAATGAGTGAACAATTATGGATCAATGAGTGATTGGTTTCTTGTATATACAAGTTAACTTATATATACAAATGAATGTTGGTATTGAAGATTGCAAGTTTATACAACTAGTGGAGTTAACTTGTATATACAGCTAAAACCATGCAATTTTTTTTTTTATTAAGCATCAACAATGGAAGTTGATCCCATAAATAGGACCAATATTGATATGTTGATACTGTTTACATTGTACTTTTTCCTGTAAAAACCAGTAAACCTGGAACCTGCAAACTGACATAAGCTTTACAAAACACAAGAATAACATTCATAACAAATAAAACAAAATGTATGTTATTAAAAAAGTAACAAATCCAACAAGAAAAAATAGGAAAGCATAAAAAGAACTAACATCAAGGTGACATAAACTAAACAAAATGCATGTCATAAAAAAACAGTCCAGAAAAATAGGAAAGCATTTCACAAAACTTCAGAACAACATCCTCCTCAAAAAGTTGATCATCTTGGAAGTAGACTCCTTGCGGAACACTTGTGCACGAGGATCCAAAGAAGCTATGTGATATCTATGACGGTTGTGGAAGGCAAGACTCCCACACTGACCACACTTCCTTTTCTTGCGAACTTTCTCTCGAGAACCCTATACCTTGAAGTAGTTGTCCTTCCAGATGACGCTCGACCATCGTTGGAGGAAAGACATAACCATCCTCAGAAATTTTAGGCGGCCTCTCACCGTCCGGAATAGGATAGATATGACGAGCATACAAACCTCTATAGTACTCGGTCGTATAATACAGAATGATGTAGTTGTAAGGTTCATCTTCCCCAATCTGCAAGGGAAACTATGCTTCTACCACCAATTGCAAGTGCATGTCTTAGCATCCAAGTCGACTGTGTGCTTTTCAGTAAGAGAAATGATCTCAAAAACTTTATCATTTGATCTTTGGAACTTGTAAAAACGGCAGTCAGTCACCCTCTTGTTGAGCCTAGCCTGCATCCGGGGAGTAAGCTTTATAGTCCACTTACTAGACTCCACCAACTTCTTGTAGTAATGATCCATTACCTTAGCACAAATACAATCGATAAGATCAAGTGCTGGAAGCCGCTTATCATGCTTAATCACATTGTTAAAACTCTCAACAATGTTCACCGAATATTTCTCCTATAAATGCATGAGAAACCCAGTTCTAGAATGAAATCTTTACCATCCAATCAATAACTGAATCCAGCTTCAGATTTCTCATACTATTTGCAGCAGCATAAAATTTCTCCTTTGTTAACGCGGTGTAGCACTCTTCAAACAACTTCACAACAGTTTTCCTACTCTTTCCCTTTGGAACAGGAATATTCCCTTTCATGTGGTATAAACAGTAGGAATGGTGATCGTTTGGAAAGATCACAGGGACATGCTTCAAATGGCCAGTTCCACGATCTGATATGATGGAAGTGGATGATCTTCACTGATAATACCCTTCAATTTGGTTAAGAACCATTTCCAACTCTCACAATTTTCGCAAGGAACAGTTTCAAATGCAACTGGATAGATCTCTACAACAAACAATAAAACACCAAAATCTCATAAAGTGACCCATAAAAACTGAAATCCATGAACAAGTTATGGGGTGAACAACAAAAATTATGGGATCAACAACAAGAATTATGGGACCAACCAGAAAAAGTTATGTAATCAACAACTGGAATTATGGGATCAACAACAAAAGTTATGGGATCAACAATTGAAATTATGGACCAACAACAAAAGTTGATACAGAAATATGGGATCAACAACAAAAGTTATGGGATCAACATAAGTTATGTGATCCATAGAATTGAAATACAGGGACATATCAAACTATATTGTGTAATCAACAACCAAAGTTTAAACACTTAACAATTAAAAAAGAGAAAAAAGATTAAAAATCATACGTTGGTTACCAGTTTTCCCGCAAGCAACCATAAGCCCTCCCTTAAACTTCCTAGTGAGAAAAGTGCAATCAATAAATAACATCAGACGACAGTAATTATTGAAACCAGTAATGGAAGCTTCGAAAGCAACAAAAAACTTTTGAAACTACTTCGTTACACCATCATACTCAAACTTGACGACGCTTCCAGGATTATAACATTCAATTGATTCTTTATACCAAACAAAATCTGAATAGGACTTGATGTCATCACCCCAAAAACACTCTTTCGTGAAATGTAAACCATGTTATGCCTGACTATACGTGAGATCAACATCATACTCCAGATGGAGCAGATATTTGACATCAGCTGCAGTCCTCTTATTCTTTGATGCACGAAAATCATCTATTAAGATATCCTTCAGAAAATACTTCGTTATTCTGACTTTTGATGGATCGGAACGAGCTCAATCACATGAATGCTCTCTGTGAAACGTCTTGAATTGAAACACACCTTCAGTTTTTGCAACGATACACTCCATAGTTTATCGTATCTGGTCACTCTTAAGTATGAAAGTTTTGTAACCACTGTAAACTTCATACTTCTTAACAGTATCACGACAATATTTAACACTTTCAAACATCTTCCCTACTCCGGTTAAGATGTTGGCCCAAGCATCTGACTTCTTGGGGACCCTTTTGATCAAAGATAAATCATCCGTCAAGTCTTCTACGATAGCCACCTCGGTGTTTGAAACACAACTCGATGATGACGAAGAAGGAGCAACATAAGAAGAAGAAGGAACAGAATCAAGGAAAACGTTAAATTGGATGTTAAACTTCAACACATCAATCCCTTTCGAGATGCAGTAGTGAATGAAAAACCTCAATTACAAATTGTGATTAATGACATGTGAAATTACATCTACCAAAAAGTATGAGGTCTTCAGGGACATAAGGCCAATTTTGTTTCACCACACTTATCATCTCGCTGACAGTAGTTGATTCCGAAACAGCATGCGAGACGGGTAAATCGCAAAATGTGAGCTCTGCAACAGCCATCTTTGGCCTCCAACAACCATAACAGATCAATAAAACCAATAAAACATAGAATAAAAAAAAATTGTGTTCAGAATTTGGGATCAACAAACCAATGCTGATCCAATTAAAACATCCGTCAACAACCATAATCAAAAAATTATCCAGGTTATTTGCATCAACAATGAAAGTTGATCCAACAAACCTGCATCAACAACCAATTTTGATCCAATAAAACAATTGTAAACAACCATAATCAGAAATTATCCAGGTTATTTGCATCAACATTGAAAGTTGATCCAATAAACTTGTATCAACAACCGATGTTGATCCAATAAAAACATCTGTCAACAACCATAATCAGAAAATTATCCAGGTTATTTGCATCAAAAATGGAAGTTGATCCAACAAACCTGCATCAACAACCAATGTTGATACAATAATCTGGATATTGTACAAATTTGCAGTGTCAACAATGAAAAAAACTATGTCAACAACCAAGATTTTGCTACAGAAAAACAACATAAACAGTATCACATATGGTACTTCGCATCGGATTAGTATGCAATCAGTGCAAATGTTAACCTGCTACATGAAATACTACATGACCATACATGCTCCATGTTAAAAATTTCACTGCAAACCATAAGAAAACATCCTAAACCTAACCTATTGTTTATTTCAAATTACGTCGCATATCACTCGTGGGTTGTGCCCCCTCGTGACAGTTATATTCATTGTCGAACGTTAGCTACTTCTAATTATTCTTATAATTGATTACACTAACTTCTAACTTCTAATTATGCCAAAGTTGATTCATCAACACTCAGTATTCTCCAAATAATTCTCCAAATAATTAATCAACAATCAGTGTTCTCCAAAATAATTCATAATTGTTTCATAGAAAGTAAATTAAAGATAAAATCATGAATTATAAACCTAACATTGAATTATGAGCCGATCTAAGTAAACAACAGAAATTCAAAATCAAAAAATGGAGATTGAAAAATTTAATAAAACATGTTTAAGAGATGAATAACGATCTCGAATTCAAAAAAAATGTGTAAACGAACCAATCAATCCAGTAGAATCAAACACACAAAATCAAGCTTCCAAAATCACGATCTCTGCAACACAAAATACGAATAAACTGAAATCAAAGATGAAGATTTAGAAATTACAAATCGAACATGCAAAAATCATATACAATTCTATTAATCTTCAATCACTTTTTTTTTGCTTAATCATGAATTTTATTACTTAAGATGAAAAACTTAATTACAGATAAAAGCCAATCAAGGCAAAATAAAAGAAAATTGCCTCATATATAAGGGCATTACATGAAATTTAGAATCTAAAATACATATCATCTTCATTTTCTAACTTTCCTAAGAATTGTGGTTTTTCTTGATAATAGATGACTGCCCCTCTATTCATCAAAACACCTTTCTTTGCCATAGTGTCAGCAGAAAAATTTGTCTCTCTGTAAGAATGTCTCAATGTAATGTAGGGAATTGACTTCTTTATCTGTTCCCATCTACTCAACACAATCCATGGCACCTTATTGTTTGAGAAAACAACTAATACTACCTTTGAGTCAAGACTAAAACATACCTTCTGAAAATGTTTGCTAATAGCCCATTCCCTTGCCACTATCAATGCCATTACTTCTGCTAGGTAATTTGTTGCTACTCCCATTCCACCTGAAGCTGCTCCAATACAATTACCTGAATTTTTTCTGGCTACAAATCCCAAGCCTTCCATCCCTGCGTTGCTTTTTCATGCACCGTCACAACAAATTAATATTTGATTAATCTCAGGCAATTTAAAGATACATTGCTTCACATTTGTAGCTTTTTCTTGTACATCAGAGATTCCAAAGAATTGAAGAATTTGCAGATCATATACACTTTCCCACATTTCACTTCTCATTCTTATACTTCATTCCTTGGAAATTCTCATAATTTTCTATTTAAATGCCTCAACATTAACTGTCACAGATTCATAAATTATGGAATTTCTCAAAAACCACAGTTCCACCATAATATTTAAAGAGCAGATTTTCCACACTTCCCTTATAGCAGGACTTTTTCCATTTGCACCATTCAAGATTTCCTCAAAGATGGTTGGTGTTGAGCATTTAAATATACCAGTCATCCAATGCCATATCTTCTTACTGAAATCACATGACCAAAGTATATGTTCCAGTGTGTCTTGATTATTACCACAAAAATAACATTTTGACACAGTTGAGAACCCTTTCTTTCTAACAATTTCCTCAGTTGCACATGCTCCCCTTAAGATTTTCCGTACATTACTAGAAGTATAAGTATGAATGTAAGGTTTCCAAACCTGCTTACCCCAAGAAATAGTTGAATGCTTCTTCCGTATGACCAGAGCTGCACCACCAACTGTAAACTTACCAGTCATGTCATGTGTCCATATTTTTTTTTATCTTGACCCTCCCTCAAGACTGGTAATTCACTGATATCAAAGAAGTTTAGCATTGCAGATGGAATATGCCATTCTCCATTTTGTATTAGGTCTTGCACCTTCAAATCAGCATTCTGCAAAATGTAATTATTTCCAGCATGCATATCTATTAAAGCATAATCTTTTATCCACTTGTCTTTTCAAACTGAGATTTTTTTTCCGTCGCCAACTATCCATCTACTGCCTTCATGCATCTCTGCCATTACCCATTTCAGTCCAGGCCATGTTGAGGATTGTTTATAGTACTTTATCCATGCACCATTCTTGTCCATGTACTTAGCTCTCATGAAAATTGTTCATTCTTCATCTTCATTTTCTATTTTCCACAAAAATTTCATTAACAGAGCTCTTTTCATCACTTCAAGTCTTCTTATACCCAATCCACCTTCCTCCACAGGTGCATTAACTTCAGCCCATTTCACTGTAATTAGCTTTTTCACATTTGGGTCTCCAAACCACAAAAAAATCATAATTATTCTTTCACACACCATTATCACTGACTTTGGCCATTTGTATACTGACATAATGTAAATAGGCATGCTACATAAAACAAACTTGACAAGAGTTAATCTTGCAGAAAAGGCTAGCAATTTACCTATCCAGCCAGCCAACATTTTCTGCATCAATTCCACCATCCCCCACACTTGTTGTGTCTTCACTCTTCCTGGATTTAATATAAAACCCAAATATTTTTCTGGAAAATTAGATAGCTCCATATGCAAATAGTTAGCAATCCCCTGTTTTCTTATAATTGAAGTACCACCCACAAAACATTTACTTTTTGCTTTATTTATTTGTTGGCCTTATGAGCTTTCATATTTCATCAATAAATCCATTAAAGTCTTCAATGTCTTCTTATTTCCATTACAAAAGATGAATATATCATCTGCAAACATCAAGTATGTTGTTTGACTTCCTCCCCTGCTCACCATTGGTTGTATTTTATTCATCTGCACAAGCCTTGTAATGTTTCTGCTTAGTACTTCCTCAGCTAGCACAAATAGTATGGGTGAAAGTGGATCACCCTGCCTCAATCCGCTTCCCACATCAAAGAAACCACAAGGACCTCCATTAACAAGAACAAATATCATGGCTGATTCAAAAATCATTTTTAACCACAAAATTCCAACTTCTGAAAAACCAAATCTTCTCAATAATTCAAATAAAAATTCCCAACTCAAGTAATTATAAGCTTGAGTTATATCAATTTTGAGACCAACATTGCCACCTCTTTTTTTCATTTCCAGCTCATTCACTAATTCAGAAGCTAAAACAACCTTTTCATGAATATTTCTTCCTTCGATAAAGGCTCCCTATTGGCAAGATATCATTTTATTAATTGCAGTTCCAATTCTATCAGTTATGATTCTTGTAATGATTTTGAAGTTAAAATTTGCTAATCCAATGAGTCTAAAATGTTCAGCCTTTTTGGCTCTATTAGAGCATAGCTCGGTTGAACCCACCAAGCGTTGGTATGTCAAGTTTGGTTGTAATATTTTTGTGAATCAAAACACATGTTAAGAGTCGCTTGATTATGTACTAGAGTCAACTTCGTATAGGTTAGCTTGAAAGTATTAGGATATGAGGCATTACAAGTATTGCGAAGTCTTGAAGATGTGAAGAAGCAAGGAGCTACAACGACAAAAATCATCCTTCCACTTGAGGTTAGTGATATTTGACTTGAACCGTTTCATTCCCTAACGTATCTTTCAAGTCGTGTATATTGAAAACATAACTGCGAAGCATATTTGAACTCTAGATAGACATAGTATTAATAAATACAATAAGAGGTTTATTGCTTAACCATTAAACATTGTAGATAAGACATCGTCGTAATCATTTGAATGCTATTGTGATTATGTATGGGTATGAGGTGAGGATTTCATCCTAGGTAACAATGTTTTACATGTGTTCTAAGGAAGTAAGTTCATAAACTTGTTTTTGAACCGAAAAGGAAATTGCCAGGCGTTATTGGTTTTGTTATTCATTACATATCTTATGAACAACCAATACGTGTGATTGAGTATAATCGTTCATGGCTTGTTTGTGTTCTTGGCAGAACTATTCACAAAGGCCTGACTTATGTATTGGTATGACTTTTATTAGCGAAACCGATATTAAGTAATCACCTGAGATGGTACGATCGGGTTTGTGTTTTGTCTGACCAAATCTGGGAAAGGGGAACCGATCCTAGTAAGAGGTGCGGTACATCACAAAGGGGAACCGATCCTTGTATGAGGCGCAACAAGGTTTATAGCAGAAAGGGGAACCGATCCTATGAACATGTGTAACACGTTTTTAGTAAAAGGGGAACCTATCCTATGGACATGTGCAACACATATAAGTTAGATACCATATATATGTGGGGAACCGATCCTAATACCTAGTCAACCGAATTTTGGAAAGATAGTGTGACTATGCACAGTACTCACATGGAAGGTAGAACCGAAACTTGTTTTGGTAGAACCGTAAAACCAATGATTGTGACTGAATGTATGTTTGATCAATCACATAGTTCTTTAAAGTCGGATGAACCAATTCTAAACTTGTTTGGAAGTATGGAAAATCGGTTTCAAGGTTGTAAGTGTGAAAGAGAACTTACAAAGTAAGGATGTCGACATACTTTGAACACGTGTTGTGAATGTTTATCTCTTTTAATTATTCAAAGTTATTCCTTAATATCTAAGGGAAGAGAATCCCAGGATCGAAACATAAGTAAGTTAAGAATATTTTAATTAAGGTTATTAATTTCATTTTGTAGGGAAATATAAGAATTAGTAACGTGCCTTTACTAATTAGATTTTCCGAGAGATTTCGATCATTATTTTTGGACAGGGCATTTCCAGGAATTACGGAAACCGAATTTGTGCTTTAATGAATATCTTGAGAATATTTTCGGTTTTGGAAATTACTTGGTGTCCAAACTTCCTTGTCTATAAATACTTGAAGTTTTCCTTTCTAGCAAACTAATCCTTCGTAACAAAAAACTTCCTCTTTGTTGTTGTTACTGGTGTAGCCGCCTATTCGGAGAGAAGAGTAACCTAATTAGGAGAAATCTCTTACGGCCGCTAAGTTTAAAGTCTTCTTTGGGATTGAGAAGCTATAGCGTGTACCGTTGGTGGGAAACTAGATAATTGCGGTTTATCTTTTGTTTTCGATTGATTTGATTGACTAATGGTGGTTGAAATCTGATTGCACCTAGTTTGTTTATGTTTGAGAATCTTCTCTTCTGATATAAGATTCACTCAAACTAATTCAGAGTTTCGACAGGGATCTTTAGACTGTTGTTACTGCTAAAGATGATCTTGTGATAATCCATTGTTAACAGACTCCGTTCTGTGCATGATTGATCACAAGAGATTCAAGTGATTGTGTGCAGGTTTATATTCAAGATCTAAGAAGATTTGAAGACAAATAAGATATGCAAGATTTCTGATTTGTGGGTTCATAATCTTTGGTATGCATAATACTTGTTTCGCTAGAGGATTCAATTAATAACCGGTTTATCCTTGTGATAGGTTGGATTGATTAATTGAGTAGATCGGCATCAACACAATTCTTTGGATTTAGAGTGTTGTTGGCTTAATCTTAAACGATTACTTCGGTAATTGAACATAAGATAGATCTAAGGACCCGACGAAGGAGTTTATGTTAAGATAAACGCAAGATCCTTTGTCCGACTCATATCACTTGGTTGAAGAGAGTTGATACCAAACAGATTTGTTCCTACTTTACTGTTTGGAATACGAACCAAAAGAATTGTTCCAAGTACGTGACTTATTTATAAGTTGGAGGCGTGGGAATACAGACGGAACTAGGTGAACTATAGGTTTAGTTGCTTGGTCTCAACTATACGAAGTTAGGTGTAATTTTATGTAGCGGCTTAATCCTGAGAGTATTCAATTCTTGACAAGGTCTCGGGGTTTTTCTGCATTTGCAGTTTCCTCGTTAACAAAATCTTGTTGTTTTATTTACTTTATATTTCCGCATTGTAATTTTCTTATTATAATTAAAGTAAATTACACAAACTTTAATTCCTATTTACTTGATAAGTGAATCCTATTGTGTTTGGTTAAGTCCGAACCTTTTTATCAAGTAACATACTTCGTTGTTGTATTGTCTCGATCTAGTATCCATAGACGATCACACAAAGTGTGAACCGATTAGTTGTATTGTCTCGACTCAATCCATAGACAATCACTTTCGGAGAAAGGACTTATAGGTAGGAAATGTTTTAGCTTGAGGTATATTTGGGTACCCTCGCCTTTTCAATTGGTATCAGAGTGGGCAAACACGAAAAGATCTAACAATATGTGTTTGGTGCGATCCAACCTATAAGAATTAATCTATTGAGTGACTCAATTAACGTGTCGTCAAGATTAGATGACTCAAAGTTGTTTGAAGGTATGTCAGTCAATGAAATTATTGAGCTTTTACGTACCAAAGAATTTTGGTATGTGGAAGAATGCCAATTGTACCTCAGACTCACTGAAGATCCCAAAGACAAAATGAGTCGAAAACTCATTGAATTCGCTGAAATAGAAAAACAGATCAGTGATCTGTCTTTAGAACTCGAACTTTACGAGTTGAAAGAGGACGAGTCTTTTAAAAAGATCTGTAAAATCCTTAGTGATAGTCAACATCTGCAGGATGAAGTGGATTCTTTTCTTTTGGAACTCGAGTCCATAAAACAAGCTTCTAGGGAACCAACGTCTGAAAGAATCCAATATCTTCATGATTATTGCATGAATTTTTCTTTAGATAATACCAGTATGGATCTATGTCCAAACTCTGTTGAAATCAAGTCAGATATCTATGACAAGATATCAAACACAGATACTGTTTATGTAGAGGAACAAATGACTAGTAATGCCAAAGTACAGAGAAGTATCTAATGTGGGCTAAGAAACCCATGTGTTATGAATATGGGCTAAGAAACCCATTTGAAAAATGGGTTTCGGATCCATGGTCCAACTCTAGAACCGTATCTAGTGGAACTGAAAAGGTGGGGGTCTAACAACCACACCCAATATTTCGCTTAGAAATCTAAATGGACAAACTCCAGTATACTTTCTATAGAATCAAATAGAAAGTCAGACTCAATCTAGATAAAAAGTATATCAAAGAGTTTATATCTCTATCTCTCGATTTAAATCTTGCTCAAGCAAACAGCGAGTCTCAATTTAAATACAAGAGAGATAAACTTGGATGGTACCAAAGACCAATATCCAAGTGTCAATCAATTTAAATCAATAACTAAAAGGTCGGATATTCTAATCGTTTGAAAAACGCACAACCTGTAATATTTCAATTATATAACAAAATATTATGCGGAAAATAAATAACACAGAAACCAGAATTTTGTTAACGAGGAAACCGCAAATGCAGAAAAATCCCGGGACCTAGTCCATATTGAACACACATTGTATTAAGCCGCTACAGAAACTAGCCTACTCCAAACTAACTTCAGTCTAGACTGTAGTTGAACCCCAACCAATCTAAAAATGATCCAAGGTACAATTATGCTCCGACGTCTCTGATCCCAGCAGGATGCTACGCACTTGATTCCCTTAGCTGATCTCACCCACAACTAAGAGTTGCTACGACCCAAAGTCAGAGACTTTAATAAACAAATATGTATCACACAGAAAAGTCTATGATAATATATAAATCCTTCTCCCATGAATTTACTCAGACTCTCTTCCAGAGACGAAGGAGCATAACTGTACCTTGGATCATTTTTAGATTGGTTGGGGTTCAACTACAGCCCAGACCGAAGTTAGTTTGGAGTAGGCTAGTGTCTGTAGCGGCTTAATACATTGTGTGTTCAATCTGGACTAGGTCCCGGGGTTTTTCTTCATTTGTGGTTTCCTCGTTAACAAAATTCTGGTGTCTGTGTTATTTCTTTTCCGCATTATATTTTGTTATATAATTGAAATATCACAATTTGTGTGTTGTTCAATCAATTAGAATATCCGACGTTTTGGTTGTTGATTTAAATTGATTGACACTTGGATATTGGTCTTTGGTACCATCCAAGTTATGTCTCTTTGATAAAGACTCGCAAATTTCTATTTGCTTGAGTATAGATCAAATCGAGAGATTGAGATATAAACTCTTTGATATACTTTTTATCTAGATTGAGTCTGACTGTCTAGTTGATTCTCTAGAAAGTATATTGGAGTTTGTCCATACAGATTGCTAAGCGAAATATTGGGTGTGGTTGTTAGACCCCCGCTTTTTCACTATGCTAGGAGCAAGTAAAAATCATCGTGTTACACGAGGATTGGGCTATAAGGGAATAGATGCTCCAAGTACTAGCAAAGAGGTAAAATTTGTCAAGGCTAGTGATGCTTCTCAACAAAAGTTTTCCACTGATGGAAAAAGTGAAATACCTTCACCGGAAGTTAAGGTTCGAAAGAGCAAAGTATATCAACCTCCAAAGTCAACACACACGGATCGAGGTAAGAATATTCCTTATGTTTGTCATTATTGCAGAAATAAAGGTCACTTGGAAAGGAGATGTCGTTTCCGTATAAGGAATGAGAAACTTCATGATGTTCTTGTTTGGGCATCACAAGAAGTTGTGAAACCAAGATCATATGTTAAGACTAATCCCCTAAACGCTACAGGTTGTGACTGTCCAACCTTTAGGCAAAGGAATCAGTGCTGTGATAAATCTAGATTTGCCTATAAATGTCATACGAATCCTTTTCACAATCGTAATGGTTATCAAAAGGATAACTTCGTAAAGACTAAGACAATATCCGATGCTCCCGATTGGAAAAAGACTAACTTGCAAAAGAATAGTCAATCCAATTCTCTTCCGAGAAATCTTGAAGAGAGTAATGGGAAGAAGGTTCTGGTTGTTCCTAAACGCACTCAGAAGTGGGTACCAAAGAAATCCAATGATGCTTTGAGTGTGAAAAGGAATGATCATACAGAAAATTCCATGACTATGGAGAAGGCAGTATCCATGATGTTGGAACTTAACAAGTTTTTTGAAAAATGGAATTGGATGTGAAAGGTTCTAAAAGCGATCTCTTTCATGATAATCCAAAGGTCACTTGTGGTGAGCAAGACATTGTTCACCCCAACGCAACTCGATTGTGTTGTAAGTGCATCCTCACCAAGGAATGTCCTGCTATGTATACGGTGAGGGAAGCACGAGAATTGGGGCACACAGATTATATTTGGTAAGGCTGTAGAAATTGACTGGATTCTTCTAAAAAGGTATGTCTATAAATCTGAGCAAGATTTGTGTTTTTATAATGATCCACGTACCTTTCTTATCGTTCATTTCTACCTAACTTGATCTGTGTTTAAGGTTCTTAAATGTTTAGGTTTGAAAATAGTAGTTCAGGATGTTTGGACTTCATGGTACACATACCTGGTGTGCATACCATCATTTAAAATCAAAATCCAGGGACTAAAGTACGCATACCTACTTGCCTGTTGACGTTGATATTCGGTAAACTTGTTTTGGTCGTGACTTCTTCGTCCGAACTCGGAATGACCTCATTCTTTTTTCATTATCTTCCTCTTTGAATTCTCTTCAAAATGGATATGAGAATTATTGTATTTGGATGAGCTAAGATTGGTTTTTGTCCCTTCTCTTGTTTTTGAGTGTTTTTGCTCCGTTTCGTCGCACTTGTTCCACTTCTCTTGGACTTGGGCACTTGTTACTCGTGGATTACTACTCTTCTAAGCTCATTTGTAGCTTTTAAAAGAATATTGTTGGTGAATCACAAAGAAGGAGTTCAAGAATGGGCAGTAACACGCATTACTATGGGATTCTTGAATGTTCACAATCATTTGATGTGAACTATGGTGCATGGTCGTTAATGACTTTTTATATTCTTCTTTGTTAAGAAAATCTTTTTATACGCCTTTGGTATCTATTCTTGGTGTAAATCCGGGCGAAAAAGATTGATTCTACCCTCTAACGACAAATCATCTTGTATGTGCATTACAAGTTTGTCTTGATGCCTAGGAATCTTCTTATGAGAATTTATTCTTGTTTTTGAGAAGGATTACTAGAGTTTGGAATAGCCATTATTGTGATTACACATAGCTATGTCCAACATTTTCATCTTCATGTTTTTAGGTTTATTTGTTTAAATTCTAAAAAATTGTTTGGAAGATGATTTTTGCAGTATTAATCTTTATGGTTCTATATATTGCAATGTGTTATGGGATATGTGTGTTTGCGCCCGTGAACTATGATTGTCCCATACTTTGTCAAAAGTAAAGTCTTTCGTAAGTCGATATTCACATATTGATAAAAGAATGAATGGAGTTTTGACAAATAACAAAAGTTAAGCCTATTATGTCAATTATTGATGGAAGATAGGTTAAAATCTTTTGTTTATAAGGATTATGTATATTGTATGTCATTGTGCAAATGGTGATGGAAAATAAAATGTGTCCTTGCTTATTCCACAGCATTAGGTCGATCTCTGATCCACAATTTTTGTGTATATACTGTGTTGTTCCATAAGGTGTCTTGTGTTGAGCACTGACGATTGAGTTGATCACATTTTGTGATTAACTTAGTTGTTGCTCCATGAGGTACTTTATGTCGAGCATTTTCAACTAAATTAATCATCTTTTTTGGTTATTTAGTTATTGCTCCGTAAGTTTTCTTATGCCGAGCATGACCAATTAAATTGATTACTTTTGTGATTAGTTTGGTTGTGTATTGCGATTAGATTAATTATGGGATCTCTTGTGATTAATCTAATTGAGTATTTTTTTGAGTCTCCATAAGATTCACTTATGTTGAATACTTCCGATTAAATTAATCATAGGTTCTGTTTTGGTTAATTTAATTGAGTATTTTTGGATTCAAATTCATACTCGTATGTGATTTTTTATGTCCAAAGAAATCCTTCTTTTCTATCGAAATTAAGGTCGTTCTTGTTGTTATTTCGGGAATGACAACAAATGGGGGAGAGTTCTTTTGAACTTGTGCTTAATTGCCAAATCTTTGTGGGGAGTGCGGCTGTGGAATATTATAGAGGTTATCTTGTATCTTTATAAATTCCTTGATGAATGCATTTAGCTTCGGATTTATGATTGCATCTAAACAAGTTGATATGTGCTTTCTTTGTTCATGAAATGTCTCTTTCGGAAATTTCATTAGGATCCCGTTCTTGTACCTTTTCCAATTTTATTGACAAAAAGGGGGAGAATTAATATGTAGTTCACACTACAAATACATATGGTTTTCGGATCATTATGTAAGGGGGAGTGGTTTCCATGTGAGATGGAGTATTGACTAAGGGGGAGTGGTAATATCACCATAGTATTATTGTCAAAGTTGTGATACAATTGAACTTTAATACTGTGTAATGATACTATGACCCTGTATAACAATGATCGAGAACTTTGTTTTCTCATTGTTATAGCTACGGATTTTCAACAACGATGATGCTGAACTTACAACCTTTGGGATCATTGGAGTACTTGGAAGTGACGAAGATTTCGAGTAATGTTGAAGATTAGGCATGTGGAATAGGAGCTAAAAAAGTTTATGTATTTATTTTTGTATTCCATATGTATTAATAGTTTTTTCACTAAAATTGACAAAGGGGGAGATTGTTAGAGCATTGATCGGTCGGCCTCTCATGCGTTGCTATCTCAAGCATGTTTGTCAATGTTAGTGATCAAAACTATAAGTCTTTATTTCTAGTCTACTATAGATAAGGTCTCGGACTAGGATAGAAAGTGTAGTTGAGCTCAAGAATTCCATGGCGATCATCATACAATACGAAGGACTACTCAAGGAACTGGTGGATCTTCATCGACTAAAAGGTATGTGGAGACTTGAACTTATCTATCACTCAAAAGTCTATCTACTCTATCTCCTATCTTGAGACAAAAGTCGTTGTGCTATATAGACTTTGATTGTACACATTTTCTATTGCGAGCCGAGTTTATCTCGCCTATCTATTTCTCGAAATATGTATTGGTAAGCTTTCGCTTTGGCCAAACTTATCTTTACCTAGTGACGAAAGTCATGTTAAGTTTCAATCACTTTGAAAAAGGCTTTGATGACGATAGTCGATTCTTTATGTCTAACGACTATTATAACATTATAGAAGAATGTTTCAATGATTGAAATGAGAGTTTAGATTACATAACCAATGGTGGATATAAGCATTGTTGTGGAAACACATATATGTATAAGTCCTTATTACTTGAACCGAAGTTTGCGAACTTTGTTGATCAAGAGAACCGGAACCAGAGCCGTGAACTCAGTCCGCGAAATGACGGAAGTTCTCGACCCGAGAAAATCTGCTGGAGTTTGAGAACTCCTTCCGGGAACTTAAGTCCGCGAACTTGAGTTAGGTTATATCTATATACGATTGTTTGTGAACTCATGTTTATATAAAGTAAGGAATGAAAGTTTGCAAACCGTGGCTATAAAGTTCATAAACCGATTCGAGTGAATCAAATCGTTTTTGCTTCAATTGTGTCTTGTTTAGTCGCATAAGATTTCCTTGCAATTGAACAACTCTCTAACTAGTTCATTTGAGTCATTTGAACTAGTTATGGTGAAGAAGAGATTGGTTGATATGAAAGTGCTCATCTGGCTAACCATTTGGTTAAATACTATTGAACCAACAAATGTACATATTTGGGTACAGTTACACAAACCTAAAATCGTACATTTTATTTGTGTGTAACAAGATAGGTTTTTCGATTTAACGGTTGAAAGATATTATCTTGAATCTAAATCAGGTTTTCATCTAACGGTGAATATTGAATGCTTTGTTACCAAGCTAACATTGATTGCAAACACTGATTTGAAAGACTACATAAAGGAGAACTCTAGCAACTGGGAAACCTAATCCCCACACCTTCTGTGTGATACTAGTTTCATAGCTAGAGTCAATTATCTTTTAACCTTTGGTTTCTTCTTCTAAACCAGGTTAATGACTTAAAGACTTCATTGGGATTGTGAAGCCAGACCGATACTACTTTCTCGTAGTTGTGTGATCTGATCTTGCATATTCTATCGTACGAGTACAATCATAAGGATTGGCTTGATATTAATATATCTGATAGCAAGATATAAAAAGTAATCACAAACATCTTCGTCTTATCGTTTGTGATTCAACAACATCTTCTTTCGCCGCGTCGATTAAGATTGTTGTGAGGTAATTGATAATACTAGGCTGTTATTCGGGAATATAAGTCTGGATTATCAATTGGTTCCTGCTACCTTGATTTATCAAAAGACGGAACAAAAACTTGTAGGTATTTCTGTGGGAGACAGATTATCTATTTTTATAGACTTTTCTATGCGATACAGATTTGTTTATTAAAGTCTTCGACTTCGGGTCGTAACAACTCTTAGTTGTGGGTGAGATCAGCTAAGGGAATCAAGTGTGTAGCATCCTGCTGGGATCAGAGACGTAGGAGCGTAACTATACCTTGGATCAGTGTGAGATTAATTGGGGTTCAACTACAGTCCAGACCGAAGTTAGTTTGAAGTAGGCTAGTGTCTATAGCGGCTTAATACAGTGTGTGTTCAATCTGGACTAGGTCCCAGAGTTTTTCTGCATTTGCAGTTTCCTCGTTAACAAAATTATGGTGTCTGTGTTATTTCTATTTCCGTATTATATTGTTTATATTCATAATTGAAATATCACAGGTTTTGCGTTAGGTTCAATCAAAAATATCCAACCTTTGGTTGTTGATTTAAATTGATTGACACTTGGATATTGGTCTTTGGTACCATCCAAGTTATCTCTCTTTGATAAAGACTCGCAGGTTTCTATTTGCTTGAATATAGATCAAATCGAGAGATTGAGATATAAACTCTTTGATGTACTTTTATCTAGATTGAGTCTGACTGTCTAGTTGATTCTCTAGAAAGTATACTGGAGTTTGTCCATACAGATTTCTAAGCGAAATATTGGGTGTGGTTGTTAGACCCCCGCTTTTTCACATCTCAAGTTTTTTGGTAAACTTGTTGTACCCAATCTGTCACCAAACATTATGCACAAGGTGAGATGGAGTTCAGAAGTAGTAGAACTGATTTATCATATGATAATAGGAACTCCAAACTTTGATTTATGTGGATTCATTATCAGACAGATGATAAGAATCTGGAAGAATGGAAAAAGCATGGGTTTTCCATGTCTTATCACTAGAATCTGCAACACCTATGAGATTGCTTCCAATGACTCTCAAAGACTTGTTCCAAAGTCGCATAACTATTCTATTATCAATAGGATGAGAGGAAAAAGTCGATCTGAAACAAGTACAGGTGCTACTCAAAGCATTCTTATGCAAGGTACTGATCTTGAAACCTACTATCGAAGGCTTAGTAGGAAGAATGATTGTCTAGAGGAACAAGTAGAGTTTGCATCCCTCAAGTGTCCAAAACTTGTTCCAGACCTCACAAAGATTGCTGAAAATTATAAAGACACAGAATCTGAAGAAGACTTTGGTTTGAGTGACTCCAACTCAAGTTCTTAGACCCTTATCTAAGCCGTTGTTTAAGACTGTGTTGGTTCTGAACTTTTTATTTTAAGTTCTGTAAAAACATTAATTTTATGTCTTTCTTGTATTTTTAGAAGTAAAAGTGTGTAAGTTTAAGTCCTTGTTTAAGTTTTTATTGCAACCATTATGAATTTGTTTTGGTTTAATTTGCAATTAAGAATTATTGTTATGGGATGTTTGATTTTGGTTTTACTACTTTAATATTCGATCTTATATATTGTGAAACCTTGTGGTTTGGGTGACTTTTTGATTTAGCAGGATTAAGTTTTATCCCATGTTGGTAGGCTTTATCAAAGAATCATGAGGGGTTCTGGTAGAAACAATATGTGAAAAAGTCACAATATGTTGAATCGGTTTTGGTTTAGCATAAAAGTATATGTGTTTTGACGGTTTTCAACTTTTGCTTGCAATTGTTAAAACCGATTTTCAACCTTTCTCTGGTAAAGGTTGGTTGCTGATATTCTTTTATTTATACATAAGGATGACAACATGATGATATTTCGATATCAATTCTCCCTGGACGAAGATGCAATCATATTGGAGAAGTGGATGCGAAATTTGAGGAACAATCTTGTTAGTTAATTGTTTTCCTGTTTAAGAAAAGCCTGAGTTTATATCATATATATTTATTGCTTTTGCTTAACAAAATTTCGGTTCAGTTGATGTTTATTCCATGATGTGTGTGTGGATGTGTGTGATTCAATTGGTTCCGATTAAGAAAAACTATTGTTATCTTGTTTTATTATGTGGTATCAATTGTTCAGGCTTACAAAATTTCGGTGCAATTGCGGTGTTTATTGCCTATGTTGTTTCAATTGCTTCCGATTAAGGTGAATAATTATGCAAGTTGATTTATGTTGGTTTGTATGAATTATTTATGGCTTAACGAAATAAAAGGTTTACGAGATGAGTTGTGCAGTCCATTTCGATTCCGGATAAGAGAAACTAAGTTAATTCTGATCTTGGTTAGACTTATCAAAGTGAGGTTTTGGTTATTCAAGTCTAATCGAATGCCTTAACAAGATATGCTAGTTAACTAACCTAGTACTTGTCTTGTTTAAAATTGAAAGGTATAAGTTTATGGATAATCGAAACCTGATGAGAAAAATAGAGTTATCTTTAGTTTGGTCTTATCGAATTAAGCGGTTGTTTTTGAACAATCGGTTTAGCAAAGGGACTAAGGTGCTTAGTTGATTTTTGTTTTGCTAAACTAAATTGGAATTTTTTTTCCGGATAATTGTTTCCTTGGTAACATATCAAAACTACTTGTAGTTTCGGTTTTGATATTGGTTATCAGAACATGATGTGTGGAACCCTCGTGCCTAACTCTACAAGTTGCAAGTATATTTTGAGA
Source organism: Papaver somniferum (assembly GCF_003573695.1). Classification (NCBI taxonomy): domain Eukaryota; kingdom Viridiplantae; phylum Streptophyta; class Magnoliopsida; order Ranunculales; family Papaveraceae; genus Papaver; species Papaver somniferum. The sequence continues at coordinate 134,177,001 of NC_039361.1, read as the reverse complement.
TTTGTAAGATTCTTTTCTTGTTATCCTTTATTTTTTCGTTTCTTTGTCATTTTGTTACAAAAAGGGGGAGAAATATATGGAGTAAACAAGTGATACTAGAATTGATTTTATATTGATTGGTATCGCTAAGGAAAACAACATTGGTGCTTAAATGTTTTATCTAAACGAAAGAGTGAAAGCACATACTAAGGGGGAGTAACATGTCATATGAATTGGTATAACAAAGACGTGCGGTTTAACAAAGATATTACTCTTTTTCTTTGTTATTATAATGTCAACAACGAAATTTTCAAGGATTGAATGTAAGCAGTTTACTGTGCTGTTGAATTCGGGAATCAAGCGTATGTGTAATGAATTCTTGTAATTTGTTTATCCATATGATGTAAGAGTTTTGTCACTATAATTGACAAAGGGGGAGATTGTTAGAGCATAGCTCGGTTGAACCCACCAAGCATTGGTATGTCAATTTTAGTAGTCATATTTTAGTGAATCAAAACTCATGTTAAGAGTCGCTTGATTATGTACTAGAGTCAACTTCGTATAGGTTAGATTGAAAGTATTAGGATATGAGACATTACAAGTATTGTGAAGTCTTGAATATGTGAACAAGCAAGGACATACAACGACAATAATCATCCTTCCACTTGAGGTTAGTGATATTTGACTTGAACTGTTTCATTCCCTAACGTATCTTTCAAGTCGTGCATATTGAAAACATAACTGTGAAGCATATTTGAACTCTAGATAGACATAGTATTAAGGAATACAATACGAGGTTTATTGCTTAACCATTAAACTTTGTAGATAAGACATCGCCATAATCATTTGAATGCTATTGTGGTTATGTATGGGTATGAGTTGAGGATTTCATCCTATGGAACAATGTTTTACATGTGTTCTAAGGAAGTAAGTTCATAAACTTGTTTGTGAACCAAAAAGAAAATTGCCAGGAGTTATTGGTTTTGTTATTCACTGCATATCTTATGAACAACCAATATGTGTGATTGAGTATAACCGTTCACGACTTGTTTGTGTTCTTGGTAGAACTATTCACAAAGGCCTGACTTATGTATTGGTATGACTTTTATTAGTGAAACCGATCTTAAGTAATCACTTGAGATGGTATGATCGGGTTTGTGTTTTGTGTGACCAAATTTGGGAAAGGGGAACCGATCCTAGTAAGAGGTGCAGTACATCACAAAGGGTAACCGATCCTTGTATGAGGTGCAACAAGGTTTATAGCAGAAAGGGAACCGATCCTATGAACATGTGCAACACGTTTTTAGGCAAAGGGGAAACGATCCTATGGACATGTGCAACACATATAAGTTAGATACCATATATATGTGGGGAACCGATCCTAGTAACTAGTCAACCGAGTTTTGGAAAGATAGTGTGACTATGCACAATACTCACATGGAAGGTAGAACCGAAACTTGTTTTGGTAGAACCGTTAAACCCATGATTGTGATTGAATGTTTGTTTGATCAATCACATAGTTCTTGAAAGTCAGATGAACCAATTCTAAACTTGTTTGGAAGTGTGGCAAATCGGTTTCAAGGTTGTAAGTGTGAAAGAGAACTTACAAAGTAAGGATGTCGACATACTTTGAACACGTGTTGTGAATGTTTATTTCTTTAATTTTTCAATGTTATTCCTTAATAGCTAAGGGAAGAGACTCCCAGGATCGAAACATAAGTAAGTTAAGAATCTTTTAACTAAGGTTATTAATTTCATTTTTTTAGGGAAATATAAGAATTAGTAATGTGTATTTACTAATTAGATTTTCCGAGAGATTTCGATCATTATTTTTGGAAAGAGCATTCCCAGGAATTATGGAAACCGAATTTGTGCTTTAATGAATATCTTGAGAATATTTTCGATTTTGGAAATTCCTTGGTGTCCAAACTTCCTTGTCTATAAATATTTGAAGTTTGCCTTTCTAGCAAACTAATCCTTCGTAACAACAGACTTCCTCTTTGTTGTTTTTACTGGTGTAGCCGCCTATTCGGAGAGGAGAGTAACCTAATTAGGTGAAATCTCTTATGGCCGCTCAGTTTAAAGTCTTCTTTGGGATTGAGAAGCTTTAGTGTGTACCGTTGGTGGGAAACTAGAAAATTGCGGTTTATCTTTTGTTTTCGATTTTGATTTGATTGACTAACGGTGGTTGAAATCTGATTGCACCTAGTTTTTTTATGCTTGAGAATCATCTCTTCTGATATACGATTCACTCAAACTAGTTCAGAGTTTCGACAGGGATCTTTAGATTGTTGTTAGTGCTAAAGACGATTTTGTATTAATCCATTGTTAACATACTCCGTTTCGTGCGTGATTGATCACAAGAGATTCAAGTGATGCAGGTTTATATTGAGGATCTAAGAAGATATTGAAGATTTCTGATTTGTGGGTTCATAATCTTTGGTATGCACAATACTTGTTTCGGTAAAAGAGGATCAAATTAATAGTCGGTTTATCCTTGTGATAGATTGGATTGATTAATTGAGTAGATCGACATCAACACAATTCTTTGGATTAAGAGTGTTGTTGGCTTAATCTTAAACGAGTACTTCGGTAATTGAACATAAGATAGATCTAAAGACCTGACGGAGGAGTTTATGTTAAGATAAACGGAAGAGACTTTGTCCGACACATATTACTTGTTGAAGAGAGTTGATACCAAACAGATTTGTTGTTCCTTTACTGTTTGGAATACGATCCAAAGGAATTGTTCCAAGTACGTGACTTATTTATAAGTTGGAGGCGTGGGAATACAGACGGAACTAGGTGAACTCTAGGTTTATTTGCTTGGTCTCAACTATACGAAGTTAGGTGTAATTTTGTGTAGCGGCTTAATCCTGAGAGTATTCAATTCTGGACAAGGTCCTGGGGTTTTTCTGCATTTTCGGTTTCCTTGTTAACAAAATCTTGCTGTGTCATTTACTTTATATTTCCGCATTATAATTGTCTTATTATAATTAAAGTAAATTACACAAACGTTAATTCCTATTTACTTTATAAGTGAATCCTATTGTGTTTGGTTAAGTCCGAACCTTTTTATCAAGTAACATACTTCGTTGTTGTATTATCTCGATGTAGTATCAATAGACGATCACATGAAGTGTGAACCGATTATTTGTATTATCTCGACTCAGTTCATAGACAATCACTTTCGGAGAAAGGACTTATAGGTAGGAATTTTTTTAGCTTGAGGTATATTTGGGTACCCTCGCATTTTCAAGCTCCTTGAGTCTTGGGAAGAAAAAAAAAGAAATTAGCATTGAACCCTTTTGGTATAAACCTGTTTTCCCAAAAAAATTGGATAGCATCCACTAACTCTTTTCCAACCACATCCCAAGCATACTTATAAAAAATTCCTGGGAAACCATCTGGTCCAGGAGCACAGTTTGCAGTCTCCCAAAAACTGCATTTTTAATTTCTTCTTGAGAGGGTACAACATCCAAAAATGTATTATCTTCATCATTTAGAATTTTTGGAATTTCCTCAAAAATCTCTTCCTCAAACACTACATTCTTACTGTCAAACTTCTTTTTATAGTGTGAAACCAAAATATCTGAAATTTGATCTTGAGAAGTAATTACATTTCCATCCAAATCCTCCAATTTAACAATATTATTATAAGCCTTTCTAGTTCTCATGGTTGTATGAAAGAAAGATGTATTAGCACCTCCTTCTTTAACCCATTTAACTCTAGCTTTTTCTCTCATTAATTCATTGTATTGTAGAGAGGCTGATTCATGTTTCCCCCTTGCAGTGATCAAGTTATTCAATGTTTTCATGATTTGCATCATATTCTAATGAAGCATCCTTTACTTCTTCTCCAGTAGATTTAACTTTAACTCTTAGATCCCCAAAAACTTCCCAATTTCATTGTTTGAGCCAATTTTTTAGTCTTTTCAGTTTACTGATAAAGCTGAAAGCCGGATTCCCAAAAATCTCCTCATTCCATGAATCTTGTACTACCTTGAGAAAATCTGGATGAGTTGTCCACACAACTTGATATCTAAATGAAATATTTGATGGTCTTGTAATAGTTGTGACACCTCCCATTAAAGCACCATGGTCTGAAGTACCTCTGACACACACTTTATAATTCCATCCATCATACTTCTACAGCCATTTGACATTATAAAATGCTTTATCTAAATCACAAAATGTCCTTTTTCTTCCCACTCTGTTGTTGCACCATGAATACTTAATACCAGACCTGGGAGCTTGCATTAAATTACAAGATTCAAGACAATCCCTGAACTTCTGCATTGATAATCTGAGAGGGTTCCTACCTCCCTTTTTCTCTTCACAAGTAAGGACAACATAAAAATCTCCTATTACTAACCATGGCAACTTCATCTCATTAATAACTAATAATTCTTCCCATATGACTCTTCTGTCAATAGTGAGACATGTTGCATGAACACCAATTATTACTACTTCCCCTACTTGAATTATAGAAGGAGTTGATAAAGAAGAATTCCAAAATACCCAGATATTGCCCTTTAAAGTTCCACAAGAATTATGAATAACCATTATACTCATACCAGGTAATCTTAATTATGAAGAATTATGAATAACCATTCATCTTCAATCACGAATCACCATTACTAATTTGTTTCAGAAAAACATATCGATAGGGTTTTGTTGATTGTGTTGTTGATGAAGAAAAGGCTCTCAGATCTCAGATTTACGGATTCAATCAATTAAATTGATGAATACAAAATTTAGTAGAAGAAGAAGATTTTTTGTTGATCCTAGAATTCTCAGAGAAAATTTTCGAGTTTTTTTCTTCTATTTTCAGCTGAAGAACGGCTTCTCTCTCTCTTTTTGTTTTTCTTTCCGTCGATAACTAATTTTTGGTTTTAAATTAATAAATATATATGAAAGGTATATTTATAATGTTGCGGAATTTTTAATGGACCCCTGGTGGGCTTTAGATTGAGAGGGGTATATTTATTGTGTCATAGGGTTATTTGTGAATCCCGTGAAAAGGAGGGACAATTATATAATTACCACTTTTTTTTTTCTTTCTTTTTTTTTTTGCCATTGTTCGCTGTTGAGGATCTCATTAAAACTGCATATCAGACTCGATTAAACTGACCACCTCTTATAGTGGCACGGTATTAAAACCCGCGTCATGAGAACTCATCTAGTTTCACTCCGTGGCTTAGGGCGTTAATCCTTTTACACCATGTCAACCTTTCTGGGGTATTGGTTTACCTTTCCTCGAGGATTTTATCCTTCGGCTATAGAAATTTTGTAAATGCAAAAGTGAACAGTTTTGTGCTACCTCCTATAAAAAATGTGCCCGATAACAAAGTAATCTCTTTAACTTCATACTTAACAAAGTACTAATAAATAGACAGTAAATCTTCTCCTCAATTATGGCGTCTTCAATATTCACATCTCTTTAATCTGAATCATATACTATAAACTAGTTGTTCAATCAATAAGTAACAAATCCTTATATCACTGGTATTGTATGTCAATTCTATGTCAATTCTTTTTGTATGTTAGTTATTTTTCTTATGTTTTTCTATATCATTATTATCGTGGAAATTTAGATATCATTGAGAAATGAACAATGATCAAAATGAACAATTAATGACAAAGTTAATAGAAATACTTAAAAGACGAAAATTCTTTAATCTCCCTCTTGGGAGACCTCGTTTCAGCTCGATTTGAACCCTCCGCGTCAACGCCAATACTCGCATTGGAAGCAGCAGAAGATTAGTTCGAGCTCTCCCCAAGTTCGGAAGAACAGAAAAGGAGAGTCTCGGAAGTGACCAACTGGACACGAACATCCTTGAGCTCTTGGGTAATGGGGTAATTTGATCCTTAAGGAGATTCTCATTGGACTCGTGACCTCTACATTTACAGCTCAATTCCCGGATAAGGTTGGAGGTAACTGCAGCACGTGTTACATTTCTCTTATACTGCATCTGTTAACTGTCTTAATCATTGCATAAACGTATTTATTGTCGTGTCATTGTGTCAGTTATGTCTGTGTGTCTTCTTGTTTAAATACAGGGTCTTTGTATTCTTTTCTGTGTGTAAGAAAATTGATCAATTGCATCTGTACTTCTCTTCATAATAATAAATGAATTAAACTCTTTATAATATGGTATCAGATATAAACACGATCCTTCATTCCGTTGTTCATCACCATTAATGGTGTTTCTTTGATTTTTGTTCTGCAAATTTTTCTGTTTTTTATATTTTTTTTCTATCATCTTCGTCATCTTTCTATTTTTCTGTAGATCTTTTTTCATTCTTCAATGAAAAATCTACAGTACGAATTCAGAATTTCTCACATTCCTCTCAATCATATCCCAAACATTATTCAACGTAAACTCAAAGGTGATGATTTCTTAACCTGGAATAGTTTAATTCTACCTCTACTGAAAAGATACAAAGTATCTGGTCTCTTGGATGGATCTACACGTTGTCCTCCAAAATTTATCACACAAGAAGATCTCAATCAAAGTATTGTTAATCCTTCTTATACTGCTTGTTGTGATGATGATAATACACTCATTCTTTGGTTATAATCATCAATTTCTGATTCGGTAGTTTCCTATGTTGTTGTTGTTGAATCTGCAAGAGATTTATGGATTAATATTGACTTAAGATATGATAGAACTTCAATTACTATAAAGATACACACTCACTCTTAGGATTGGATCTGGTTCAATGTCTGCTTATTTGGGAGATATCAAGAGATTATCAGGTCAACTCTCTGCTTCTGGATTTGAAATTTCGATTGCTGAATTTTGTAGTTCTGATTGAAAATGCGGGGGTCTAACAACCACACCCAACAATTCGTTTGGCAATATGAGAGGACTTACTCTAATATACTTTCTAGAGAATCAACTAGATAGTCAGACTCAATTTTAAGAAAAGTATATCAAAGAGTTATATCTCTATTTCTCAATTCAATCCGCAATCAAACAAATAGGAATTTGCGAGCCCGATTGAATATAAGAAATAACTTGGACGATATCAAAAACCAATATCCAAGTGTCAATCAATTTAATCAACAACCAAAGGTTGGATTCCCAATTGATTGAATTTACGCACAACCTGTGATATTTCAATTATAAAGATAAACAGTATAATGCGGAAAAGAAATAACACAGACACTAGAAATTTTGTTAACGAGGAAACCGCAAATGCAGAAAAAAATCGGGACCTCGTCCAGAATAAACACACACTGATTATAAGTTGTTACACCAAATTCCTACTACCTGTTCGGACTAGATGTAATACCTGCTTCAGCACTTATAAAACTCCTAGCAGCACACTGATTCTCTTTAGAAATTCTTCTCGTATAACTTCTAACAGAACATAAATTCTCTTTAGAAGTTATTCCAGAAAATCTTCTGGCAGAAAAAAGTTCTCTTCAAAAGATACAACAATACGGTTGATATTTTTCGATCTTTTGTTTTCACAGAATACCGAATCGATTTCCCTTTAGATGTTGTTGATGGTGGTTTTTAGCTTAGGGTTAAAATCGTAAAACCGTACAACTGACATGACGTCACTATGACCATTAGCACATTTATTGAATCTATCAGCATGCCTACGTAAGAATTACCAGGGTACCTTTTTTTTATGTGTCATGTTCCACGGCAGAACCCTTAACATTGATCGACATCATCTTTGCCAAACTCTATTCTCATGCTACCGCGCCAAGGCATGCCAACCATGCCAGCCGCACCACTGTGCCAATGGTAAACCATGCCAGCCAGATCTCCGCGCCAAGGCATGCCAACCATGCCAGCCGCACCACTGTGCCAATGGCAAACCATGTCAGCCACATCTCCGCGCCAAGGCATGCCAACCATGCCATCCGCACCACTGTGCCAATGGCAAACCATGTCAGCCACATCTCCGCGCCAAGGCATGCCAACCATGCCCGGCGCACCACTGTGCCAATGGAAAACCATGCCAGCCACATCTCCGCGCCAAGGCATGCCAACCATGCCAGCCGCAACACTGTGCCAATGGCAAACCATGCCAGACACATCTCCGCGCCAAGGCATGCCATGCTAGCCACACCACTGTGCCAATGGAAAACCATGCCAGCCACGTCTACCGTGCCAAGGCATGCCAACCATGTTAGCCGCACCATGCGCCAATGGCATGCCAAACCCTTGGCCCCACCATGCCAAGCCAACCACACCTTGCCTTGGCCCCAACCATGCTATCTGCATCATGCGCCAATGGCATGCCAAACCTTTGGCCCAAAACCATAGTATTGGCCACGCCAAACCGCGCCAAGGCATGCCATGCCACATGTGCCAATGGCATTCCAACCACCTTTCGGCGCCATACCATGTCAGCCTTCCCCATGCGGCTACCAAAACGAAGGATTACGACGATCAACAACCACCCTTCCATCCTAGATGCAAATCCTAGCCGTCCAAGGTCTCCAAATAACACGTGGTAACCTTTGGCCCAAAACCCTAGTTTTGGCCACGCCAAACCGCGACAAGGCATGCCATGCCACATGTGCCAATGACATGCCAACCACCTTTCCGCGCCATACCATGACGGTCTTCCCCATGCGGCTACCAAAACGAAGGCGTGCGACGATCAACGGCCACCCTTCCATCCTGGATGCAAATCCTAGCCGTCCAAGGCCGCCAAACAACGCATGGTAACCTTTGGCCCAAAACCCCAGTTTTGGCCACGCCAAACCGCGCCAAGGCATGCCATGCCACATGTGCCAATGGAATGCCAACCACCTTGTTGCGCCATACCATGCCGGCCTTCCCCATGCGGCTACCAAAACGAAGGCGTGCGACGATCAACGACCACGCTTCCATCCTAGATGCAAATCCTAGCCGTCCAAGGTCGCCAAACAACGCATGGTAACCTTTGGCCCAAAACCCTAGTTTTGGCCACGCCAAACCGCGCCTAGGCATGCCATGCCACATGTGCCAATGGCATGCCAACCACCTTTCCCCGCCATACCATGCCGACCTTTTCCATACGGCTACCAAAACGAAGGCGTGCGATGATCAACGGCCACCCTTCCATCCTAGATGCAAATCCTAGCCGTCCAAGGTCGCCAAACAATGCATGGTAACCTTTGGCTCAAAACCCTAGTTTTTGCCACGCCAAACCGCGCCAAGGCATGCCATGCCACATGTGCCAATGGCATGCTAATCACCTTGCCGCGCCATACCTTGCCGGCCTTCCCTATGCGGTTACCAAAACAAAGGTCTGCAACAATCAACGACCACTTTTTCATCTAAGATGGAGATCTTAGCCGTCCAAGGTTACCAGCTAACGCATGACAACCTTTGGCCCTAGTTTGGTCGCGCCTAAACAAAGCGAAAACCCTAACTTTTGGACGCGCCTAAACTGGGCCATATTAAAGCCATACCGATCATACTTTCATGCCACTGGCTACCAAACGAAAGGTTGCAATAATCGACGGCTACCTTCCTCTTAAGATGCAAAATCTCGACCGTTGAAGGTCACCACCGAGCCGGCAAGTCTCCCAAGATCAAATTTCCATACAACAACAACATGCTACATGTTTTCCACGAAAACACTCGAGACATTAATTGGGGGATGCTCATTGGATATTGGTTTGGAGATTTACAGCGTGCGGCGTACACTATGCTCGTTATAAGGAAGTGTCATAAGGATGAGGCGGTTAGTAAATAAGGGAGTAATGGTGAGACGCTTTCTTTTATAGAACATCAATTCCAAGCGTTATCGGTTACCACCTCCTCCCATTTACTCACCCGTTTTCCATTTCTTAATGAGACCAGAGTACGTTTCACTTCGACTTGTATAAATAGGTATTACCTATTTCCACTGAAAAACAAGTTCTAGTAAGGAGCATACAACACTCAGAAAACGTTTGTTAGCTTTCCCATCTGTAAGCTTCCTACTTTCTGATACAAGTCACAAGACAATTACTCTTCCGGAATCAACTATTTTGGACTCAACACTCTCTTCGCTTCCTTCCCCAAAACCAACCCTTATCCTCCTCTTTGTGACCGAAGCAAGTCTGGAACGGCCATTTCTTGGTTTAGGCCGGATTTGTACAGATTGATCTCTCGAATCTAAAATACTCCCTTGCAGTACATTGTTTAGGGTTTAGACTCGTTTCTCACCCACACGCCCGAAATTACCGAAATCAGCAGAAACCGTTTTCACTATCAAACAATTGGCGACCACAGTGGGAGATTGATATTTCGGTTACTATGTCAATTTTCGACCATCGATCTCATAAATTACTAGGTGTTTATGGAATTATTGCCGAGCAGGTTGGCTCCTCAACTGTTGCTGAACCAAAGGTCCTTGGAAAAAAAGACTAGGTCAGCGAAAAAAAGATAGGAGTTTATCTCCAGTAAGCACCGGAGTAGATCTCTACTAAACAAAGAGAAAGAACACCATAAATTAAAACACACTACTTTACCGCCAATCAATCGACGTAGTCATCATACTATTCCAGTGATTGGCGGAAGCGGAAGACATAAAATGAAAAAAAGTATTATCAAACATAAAGGGGGTAGAAGCCGGCAATCTGCTTAGGGATCGACGACTCAGTTACCAGACGACCCGATTATCAGTTTTGACACTACGAGGGATGACCGGGGACTTCCTAGAGGTTAAAAACGAACAATCCAACCAGGGATCGACGACTCGATTATCAGATGAGACGACTGGGGACTTTCCACAATCACGGCGGTGCCTCCCGTAAAACTCGGTCTTATACCCGGAAGATTCCCTTTTCATCAGGAGACCTGAAAAACCGAGTAAGTCTTACCTAAAAAAAATACATGGTTTGCTATTTCAAGTTTTCACGGGAATGATAAAATCGATAGCCATGTTATGTTTCACCCCATGTCATCTACCGACACGCAACGCTCACGGTTCCATGGTTTTCTTGGGATGTTTGCGTCACTTGCAATCGTAACCAAGACAACATCATTCCCAAAACAATCCATTCCAAAACAATTCATTCCAAAAGAATAATCCAAAACCCTCAAGGTAACATTCGTCTATCAACCCAAAAATCCAGGAAATCAAAACCATAAACTAGGCGTTTCATTTTCCTTTCAAAAAAAAAACCTAAAAATAAGAAGTTCAGAAGACAGAAATACATTCAAGGAAAGTTTTTCAACAATGGCTTGCTCTTCTTAGAAAGAGCCTCCTTCGTGCTTTGGAGAGCCGTTCTCTTGAACTTTAGCTTCCTGGACAATTTTTCGACTTCCGCTTCCTGCTTCTTCACCATATCCGCAGAAGGACCTTCGACTGTTTCGACCAGCAATTTTTCAACGCCAGAGAAACCTTCAACGAACCAAGGAACATTGAACTCGAAGTTTACACACATGTCACGATGGAACCTCCAGCTCGAGATTACATCCTCAGAAACAGTATTACCGGTCACGTTGCACATGTCGTCAATCGAAGACAAAGCTTCCTCCACACGCTTAACCAACGCAAATCGACTAGTAACCTTCTTGGTCGTGGCGATATGTTCGTAGCTTTCCCATATCTTGGTGTATAACGCCGCATGTTTGGCTGGCACACTAAATCCCCCTTTCAACACATGATCCGGATAAGGAACCAGGTATGGAGGGTTGAAAGTGGAGCCCGCGTCTACATCAGCAACCGACAAGGGATTCTTAACGAAAATTGCACCTTCGTCCACAAGAGTACTCTCCATTGTCTGAGTCACAACGACGTTTTCATCTCGATCAACATCCATTTCAAGGTCGCCCGGTGCGGCTGCCATAATTGGAGACAAAGTTGTATCACCACCAGTCTCCGTCTCAGGGCCGTCTCCGTCTCAGGGCCATCTTCATTAGATATTTTCCAAAGAGAAAGAAAAAAAAACACATGCGGGAGACTCACTGATTCGCTTTCAGACTGGCTAGAGGAAGATTCAGCACTGTTGTCGGAATAACTACTCTCGCCATCACTGAACTGTGAGATTTCATCCTTCTTGGGTTCCCCATCGCCACAGATAGGCTTAGCACCGCCACCCTCCGTCTCGAGCAGCGATGTTTTCTGACTACTTGCAAGTTTGGTAAAGGCATTCACGCTGCTGAGACTCTAGGCAAGATACAAAAACGTATACTCAGGAAAGAAACAAGGATATACATGATCCAACTAAAGTCAAGAGGAAAATCACACGTACCCGCATATTGGACGAACTGAAAGTCGGTAGGGCTGTCGAAACTGACTGGGAACCATCTGCACGGATTTTAGATCCTCGCTCCTTCACTTGGGGACTATCTGCATTCGTGTTAACTGATTTTCGCTTGGCGAAGAAGGATCCCTCTGCAGTGGATGCTCCGCTAAAACCGCATGAGAAGACTTACCGCGACGGTTTTCTACCACATCATTCACGAATCCATGAAAAACGAGAAACTCATCCTGCCAAAATATGTTATATTTGGAGGTTGATGATGGATTTCGTTCCGCAAATAGGAAAGGGAGACTTTTACCCGACACAAGAACAATAACATCGAGAACAGTTGGCAACGATACTTCTGGAACAACCGGCTGACGAACAAGTGGGATCCCTTGGTCAAAACCCATATGCCGATCCGCCCTATCGATATTGTAGGAGACTGCTTTGCAAGATCTCGAAAGAGAGACGACACACAACCGGGCGTGCAGCTTCGCATGAACACCATCTCTCCAACACTCATATCCTCTTTATCAGAAGACAAAGACATGCTCGGAGCAGGAGAAAAGGTATTGATCTGAGTTATGGACGCATGCTCCGAAGCCCATGGACGAAAATTGACCGTGTGCGAGTTGTAAAGGATCCAACCAGGTTCGAACCAATCTTTGGGCGCCTATTCGACCAGCGTAGTATCCTAGAGCCACCCCAAGACTCGGGAAGTACGGCCAACGGTTTTGGAGCATACCTTTCGAAGTGCTCCCATAACCACGCTTGGAGAAAGGCGGCATGAATATACGAATCCACTTTCATGTAACCATTTGAAACGCACATGTTCGCGACCAGCTGATCCAAGTGTGTGTACAGAGAACCAAGAAACAAGCTTCCAATAGGGAGAACGACACCTTTTGCCAATTTTATGGAAAACTTGATAAGTTCCGGTCTTATCTCCTTCTTTCCCGAGCCGTCATCGGAAATATCTCTGGATAACCATAGAGCCAAGAACGCCGCGACATGAAGCGTACTATTCTTCTGATTCGTCTCAAACTCATCGGGAAACCACTGAGACACCCACCAGCCATAGAAGCACCTCGTCTCGTTTTCTTTCTGAACGAATCCTTTTGATTTCGCAACCAGAGCGGCGCGCATTTCTTCTTCATCTACAGACAATTTGACATCGAGGTTTCCTATTACAGGAAGGTTCAGCAACACGGCCACACTCTCTAAGGAGATAGTCATTTCACCCCACCTGCATATGGTCGTGTAAGTGTCTGGACACCATCTGAAAATAAAAGCAACCAAGCCTGGAATATCTTTCCTAATTTGAAGCACTGCGGAAGCCGCGACAGCATCAATGATCTGCGCCTTGGTCAAACTGGCTTTTACACATTCCTGGCTCATCATGAATCGCATCCATTTCTCAAAGGGACGCAACGGACTCACATAGATTTTAAAGTCACTAGGAGAAGAATGATACTCTTTCCTCTGAAGACAAAACCTTATTACACCTCCTGGCCGAACCGATCGGGCCTCTCCTTCACTTTCTGGACCAGTCAGAAGAATCGACACACACTTGGGATGATTTCTCCTAATCGTGGCGGATGTTGTAAAGAACTCATCATCTATGTTTGGCTTGGAATTGCCAACATATTTCGGTACAAAAGAACTTTTCTCAAATGACATCCTAACGAAAATTATCTCACGCTACTTCCACCTTCTAAATAACTACAATGGAACAATACGAAGAGAAATTATTACGGAAAGTGCACGGAAATTATTTTATCAGACACAGGAGATCCATCCTGGATGCAAGCCACTTTATTTCAAAGTCATAATGTGCATAGGCAAATAAATGGGGACTGACAGGCCCTGCATCACCTCCTCATGCCAAGACCGCGCCCTGCAGCGGGAAATTTGCGCCCGGCCGAGGAGGCGCGCCCCACCACAGGAACCATACACACGGTCACACTAGGAAAAAAGAGTAAACCCTAGAAGCTAGGTTCTCGCGGGAAGGTAATGACAATTACCAGCTCATGCATGCCTACTTTGCACGGTAATTGAGGCCGCCAACATCACTACAGTATTCACGCCTAAATGTTACTACAACGTGCAAAGCATACCTACGGCTAGGATTCATACCAACACAGAAGGACAATTGATAAGCATGTGAGTGCGACATAATTATACCCATTATTACATTAGCTAGGCCTCGTTATTTCGCTAATAAGCATGTTTTGAGTCATTTGCAGGAAATATAAGCTAATTTGTGCATTCAAAAATAAATTGCTAATGAGTAGCTAAAACAACGTTTGCAACTGAAAACTCAATGTGCAGTCCACATAGAGCTGAATTAATAGTCAAGATACTTGAGCATAAAATAATATTTGATTACATGTATTTCATTTAAGGGAGGCAAGATTTGGTAAGTGGAGTTATTGGAAGATATTTTATTCAAAGAAAGAAGAGAAATGATGTTGACATGCAATTTTTTATGGAAAGAAAATGATAGAGTGAGTCCCGTATAAATTGATTGATATTAAGATATTACATGCATGTGAAATCATATTTTTCAATGAAGGAAAGTTAATGAATATGCATGCAACGAGGGGATTTGGCAAATATTTGGATATGAATTGAAGATTATTAGTTTCTCTTATGGTTGTGGGAATATATGGTGTAATCCATTTATGGAAATAAGTTTTCAACAAAGATAATATTCATGTGCATGTGATATTTCCCTAACTATGGAAAGCACAAAGTGGTTGCAACATTTAAAAAGGGATTGAGGTAATAAAGAAAAAGGGAGAGCACGGCTGGAGAGCCAAAAAAAAAAAGAGAAAAGGGTTTATTGTATTATTTTAATTTCTCCATGTCTTGCTAGTTTTATGTAACTAGGGTTCTTCGGTGGAAACCATTTTGATTGCATAGACTCAAATGTTAATTCTCCATATAATATTTTGAATAATGATTTAAATGTTTAGTAATTTTCTTCAATATTTGCTTGATAAATTATTGCTAAATAGTTGAATTGCTTAAATATGCTTTCCGATTTTTACGCCGTGCTTGGATTAGGTCTTTGACGGGGTATGCTTATAGATTGATATTTAATTCTTTGAAACTTTATATTGGTTGGATAGCTCCATTGTTTATTTATACTTTTAAATTGATGTGGCATGCTTAAAAATATTTGATGGCATATTCTTTACGATTGATAAATAAATCTATAGAACTATCAACTTAGAAGCGGGGGAAATTAAAATGGTGAAACAATTTTATGGGGTATGCGGTTTAGAAATCGAATATGAGTTTTGCATGATAAAATTGGTTGATTCCCTAGTTACCATCTTTCTCTTTACATTTAATTAATTATTTTTATTTTTATTTTCATTCTTTTAATTCCTTAATTCTTTCAAAAATCCCAAAATATTGCTCCTCGTTAGTTTTATTAGATATATTGACTACGGTATTTATTCCGCTCCCTGTGGGTTCGACTCGTACTTGCATCTGTCTACGAGTTAAACACCGTGCGATTGCGGTTATTATATATAGGCAATCCCGAAAGCCTATCAATTTTTGGCGTCGCCGACGCGAACTTGTCTTTAGGCTAGAGTTTTTAGATTTTTTTTTTTTTAGGTTTTTATTTTTATTTGTTCTTCTTTACGTTTTTGGAGCTTTTGGTGAATACTTAAAGACTGGAGTAAAAGGCAAGGCGAAAGGAGCGAAAGAAGAAGATTTTTTTTATATAAAAAAAAAGAGAGACATTTTTATTTTTTTAGATTTTTATTTTTTTAGACTTTCTTTCTCTTTTTCACTTTATATTTTTGGACTTTGGACTTTAAATTTTGGGACATTATTTTTTAAACCCTACGGAAGGGTAGTTTAAATATTAAACTGTTTGCAGAGAAGGACGGTGATTACGATATCACCTCGGCCCCTCGGGTTCGTACATGACATAGGAGTCGTGGGCCGAGTCGACTACAAAGGTTCATCCCCCGTCTGGTACGGGAGGTAAGTTTGTCGAAAAACTCGCGAATCCCCTGTCAGCGAGTTACTGTCTTCCTTCGTATGCATATATGTTGAGGACTTGAAAACGGCTGCTTTAATTTCCTAGTAAAGGGCAAGGACTGGTCATACAAGATAAGGGTTCGGATTTCATCACCGTTCTCTTCTTGCCTGCCTTAGGAAAACGACACCAAACGCGAACCTAAGCCTAAAATTTTGACTAGAACGAGACCGATAGGGTAACGAGCTTAACAGGAAAGTCATTCGAAAAATATTGGTTACTCTTTTAAGCATACTTCGAAGTTCTTGACGGTTTCTGTAAGTTGAATGTGTGACTGCGCCGCATTGTAATACCGGTGAGGACTTGGGTATCAAAGCTCCACCGAGCTTCCCTCGCCTCTATTCAACTTACTTTAACTCGGATTGATTCCAGAGGGATTTGCTTAAATTGTAACGAATTCCCGTTCGAAGGATTAGAAGCTGGTCTAAAAACAATCTAAGTGGAGCCATCATGCTTTTTGTTTGCTAGAAATCAGTAGGTTTGTTGTGGTGGAGTCAGCCTTGATTGTGTTTGCATAGAACATCCCTTCCTTTTTAGGACTTTTTTTTTTTTATTTTGTTTTTCTAGTGTATGCCCGAAGTTTTTAAACGGTCTTGGAAAAGAAACACTCTAGGTCGTTTGATTAGTGAAAAACCTAGTAGTTCTTCTTGTGAAGACGGGGAGCTCGAAGATTCTTCTTTTGAGAGCCCCGTTTTTGGAAACTTCAGTTTTGAGAATCAGTTGTTCGGTTTTGGAAACTTCAGTAATGGTGAAACGCTTTCTTTTATGGAACATCAATTCCAAGCGTTACCGGTTACCACCTCCTCCCATTTACTCACCCGTTTTCCATTTCTTAATGAGACCAGAGTACGTTTCACTTCGACTTGTATAAATAGGCATTACCTATTTCAACCGAACAACAAGTTCTGGTCAGGAGCATACAACAATCAGAAAACGTTTGCTAGATTTCCCATCTGTTAGCTTCCAACTTTATGATACAAGTTACAAAACAACTACTCTTCCGGAATCAACTATTCTGGTCTCAACACTCTCTTCGCTTCCCTCCCAAAAACCAACTCTTCTCCTCCTCTTTGTGACCGAAGCAAGTCTGGAACGACCATTTCTTGGTTTTGGCCGTATTTGTACAAATTGATCTCTCGAATCTAAAGTACTCCCTTGCAGTACATTGTTTAGGGTTTAGACTCGTTTCTCACCCACACGCCCGAACAACTACCAGATAAAAGTAGAGATACCGAAACAAACTTGTAGATTAGGGTTTTAACTTACAATCAATATGCGTACACACAATTAGTCCGTGAACCTGATTTTCGTAAGTGAACTTGGGCGATTCCAAAGATCAATTTCCAAGTTAAGAAAACCTTAATAATTCTACAACAAGAACAACTAGAATAAATATAGAGATATCTTGTTTAAAACTTCTTAAGGATTTTTACGAGATACCTTAATAGAAGTTTTCTTTCTAGCTTTTGATTTCGACTAATAAGTATTGATATACGATCGGAAACTGAAATCTATCAAAACCTAGGGTTTATGATCAACAACTCTTGAATGGTTTTATAACAGAAGATAAAACCTTAGAATAGACAAGAGGTAAAAAACCTAGATTACAAGTTGTATGATCAATCACGAAGATTAAATCCAACTCGGCTTTGTGATCCCCAATACAAAGACTTTTATCTCGCTCTTGTTCACGAAGAACAGAAGACATGGAAAACAACCTTAATTATGAAGCTTACACCAATTTTCCAAAGGGGATGAAAATATGTAGCATTCACAAACTCTTTATTTTTAGTGAATAGGTTAGCTTGCAAGCTACGCTAGGATTTAGGTTATTTTCCTTTATCAAGACTCTCCTAATTTTGGGAGTCTTTCCTAAGTTACAATTATTTTGGGTAAATAATTATTAGCATATATTTTATTTATGTGAATAAATCACATTTTAACTTAGGCATGAATTAAAAGTTATCACAAACACTTTAATATGGTAATCAAATATGTGTGGATTAATAGTCAACTTTCCTAGATAAGGAAACATCACCAGCTTAACTAAAAAAGACTTCTAGTCACGTAATTTGACTCAAGTCCGTGAACCGTTACAAACAGTCCATGGATTGTTTCCTACTAACGAACTGTAACAATTACACCAACACTTATAAATTGTTACTTTAATAAATCACTCATAACTTCATCGTTATAACTCGGAATTGAGTGATTCTTGGCTCCTTGAATTCGTAAGCTAATTCACTATTGTATGAGAACCTTTCCAGGGATAAAGGTTATGGTCACAAAAGTCGTGTCTCAAATAACTTCGAGTATATATACATAAATGTACATTTACCGTCATAGGAATTGTTCCATAGAGTGAGCATTTGTTTGGATAGACTAGAATGGTAGAATTGAACAAGAATCCAAATGAAATCAATTAAATCATACCTTTGTTGATGAATTCCTTGTCGATGTCTTCTTATAGTCTTCAAACTTCATCCTTCAAGGATAGCTTCGATTCTACTTCTTAGACTTAATCTAGTCCGAAACTATCTTTAGCATACTAAATCAAGAATGCATTTTGGCAACTAAAATTGAAAACTAACTTGACATACCAAAACTAGTGGATTCAACCGAGCGTTGCTCTAACAATCTCCCCCTTTGTCAATTTTAGCGACAAAAGCGTTTTACATATGGATTGTACTTGTTAAAAGCATTACAGCTCCAAAATACGACATGCTTGATTTTCTTGGTTCTTCAACTATGTGTGCGTTCATCCTGTACTTGTTGAAGATCCATCATAGTATTATTACACAGCATCAAAGTTCAATTGTATCACAACTTTGACAATAATACTACGGTGATATGTATCACTCCCTCTTATTCAATACTCCATCTCAACATGAACCCCCCCCCCCCCCTACATAATGATCCGTGAATCATATGTATATGTAGTGTGAACTACAAAATAATTCTCCCCCTTTTTGTCAATATAAATTGGCAAAGGTACGAAAACTAGTGGGATCCTAATGAAATTCTCATGGAGATATTTCATGACCAAAAGAGAACAACATATCAACTTTGTTTAGATGAATTCATATAGTCGAAACTAAATGCATTCATCAAGGAGTTAATGAAGATACAAGAAAACTCCTACATGTTCCAGAACCGCTTCTCCCCTCAAACATATATCAATAAAGCACAAGTTCATTTAAGAACTCTCCCCCATAAAATGTCATTCCTGAAAGAACAACGAGAGTGACCTTTCTCCAGGAAGAAGGATTTATATATTGGATTTTAGAAATCCCACAAGGAGATACGAGCTAAATACCAATCATTGAAAGTCTCTCATGAGATTGTGTTACTAAAAAATGAAACTATCTTATGGTAACAATACACAATATGTAATCATGAAGGTCAAGTATTGTGATCATATTTTCTAAGATACAAACTTGTATAAACAATAATTGATATGCTTAGAAGGAAGAATAACCTTTTCCACAAGGATTTACACCAAGAATGGTTACCATAAGTGTATGAAAAAGTTTCTAAGAACCAACATCCAATGGATTTGATTATTGCTTCTAACCTGTTATACTTAAGAATTATCCACGTGTTATTAAGCCATATTCATCTTAACCATAACTAGTTCAAATGACTCAAATTAACTATTAGAGAGTTGTTCAATTGCTTAGATTTCATAGAAGTATACAAGACACGATCGAAGCAAAATCGGTTTGATTCACTCGAATAAATTCATGAAAATTATAGCCACGGTTTGCAAAGATTGCATTCCTTATTATATAAATAAATATTTAAGTTCATGTACACAACCGATTTTAGAACTTTAACTTTCAAGTATGCAAACGGGTACGCATACTTGAAATACCCGGACCAAGATTGGGTTTCGCCAGTACACAAATGGGTACGCGTACTTCCAATCCCAGCAGAAATTCTCGGACATGAACCTCTCGCCAGTACACGAATGGGTACGCATACTTAGGTTTCCGGATTTCTCAAGCCAACAGGTACGCGTACGGGCACGCATACTATGGTTTCCGGACATGGATTACATATGTGCAAGAGTGCACAACATGACATATCCAATAATGGTTAAGTGTTCTAAACTTTTATTTTAATCATTGAAACTTTCTTAGAGGATGACAATAGTCGTTTCCAAATACTATTATCATCAAAGCAATTTTCAAGTTATTGAAATAATCATAACGAAACGTTCCAAGACAACACCAAATGATTGTATCACACAAACCATGTAATATTTTACTCGGAAACTTTCACATGATATAAGATGAACTTGGTCGAAGCGAAAGCTTACCAACATATAAAAAATACCCAACATAATATGTGAACCCAATTCTTTTGAATGCTCACCGCATTTACAAGGGCTTCTTGGTGAGGATGCACTTCCAACACAATCAAGCTGTGTTGAGGTGAGCAAAATCTTGCTCACCACAAGTATTCGAAACAAAATCATGCACAGACTCTAGGAATTTTACAACTTCCTTGAAACTTTTAATAACTGTTCCATACCTTTTTAAGATGTTATTCCTTGTCGAACTCTTGTCTGGGAGATCCTTCTTAATAGTACTCGTTTCTTTATTGATCTTCTTTGGTACCCATTTCTGAGTAGCTTTTGGAGCAACGTATTTCTTTTTCTCCCCAATATAATTATGAAATTTCTTGGAGGGAATACTAGAAGAGCTGATATTATAAGACTCAGTTTTTCTCCAGTTTGGAACATCAGATTTTGTCATCTTAACAGAATCAGATCTGGTTTTATCTCGCTTAAGATATCTGCAATTTCTTTGCAAGTGATCTGGTTTTCCACAGTAAAAGCATGTTTTGTAAAATGGAAAAAGTTATGTTTAGTGTTACCTAAATGTGTATGTGCTTGCTTTGGAGCTTGACATAATTTCCTCTTTTCGTCATCGGCAGTTGGCAGAGATACTTCACTTTTGTCAACCGTGGAAGGTTTTGGTTGAGAAGAATTTTTAGCTCTGAAAATTTTTACCTCTTTTCAAATACTAGGAGCATCTATTCCTTCATATCCCAATCCTCGTGTATCACGATGAATTCTACATGCTCCCAATGTTGAGGTTAATTTACCTGACTTGCTATTTCTAGACAAACTCTCTTTTAAACTCGAGTTTTCTTCTTCCAACCTTTTGACCTTTTCAAGTGCAATAAGTAGATCATTCTTGGATGATTCACATTGAACTTTTAGATCTTCTCGTTCCGAATCAATTAACAAGTTCATCTCAATATTCTCCAAGTTATCTAGCTTTGTTTGAAGAATATTTTCCCGATTACTTCCGGCAATTTCTTCTTTAAGCTTTCGTATTTCGTTGAGATAATCTCTTGCACCAATAAAATCAAGTTGGTCTTGCAGTTCTTTATTCCGACTATGAAGTCTGTCATATTTTACTTTCTCACTGAATATGGTGCTTTCAGCTTCCGAAAGTTTCTGATGACATTGCTTAAGAAGTTTATTAGCAACTAGATCTACATGGAACACTTCTTCGTCAGAATCAGAATCAGTATCCGAAAGAATTTTTCCAGAAGCTAATTCAACCTCGCGTACTCTTGGTGATCAAAATATTCGGGTCCATCATCAAGAGTAGGCAAAGATGCTGCATATGCCGATTGTACGGGTCCAGCTAGGACATACTGAAGAAAGGTGCCTAAAACCACGACAGTTAAAGCATTGTACATCATCATTAGGAGATGTTGCACCTATAGAAAAACTCTTATTCCTGTCTCTCAAGATTTTTCTAAATTGTCGTGGAGTAACATCCTTAGCATCTGGCGAACCAGATTTATCCTTAGAGGATTCGGAATTGTTTGCATCTTTAAAAGAAATCACTTCTTTTCCAGACCGGTGTTCATTATCAAAGATATTTAACTTTCCAACAAGAGTATTTTTGGAGAGTGTAGAAAGATCGTTTGCGTCTTCAATGAAATGTTTCTTAGACTCGTATCTTGATGGTAGAGACCTGAGAATTTTGCACACAATAACTTTCTCCGGAATAGTTCTTCCTAATGAATATGAGGAGTTAACTATTTGAGAAAGTCTTTGGTTAAACTCATCAAAGGTTTCATCATCATACATGCGAAGGTTTTACCAGTCAGAAGCTAGATTTTGAAGCCTTGCTTCTTTATCTGCGGCATTCCCTTCAAATACGGTTTCTAAGATATCCCAAGCATCTTTAGACTTTTTGCAAGTAGTCACATGATGCTGGAGATCTGGGGTAATGGCATGGATGATAGCATTTAATCCTTCAGAATTTTGCTTTGCAACAAGAATCTCAAGATCATCATAATCACCAATATCCTTTGCAACAGTTACACAGTCTACTGTAACTAATGGAGGATTATATCCATTAACAATACGAACCCATGATTTAAAATCTCGCGCTTTTATAAAAGCACGCATAGCAATTTTCCACCATAAATAGTTCGTGCCATCGAAGACTGGCGGTAAGTTTATATAGATAGCACTTTTGTCCATATCATATCGCTACAAACACAGACTTATAAGGTCTTTAACGTGTTTTCCTGCTCTGATACCAATTGAAAATACGGGGGTCTAACAACCACACCAAACAATTCGTTTGGAAATCTTAGAGGACTTACTCTAATATACTTTCTAGAGAATCAACTAGACAGTCAGACTCAATCTTAAGAAAAGTATATCAAAGATTTATATCTCTATTTTTCAATTCAATCCGCAATCAAACAAATAGGAATTTGCGAGCCCGATTGAATATAAGAAATAACTTGGACAGTATCAAAAACTAATATCCAAGTGTCAATCAATTTAATCAACAACCAAAGGTTGGATTCCCAATTGATTGAACTTACGCACAAACTGTGATATTTCAATTATAAATATAAACAATATAATTCCAAAAAGAAATAACACAGACACCAGAAATTTTGTTAACGAGGAAACCGCAAATGCAGAAAAATCCCGGGACCTAGTCCAGAATAAACACACACTGATTATAAGCTGTTACACCAAATTCCTACTACCTATTCGGACTAGATGTAATACCTGCTTCAGCACTTATAGAACTCCTAGCAGAACACCGATTCTATTTAGGAATTCTTCTCGTATAACTTCTAGCAGAACATAAATTCTCTTTAGAAGTTATTCCCGAAAATATTCTGGCAGAACAAAGTTCTCTTCAAAAGATACAACAACACGGTTGATATTTTTCGATCTTTTGTTTTCACAAAATACCGAATCGATTTCCCTCCAGATGTAAATCAAGGTTTTGGAAACCTTGTGTTTGTTTCGAACAACTACCAGATAAAAGTAGAGATACCGAAACAAACTTGTAAATTAGGGTTTTAACTTAAAATTAGTATGCGTACACACAAGGAGTCCATGAACCTGATTTTCATAAGTGAACTTGGACGATTCCAAAGATCAAAAACCCTAATTCTACAATAAGAACAACTAGAATACATCTAGAGATATCTTGTTTAAAACATCTTAAGGATTTTTACGAGATACCTTAATCGAAGTTTTCTTTTTAGCTTCCGATTTCGACTAACAAGTATTGGTATACGATTGGAAACTGAAATCTATCAAAACCTAGCGTTTATGATCAATAACTCTTGAATGGTTTTATAACAGAAGATAAAACCTTAGAATAGACAAGAGGTATAAAACCTAGATTACAAGATGTATAATCAATCACGAAGATTAAATCCAACTCGGCTTTGTGATCCTCAATACAAAGACTTTTATCCCGCTCTTGTTCACGAAGAACAAAAGACATCGAAAACAACCTTAATTATGAAGCTTACACCAATTTTCAAAAGGGGATGAAAACGTATAGCATTCACAAACTCTTTATTTATAGTGAATAGGTTAGCTTGCAAGCGACGCTAGGGTTTAGACTATTTTCCTTTTTCAAGACTCTCCTAATTTTGGGAGTCTTTCCTAAGTTACAATTATTTTGCATAAATAAATAATTATTAGCATATATTGTATTTATTTGAATAAATCACATTTTAACTTAGGAAGGAATTAAAAGTTATCACAAACACTTTAATATGACAATCAAATATGTTTAGATTAATAGCCAACTTGCCTAGATAAGGAAACATCACCAACTTGACTAAAAAAGACTTCTAGTCACGTAATTGGACTCAAGTCCGTGAACCGTTACAAACAGTCCATGGATTGTTTCCTACTAACGAACTGTAACAATTACAACAACACTTATAATTGTTACTTTAATAAACCACTCATAACTTCATCGTTATAACTCGGAATTGAGTGATTCTTGGCTCGTTGAATTCGTAAGCTCATTCACTATAATATGAGAACCTTTTCAGGGATAAAGGTTATTGTCACAAAAGTCGTGGCTCAAATAACCTAGAGTACATATACATAAATGTACATTTATCGTCATAGGAATTGTTCCATAGAGTGAGCATTTGTTTGGATAGATTAGAAAGGTAGAATTGAAAAAGAATCCAAATGAAATCAATTAAATCATACCTTTGTTGATGAAGTCCTTGTCGATGTTTTCTTGTAGTCTTCAAACTTCATCCTTCAAGGATATCTTCGATTCTACTTCTCAGACTTAATCTAGTCTGAAACTATCTTTAGTATACTAAATCAAGAATGAATTTTGGAAACTAAAATTGACAACTAACTTGACATACCAACGCTAGTGGGTTCAACCGACCAATGCTCTAACACTGATTCTCAATGGTATAAGTCAAGAATATAACTTATTCAGTACTTCTATTCGAATTCGTAATCCACCAGTTTTTTTTTGATGAGTTACACAATCTTATGTTGAGTAAAGAAATTGTTTCCAAAGAAAGTTCTAAATCCTTGTTGTCTGAAGAAAAAAGCAAAGCATTTGTTGCTTTTCAATCTCAACAAGCATTTCTTGCACATCAAAGACATGCATCTGGATATTCTCATTCTTACTCTTCTTTTTGTCCAAGAAGCAGAGGTAAGTTTTCTTTTACTCCTTATAGAGGATATTTTCCCCAATATATGAGAAATTTTCAACTACCAGTAAGAAGGCCTACTTCAAATCCTTTTTCTATTAATTCTGCCACCAAGCTCTAGTGTTGCTTCTACTTCAAATACTACATCAGAACCACCTTGTGAAATTTGCAATAAGAATGGTCATTCAGCTTTAACATGTAGGCACAAGCCTAATTTTGTGTATCAAAATGTCAATACTCCTCAAAATATGAGTGTTATGCTTGCTACTGCAAATATCTTGGGAGAGAATCTTTGGTATGTCGATTCAGGTGCAAATAATCATCTTAATTACGATGATAATAAATTACAACTCATGTCTACTTATGATGGTTATGAAGAAATTCACACAGCTAATGGTGAAGGTATGAGAATTACATATACTGGTTCTACTGTTAAAACTACACCTCATCATAATTTTTCCTTGAATGATACGTTAGTAGTACCACAAGAATCAACTAATCTCTTATTTGTTCATAAATTTACTAAAGATAATAAATGTTCCATCACATTTAATTGTTCTGCCTTCTGTGTGAAGGATCTCTCATCTGGGAGAGTAACTTTGAGAGGCCCTCAAGTGGTCTATATCCTATCAACTTTCTGAACTTAGTTAACCAACAATCTTCCTCTAATTATTCTCCAACAGATTTATCAGCATCAACAACATCTTCTCCAGCAACTGCGACATTTGACATAACAAGCTTGCTCATCCATCATTCCAGACTTTACAACACGTTTATAGGCAACTTTCAATAAGTAATGTTCTTATAACACCTTTATTTTGTCGTGACTGTCAGCTTGGCAGAAGTCATAAGCTTCCTTTTTCTATTTCCGCTTATTCTAGGACTAGACCACTTGAGCTATTACATCTTGATTTGTGGGGTCCAAGTCATGTAGCATCCAACTCCGGATTTAGATACAATATGTCAATATAATTGACGAATTCTCAAAGTACTGTTGGATCTTTCCCTTGTATGAGAAATTATATTTTAGGAAGTTTTTTTTTTTAAATTCAAAGCACAAGTTGAGAACCTTCTACAGAGTACTATTCAAGTTATAAGGACAGATGTTGGTGGAGAATTTTTAAATAATGAGTTATCTACTTTTCTGTATAACAGTGGTATTGTGCATAAAATTTCATGTCCACACATCCGGAGCAGAATGGAGTTGCAGAATCCAAACATAGACATTTAGTTGATGTAGACAAGACATATCTAATTCAATCTGGTCTTAAATATTCTTATTAGGTGGAAGTTTTCAAACAACAAATTATACATTCAATAGACTCCCCACTAAGTCTCTATCTTTTAAGTCACCTTTGAAGTTTTATTTCGTAAAGCACCAGATTATACATTTTTGAGGCCTTTTGTATGTCTCTGTTATCCATGGATTAGATCATATACCCAGAATAAACTTGAACCAAGTATATCATGTATTTTTATATGATACAGTCCTCAACATAAGGGGTATAGATGTCTAAATCCTATCACTGGAAGAGTATTCATTTTAAGGTATGTAATATTTTATGAAAATACTTTTCCATTAAGAGAGACTAATTTATCAGCATCTGTATCTGGTACTTCAACTGCATCAACTGAAACTTCTACATGCATTTTTAGTGATTCGTTTACTATGCCAACTACTTATTTTGACAATATTCATTCTGGAGATACTCTACCTGCAACATCAATTGTATCTGACAATTTTATCTCTGCAACTACTTCTAGTGCTATCAACACTTCAGCAATAATTTCAGTTTCCTCTGGTAATTCTACTGGTTTATTACCTGCTTAACATCAACAATCTATTAATTCTGATTCTACTGCACCAGTTCAAAATAATCATCCAATGATTACTAGAGGTAAAAATAGAACTTCCAGAAAGAAAGTTTTTACAACTAAGCATGCCTTGTCTGCAGCTCAGATAGCTCTTGCTCCTTCTACTGCTCCAACTTATTTTACACGGGAAAATAAGATTCCAAATAGTGAGTGTCCACAGTTGATGAGGTTAAAGCACTAAGAGATCCTGGTACATGGACTCTTTAAGCACTACATCCATCTCAAAACTTGGTAGGGTTGTAAATGGGTTTTTAGGATAAAACAAAATCTAGATGGTACGTTGAGAGATTCAAGCCCAGATTGGTAGCAAAGGGATTTCATCCAAAGGAAATACTAGACTACACTGAGACTTTTAGTCCAGTAGCTTAACCAACAACCATCAGAATCATTTTATCCTTAGCAATTCATTTTGACTGGCATATCTCTCAGCTGGATATAAGTAATGTTTTTTTTTGTTTTGTTTTTTTTTTGCATGGAGACTTACACGAATAAGTCTATATGGTTCAACCTCCAGGTTTTGTTGATCCAAATAGACCAGATCATGTCTACAGACTTCACAAATCCATTTATGGCCTTAAGAAAGCACCAAGAGCATGGTATGAAAAACTTCAGAATGTTTTACTCTCTTATGCTTTCAAATCTTCTACAGATGATACTTCATTATCTGTTCAGAAGATTGGTACTAGGATCACTATTATTCTAGTTTATCTGGATAATATTCTTATAATTGGAAATGATAAAGCTTACTGCAGTGAGTTCATTAACATCTTAGGAAAGCATTTTCCAATTAAAGACCCAGGTGCTCTACATTATTTCTTATGTCTTGAGAGAAATTCATATGGCATCTTTCTATCTCAAACTAAATATGCTCTTGATCTCTTAGACTAAAAAGACATGTCAAGTGCTAAGACTTGATCATATCCAGTTCCATTTGGTTACAAACTTTGTGCATCTAAGGGAACTCCACTATCCAATCCCACTGAGTTTAGATCTTTAGTTGGTGCATTACAATACTTGACTTGGACAAGACCAGAAATAAGCTATATTGTTAATCAAGTATGTGAGCATATACAAAATCCAACAAATGTTCATTTTGTAGATGCTAAGATAATTTTAAGGTATATTAAAGTTACAATTGGATATGGGATACTTTTTCAAAGTGGTCTTTTGGATGTTCATACATTTAGTGATACTGACTAGGCCGGTGAACCTGATTCTAGAAGAAGCACATCTGGTTATTGTATTTTCTTTGGATCCAATCCAATTTCTTGGTCAAGCAAAAGATAGGCAACAGTTTATAGGAGTTCAGCAGAGGCTGAATATAGGAATCTTTCACAATTTGTAGCTGAAGTGTATGGTTGTGTCAGCTACTCAGAGATTTTCATATATTTCTTACTCTTCATTGTGACAATGTCAGTGCAATTTCTTTGTCCTCAAATCCAGTTTTCCACAGCAGAATGAAGCATCTGGCAGTGAATTTTCATTTCATCAAAGAGCTTGTGCAGTCTAAAGATTTTACTGTTAAGTACATCTCCACTCTTCAACGGGTAGCTGACATATTGTTAAGCTTTTATTGTATGTGTGACACTTCTCTTACACTGCATCTGTTAATCGTCTTAATCATTGCATAACTATCTTTACTGTCGTGTCATTGTCTCGTTGGCTGTCACTGTGTCAGTTATGTCTGTGTGTCTTCTTGTTTAAATACAGGGTCTTTGTATTATTTCTGTGTGTAAGACAAGTGATTAATCATTTTCATATGTACTTCTCTTTATAATAATAAATGAATTAAACTCTTTCTACTAGGATGACCTCAAATTACTCGACCTCTCAATCTCAAGCTTAGCTTTAAGATGAGAACACAGAGTCTTCAAGATTCCACAGATGCAGCGTCACCAGCATTCTTTTTCAAATGCATATCGCGAATAATCTTGTTAGTAAATTCATCTATCAGCTGCAAATTTTATGAAAAATTAATTGGCATAAACAAATATAATGGTAGATAATTACCACAACAATCTTTGAAGCTATCTTGGCCTCATCCTCAAGAAGTTCGATAAAACCCAAAGACACCAGATCGACTAGTTTAAAGGAGTTCATAAGAAAACTGAGTGCATAAGCACCATCTAATTTCATAGACTCTACTCGAGCTGAATGGGACTCCACTCGAGTTGAATGGTCTAACCAAAACTAGGAGTCAGAAGTACCAGTTGGCAGAATAACGGGCCCCTCTGGAGACTGAAAAGTAGAAGATTTAGACTTCTCGAGATATCGGGAAAAAGATCCGATATTAAAAAAATAAAAGCGTAAAAAGGAAGAGAAAGGAAAACATTCAATAAATTAATAAATAAGAGGTTCTGAAGTACATGATTATATCAAAAAGCATGAATAAATGATGCTCGAGAAACATACCACGAAAAAGATTTCAGCCTCAAAGAACTGGTAGCACGATTACCATGCTTTCAACGGCTAGATAAAATCAATGGACACTTATTATTGAACTTAGTGTCATCTAAACCTTTGAACACGACTGAATTGTCGTATTCCAAAACAAGGGAAAGCTTCGGACTACTGCAGAAAATGTTTCTCAGATAAGAACTAGGAATAGTATGGACTTCATACTTCGCACAAAGTTTTTCAATGGTAATCTTCTCTTCTTCAGGAAGATCGTGATCCCGGAAAATTGAGCACACATAATAAAAGAAAACTCGAATTCCAGTTCTTGTGGAGAAAGGTTAGTACAGAAAAAGATCGAGAACTAAAAAAATAATGTGAAAATAAACCACATTGAAGGTATGATCGAGGGATTATAAGTTCTCCCTCTTTTAAATCTACAACTTCCTGAATATTAATGGTACATAGTGACGATTAATGAACCTCTATGCCAAAACCAGTCAGAAGATCATATTATGAGGAGGTGTTAGAACAAAAAATTCGGCCATTGAAAAATAAAAGTATAAAGGTTAGTGTAAAAACTTAAACAATGGGGTTGAGTTCTGAAAAATAAAATAAAAAAACTTCCAAAAGACGCTGAGATTATAAAAAAAGTTTGAAAATGTCTGAAAAAATAGGAACTCCGAGTTTCCTAAGCGAAGATGAAAGACTGCAAAGAATTTTTTTACAGATCCAAAAATATCTTTATATAAGAAGAAAAGGAAAGTGAAAACATATGACCTCCTTACGGTACATTATCTCCACTACCTAACTCTATATCTTAGTAATAACTGTAATGACAATCGGCAAACACGGGTCATGCAATACACTATCAGATACGATAAGAGGAAACTCTTCGATTTCCAAAAGATGTGGCACTCACTTAAAATCTTCGATCTCCGAAAAGGGTGAAGAACACACTCCATGTGAAAAACGTGTTCATAACTAGAAGCAGTAACTTTATAATCTCTCCAAAAATTAGTGGCTAATATTCCTCCAAAAATATAATTCAATACCTCGACACATGTCGCATGGTCAG
Organism: Papaver somniferum; assembly: GCF_003573695.1. Lineage (NCBI taxonomy): Eukaryota > Viridiplantae > Streptophyta > Magnoliopsida > Ranunculales > Papaveraceae > Papaver > Papaver somniferum. The sequence continues at coordinate 134,146,434 of NC_039361.1, read as the reverse complement.
AAAAGGTAGAGACTAGATCACTAGCTGACAATCCAATATCTTCATTTAAAAGATACTCCTCTTTTTAGGGAAAGCGAGAGGAATACTAGATCACCGGAGATATCCTCGATCAGAGCAGAGACCTAAGATCCAATACCTAGGTCATGTCGCCTATCTATTCAAATAATATGATATCATCTCGATGAGTTGTTAAAGCTTATACCACAGAGCTAAAGTTGGCAAAGTATATCTTTTAGACAAATTAAAAAGTTTAAAAACACAAAATAACCAAAGTTTAAATAAAATGTTGGGTAAAGACTATATTTTAAATAAATTGGGGGTGAATGTACTAAGTTATCCTTACTATTAAAACTTAAAAACCTAAATCAAATCTATTGAATTCCAACCTCTTAGATACTTTTCTATCAACCTATTCCTCTTAATTAGGTTTTTGATTGATCCATTTATTCGAAATTGAAAACTTTTAGAATTTTTTTCTAGATTTATCCAGAATCAGCTGATAAGAATGTCCACATTATCCAATTCTGAACAATCGGATAATACACACATATACATTGGTCGATTGATCTTGATGTTCTTCAACACGAAGAACATCAACCCAGAATCGGTCAATGTTCATATAAACTGATTATGGATAAAGAAAATGCGTAATTTTTCTGTATGTTTTATAAGCTACAATCGGCCATTGTACACACGATTGTGACAATCTGTTTATAGAAAAATCCACATATAACGATTGTTACAATCAGACTGTATATGAATAACTGTCACAGTTGATTTGTAAATACAATCCACATCCAGCAACTGTTGTAATCGGCCTATAAATGAATAAATGTTTATGAATTCTTAGTGGTGAATGAGGAACATTAATCCATAATCGGTCTACGGCAACATGAATATCCACCGATTTTAATTTAATTCTCAAAAAAGATTCAAAATTTCAACTTTTTTCGAAATAACACTGATTAATATGGGACAACTTAACCATTAACAAAATTAATTAGATACTAGGTTTTTTATTTTCCTTCAAAATGTTTATTTTTGTCGTAGGTCTCCAATTAGCCACGATATTAAGATCTTATGGTTATCATCTACCATTCAACATCTACCACACGACGCACACGTACCCGTCCCGCAGATGTTCACTTTTTGGGCTGGTTAACCTGAGTAAAGGCCGAGCCCGTTCCCTAAGCCTGGTGGTGTTGGTGGAGCACCCATCACTCTCTAAGATAAGGTTTTTTTCCCACATACAAAGAAGAAAACTCTCATCTTTATTTTACACTGGAAAAAAAACTTGAAGACAAACAAAAATGGCAGCAACAGCAATGAGTGTAAACCTGGTTGGTGCATTCAGAGGACTCTCACTATCATCATCATCTTCATCTTCGTGTAGTTTCTTTAGAGGAGATTTTGATTCAATTTACACCACTACTAACGGGAACAAGTTATGTATATCATATCCTTTGTTTCAAAACCCTTCAATTCCACTGACAATCGAGTCTGCGCATAAGAAAGGAGCTGGTAGTACTAAGAATGGTCGTGACTCTAAAGGTCAAAGACTTGGTGTTAAGATTTATGGTGATCAAGTTGCTAAACCTGGTGCTATTATCATTCGGCAACGCGGTACCAAGGTACAAAAATCTCTAATTTTGTGATTGCTGTTGATTTTAATGTTTGAAATGTTACATTTTTAAGGGTTAAAATGATAAATCCTTTTTGGGTTTTGTTGTAAAGTTCAAATTATGCTGTTTTAGTGGTAAATTGAGGGGGTAGTGGTGATGGTGTGAAACCATAGATAACACTGCTTATTCTTTTCCTTTCTGTTTGAATATCGTTTGCATATTGAATATCTGTCTAGGATTGGACACGCGGAGCTTTATGTGGTACATTATCGAGTTTATGAAATGCTAGTTTGTGCTTTTTGAAAAATTTCAATTGGAAATAGACAGTTGAATTAGGTTTTGCTTTTAATGTTTGCTATCCAATTTTTCGGGGGTATCATAAACACAAGAATTGTAATTAACAGCTTAGTCTTTCCGTTACAAAAGAAGAGAATTGCCTGCCATAGTTGAACGACCTGTAAGGTTTAGGGGTTACTTAGAGTGTAGTTGCTTTTCTGTGGACTAAGAGTAGAAGATGTTCTAGATTATTATTTGGTATTCGAGAGTGTAACTTTGTTCTTCTTGTCCATATAAAACCCTCCATTTGAAATGTTACCTGGTCTCCTGACATTGTTATGCAATGTGTGTATAATCTTTGTGAACAGTTTGAAATATGTGCCCTTTGAGCCTCCTTGAAGTACCAAGTGGTGTGTGTCTTTGCTCTTGTTCACTGAGCTTCGATTCTTTTAATAGTTGCCACCGGTTTCATGTATATTTGGCTACATTTTTCTTTTTTAGTTTATTTGCTGATCCAAAAAAAAAGAAGGTACAATCTTCTTTTTGTCGAATGTAAACCTTGATTTGTGGGTGATGTTGCAGGTCCATCCAGGGAAGAATGTTGGACTAGGCAAGGACCATACCATCTTCTCTTTAATTGATGGATTAGTGAAATTTGAAAAGTACGGACCAGACAGGAAACAGGTCAGATGATAATTGTTGAAATCTTAAGTTTATTTTTAGACATGCAGTAATGCTTATGCTGACAATTTATGGTATGGTTGCATTTCAACAGGTAAGTGTTTACCCACGTGTGCCAGTGCCTGAGAACCCTGACAGTTACAAAGTACGGAAGAGAGAGGCCTTCAGGATGCAACGTGAGCGCCGTAAAGCTAGAAAAGAAGGAATTGTGTTGAAGCCTCAATTGATCTTAGCTTCAGTAGAGGAAGAAGGCTCTGAAAGTAACTCACTTTGTTAATCCAGTATCCATATGAGCTTGACTCTGAAGGCGATTGTCTTTGTTTTGCAGAAATCTGCATTTCCTTTTGACATGTAAGAAGTAGGCTTCTACAATTAGAATCAAGTTCCCTTGTTTACCTTCTTTGTGTATCATTTGTTTTGGATCCGTAAAGATATCAGTATACATTTAATCTTACAGAGCCAATGACAATTCTTGTTTTTTCTGTCTCTTCTGTTTGTGAATTCTACCTTTCTTTTTCTTTTTTTCCTTCAAAATATTGTCTGCTGATGATCTTGGAAATTTTATCTTTGGCTACTTAAATTTGGCAATGATTTTTGGAAGAGTTTACATTTCAATAGTATGGGTAGAGTATTAAACTAGCAGCTGCTTGAGCTGCCATGCCTGCTAAAGGTGGCTTAACCCTCCATGGTGAAGAAAGTGTGATTCACTTCACTTATAAAGTGGCTGCACAAAACCGGATCATTCAGAAAATTTACTTGCCATACTCTTTAGACTTGGTTTCTGAAAATAGTCAATTTTAGACAATGAAATTGCAATTACAGTAGACATTCACTTCTAGTAATGTCTAGTGAAATAGGCCAAACTAGGGGCTTGTTTTGTGAAATCTGCCTCCGACTTACTATTGCATTTTTGACCAAAGTCGATCAGATAGAGCTTTTAACTAGTTATCAGAGCAATTTATCACAGCAGGGTTGCACGGATCATTTATTCATCCTGCAGAAGACAGCAAAACTTTGATTTGGTTGCATCATACTTGGGCGTATTAGTTTAGATCGCGTCTTCCAGCACTTTAGACTATTAAATTTAAAATTTTCAAATCCAGATCGTATCTTCCAGAACCTTAGAACTTAAAACTGAAATTTAGATGAACCAATATTGACAGACTCAGGCACGGAACTTCTTCGTAAGACATAAATGAGTTTAAATGATACATACTATTTGTTTAATGCTTAATTTTCACAAAACCGTAGCACTAAAGCCACTTGATGTCAGATATATTTTCTGACCGAACCTAAATTATTTCAATGACCGGCGGATCCCCTCTTCCAGGACCAGGTTATTTTATAAAGCGGATCCCCTCTTCCAGGACCAGGTCATTTTATAAAGTTTGCAACAAAAAAAAAAAAAAGTTGGCACTTATATTCATATCAACGAAACTTTCTTTGTTCACCCACATCTGAATAAAATAGATCGATCAATGTTGCCTTTTACGCTGTGACAAATAAAACCTGTTACGGAAAGAAACAAAATACAAACAATTCACTCTGAGGTCGAGGAAAATGAAAAAAGTAAAGTTGCTGCAGGATAGAGGTCCTGCTTAAACTGCGAAATCCACCACACACTCAATGCAGTGTATACGCATCTACATCATTTGCTTCTAAGAGTTTCACCCAGATTCGTATGGACATTTCGACATGTTCAAAATTCATTCAATGACGTAACTACATCATAAACCAATTTCCGAGTCCTGAAACTGGTCCAACCTCTTCTAAGCCACTTAAATGCCTAGACAAACAAAAGGTGCGGCAATCATTCCTACAGTGCAGCAACCCATAGTTCATCTGATTGTTGAGCAGCCAGTGTCAGAGTTACTTTCCAGTTTAATCCAAAACTCTCTTAGTATTTCATTCCCAACCATTAAATATCAGCAGTAGTTTCAATGAAGAAAACAATTCCATTCAGACTCCCCAGCCATTACAGAAATAAAAATACCGAAAAATTCAGTTTCTTTATATACCAATTTAACACACACGGAGGACTAACCGAAAAAAAGCTTTGATAAACAGAGGCTTAGTAATAAATGATAGTTTTTAGTCATTATCAAGTAAAAAACTATAAACATTAACAGTGGCTCCAAAAGGGCAAATTCAATTTCCAACAAAATATACATTAGCAGCCCTATTTGAGAATTTTTAGACCTAAACATAGAGTTGAATTTCTTGTGACAGGCAGACTCCAAAAGCCAAGTACTCAAAACCAAGCTATGTATAACCAAGGCGCAAGAAAGAGGCAGTTAGCAATGTCACCCTTTAGAAAATTACAAAATGATAAGGAGAGATAAGGAGAGAAAGAACCTGCACACCGTCTCAATGGCGTGCTCTCTTGTTGGTGCAAGCTGGACATTTGAATTGCTTGATATGTTTAGCTCTAGCAGGGGTTATCTCCATACACTTTCCATGGAACCATGTCTCACAAATGTCACAGCAAATCCAGAACTCACGCAAATCCAAGTCCGGCTTCTCACCACATGCCCCGCACAAAGTACGCCCATCCACGTTCTCGTCTTCCCCGCACAAAGTACGCCCATCCACATTCTCGTCTTCCTCCTCTAGACCCTCTTCATCTTCAATTGGAGACATCGCTTTGGAGAACTTTACCTGGGTATCGGATACTCGCGAAATTGCTCTTTTGTTGGAGCAAGCTGGACACTTGTACTGCTTGATATATTCAGCCCTAGCTGGGGTTATCTTCATACATTTCCCGTGGAACCATTTCTCACATTTGTCACAACAGATCCAAAACTCATCTTCACCATGTTCACCACATGCCCCGCACAAAGTACTCCTGTCCTCATCCTCGCTGTCCTCCTCTAAATCCTCTTCGTCTTCCTCTGAAGACATCCTGGAACGCTTGGCCTGAGTTTCGGGAACTCGCTGCATTAGTTTCCAAATAAGTGATAGAATAAATAAAAAAGATGCCATCAAAGTTGGATTTTTATGGACATCCTAGGCGTACGCAATCCGGCACCTAAATAATAACACTTCTGGAAAGCCAAGAAACAGCATACAATTAACATTAAAAGAAATATTATTCAAGGTCATGGAACATTCTGCTCTATGTACCAGAGAAACTCTACTATCTAATAATAATCACAATCATACGTTCTAACATTAGACAAATATTGAAACAGTTTTTTACCACTTTGGACGTTGTCTTGGATTTGTTGCTGTTGTGCTTCGAAATTGAGTACTTCTTCTTTACTTTTTGTTTCTTTGCAGCTTCAGTAACAACTTCAAACACTGTCGGGAGTTCAACCATCATATTAAGTAGACGCTTCCTGCATCACAAATACAAGAGTTACCAGCACTCTCAAAGCAAAAGAAAATTCAAAAGGAACAGGAAACGATATTATATTTGGTCATAAAGCCTAAGGACATTTCATAAGAACTTACAAACATGTTCCACATCAGAATGAGCTTAGGAGGGGCTAATATACAGAATTCGAGACTAACTCGAGTCTGAGAAACTTAAATTATTTAACGTTGCCATAAGTTAATGGTGGATTACAACACAATCTGTAGACTGATAAGTTAAACTAACTATGGAACGAAAGCAATTCATTTCAAATCAGCCTATCAATGAATTCATTGAAGTAAGCACATAACTAACACACCAGCAAGCATCAAACATTAACGCACACACATAACCAAGTGATAGGGCAAGCTGGAGAATTAGTATGTCCTTACAAACTCAACCATAAACATGTACCACACAAAAAGTACTGAAGATATACATAATTACAAGGTATATACCTGTCATTTTTTTGGAGTCCAAATTTGGAACTGAAAAAGGAAGCAAGAGCATGTAACCATGAATCACTGTGAACAGCAACTAAAGCCAACCAGTCTTTTTCTTTCATACCATCCCTAGCGAAGTTAATACCCAATACAGGTTCTGGAATCTCTGGTGGAACTTCTTCAGATGGTAAATTAACCTCCCATTTCTCATTAGGAAACCCATATAAACACAAATTTTCCTTTTTTGGATCACACTGCCAGTAAAATTCTTCAACATCTAAAAGAAAATGTTAACCAAACAGAACAAATTAGGAAAAGGGTTATAAACCCTAAAATCCAAATTAAACAAAATTTTTCAAAGGGAAGTAATTAAACCGTGTAAAATTGAAATATACAGAGTAATTATTACCAATAGTAAGAGCTTTAAGGATACCAGCTCTTCTTCCTTTAAAATCTGAGAAAATTTCTTTAATTGTTGTTGGATTTCTTCCACCACCACCCATCTTTTCAATACCCTAAAATTCTTAACGACGACAAGAAATGAAGACTGAATGCAGGAACGAGATAGAGAAAAGGGAATATCTTTCTGTAAGAGATTTCTCCTGGGTTTGAAATATTGAGGACCGGAAACTACAGTTCTGATCAGATTTCTGCCGCGCAAAATGTTAGTAGTCTGCGTGTCAGTGGGTCCATGTGAAGTCTTCACCTTGATGGCGTGATGAGTGTAGCGGGGCACATAAACCTATCCGAAAACCGTTATATGTAATGTGGTCGGCGTACTTATCGAAACGATATTCGAGGGATTTACCGTTTAGTCCAGAAAATCCGACTCGGATTACTGGCTGGTCCAGCGGGATATAACAATTAATGGCTAGTCCAATAAAGTTTAAAAACATGTTATTTTACCTATATGTCCTGGACCACGTGATGTGTACAGTTTTCGTCCGTTTTCTTTTCAGTTTTTTTACAGTTGCATTCTCTATCTCTTCTGCAACCTAAATTGAAAAACGCAAACTGCTTCGTCTTTCTTCACATTCAGAAAACTGTTTCGTCTCTCTTCCGCAACCTAACTCAATGGATTAATCACCATTATCAGAAAAAGATCGAAAAATCACCATTATCAGAAACAAAAACTGCTTCTTCTTTCAGTATCTGACCTAATTTTCATTAAATTCAATTGAAGAAGAAATGGGTACAAGTAGAAAAATTAAGAGGACGATTACAGAAGAAATTACTGAAGTATCTCTATCACCAGTGAAAAGAAGAAAGAAATCTGACGATGATTCACCAACAGAAGTGTCCCCTGCTTCTGTCGATGATTCAGCAACAGAAACCTCCCCTACTGCTAAATCTCGTACACCAGTGAAAAGAAGAAGGAAGTCTACCGATGATTCACCAACAGGAACCTCCGCTACTGCTAAATCTCCCACAACAAGAAGTATGAGTAAGGTTCCTCAGGAAAAAGGTAAATCAAATCAAAAACAAAGCTTAATATGTACTTCATATTAAAATGCAATATTCCCAAAACCTAAAATATGTACTGTTACATATTGAAATGTAGTGTTGTTTAACTAATACATACTAAAGTTTAGTATGTCAATTTATATGTGTACTACATATCAATATGTTGTCTGCAATTTGTACTTCATTTTGACAAGTTATATGTTGTACCATACTGATATGTAATGTGTACAAAAGTTTTGGTTTACAAAAACAGCAAAAACCAAAGGAAAGAAAGCAGATGCTGCTCCTGAAGCAAAAAAGCAAAAGAAAAACAGCAGCGGCAACTGCTAGAGCAAAAGGAAAAAAAGCGACAAAGGCTGCTACTCCTTTACCACCAGCAAAGGGGGACAAAGCACTTGTCCTGAGAGCTGCTACTCCTTCTCCAAAAGGAAAGGGAAAAGCAAAAAGGGGGAAAGCAAAAGCGCCCCTGAAAGAAGGTTTGTAATGTTAAAACTGAAGATAATTCTTAATAACGAGGGGGCGCTGCCCCCTCGACCCCCGTAAATTGTGGTTCATATGTAGTTATCAGTATGTAGTTATAAAATTACCAGTATGTTGTGGTATTTGATATGTAGTTGTTTCATGTTCATGGTAGATACATTAACTACATATTTGATATGGTGTAGGGGAAGAGAAGGGGAAGAAAGCAGTTGCCTTGAGAGCTGCTACTCCTTCACCAAAAACAAAAGGGGGGAAAGCAAATGTAGAAGGTATGTAGTACAACTACATATAAGAACAAAACATATGAATAATATGTATCCTTAATAACATATGTTTATGAGTATGTACTGATGCATTGTTGCGCTTGTTTTTGGTATAAAGTGTTTTTACATTTTTACTGTATCAAAGCAGATACATATGTCATACGTACTATTACAAAATCGATATGTAGTTAAAATAATACGTAGTGGTATCTACTATTATATATCAATATGTAGAGGTAAATACTTATACTCTGATAACATATTACATATAAATATGTAGAGGTAGATACTTATATTCTCGTATGTACTGTTAATAATATGTAGTTTCAAGACTTGGTAGATATTACAACTACATATTGATGATGTAACTACATATTTGATATACCATATTGATATGTACTGTAATAGTTTTTGGTTCTTGTTATTGTGTAGGTGCTAATAAGCGTAAGAAAGAAGATGGAAAACCACGAAGTTTATACCGTGGCGGTTTCAGGGGCTTGTGGGGGCTTGCGAAGACTATTAGGACCACTAAGAAGGCTATTGCGAAGTCCACTGAAAACCTTGAGTTGAGTGAGTTGCAGCTGAAGATGATTTCTGAAGCATCATTCGGTAACCTGTTCCTAATGTTCTGGTACACAAGATTTGAGTTGGAATATTGGTTGAAGATTGAAGATGCAATGACGAAAATGTTACGCTGTTACGTTAGGGGTCAAGATCCAAACAAGCTTACATTTGTCTTAAAAGGCATGACCAACCGAATGAGCTAGTATCCACACCAGAAGAAATGGCACTTATTTATGGGATGCCGAGAATTCCAAATAGGGAATATCTTGATTATAGGCTTGCACAAGTCAATAAAAAAAGTGGATGGCGTGAAACAGAATTTTGCAAAAGGACTTTTCCTACTGATATGAAAGCTGGTGATAAAGTGACTAGGCCAATGATTGTGAAGGCAATCTTGAATATCCTTAAACGAACACCAATTAATCTGAAAAAGAAGAAGTCTGATGAAGAGTCTCTGCAAAGCGTGGGTGATCAATCAAATGAAGATTCTGAAGAAGACGAGGAAGACGAGGAAGATGCCGAAGATCTTGTTAGGCTTATCTGCTTGTATATGTGCATTTCATTATTTTTCGCTACAAGTGATGCAAACGCTTTGACTTAAAAATATATTGGTTTGGTTCTTGATCTTGAGAAGGCTAAGAATATTTCATGGCCTGACCTCATCCATTCTCATTTAGAGAAAGAGCTGAATGAAAACGTGGAATCCGTAGAACGCACAAATGGTTGTGCTATTTATTTGTTGGTAAGAATCTATTTATTTGTTTATTCTACTTCAAAATGTTTTTGTTTTATGTGTTTTCTACATTTTGATAGTATATCTAATACTGCATATCAATATTTTGCAGCCATGGTTTGTGGAGCATACCCATTTGGTAGCGCCCGAGGATATAGTGACAGAACCTGCAGGAATGTATGTGCCAAGAGTGGCTAGGTGGAATCATACAAAGATATGTGCTGAGTTCCTAAAGGATATTGGTATTTCTGAGTATCAGGTAAACTTGCCGTACATATTTTGACATAATAAAAATATATATTGATAAGTACACGTAGTTCGACATATTGATATGTAATTATTAGCATATCAATATGTAGTAGTTATTAGCATATCAATATGCTACTACATATTAGCATATCAATATGTATTAGTTATTAGCATATCAATTTGTGGTGATACATATTGATATGTAGTTATTATCATATCAATATGTAGTTCTCCCTGTGTATCTAATAGAGAAAGAACTACGACATGTTTTTTTTTTGGTAATATCTAATATGTAGTTGCTTTTTTACATTTATTTGATTTGTACCAGTTCCATGTTGATTTCAAAGATGAGATAACACACGAAGAAAGACAAATCCTTAATCGTATTTCAAGAAGGATTCAACATGAAGCAAATGATGATGCTTTTTGTTTAGATGACAATTCCGAATCGTAAGAAGAGAAAGAAGAAGAGGAAGAAGAGAAGGAAGAAGAGAAAGAAGAAGAGGACTCAGTGTTGGGGGTAGAAGATTGGAAGATTAAATACGATGATTTGAGGAATACAATAGCTGCCAAATGGAGTGAATTCAACACAATGCAGCAAGAGGGCGAACCGGTTGACGCTTCAAAGCTTGAGTTTATGTTGCATGATATTTACCGGAAAGCTTTCTCTTTGCAGAGAGAAGCCAGCCAGGAAGATTATGTTAGCTTGGGATGTACACCTACTCCAAGAAGCCCCAATGAAGAGTTGAATGTGGACCAAATAGTTGAGAACGAAATACAAGGTTCTCCGGAAGATCAAACAGATGCTAATGTCAACATTCCTAAAGTTGGTTTGTCAACACCGAAAGATCAAACTCATGCTAATGCCACCTCTGAGGTTGAATTGTCAACAACTTCAGTATTGAAGTTCCATGATGTTGAATTTCCGCGTTCTGAGGTTAAAAATTGGGCTAAATCTAATTTGGAGCAAAAAGTCAAAGAGATACAAGAGAAAAAGGGCAAAGAAAACACACAGGTAAGTAGCATATTAATATCTATCTGTGACATATCAATATGTAGTGGTATCTACCATTATATATTGATATGTAACAGTACATTCTTGTATACCACTATCTATCTGTTACATATCAATATCTATCTGTTACTTATCAATATGTAGTGGTATCTACCATTACATATTGATATGTAACAGTACATTCTTGTAGTGGAACATATTTATATGTAACAGTACATTCTTGTGGTGGTAGACATAGCAAAAACTCAAGCTAAGTAGGTTTTTGTTGACAGTTTCAATTGATTTTTGCAGGTTGATCAACTTGAAGTTAGGCAGGAAGCAGCAAAGGAGTTGCTTACAACTATGCTAGAAACGAAGTCTTCAGTTGTAGTTAATTCGCAGAAATTTCCAGAGTATAACGCCGGATTGGCGGCGGAAGAGTTTCATCTGCTGGATGTACCTTTGTTTACTATGATGTCGAGTTTGGAACACATTGAAAAGCTGTCTATGCCAGATTTTATAGAAATGGCAAACTCTGGCATTGGTGTTTATGTCGAAGAGTTTGCAGACCTCCTTCCAGATAACAACGATGGTCTTTTTGGTATTAACTTACGAGAACAATTTGATAATCTGTTTGGAAGAGATTTGCGGCCTTTACAAATTCCACAAGAAACAACTGAGCAACAAGAACCCATTGAACCGAAAGATGCAGGTGAAGTTACAGGTAAGCAACAAGAATACATACCTACAACCAGTTCAATAAGTCATTTGGAGGTTGCATCACAAGATCCTTTGGATGTTTCATCACAAGATGTTCTGGATGTCCCCTCGCAAGATGTTTTGGAGGTTCCATCACAGGTGAATGATATGTACTAAAAATCTCATTTTGTGTAGTTAATATTACACTACAAGACACTACATACTGATATGTATATCAGTATGGTAGCACTAGAAATCACTATACCATACAATCATATACCACTACATGCTTTCAAAAATGATTAGGTGATGTAACTATGTTTTATGCAATATAGATATTTATATATTTTTTTATGTTGATTAAAAATGCAGGAACAGTTTAGCCCAAGCCAGAAACAAAAAATGGTAAAAGTGAACAAAAAGCGTGCTACAAAGCCCGAAAAGCAGCAGGTAACAACACCCACCAGACCTGTTACTCGTTCTCATCCTGCAAAGAAGGTAGATGATATATATGAGAGTGGAAGTAAGTTATCACCATCATATAAAGGACCGAAAGCTGCAACAGCAGAAGCACTACCACTAAACAAAAAGAGAAAGCTTAAATTGCGCAAGTATTTCTGGAAACTGACTAAATCACCATTCTATAATGACATGAACGATGAACAAAATAGTACTCTTTCCACATACATCAATAATGCAAAAAATCTTAGGTGAGTTCTCAATTGACACTTTTATATTGATATGTACTATTAGTTTGTGTATGTACTTTTGATATACATACATATTTGTATAAAAAATACTGAGAAAGACATATCAGTCTGTACTGTTACACAAAGAATACTAACCTTTACGTCGTTTATTTTCTAGCTCAATTGCTTGGAGAGTGGGAGAAGGTGGTCTTTGTGTAAGTGGAACTACAGTTGATGACTTGGTGCAAAACGATTTATTAGAACAAGATCTTCTCAACTACGCACAATACAAGCTTAAAACCAAATTTCAGAATGAGCAACCGATGCACGAAGTATACAGGAAATACTTGCCTGTGTTGCATCTGGATCCGTCCGCTTAGGTAAGTTGTTATCTTAAACTGCATATTTACTACAGCACATATTCAAAAATTAAAAAAGTATGTAGGGGTAGGTACACTACATATCAATATTGCATAAAACAAAATTAGATATAAACTATTTCAAGTACATCCATGTTTTCAGTACAATGTCGAGTTCCCGGATAACCTCAAAGGAGCAGCACATGATTCTGTTTACAAACCAATATTGGCGATGGATGAAAGTATCAAGAAGATTCTTGTACCAATGTGCCACCACAATCTTCATTGGACGCTACTTGAGTATGACTGCGAAAAAATGGTGTTCAACCACTACAATTCTTCTAAGGCTGAATGGGGAGGTATTTGTTATCCACACGCCTGCAAAATTGCAGATTACATGTACGTACCTATCAACGTGTACTTGCTGGAGAAAACAAAGTAACAATGAAGAATGTAATAGTGAATGAATGTGAAGCACCTCAACAAGGGGGATCGCCAGACTGTCTACTGTTTGTGATGCATTTTATGAAGATGATGTCAAAAAGAAAATATGTGGGAGTGCCTTTGGGAGATGATGAAGAAGTGCAAGCGAAGATTCGTAACAAAAGGGTCCCATTAGCATGCAAATTGCTGAAAGCATCTCCACCAGAAATCAGTTGGCAGATGACACAAAAATAGTCTTACTTGCTAAAAGTAATCTGACAGTACATATCACTATTTACCTATTTTCTTTTCTTTTTATTCTTGGTTTCATTTCATTTCATGAGTTCAAGAATGTTCAAAAACATATATCTAATATGTAGTGATTTTTAATTTGAATTTGGGTTTAACTTTAATGTAGTGATATTTCAATTGTGTTACTTAAACATGATTTTGTGTTGTTGATACGAGGGGGCGTTGCCCCCTCGACCCCTGTGAAGATGGTGAATCAGCTGGAAAACCAAAAGATGTTCTAAATAATCTTAGTGGAAGATGGTTAAACCACAAACCAGTACATATTTAATTGTTTTCTTGTTACAAACATCTAGTATGGTTACACTACAACCACTACATATCAGTATGTAGTGGTAGATAATAACACTACAATACTGACATGTAATTTCAGTATGTAAATACTTCACTACTGGTGATAGATACTGACATTTTGATAGACTTAACAACATATTTCATTATTCGAAAATAACTACAATAACTACATTTTGATAGACTTATAATGTTTCAAAAACCAAAAGATGTTCTAAGAAACAACAAAAACAGTATTTTCAGTACACTTGTAATGTATGTACTGTAAATGAAATACTTATTAACCAAATTCAGTTGGTACTGAAAAAATCAAAAAGAAAAACGGTAGAATAGAACAAGGGCTAGAGGAAAGAATTGTGGAAAAGGAATCTGGCAACATCATCGATATAACATTCTGCTGCACGTTCAAGCCTGTGATAAAAGAAAAAGAGAAATCAGAACACTACTTGCTTAAAAGTACATTGTATTGTATCAAACTTAATTAATTAAGACATTAATATGTATCTGACTGAAATACATACCTGACACAAAATCATTCTTCAGAAAGTTCATACTGTCGGATAAGATTGCATGTTGCCTTGTTGTGATGAGTCTTCAAATTACAGTTTGAACACTTGACAGATTTTCTACTAGTCTCATATGAAGACTTAATACGTTTCCCCTTTTTCCTGCCTGGTGGAGACCTAATTACTTCTGCTGGGAGAACGATATCATCTACGTGATACTCATCGGGCCTGTGAGAAAAAAACAGTATCATATATGTTGCGGCAGTAGTCAGCAACCCAAGGCCTTCCCAAATTAACCATTTCTTGAAGACCTTCCTCGTATGTTGCAGGAGAAAGAGCATATGTCGCCTTTCGGAAAGCATCAGTCACTTCCTTATACTTTTCGTCAGACTTTGCGATAGGTAAGTTTTTGTCAAATGGAAGTAACAATATCTTTGATGAGAATCAGGGAACTCTTTGGGAATATATTTAACCAACCCTTCACCTCGGTCAGTCATAAAAGTGATTGGGCGATCATCATTCAAAGCCTCCTTCAGTTTCTTGAAAAACCATTCCCAGCTGATATTGTCTTCACCAGGTACTAAAGCAAACGCAAGCGGATAAAATCCTGCAAAAAGGAATTACTAGTTATGTTAAGCAACTAATATTGACACTACATATTGACATGCAGTTGGTTTACCTCTTTGTTGATATGTGAAAACCTGACACTACATAATAACATGTTAAGCAACTGATTGACACTACATTTTCACATGCAGTATGGTTTATCTCATACTCAGTAAGGTCAATATGTAGTATGTAGTATGGTCAATACTCATTGTCATATAGTGAAGTAAGGTCAATATGAGTGATCTAACTACGAGACACTACATATCAAAAAAAAAAAGAACCAGTTACCTTGATTGCCATTAAGACATGTTGCTGCCATGAGACCTCCTTTAAAAGTTCCAGTGAGAAATGTACAGTCACAGAAAATCATGGGACGACATAGTTTATATCCCTCTATACAAGCTCTAAAGCAAACAAAAAGTCTATTTAATCTTTTTGTAGCATCATTGAAATCGAAATCAATAAATGACCCAGGGTTTGTTTCCCTAACAGCATTCACCCACCAAGCAAGATCAGTGTACGACTTCACATCATTACCAAAAATCTGTTTATGCGACAACTCAATTGCATGATATGCGTGGTGATACTGGATTTCAATGCCACCACCAACTTTAAGATAATCTATGATCTCTGCTGGTGTTATGCAAGGGTTGTGCCTGACCATCTCATGAATTAGACTGTTCATGAGTTTTTTTGTAACTCTTGTATTCTTCAACATATAACCACCGCCACAGGTGTGCCTTCCCACATATTCCTTTATCTTAAAAACATCAATAGAACTACCAATGGCAGTTGCATGAAGCTTCCATGAACAACCTTTCACACTACGTACATCGGTGAATCTCTTAAGGTCATTCTTCTTCTTAATTACCTCATATCCAGTTCTCATGCAGTATTTTTGGCATGCTATACGTACGGCATCAACACCACCATAGAATAATTGATCTGTATCATCAAAAATCTTATCCCAACCATCTGAAAAAAACACTCTTGGGGCTTTTTTACCTTCTTTCAAATAACTATTCTTTGCACTGACAACTAAGTCTGCATTACTGTCAACTTCCATACTCCTAGATGCGCCATTTGAAATTACATCCACGTGCAAATCAAAGAAAGATGATTGCTTTGAAGAATGTAATGCAGAGATGCCCTGGAGTGTTACATCGGCAAGAATAGGAACTATCGCTTGATTCTGGAAATAGTTAACCAGAATAGTCGATGGAGTCAACCAGCTCCACATATTACAGATGCAAAATTTCAAATCCTCTAAAGTTGAAAACGATGTAACCTCATATGCAAAATGATATTGGTTATGGTATACATGAGAATAGATGGAGAAGTCTGGTTTGGGAGCAACGTCAGACATGTTAACCCTGTAAAAAATGACATGTACTGAGATGAAACAAAAAGAGTCTTTGTATTGACATGCTATAAGCAGTACGTATTGACATGTACTGACTCATATTGATATGTATTGGCATCTACTGCAGGATGAAAAAAGAGCATGCTATATGCAGGACGTATTGACATATACTGACTCATATTCATATGTATTGGCATCTACTGCAGAATGAAAAAAGAGAACGCTATATGCAGTACGTATTGGTAATACATCTTACAAGATCTGTCTAATGAAAACTAAACAGAACAGCAGCAGAAAAACGTAGAAAATACAAAAAATCAGATTACAAAAAACAGAACAGAAATCATAAAAAGAAATAATACCTTGTTCGAATCTGAGATAAACCTAATTCGAAGCTCAAATACCTAATTAAAACACACAAAAATCACGAAAATTACTTAAAAACGAACGGAAATTACTTCGAAACTGAATTGACATTGTAAATCATCATAAAACAGAAATCATAAAACGAAATCATAAAAACATAACAATGTACATCATATACAATTATCCTGATAGAAATCGGATCAGAATAAACCTAATTATTCATCAAGATTTCTAGAACAGCAGCAGAAGAGGATGATTGAAAGGATAAATACCTTGGTTCGAAGCTCAGATGACCTAATTCGAAACTCAGAAGAACCTAATTCGAAGCTCAGATGAAGATGATTGAAAAACAGTACCAGAAATTGAGAGAAACCGGTCTGAGAAGAAAAAAAGAGGAAAGAAACTGATTTGGTTTTCTGTTCTTCAGTTTAAGTTGCAGAAGGGTATGTTGGGAATATTTGAAAATTGGTCTTGTGTAAACCGCACGTGGATGGATTAGGGGATAAAGTTTCTGGTCCAAAAACATGTTTTTGGACCAAAGGATAAATAAATTCTGGGAGTGGACTAGCAAGTAACCAATTCCCTCATTCCTGGACTAGCCAGTAACTCCTAGTATCTATAACCCCGTATCCATTTCGATAAAAAAATTGTCGGATACTCGACGGTACTATCAAGTCTTCATCTATTTTGAGGGTCATTTTATAATCCATCCATTAGAGCAAGTCCAATGGGGCATACCTAATTTATCAGTTTGGCAGGCCAGGTGGATGGTCAAAGTTAATTTTGGCAGTGGACAAAGTTAACTCGACTGTTGCACCTTGAAACGATCGGCTCCAACAGAACCGGCAGTCGGCCCCAATTGAGACGAGCCTCGATTCCTGTTGAGACGAGCCTCGGCTCAATGTGTCTCCACAACGGTAAATTTTCAACAACAAAAAAACGGCCACATTTCCAACTTCCTATAAATTCAACTCAACTTCAATCTTCTCTACTCACAACAACTCCTTTTCTTCTCTACATAATATCAATTCAAGTTCAATCTTCTCTACATCTCTTCAACTCAAATCCAATCTTCTTTACATCTTTTCAACAAAAGTTCAATGTTCTATGCAGTTTTCTAAACACATATTTAGCATCCATTTAATTACCATGGCTCCTTGATCACAAGATTTTATTCGACGAATAAATAGAAAACCACCTAAAAATAAATACAGTGAAGTTTTACCAGGGAGAGGAAAAGATCCGGAGGAAGATAATAATGTACAGCTGCTCTCATGTCCAGAATTAGCAATTAGTGAAGGTCATCTATCGCCAAAGGTTGAGCGGGATAGTTATCTACAAAAAACAAGAGGTGGTTGGTACAAAGTTCATAAAGTTTATGACCAACTTCCTCGTGGTGTTAAAATTATTCTCGATCGATTTCCTTGGTTTACTTTGTACCATATCAAAGCGCATAAAAATTCGCCCAAATTGGTGGGATGAAGCTTGCTGATGCTGATTCTATATTTTGTCTAATTTATCGATAGACTACAGTAATCCATATGAGGCTGAGCTTGTTGATGCTGCTGAGATGCTTTCTTCGGGAAATTCACTGAAGTCAGTTGCATCAAAAATAGTTAATGCAAGGTAATTTTGGCCTCACAATTAAACATAGTTGTCTTCTAATTTATTGTAGCAATACTGACTGTTAGAGCACTGCTCGGTCGAACTCGCAAGGGTTTCTATCTCAAGCTTGTTTGTCGAATTTAGTTGCCAAAACAATAAGTCTAGATTTCTAGTCTACTTATAGCTATGTCTCGGATTAAGATAGAATGTGTAGTTGAGCTTTAGACTTCACGGCATTCATCGATTGAAGACGAAGAACTACTAAGGGGAGATTGTGGAACTTCATCAACAAAAGATATATGGAGACTTGAACTCATCTATCACTCAGAAGTCTATTTCTATTCTATCTCTTATTGAGACAAAAGTCGTATAGCTATATAGACTTTACATTATACACATTTGATATTTCGAGGTGAGTTTAACTCGCTCACATATTTCTCGAAATATGTGTTCGTAAGCTTTCGCTTTGACAAAGTTCATCTTTTATTCTTGACGAAAGTCAAAAGATGACCATGTGAAAATCGCCTGGTAACATCTTACATTATTTGTGTGACACAGTCATTTGATGTAGGCTCGGAATGTTTCGTATTGACCATTTGATCACTATATTTTGTGTGAGAAAGCTATTCTCGTCTTCCAAGAATGTTTCAATGATTAAAATGGGAGTTTAAAACAATTAACCTTTGATTGGATATAACACAGTATGCGTACTTGTATGCTAACTGTTGCATCATATTCCAAGTTCGGGAATTTAGTATGCATACCCGTATGCGTACTGATTCAACAGTTGAAGTCCTGGAACTATAGTATGCATACCCGTATGTGTACTGATTTCAACTGAGTTCGGTCGTGAACGACAATATGCGTACCCGTTTGTATACTGGCGAACAAGACCAAGTCCGGGAACTTAGGTATGTGTACCCGTTTGCATACATGAGTGGGTTAAGTTCTAAAATCTGTTATGTATGTTTACATACTCATGAACAAATACATTTATATAATAAGGAATGCAATATTTGCAAACCTTGGCTACAATGTTCATGAATTGATTCGAGTGAATCAAAACCAATTTTGCTTCAATTGTGTCTTGTATACTTCTATGAGAATATAAACAATTGAAAAACTCTATAACTAGTTTCATTTGAGTCATTTGAACTAGTTGTTATTAAGATGAACAAGGTTGATATGAAAGTGTTCATATGGATAACTTCATTTAACTATTGTTGATCTAACTAAGTGTACACGTTTAGGTACAGTTACCCATATCTAAATGAAGGCACATTTCATTTATGTGTAAAAAGCTAAAACAATCTAACGTTCGAAAGATATTATCTTGACTCTAATTAGGTTTTCATCTAACGGTGAATATTTAATGCTTTGTTACCAAGGTAACATTGATTGCAAACCCTAATTTGAAGACTATATAAGGGAGAACTCTAACAACTTGGAAACCTAATACACACACCTCTTGTGTGATACTAGTTGCGACTAGAGCCGATTCTCCTTTAACCTAGGTTTTTCCTAAAACCAGTATAGGTTAACGACTTAAAAAATTCATTGGGAATCTAAAGCCAGATCCAATTATTTTCTATGTATTTGCGTGTTCTGATCTTACTTTGGGTTAGACCATAGCTTGGTTGAACCCACCAAGCGTTGGTATGTCAAGTTTGGTTGTCATATTTTAGTGAATCCAAAATCATTTTAAGAGTCGCTTGATTATGTACTAGACTCAACTTCGTATAGGTTAGCTTGAAAGTATTAGGATATGAGACATTATAAGTATTGCGAAGACTTAAAGAAGTGAATAAGTAAGAATCTACAACGACAACATCATCCTTCCACTTGAGGTTAGTGATATTTGACTTGAACTGTTTCATTCCCTAACTTATCTTTCAAGTCGTGCATATTGAAAACAAAACTGCAAAGCATGAACACTCTAGATAGACATAGTATTAAGGAATACAATATGAAGTTTATTGCTTAACCATTAAACTTTGTAGATAAGACATCGACATAATCATTTAAATGCTATTGTGATTATGTATGGGTATGAGGTGAGGATTTCATTCTAGGAAACAATGTTCTACATGTGTTTTAAGGAAGTAAGTTCATAAACTTGTTTATGAATTGAAAAGGAAATCGCCAAGCGTTATTGGGATTGTTATTCATTGCATATCTTGTGAACATCCAATATGTGTGATTTAGTATAACCGCTCACGACTTGTTTGTGTTCTTGGAAAAACTATTCACGAAGGCCTGACTTATGTATTGGTATGACTTTTATTAATGAAACCTATCTTAAGTAATCACTTGAGATGGTATGATCGAGTTTGTGATTTGTTTGACCGAATCTGGGTAAAGGGGAACCGATCCTATGAAGAGGTGCAACACACACAAAGGGAATCGATCCTTCTATGAGGTGTAGCAAGTTTGTAGCAGAAAGGGGAATCGATCCTATACCGAATTTTGGAAAGCTAGTGTGACTATGCACAGTACTCACATGGAGGTAGAACCGAAACTTGTTTTGGTAGAACCGTTAAACCCATGATTTGTGATTGAGTGTTTCTTGATAAATCACATAGTTCTTGAAAGCCAGATGAACCAATTCTAAACTTATTTGGAAGTGTGGAAAATCGGGTTCAAGGTTGTAAGTATGAAAGAGGACTTACAAAGTAAGGATGTCGGCATACTTTGAACACGTACAATAATGTTTATCTTTTATTGTTCAAAGTTATTCCTTAATATCTACAGGAAGAAAATCCCAGGATCGAAATATAAATAGGTTAAGAATCTTTTATTTAAGGTTGTTAATTTTATTTTAGCAAAACGAGAATTAGTAATGTGCATTTACTAGTTGAGATTTTCCAAAGAGATTTTCGGTCATTATTTTGAACAGAGCATTTCTAGGAATTATGGAAATCGAATTTGGAATATATTGAATATATTTGAGAATATTTTCGGTTTTGGAAATTCCTTGGTGTCCAAACTTCCTTGTCTATAAATACTTGAAGTTTGCATTTCTAGCAAACTAATCCTTCGTGACAGCAAACTTCCTCGGTTGTGTTGTTACTGGTGTAGCCACCTATTCAGAGAGGAGAGTAACCTTAAGCGAAATCTCTTACGGCCGCTCAGTTTAAAGTCTTCTTTGGGATTGAGAAGCTCTACGAGTACCGTTAGTGGGAAACTAGATAATTGCGGTTTATCTTGTGTTTTCAATTGATTTGATTGACCAACGGTGGTTGAACTTTGATTGCACCTCGTTTGTTTATGCTTGAGAATCTTCTCTTCTGATATAAGATTCACTCAAACTAGATCGAAGTTTCGACAGGGATCTTTAGATTGTTGTTAGTTCTAAAGACGATCTTGTGATAATCCATTGTTAACAGCCTCCGTTCTGCGCGTGATTGATCATAAGAATTTCAAGTTGTTGCGTGCAGGTGTTTATTGAAGATCTAAGAAGATTTGAAGACAAAGAAGATATTTAAGATTTCTGATTTGGGGTTCATAATCTTTGGTGTGCATGATACTTGTTTCGGTATAAGAGGATCCAACTATAATCAGTTTATCCTTGTGGTAGATTGGATTGATTAATTATGTAGATCGGCATCAATACAATTCTTTGTGATTGAAAGTATTGATTGCAAAATCTTTACAATTACTTCGGTAGTTGAGAAAAAGATAGATCTAAGAACCTGACGAAGGAGTTTATTGAGATAAACAGAAGATCCTTTGTCGAACTCACATCACTTGGTTGAAGAGAGTTGATACCAAACAGATTTGTTATTCCTTTACTGTTGGAATACGAACCAAAGAAATTGTTCCAAGTACGTGACCTATTCATAAGTAGGAGGCGTGGGAATACAGATGGAACCAGGTGAATTATAGGTTTAGTTTCTTGGTCTCAACTATATGAAGTTAGATTTAATTTTGTGTAGCGGCTTAATCCTGAGAGTATTCAATTCTGGACAAGGTCCCGGGGTTTTTCTGTATTTGCGGTTTCCTCGTTAACAAAATCTTGCTGTGTCATTTACTTTATATTTCCGCATTATAATTGTTTTATTATAATTAAAGTAAATTACACAAACGTTAATTACTATTTACTTGATAAGCAATCCAATTGTGTTTGGTTAAGTCTGAACCTTTTTATCAAATAAACATACTTCATTGTTGTATTGTCTCGATCTTGTATCCATAGACGATCACAAGAAGTGTGAACCGGTTAATTGTATTGTCTCGACTCAGTCCATAGACAATCACTTTCTGAGAAAGGACTTATAGGTATGAAAAGTTTTAGCTTGAGGTATAATTGGGTACCCTCTCCTTTTCACTATGTTCTACCGTATTGAGAACTATCTTCTCTAAGATTTACTCGAGATTTAATCTTCGATAGGTAAGATAAAAAGTAATCACAAAGCTCTTTGTCGCATTCTTTGTGATTCCACGATATCTTGTTTCGCTAGCATTCTGTTAAGATTATTGTGAGGTGATTGATATTACTAGGTTGTTCTTTGGGAATATAAGTCCGGTGTATCAATTGGTTCTTGTTCACCTTGATTTATCAAAAAGACGGAACAAAAACTCGTAGGTATTTCTGTGGGAGACAGATTTATCTATTCAATAGACTTTTCTGTGTGAGACATATTTTTTTATCAAGTCTTCGACTTTGCGTTGTAGCAACTCTTAGTTGTGGGTAAGATCGGCTAAGGGAATCAAGTGCGTAGAGTCCTCCTGGGATTCAGAGGCGTAAGGAACACGATTGTACCTTAATCAGTGTGAGATTGGTTAGGGCTCAACTACAATCCAGTCCAAAGTTAACTTGTAGTACGCTAGAGTCTGTAGCGGCTTAATACAATGTTGTGTTCAAATCTGGACTAGGTCCCGGAGTTTTTCTGCATTTGTGGTTTCCTCGTTAAAAAAACTTCTGGCATCTGTGTTATTTCTTTTCCGCATTATATTTTCTATATAATTGAAATATCACAGATTGTGCGTAGTTCAATCAATTGGTGAATCCAACGTTTGGTTGTTGATTGAAATTGATTGACGCTTGGATATTGGTCTTTGGTACCATCCAAGTTATTTCTCATATTAATCCGGCTCACATATTTCTATTTGTTCGATTGCATATTGATTTGAGAAATTGATATATAACTCTTGGATATATTTTCCTTGATTGAGTCTGACTGTAGTTGATTCTCTTGGATTATATTGGAGTTAGTTCATACAGGTTTCCTAAACGAAATATTGGGTGTGGTTGTTAGACCCCCGCTTTTTCACTGACGAAACTACGTGCATCCAAAATACTGTAAAACTCATAGTTGCAACTGGATATATTTTTTTTTGAATTAGCAGTAGGGCTGTCAATGGGTCCGGGTCCTCCCGGGTATCATTAGACATGAACCCTACTTATAAAAGTCGGGTCCGGTTCCTAACAGTTCCGGGTCCGGTTACTAATTTGTGGACCCAGAACCGGACCCGTTAAAATTTCTGGAACCGACGGGTATCAAAAAACTATAAAAAAAATCAGAAATTTTTCTCTTTTTGGCTTGAATCTAAATTCTTTTTACTATTGTTTCTGCATTAATGTATTAAATAAAGATTAAATATAAGAAAAAACGAAAAATGAAAAAAAAGTCTAAGCCAAAACTAACAAAATACTTATGATTTTGCTAAAAAGATGAATAAAAGTTAGAATAACTGGGTACCATCGGGCCTATTTGAATGGCTTAGATCGCATTACCCGTTTGGATCCGTTAAGATTCAGATCCAATCGTCTAATTACCCGTCGGTTCCTAAGTTGTTAATGAGTCCAACTTTAGGACCCGGAACCAGACCCATTTCTACGGGATCCGGTTTCCAGTCCGGGTAATGAGTATCCATTGACAACCCTAAGTAAAAAAAGTGATGCCACACAAAAGAAACTATAGAAAGGAAATTTTTTGTAAAAGTGATGTTATGTTTGAATATAAGTTGACTCCAAAGGGTTATCAATTGATTCCATGGGCTCAATGGATGCATCCACTATCATACATCGTCGTTGACCATAATGCTTGAATTTTTCTGTACATTCATATACAATCAATTAGATATGCCTAGGTAGTCGGGCCTGCAGCTAGCTAGGTCTGTGAATCGTAAAGATCCAACAACGAAAATATGTTTAGGAATTTACCGAACTATCTGAACCAACAATGTCTGGCAAGTGGGTTGTGTAGCACGTGCGCATCCGTTTCGTATGGCTAGCCTATAACATATATGCAGCCCAATTTTTCAGCAGCATATAACATCCAGTAATGCTATGCAAAGAATAGCGTTTGCTGAAATAATAACACATGTTGTATACCTCTTTGATTGATGCATATCTCTTACGCCGAGTTTTCTTCTGCATACCTACTGGTTGTGTAACCTTTTGATTCTAATAAAAACACCAACAAACAATGCAGTCACACGAAAATTTCGTAATTAGTATTATTACCTTCAAGATTTTTCATTCATCGAAACATAACTGATAATTAATGTATTAATATATGTTTTCTGGGAAGAATACTGCACATATATGAAGACATTTATAGAAAAATACCCAGGTTTCTATCCAGAATTGCAGAGAAGAGGCATGTAAAATTGGATTGTCAACTTCGAATGAGATTGCATCTGATTGTTGCCCCTAATTTCTGTCACTTTCAATTACATGTTGCTGCCTTCTTTTTTTTTCCAGTGTTTCCGCTGGGCAAAGGACCTTTTATTACAAAGGTTGAGATCACCATGCTCTTGCGACACGCCAGATAAACAATGCTAAGTACATAACTGGGGAGCCAAATAATTATTAAAACTACGAAGATGATAACACTGTATGAAAGAGATTCAATAACCTCCTTTTTGCTTTGAGTTAATTGTATTGACAGGTTTTTATTATTAGAATCAAAAAAACTTCAGGATGAAGGTAGCTCTCAATTCCAAGTTTTAAGGTTCTCCATATCTATTAATTGAAGCTAGCTTAATATAAGTTTCTTTGGCTAAATTTTCCGTTTATTTTTGCAGAAGAAATATTTTAGGGTTCAATCAATCAAATAACAATAAACATCAATATTACGTTAACCTGAGGAGAGGAAACATGTAAATTTGGCTTACGTTAACCCGAGGAGAAGAAACATGTAAATTTGGATGACTTTTTTCCACGCTCAGGTGTTTTTATCTTTCCTTTTCCCAACGTTTCCGTTGTCCAATTTATCTTTCACTGCTAAGGTTGAGATATGCATCTTTTGGTGGCATATTTGTTGCAGGATCTATGTGAAATTGTTGCAAGATCTGTGTGAAATTATTGCAGAATGGTGAAGTGATAGAACAAAATATGTGGAATCGGGAGCTGTGTGAGAAACAAAATTATCTTCAATGAATTTGAATTAATACACGTAGCCCTGGAATTCCCAACGTTTCCGCTGTCCAATTGACCTTTTACTGCTAAGGTTGAGATAAGCATCTTTTGGTGGCATATTTGCTGCAGGATGTGTGTGAAAGTATTGTAGAATGATGAAGTGATAGAACAAAATATGTGGAATCGGGAGTTGTCTGAGAAACAAAATTATCTTCGATGAATTTGAATTAATACATGTAGCCCTGATTCCATAAAAGGCATTCGTTGTGGCGTTCCTTGTAATTTTGGAATTTTGTGTCGAAGATAAAATTCCTTTCAGAGAATTTCTGAAAATTGCGTAATTTTGGAATTTTTCCAAGTTAAAATTCTGAATACGTGACAGGATGATTCCTGCCCGTAAATTGATTCAATATTTCTCAGCCGTCTGTGTCAAGAACTCCATCCGGATGCTATAGACCGCCGTATTACACTCCCTGATAAATCCTGTCCGTTCTATGACTCTTAAATCTCAAAGTCAAAGTGCATCCCTCTTTATAACATCGATAATCAATATGTATCATAACTTGTTGCTGGAACTCACCTATATTTTAGTTGCGATCATTAGTAGCACAAATAGAGTTGTGAGATATTATGCATGAATCAATCTCATTGATCACCATCTTACGGGCTTTTACTTATATATTCAAATTTGTTGGATTTGATGAATACGATAACTCTATCTATATATGTTCTGGTTCTAACTGATGATGAAAATTAAAAGTCATCATTCATTGTTTATGTCGTAAAGGTTAATAAACTATAACCATAAATTTATTGGAACCACACGACATTAAAATAATTTTAACAATCATCCATCATTGTCATATAGATATAGTTGTGTGATAAGTGAAAACTAAAGGATCATTCCAAGCTATTCACCGACGGAGACACAGGGAGGAGGGAAAATGGTGAAATCATCTCTTATGATTATTGATTAAAGATATAAGGTCATTGATGAATTAGTGGAAATAGATAGTCAAGGGGTTGCATTTAGTCTAAACAAAATTCTGAACGGTTGTATTTAGTTTGGCCAAACGTGGGTTGTATTAGTCACCGCCTATAAGAATATGATGAGAAATATTTTCTAATTACTCCTAAAAACCTTATACTTAACTCCCATTACAATTTTGTTGATTAAAATTGTTAGAGCATAGCTCCGTTGAACTCACCAAACGTTGGTATGTCAAGAAATACCATGAGAATATGGTAACCGGTCCTGATAAATGATGTAACCGATCCTGGTAACTGATGTAACCGATCACAAGTATTTCCATATTGAGGTATAACTGATCCTAGTGATTGGTAGAACCGATTGAACTCATGTATGTGATTTGATATTTGATCATTCACATCTTGGAATACAGGTGAACCAATTCTAAACTTGTTTGGAAGTGCGGTATAACCAATTCCAAGAATGTAAATCCATGTAAATATGAATAAGGATTTATAGTGAAAAATGTCAACATACTTTAAACACGTACAATAAGTCTTATCATTTATTGTTCAAAGATATTCCTTAGTACTCAAGTAGATCATGTGCCGAAATAAATTGTAATTAAGGTTTTTGGTTTTATATGCTTTAAATATTACCAGTAATTAAATGCATATTTTCTAGAGAATAAAAATTAGTAATGTGCATTTACTAATTGGAGATTTTCTATTGAGAGATTTTGGAAATTTTGGACAAGCATTTATTGGAATTAGGAAAACCGAATTTTGCTAGAATATTTTCGGTTTTGGAAATTCCTTGGTGTACAAACATCATTGGTCTATAAATACCTAAGTTTGCATTTCTAGCAAACTATCCTAAGGCCAGGCAAACTTCATTCTTGTTGTTTCTGGTGGAGCCGTCTAATCAGAGAGGAAAGTATCCTAATTAGATGAAATCTCTTACGACCGCTCATTTAAAGATTTCTGTGGGATCAAGAAGCTCTACGAGTACCGTTGATGGGAAACTAGATAATTGCAGTGTTATTAGTTTTCGATTGATTTGATTGACTAATGGTTGTTGAAACTTTGATTGCACCTAGTTTCTTTATTCTTGAGAATCTTCTCTTCTGATATAAGATTCACTCAAACTAGATCGAAGTATCGACGAGATCTTTAGAACTTTTTGTAGAACTAAATACATCTTGTGATAATCCATTGTTAACAAACTCCGTTCGGTGTGTGATTGATCACAAGAGATTCAAGTGGTGTTGTGCAGGTTTTTATTGAAGATTAAAGAAGATTTTAGGACGAATAAGATTTCTTATTTAGTTCTCATATCTTTGTGTGTGCACAAACCTTGATCGGCTGGGATCCAACTAGAATCATATTTATTTGATTGATTAGTTGCGTGAGATCGGCATTCTCAATATATCTCTTTGAGATTTATTTTGATTGAGTGTGAATCTAAACTTGATTACTTTGGTAGTTATTGGATGGATTGATCTAACCAGGCAAAGGAGTTTATTAGATTAAACGGAAGAGCCTTTGCGTATGACTTGAGATATCTTTATCTTGAAAGAATCGAAAGAGTTGTTACCAAACAGATTTGTTGTTCCTTTACTGTTTGGAATACGATCCAAAGGTATTGTTCCAGTGCGTGCACTCATTGAAGTCGGAAGCGCAGGGATACTGAGGAAACTAAGTGAACTATGGGTAGTTGATTGGTCTCAACTATACGAAGTTGGTGTAGATTTTATATAGCGTCTTAATTACGAGAATATTCAATTCTGGACTAGGTTCCGGGGATTTTCAACATTTGCAGTTTTCCTCGCTAACAAAACTTACTGTGTATTTTACTTAGTTATAATTGAAAGTAAAATAAACAAATGTTAACTCCGCATATACTTGATAGTGATCCTATAGAGTTTGGTTAAGTCCGAACCTATTATCAAGTATCATACTTCGTTGTTGTATTGTCTCGATATTCTATCCATAGTCAGTAAAACAAGTTATCTTGTTGTCGTATTGTCTCGATCTCGTATCCATAGACGATCACCCGAAGTGTGAACCGATATGTTGTATTGTCTCGGCTCAGTCCATAGACAATCACTTTTGGTAGAGGACTTATAGGTGGATAAATAAAAGATTGTGGTGTAGGTACCCTCGTCTTTTCACAAATCCGTAAACATATGCCAAAAATCTGTTGTTGTTTTTTTGTAGTTACGGCTGGAAATATTGTTGACCCAGCCGCCACCGGTAAATTTCGGAAGGAAATGAAGAACTATGACCCGTAATACTTTCTTACAACTGGGAACCGAAGAAACCATAAAGACGAGCCACGGGTGGAAACTCTTGGTCGTAATTGAAAAACCAGTTTTATCCAGTCGGCGGTATGATTCATAATACCGAGCCATTTTATTAATAAAATTGTCGGGTATTATTCGCCATAATAAAACTGTCGGATATGAATTTCGTCAGGGATGAGATTTTACCTAGTACGATTTGGAAATATCTAGTTGTAAACCCATTTTTTTTAAAGAAAAAAAAAAACAAAGTTACAACTGGTTAGGAATTAACTTCCTAGACGTGATTTACAGTTTACGGGTAGGACGAAAGGGCTACGGAAGGGATTTCACCTATTACGGTTGGGAAATACTTAGCCGTAAACATCTCTGGGTTTTTTTGTTTCGTATAGAAAAATCCTAACCATAGGCAACCAACTACGACTGGGAGTTCTTATTTTACCAACCGTAAAAATGATTTATGGCTGAGAAAACGAGAAATCCCGGCCGTAAACATTTCCAGAAACTTAATTTTAAACCATAATTTTATAGAATCCCACTTTTTAACATATCAAAAGCAGAAATAAACGGTTGGTTTTCCATTGTTATTTTATAGAGTCATTTTTGGAGTATTAATTTATGTTTCAACTCCTACATTCAGCATTTTTTCACTTTAGGGTCCAATATCTTCATTTGATGATGATTCGGATGAACTTACTGCATTTCTACTTTTTTTCAATTGTTTTTCTTAATTTTAATTACATTTTTTGACCTCATTCTCTTTTATAAAAAGAATTTCGACAATAAACTTTTTTGAGAATTGAAGAGAGAGAAATGGAGTAGGGCGTGGAGAAAAATACCAGAAGAAAAAAGAGAGGAGAATGGTTAGATTTAAATTTATTTTGTGTTTCGTTTTTGAATTAGATTTAGGTTAATAATAGGAAAGAGTATTTTTGACTTTTGCAATTGGTTAGGTTTCCCCTAACCATTTTTAAGATGTTAGAATCCTATGCAAGCCCCACAAACCCAAATGAGTGCAACCCTTGATTCATTTGATAGTTTCGAGCGGAAACAACCCCAATAATATGATTCATTTGATAGTTTCGAGTGGAAGAAGGTTACAGAGAGTTATAGCGCGTTTGGATACAAATCTGTTTCTGACTTCTGCTTCTTAACTTTTCTGCTTCTAGAAATTGTCATTCTGAAATTGTTTACTCAAACTAACTTCTGACATTTTTGCTTCCAAAAATCAAAAAGCAAATTATGAATGTGTATCCAAACACCCTAAAATCTAAGAAAAAAAAAGAATACACCATATTTTCTAATTTTGATTCCATTTTCTGATTATTTTCAATTGTTTCTTTTAGGTCCCGTTTTATTTGAGCAAGGATATACCGCATTTCGAGTAGCCATCGTCAACCTGAGGGCCAAATTGCAGTGTCCATTTAGCATTTACCAAAACAGAGACAAACACAGGAAAAGAGATAAAACTGAGAGTAGTTTAACTGCCAAACTTATTAAATCCCTGATTACTAGTAGCTACCGGCGATCTAATATATGAATCATTGACACATAACTTAAAACTTTGAAAGAAAGAAAAGGGTAACAACTACGATGCATGGCTTCTAGCTTCTCCTAATTAAGCTGAAAAGAACATATAGTTGATCAAGACGATGATGGAAATAGCGCCTGTTAGTGTAGATCCACGTACAAATCTAGCCGAGGAAGATGTGTTTTTCTTCTCGGGCACAGTTGCTTGCTGGGACGAATGAGTGGGTTCAGCTGCAGGACAATAAAACATCAAAGTGACACATCCCAAATTAGCTAGATTCAAGAAACAAAACAATTTAATTTGCACAAAAACACTTCGCCACGGGATATCTAATAGCCAAACCTGCTGAGGATGCTGTTGAAGAATTGGTGAATATGGCATTGTCAGGAGATGTTGAATTCAAGTGTAAAAGCTCTGCATATCAAAATTCGTTAGAAATAATATTATCAAGAACCAAAATCCAAAATCCCTTTCTTTTTTAGCCTTGTTGGATCTACTATTTCCGGAATTAGTAACATTGATAGATCAAAGATCTAAACTAGTGCATATATACTTACTTGGACAATCTTCGAGTTTGACCTCCAACTTACAAGCCTTTGGTAATTCAAGAAGCTTGGATTCTTGAACACCTAGTTCCTTCAAAGAAGAACCACCTTGGTGAACTTGTTGAATCACATAACAAAGACAAACTTCATTTTCCTGCCTGATATCATCTATGGTTGCGCAACAATCTTTCGGTGGAGTTTTTGCCTTACCAGTTGCAAAGTCTAAGCATAATCCAACCTTAGCAAACTCACTTTTGCATTCCTCTTCTATCAAGGTCGAATTAGACGATGATGGCATAGGTGGAGCAGCAGCATAGCTGGTTGAAATACACAACGAGAGTATCAAAAATACTTGACACGCATAGATAATACTACCACTATTGATTCTACTTCTCATCGTCTCACACTGTCAACCTAATAAAACCAAAATTTTCAAACGAATTTTTCTGTTTCTTTACTGTTTATGACTTGCGAGTTTTCTCATATATATATATATTAGTTTAAGAAGAGCTAAATATTAATCGTTCATGCTTCATGGGAATTGGGGATCACTTATAGTAAAATGATACCAGCAGCGTCTCTGAAGCGGGTGAACTGTGAAGTCAAACTCTACTTCAAAAGAAGAATTGCATCTTACACTATTTAATTCCATACGGTTTATAATCTTACCGTTGATAATTTTTGGCATTTATGTTGGCATTTTCAATTCATGGTTTTTTGTGCACAAAGTCGCGACGCATTGATATGAGAGTTTTGCTTGATCATCGTGTACCAAAAATAAAAACAACTCTGATTTATTCTAAATTTCTGATTTTAATGTGGCCATAAACACGCCGTGGTATCGGCAATGTCTCAGTTAGCTTCACGTGTGAATTTGCTGCTGAACTGATTAGTTTACTAGGCGACAGTGGCATTTGCTGCCGAACTGATTAGTTTCCTAGGCGGTGGTTTTCCTTCCACTGCCGTATGTTTCTCACTGCATCCATATCTTCTAACTGCATCCCTATCTTCTAACTGCATCTTGTCTTCAAATCCATGGCTTTGTAGATTGTCTAAGCATGGTTGTCTAAAATGTTGAGATTATTAGTCCATATTGTTTGGGCATCTAAGATCCCGCGGTTTATAATTTTTTAGGGCCTTTACACTCATTGTTAATTGGTTTTGAGTTGGATGTCCGTATTCTAACATAAAATATTACAACAAAGCCGTTCTTTTTTTTATTAGGAAAATAGATTGAAATTAAAAGAAGGATTACATGTTGTTTTTGTCTTGCTGGATCAAAACTTGAGTCCAAATAGGGACATTATTAGACCAATTAAAACATAATGATTGAGTTCTGGCATATTTAGACAAAGAATCAGCTAAATTGTTTGCATCCCTGTGAATATAGGAGCAAACCCAAAATCTATTGTTTTCAGAATGCTTAGAGCACAGCAGAGTCATATGCAACCCTAAAAACTCTCTCTCCTTCCAAAAAATGACAGAGACGAAAACACTAAGATTTGAGCGTCGTTCTACTCAGATCCGCTCCAAACAGGGACGGATCTAAAGGGAGTTAAGGGTAGCTCTCCCCCTTAGATCTCTCATAACTATCAAGAACCCTTTAAGTTTCATACTATTTATAGAAAATAATTATTATTAGCCCCCTTGAATTATTTTATTTATTTTTGCCCCATGTATAAATTTTTTAGCTCTGTCCCTGGCTCCAAAGGAGCAGCTCAATTATAACCTTTTGCTCTCCTTCCCTTCCCTTCAATTTCTCTATTCTACTAAGGTTAATCTTGTTTTAGTTTCTTTTAGTATTTTTTCGGATTTACTTCTATTACTGGTTTGATTTTTATTATTTTCTTCGTTTATTGGATCTATGAATATTAGAGCAGGGATGGGTTATGACCTTTCGCAACAAAGAAATCAGTGCATCTCATCTTCCTTAGTGCTAAATTGATAATCTATGAGCAAGATGAATCAACAGCATCAACAATTTACTTTCGGCTTTATTTTCTTCAAAGCTTTGCAGATTTACTCCTTCGGCAAAGCTTCTACAACCCACATCTCTCCTTCTGCAACAATGGTTTCTAAAGCTCCGATCACCAAGACACTGATCCAATCTCCAACTCAGACACGTATACAGACTTATTCAGACCGCCTCCGACCAATCCAGACCGAGTTAGTCAATAGATCCTGTTTTAATTTAGTTTTAGTGCATGTGTTATTTTAGTTACTTCGTTAGGAAAGATCATGAAAAATGGATGGGTCATTTGTTGATCCTAACAACTTCGCCAAGTGCAGTGTTGTTAAATTATTTGGTGTTGTCTTCAACATCCTAAACATTTCCATTTAACAGACTTATGAAAAACCTTGAAAATGGATTGATCAATTGTTGATCTTGATATCTCTGCCTTGTGCAGTCATGTTAGATTGTTTGGGTTTGTTTTTAACAGCCCAAACCTGCCCATTTAACCCTGATTTGTATGCTTGTAAGGAAGTTCTGGTTGTAACAGTTGAATACTCTGAACTTTGGAGAAACTCAAGTGTCAATGGTGACAGATTAGACTCCATACTAATATGGAAAACTGTATACTCATGTGTTCTAATGGTTGAGGTTTACCTCTTTTTCTTATAAAAGAAAATATCACAACAGGTTAGTATGGCTAACAGACACCCACCTTGGGAAGAATTTGTCCCCGAACACCTATTCTCATTCATGCTCCATCTAATCCAGGTGAAATAGTGGGAGGTGTAAAATGTTATGGCACAAGAAAAGAAAAAACAAGCAAAGAAGAGTGTTTCGTGTTCTGCGTGTAATGTTGGAGATTAAAAAGTGTCGTGTTGTACTGTTTTAGTCAAGGTCTAGACACCACATGGCACATAAGCACATCCAACACACGAATAATCGTGTAGTGCAGAGCCGATAAACTTATTTTTTGTTTTCCAAATACAATACTCTTTATATATTTGGATAATACTTTAATAACTTTTCATGATAATTATACTAAGGCTAATTAAAATTTTGGAAATAATACCATTTGTTGCATGGTAATTTTTTTTATTTAAGCATAATATTATATTTATTCTTAAAATTATGTAGAGGAAGTATCTATTCACATGGTTATATTCTTACATGGCAGTAAAAATTACTCGATATAATTGACAATAATTAATTAGTAATATAGCGGTAGTAAAGATTGTTCCCACAAAGAGTTGTATAGTTGATATGTTATTCGGATTAACTAAACATTAATAAATACTAAAAATGGGTATTGGTTTGATTAAAATAAACAAAAATAATATTAAATATAAGAAAGAGATGATTAAGGAATCATTCGACGTTACCAAACTTTAACTCAATCAGTATATTTATTTATTTTTCGTTAAAATCATTCATCACCAACCGTAGAATAACAGCTAGCTCATAATTATCCATAAAACACTTTTTATAATTGGATACATAAGCTCTCCAATACCTAATTTTGTTCGTCTGAACCACTAAGTAATAGTTCACTCAAGGTGTAATCCAATCGAATGCTTTATTCTTTTTTGAATTTAGGTTGATCCCGGTAGTTAAGATCTTAGCTCAAAGTCCACGTGATGGTATTCTCTTCACTCTCAATTGCTCCATAGAATCCCTCTGCAAGGTCTCGAGATTTTTACTTGTGTAAAGAGTTATAAGATTATTATACTTATCTCACAACTTCTATTAGTGATAGAATAATCATTTGATTAATCTAGTTGTACACCTAAACAATCTAACAATTACTCATAAATTGTATATACGGTAAAAAAATCGATAATGATTAAAACTCTGAATTGACTTGTATATTAATTAATTAAGCTCCACGCTTAGAACATTGAATTCATCCTAATCATTGTGCAATATCCAGAGTGAGTGTTGCATAATAATTGTACAATAGCCAGAGCGACTGGTGTGCAATCATTGTGCATTACAGAACAGAATTCAACAATCATTGTCGGTTAATCAGGGATACATGGCAACGACCATGAATACTGAAGCAAGCATGTCAATCCTCTCCCATTTTCTAAGTTGAAGAAATGGTAAATAAACATATATAGGTAGGGGTAGTTGGTTGAAGGTGCATATGCAGACTATGTGTTAAGTAAGATTCATAGCTTAGCCGGAAAAGTATAAATGATGCGTAAACCTCATTTATAGCTGCGTAGCCTTGCGAATAGAGCATAAAAAGCGAAGGAATTACTATGCTATGCCGCGTACTCGATAATGCACAATCTTTGTGCATTTTGACGGAACGACCTATGCAAACTAGGCCATTACCATTATTGCTAGGCCACAGCCTTGCAAACGAGTTGCCTCAAGTTTCCGTTCCTTCGTGGATGAACTACGGTCTGTGCTTGATTCCTTTAGAGTAGAGAATGGTACGTAGGAAGCCGCAATGAGTTGCAGCATTGCCGGTCCAGCATTTTGTTCCTCATTGAGAAATGATTGCGGCATATTGGCCTCTCATATCATCTGGCTCGGTATTGCGAATCAAGAGATGATTGTGGTCACACTTGATGAGGCTAGTTGCACGCCCTTCATTGGATGCTCATACTTCCTATCAATCTACACGGTGTTGGCATATGCACCGTTTACGAATTCGACATGGCCAAGAGAGTAAGCTACATTAATATGCAAGTTACCGGAACTTGCATAAGCTTAAGGAAAGTGAGGCATGAGCCTGATTGATGCACCCTTGGCACGATCAAGACAAGTGCATTCTCTCAGCGGTGCCTAAGCTAAGTGAAGATGGGGTATTATGCCTGAAATGTCTTATGCGTAAGTCCAAGGCATTCCTTATGCCTGGACAAGACTCGGAAGTCAGTGATGCATGTGAGGTGCATCGGATATATCCTTCAAGGCTTTCAACCCTTCGCATGACAAGGGTAAGTTGGAACGATGTGGAAGCTAAGTTAGCTGCATCATGCTCCACGAAGATGCTTGCAAGGGAAAATGAATGTGTATTTTCCTAGCTTTAAGGCCCAGTAAGTAGCATCATCATGGCGCATCGCGGAAGTTATGGCCTGCGCTCCTAGGCGCGCCAAGCGTAATTAGCTGGTCCGTCACAATCTCTCCTTTTGTCAATTTTAATGACAAAACTATTCAACACATATGGATTCAAAATAAATAGACTTTTCGGCTCATAATCTACTATGCTTGATTTCATTGGTTCTTGAACAAACTTCTTGAATTCTTTGTACTTCAAGTTCTTCTATGGTTCTGCATGTGTTTGTTCAGCATCTTTGTTGTTGAAGATCCGTAGCCATAAAAACTTATGAGAATACTCAAAAAGAGCTTGTTAGAATAAAAAATCACTATAGTCATTGGTTTTTATACAAAAACATAGTATTGAAACCTTCGTCAAAGTTCAGCTGCACCTTACAATTGAAGCAATACTACGGTGAAATGTTCCCCCCTAGTCAATACTTACCTATTTTGCATAATAGGTAAATAAATATAGAAAATAATCCACTCCCCATCATATACTTCCCCGAGAAGCCATATATTTTGGTAAGATACTACTTAATAATTCATCCATTTTCTATCAACAAAATTGGCAAAGGCGAAAAATAAGGATCGTAATGAATCAAACAAAAGAGTATTCGAGACTAAAGAACACATACAAGCTTTTAGTTTAGACGATTACACCAAGAAAAATCGGCGTTTTCATCATGGAGATATATAGGTACAAGCATCTCCTATAATTCCACATCCTCTCTCCCCACAAAGATATTACGTTTTAGCACAAGTTCAAAAAAACTGTCCCCCATTTGAAGTCATTCCCGAAAGAACAACATGAGCGACCTTTACTCTAATCACAAAGATAAGGATATTCTTGGACATTAACAAATTTACTTGCTAGTTACGAACAAAAGTAGATTTGTATCCAAATGTTTTTTCTCTTCTCGCCAGTTACAAACAACGAAGCTGAAAACATAGCGATCTTATTGTTAGAGGCACTAAGATACAAGATTTTAGTGAGAAAAATAATCATCAACAAAAACTATTCTCTACGCCATGTTCTTAGAGTCAACTCCATTATAGCTATATTTCTTTCATTTTACCTTCTATTACTCTTCTTTTCTGTTTTATTTGTTTCTTTAGGCGAATCATCTGAAATCAATGGAAATGGAGTTAAAAGGATATAAGAAAAGGAAAGAATTTCATTCCAGCATAAAATAAATAAATTGGAAGGTGCAAATACAACTCTTGGAAACAAGTTCCCGGGGAATTTACGGTTGGTAAGAGTTTCTCAAAAGCCAATTGTAACACAAGTTGATTTTTTGCACCAAATTTCAGGAGTTATGGTTGATTCCAAGCCAACCGTAAATGGAGTTGAAGATATATTAAAATTTAGTCATTTCCATGTTGTATAGGATGATGATATGAATACAACCCAAAAAGAATGAGGTCAATCGGACATCATATGAAGAAATTGTGGACGAAATAGCGAAGTAAGAAAAATGTACAGGAGGATTTACGACCAGCTTTGGCATGTTTTGGAGCAACCGTAATTCTGAGTGTTTCAACAAGATTTTGTGGACAAAGTTACGGTTGGGATGAAGTAGGGCATAACTCTGGGGATTTTTGGTGAGTTTTGATGGTCATATTTACGGTTGATTTGAGGTTATTGATACCAACCATAACTAAGGGTATTTGGCACTTGTTTGAGGCTATGAATCGAAGAAAAAACGGGTCCAGAGAGATATTGAATACAAAATTCGTGAGAACTTTATAATAAGACTTCCTAAGCGTTAACAAGGGATCTTTTATCATACTTTGAATAATAAGAACAATGAGGTAAGGCTTGGAGTTGCGATTGATCACTATGATTTCTAGGGTTTGCTATACTTGCGTTCATTTATATTTTTCATGGATTTTGAGAAATCAATGAGTAACTAAACCTTTCCTATTGGTTAGAGATGTAATCCTAAATCTAAAGACATGTTTATCAATATAAGTAATCATATTTGTTAATTCATAATCTCTTAGTATCTCTTATGTTTTACGATTAATACTGTTTGTATGATTGATTGCTTGTTTGTTTAATTCGTGAATTAGATGAGAATTTTTTGATATCTATATCTAGACTAGGGTTTCAGATCCGGAATTTTCGGAATATCCTTGTTATCGGTAGCATACATAGTTGTTAACGACGAGATATTGCCATTCAATTATGTGTAGAATTGTGACCTAGGTTTAATCTACGTGGATCTTGCGCTGGATTGCTTAGAGTAACCTCAACTCACAAAGACCATTTCTTTCATTGGGTTAAACTTGAGTAGATCTTACGCCAAGTTATTTAGTGAAAAGGATTCAAAGAGTGATTCTTGCATCTTTGATGATAATAAGAGTTTTGCTGGAGTAAGCCTGCGATAGGATTCTTTAGGGTTATTGATATTGAGAGAGAATAAATGTTGAGTATGATTCAATTGATAACATGTTGGAAGATGGAAGATGAAAACTCTAACCAGTATTCTTTATGTTAGAGCACTGCTCGGTTGAACCCACCAAGCGTTGGTATGTCAAGATTGGTTGTCATATTTAGTTTCAAAACTCGAGTCGCTATTATGTAAACTACAGTCAACTTCGATAGGTTGGACTATAAATAATAGAAGTATTGTGCTCCAGGTACTCACAAAGATCTGAAGATGGATTGAAGACAAGAAAGACATCATCCTTCAGCTTGAGGTTAGTAATTATGACTTGACTTGTTACATATCTATCATGTGTCTTTCAAGTCGTGTATAATGAAAATAAAACTGTGAAGCATGATTACACTCTAGTTAGACATAGTATTAAGGAATACAATACGAGGTTTATTATTTAACCATTAAACTTTGTAGATAAGACATCGCCATAATCATTTGAATGCTATGGTGATTTTGAATGGGTATAAGGTGAGGATTTCATACTAGGGAACAATGTTTTACATGTGTTCTAAGGAAGGAAGTTCATAAACTTGTTTGTGAACCGAAAAGGAAATTGCCATGTGTTATTGGTTTTGTTATTCATCGATTATCTTATGAACAACCAATATGTGTGATTGAGTATAACCGCTCACAACTTGTTTGTGTTCTTGGTAGAACTATTCACAAAGGCCTGACTTATGTATTGGTATGACTTTTATTAGTGAAACCGATCTTAAGTAATCACCTGAGATGGTATGATCGGGTTTGTGATTTTATGTCTGACCAAAACTGGGAAAAGGGAAACCGATCCTATTAAGAGGTGCAGTACATCACAAAGGGGAACCGATCCTTGTATGAGGTGCAGCAGGTTTATAGCAGGAAGGTGAACCGATCCTATGGACATGTGCAATACATTCAAGTTAGATACCATATATATGTGGGGAACCGATCCTAGTACCTAGTCAACCTAATTTTGGAAAGCTAGTGTGACTATGCACAGTACTCACATGGAGGTAGAACCGAAACTTGTTTTGGTAGAACCGTTAAACCCATGATTTGTGATTGAATGTTATTTGATCAATCACATAGTTCTTGAAAGTCAAATGAACCAATTCTAAACTTGTTTGGAAGTGTGGCAAACCTGTTTCAAGGTTGTAAGTATGAAAGAGAACTTACAAAGTTAGGATGTCGACATACTTTGAATACGTGCTGTGAATGTTTATTATTTAATTGTTCAAAGTTATTCCTTAATAGCTAAGGGAACAGAATCCCAGGATCGAAACATAAATAAGTTAAGAATCTTTTAATTAAGGTTACTAATTTCATTTTGTAGGGAAATAAGAACTAGTAATGTGTATTTACTAATTAGAGATTTTCCGAGAGATTTCGAACATTATTTTTGGACAGAGCATTTCCAGTAATTATGGAAACCAAATTTTTGCTTTAATGAATATCTTGAGAATATTTTCGTTTTTGGAAATTCCTTGGTGTCCAAACTTCCTAGTCTATAAATACTGAAGTTTGCATTTCTAGCAAACTAATCCTTCGTAACAGCAAACTACCTCTTGTTGTGCTGCTACTGGTGAAGCCGCCTATTCGGAGAGGAGAGTAACCTAATTAGGCGAAATCTCTTATGGCCGCTCAGTTTAAAGTCTTCTTTGGTATTGAGAATCTCTATTAGTACCGTTGGTGGGAAACTAGATATTTGCAGTTTATCTTTTGTTTTCGATTGATTTGATTGACTAACGGTTGTTGAATCTTTGATTGCACCTAGTTTGTTTATTCTTGAGAACCTTCTCTTCTGATATAAGGCTCACTCAAACTAGATCAAAGATTTAACATTTCCACGGATCTAAGTTTTTTCTAGATCCGTAAGATAGATTCATTGATTTTCCATTGTTAACAGACTCCGTTCTGTGCGACAAATCAATAAGGAATCAAGTTTGTTTTTGCAGATTGTTACCTTGAAGATCAAATCGAAGATTGAAGATTTTGAGGAGTTGAAGAAGAAGTTGTTGTGAACCATTAAGAAGATATATTAGATTTAGTCCTAAAGAGAACGCCTGTTCTGCTAGGATATCTAGTATGAAATATTTATTGAAAACGTCGATTCTGCTAGATATTATCAAAACAATTATCTATAGAGAACTTCGGTTCTGCTAGATATTGTCAAAACAAGGATACTGCTGAAGCTGAGTAACTAGGATTTAATTTTACTTAGTAGTGTCTACACGAAGTTGCAGGTTTACTTTTTGTAGCGTCTTAATTCATTGAGTATTCAAATCTGGACTAGGTGTCGGGGTTTTTCTACAAGATTGTAGTTTTCCTCGTTAACAAAATTCTGGTGTGTGCTTTACTTTATTTCCGTATTATGATTGTTTTTATATTATAATTAAAGTAATTATACTTGTACGTTAACTAGGCACTTGATATTTATCTTACAAGGTTTCAGTTATCAAGTGAACACTTTGTTGTAGTATTGTCTCGATTGCATATCCATAGACGATCACACAAAGTGTATTGGATTTCTCCACTTGTCTGATATAATTATTCACGTGTTAGCCCAGTCCGGACTAACCCTATTTCAAGTGGACATTGTGTTGAAATATTCATTGAGTGATTGTTGCTCCAAGAGGTTTATACACGGTAGAGATTGAATAGGTTGTGATTAAATAAAAATATTGTGGTGTATTTGAGTACCCTCGTCTTTTCACTTTACCTCTGATATTCGTATTAATTTACTTTCTTCAATATAATTTAATTATAATCACAACCAAACCCCCCTTGTTTATTTCCATGGACCAATAGTTTGTCCATCCTGTTATGGTCACCCTCCTTCCTAGTTAGTCGGGTGGCCCTTATCTTTCTTATATTATTTTTGGTGTTTTACTCAAATGTTGTATATGAGATTTTGTACTCATTGCTTGTATTATCATGCATAATTGATAATCTTATCTTCCATTTCTCTGTTATTCTCATTCTTTTTCCTCTAAAACTCCTTCTTTTTCATATTATCTATTCTAAATCCTCATTCTTCTAATCTTCATCATACTTCTTTGCTATTAACTTAATGCATTTGTATTTTTATCACTATAAGTGGTATCAGAGCAGTCGTTTCTGGACTGAAATCGTGGTTACTTTAACTGATCTATCAAAAAGAATGGAAGAGATCTCTAGATCTCAACAAGAGATGCGACATGAATATACCAGATCCATAACCGAGCTGCTAGAGCAATAGAGACTAGCATAGTTAGAACGAGATGAGAA
Organism: Papaver somniferum; assembly: GCF_003573695.1. Taxonomy (NCBI): domain Eukaryota; kingdom Viridiplantae; phylum Streptophyta; class Magnoliopsida; order Ranunculales; family Papaveraceae; genus Papaver; species Papaver somniferum. Next base: position 134,104,685 of record NC_039361.1, on the reverse strand, counting down.
ACAAAGACTAGCTAATGAAGAAATTAATAAGTCTCGGCAAGATTTTTACAAGATTATAGATACCTTACTAAAAGTAATAGTCGTAATTCCCACCACCAAGAACCATCTTCAAGTGTTTTGGGAAATTCTACGGTCAACCACTATGGATAAGGATCTCATCAACAAACCCAAGCTTCTTCAGGTGATATTCCGGTTAACCCTCAAAAAATTTATCGGATCTCAGGAATCGAGTTTTCATCACCATAAACCAAAGATCGACTTTCCAAGGTTCGATGGAACTAATCCTAGATCCTGGATTTGTAAGTGCACAAATCTTTTTCTCTTATATCAATCAATTATCTGATAATATTAAGGTAACGATGGCCTCTATGTATTTAGATGGTAAATCTGGTGTATGGTTTCATGATTATAAAGTGTGCAAGGGTCACATGTGGGTTGGGATGAATTTGTCTGTGATATTTGTGCTAGATTTCAGGAATTAGGACATAATGATATAATTGGGGAACTCAATAAATTAAGTAAGCTTGGTAACATTTTGGACTACCAGGAAATTTCTGAGGAACTAAAAGCTCTCATGCTAGCAAAGAATCATCATCTAACTGAAGAATATTTTACCTCTAGCTTTATTAGTGGCCTTAAATAAGATTTGCGCCTACATGTGTTAAAACACACTCCGCAAAAATCTTACAACAAACAACATTTCTTGCTAGTATGCCAGAGGAATTACTGCAGAGTATAGCTAAGAATAAAATTCATCATAGACCTCCACCAGTCTTTGTACCCAACCAATATTTCTTTAGAAATCATTCATCACCAACTACTAGTCCAACACTTTCATACAAGACCACTATCCCCACTATCACTAGACCTACTCACCAACTCCCTTCCATCAAAATATTGTTACCAACTGAGATGCAAGCAACAAGGGACAAGGGATTTTGTTATAACTGTGATGAAGTCTATCAGAGAGGACACAGATGTGTTAAACAACAGATTTTTATGCTTGCCTCCGAGGAAGAATACCACCACTCCATTGAGGTTGACTCACAGTCGATACTCCAGTGATTCAAGAGGTAGATGAGGAGGTAGATATATTTTTTCATGCACTTTCAGGCAATATTTCCCACTCTACCATCAAGATTCAAGGTTTTGTCAGGAAAACAGCTTTGTCAATTCTTATGACTGCAGGAATACTCACAGTTTTCTGGATCCAGAGGATGCTAGAAGATGTAGCAGTTATATAGAACCCACAGTTGCATTTTTGGTAGTTGTACTAGATGGTAACATGCTAGTCAGTACAGCCAGATGTCCTGCATTTTCATGGAAAATGCAAGGACATGATTTCCGATTTGATGTTGGATCATTACCCTTGGTAGGTTCTGACATGGTACTTGGAATGGAATGGATGAAGGGTGCCAGTCCTGTGGTCTTTGACTTCAACAACCTTACAATATCATTTACTAGAGCTGATAGAAATATTGAGTTACATGGTACTTCAGAATACCAAAACTGGGTTAGTGGGTCATCTTTTCTCCATCTCATCTATTCAACAACCCATCACATTATCCTCTCCACCACCACCAATTGCCACCTTACGAGAGTCATTTCCTGACATATTTAAATAATTAACTCAATTACATCCTTCCAGAACTCAAGACCATCACATACCCCTTAAACCCTTTTCCTCACATTTAAATCAAAGACCATACAAGATTCTTTATGTGCAAAAGGAAGTGGTTGAGAAGTTGGTCCAATAAATACTTCATTGAAGAGTGATTCAACCTAGTCACAATCCATTTTGTTCACCCCATTCTTTTAGTAAAGAGAAAAAATGGCAGTTGGAGATTCTGTGTAGACTATAGGAAGATGAATGACCTCACCATTAAGGAAAAATATCATATACCAATTATTGATGAGTTGTTGGATGAACTAAAGAAGTCCAAAGTCTTTTCCAAGATTGTAACCAGAGCTGGTTACCATCAAATTAGAGTATATCCTACTTATACTCACAAAACAACTTTTAGAACCCACCAAGACCGCTTTGAGTTTTTAGTCAGGCTATCTGGCTTGAAAAATTCCCCTGCTACCTTTCAAGCATTGATGAATAAAGTGTTTCATCCTTACTTAAGGAAGTTTATTTTAGTGTTTTTTGATGACATCTTCATTTATAGCCCTGAAATGGAATCACACTTAGAGCATCTTCAAATAACTCTCACTCTACTTCAGCAACATTCCTTATTTGCAAAACTTAGCAAGTGCTCTTTTGGTCAAACTCAAATTGAGTATATGGGTCATATCATCTCTGGTGAGTGAGTAGCTGCAGACCCTGTTGTAGATGGTGGATTTTCGACAAAGTCTAAAATCGTAAAACCATAATTATACATACTCCTGATCCAGCAATCAGATGAGTATTGAGGCTCATGTCTCTCATCGAAGCATGAAAGCTCATGCCGCGAGAATCTCTGACTGAGAATACTGTCTCTCAGAGTATATATAAATGTGTAGTCTCTCAGCTGAGGCAACGACATATCTCACGAGTACTGAGCAATATCAGTAATTACTTCTATATAGAATCGAATGATTGGACGGCTCCTAGACAGCTTGCCTGCTAGTATAGAGCGATAACGTATTCAGGATGTAACAATGTTTTCCCTGACTATATAAAGGACATGTGTATAGAATCTTAATGATTGGACGACTCCTATACAGCTTGCCTTCTAGTATAGAGTGATAACGTCTTCAGGATGCAACAACGTGTTCCCTGAGTATACGTAATAAATATGATGCTTCAACTAGCTCATATCGCTCAATTCCTGAATAATTAATGCTCCTAGAAGATCTTACTAGTATAGCGTCATCAATTAATTATCCCTAAATTATTAGATTCATTAACTGAATCCCTGGAAAATATTCTACATTATTCATGATGTTTTGTTACTTCAATTGATGGCTCTTCCCAGCAGAATTCCATGGGTGAGTAATAAATATTCGATGTACTGGCGTCTGAGCAGCTATCGAGTAAGCCTCAACTAAAATGGTGCAAGTGTATTCAACAATAATGCGCAAACGAGTACCTGAATGCACGAACGAGCATTCCAAAACATGAAGGAACGATGAACCTATGCAAAATAGGAAGAAAAATAATAATAAAAAATATTAGCAAAGGCATCAGGGGACCGGGTCCACCGGCCGGCTAGTCACGTCGTGGCCAGCCCCACGCCCAATTTTATATTTTATCATATTTTATTTTTCCCTGACCTCATGAAAATTCATTTGAACAAATCTCCTTCGTCTCAAGGAAACTCCCCAGTCTCATTGTGTTTCATCATATCAAAGAAATAATAAAATTTAAGAAAGGCATCGCGGGACCGAGTCCACTAGCCGGACGGCCATGTCCTAGCCGTGGCCGGTCCCACACCTCATGATTCCTTATTATTTTATTATTTCCATCATCCCATGAAAATTCCCTGATTTCATGATATTTCCCTCAACCCATGAAAAATAATATAAAATTAGAGAAAAGCTCACGGGACTGGCTCATTGGCCGGCCGGCCATCCCTAGCCGTGGCCGGTCCCATATGCCCTTGTCTCATTATTTTATTATTATTTGTTTCCCTCATCTCATGGAAACTCCCTCACTTCAAGGAAAATCCTTAGTTTCAACAAACTCCTTGATTTCATGATATTTCCCTAAAGTCATGAAGATAATATAAAATTAGGGAAAGTGCCACGGGACCGTGCTCATTGGCCGGTCGGTCATGCCATAGCCATAGCCGGCCCCACATTCATGAATCCCTATTTTATTATTATTATTTCCATAATCTCATGGAAATTCCTTGATCTCATGAAATTCTTCAGTTTTATGGTATTTCGCTCACATCATGGAAAATACATAAAATTGCATAAAATTGGGAAAGCTGTTGTGGGACCGAGCTTGCTAGATGGAAGGCCATGCCCTAGCGGCCGGTCCCACACCTTGCAATTCCCTATTTTATTAATTATTTTTCATCATCTCATGAAGATTTCCCAGTTTCAGCAAAACCCTGAATCCTTCATATTTTCTCAAAATGTTGCTCAAACGCGCATCAGGAAATATCGAAACTCTCAGGACTGAGACACTGACAATTTGGTGACATGGGCATGTCTCCTTGACCGACCAAGTCCGGCCCTGAGGCTTGCAAAGAGCCGGTCCCATGTGTTTTAACAATTTTGACCTAATTTTCTCAATTGCTCATATTGGTTCCAAACTCTTCTCAAACAACTTGGAGTTTGCTCAAACAACCATCAACTGGTCCCATGACCACCAAGGGCCGGTCTCATGCCCCCTTGGTCGGATCCTCATCTCTCCATAATCAGGTTTTACTATCTGACGCTCGTAAGAGCACTATTTTAATAAATGATTAAACCAGCATTTAGTCATCTTTTCACCAACTGGTATTCAAGAGACTTTGGTATTTCACTCATTTGAACATCCGTGCGTTACATGGTCGACTCGTCATCCCATGTAGCCGGTCCCTCCTTCACTGTGGTTGATTTTCAATAAATCATCACTTGATCAAAATTAGGATTTCGAATCCAGAGCTCTGCAATAACATAATTTTGAGCAGATTCAAACATTAATAATTTTACGTGATCCCGTGATCAACATTTTAATAATTATGCTCGGCTCAGATGCCAGCATCTTAAATTAGCATTTTGCTCGGATGAGCAACATTTGCTCAGACGAGCAACATTTGCTGAATATTGGTTCACCTATCAATGCTCAACGATTCAGCAAAATTTGTTCACCTTAGGTTATCAACATTTATCCGATACCTTTGTCTCAACAAACATGTTCAATTTTATGAGTCTTGGAACATTTGCAAATCACGTTCGACTTAGCGATACAAGGACTCATCGTCCCATAAAGTCAGCAACTGACTCCACATTCACGAGATGTCAATCGTGTCACATGGGGGATATTAACTAGGATTTTGGTCTGGCGGTCTATGGCATGTGTGTTCATGCACACGACGAGAATGTGAGCAAGTCGTGCAATCAGTTGGAGGAGTTAGCAAAGTGGTGGGTGGAAAATTAACCAAGTCTCTACATGGTGAGCAACTGGTTTTAACACGATTTCCACTTCCCCACTCTTTAACTCCAGCAAATTTCACACTTCATGGGATCGAGGTGTTTACAATTATAGCAATATAAATAAGTCTCTGGATCATGATTGAAGGACAAGAAGACAATCTCTCGTCAAGAAGACAACACGAGATTAATAACTCAACATCTGAGCAATTACTCTCAACAAAGAAAATTCAATCAATCAGAACTTATTTTATTTCTTCACGCAGAATACACAACACACCTACAATCTTCGATAACCATTGATCTCACACATTTCTCAGCTTCCCTCCTACAGATCGACCCATCCTCTCTTGTGACCGAATTGACTCTGGAACGGCCATTGTCTTGGTTTAGGCCGGAGTCCTACAGATTGATCTCTCGAACTTAAATCACTCCCTTCTTGCAGTGCATCTGCGTGAGGTTAAACATTTCGCTCGGTTCAAGGAGTCTCATCCGCACAGTCGTCTCCACAATCCCGTAAAAACCAGCAAATCGTTTTTCCCCATCTACAGTTTGGCGACCACAGTGGGAGATCATTCTCTCGGTTGCAATCTCAGTTCTCACAAATATGGTCGATCTTAGGTCTGGTTCAGTTACCAACTCAGGTTCAAAACCCAACCTTAACATTACAAGCTCTAGTGGTACCGCTAATACCACTCTTCTAGCGCAACCTGCCAATACTACTCCTCTAAATACTGGTGCTCCAGTGATCACCCCTGCAAACGACGGTACTAGTGCCATCAACAATCCTCTCTTCGGCCGGTCCCTGAAGAATTCAGAGAAAATACGCCTACCATGGTGATCTCATGAAGGTGCAAGAAACTCTTTCTAAGAATCAGGTTGACATGGCTGCCACTCAGAAGGAATTATGCAATTATCTCAAGACTCTTACAGACAAGGCGTCAGAGAAAAAACTCAAGTGAAAGGAAAAGCCAAAGAAACATCTTCGGTTGCTGATCCTGAAGTCCCTCCAATCCATGTTGTAAATGATGAAGAAATCCGCAGGACTGCAGATGACTCGCCAGCAAAGGAACCTGCAAGTTTCATCACTCGTGAAGACCTGGAGCGCTTTTTGGAGGATCGAGGAAAAGACAATACATCATCTGTCCAATGTCACCAACCTCCATATATCCTGCTGCCATACAAAGAATTCCTCTCTCGAAAGGCTACACTTTTCCAACGTTCACGCTTTACAACGGAACAGGAAATGCTCGAGAACATGTATCTCGATTCTTAGAATCATTAGGCATGAACAAAATCATGTCGTCCGGCTGAAGGAATTCTCAAAGTCTCAGACAGATCATACATCTGGTACAACAACGCCGCACCAGGAAGTATCACCAGTTAGGGAGAAATGATTAATGCTTTCTACAGAAAATATTTCTTCGTTTCAGAGCAAATCACCCTCTCTGATCTTGGAAGGATGTTTCAAAGTAGAAAAGAACATCCTAATGATTATGTGAAAAGGTTCAGAGTTCAAGCCCTGGAATGTCATGATCCAAATTTCACAGAGCAGCAACTTGTAGACTTGTGCATCAGTGGAATGATCCCTGTCTACAGAGCTTTACTGGAAAATATCTGGTTCCAGACCTTTTCAGAACTTCATGAAGCAGCTAAGAGATCAACAACTACCGCAGCTGCTTTACTGGAGAGAGCTAAAGCTACTGATAGCTAAGGAATTAAACCTAAAACTATGGTTATATTTACACCTGCAAGTGCACAGGATCTAAAGTAGAAAGTGAATAAGCAGGGGTTTGTCCACAGGGACTTGGAGGGAGCTATTGTTGTTTTCCTAGAGATTTTTGTGTTGTGTTAAAACACAACTGAGCTGTTTTGGGGTAACTGAATTAGTTACAGAAAGTAAAGTAAATGTGACAGTGAAGTAGAATAAAAACAATGAAGCAAAGGTAACAGTGGTAGTTAACAGGAAACAAAACCAAATAAACCAAGGCTGTTAGCCAAGGGCAGGGAGGAGTTTTCAGCTGTGGCTAAGCTAAGGCTTAGAATCCACCTTGTGTCCTAGCTAAACAATGCAATTCTAGGTTGAAATTAGGATCTTAAGCATACAAAAGGAATGGAAAGAGAATTAGCTTGCTATGAGCACTAATTTCTCCCATTGCTCAATCAAAACAATGCATTCTAAGCATACAAATGGAATGGAGAGAGAATTAGCTTGCTATGAGCACTAATTTCTCCCATTGCTCAATCAAAACAATGCATCCTAAGGCTCTAACCTAGCATTCCACTACCTAACAGTGCACTAAAGCATCATCTGAGCCTCAGCAATGCAACTTAGCTCATGCTAATCTTGTAAACAATAATAAATATCATACAAGGCAATTCAAACAACACACATATGGTGAGCAAATACAAAAACATGATAAACATATGAACCAACAGTGTAAACATGAAACAAATGAGAAACTGGCTAGTCCAGTTCTCTACAAGAGTGAAGCTGGCTAACCCAGCATAAGTTTTTACATCACACTCACAGTCCCAATTTATAGTTTACAAGAGAAGTCCCCAAAAGCCCTAAAACAGTGTAATTAGGGTTTGGTGAAACTCACCTAATTCGTTGGAATTGATCGCATGCATGCTAACCCAATCTTCTTCTGACTCTACTGCTGCTTTCTCACGCTCCAATTACTCTACTAACTCCACCTAATTCATCAATTTTTCTTCTAGGTTTTCAGAGAAAGATGAGAAGAGAAATTAGTGAATTAGATAGGTAGAGGGGTAGGGGATTGATGGGAGAAGGATGGGTGTGGTTGGTTTGGGTAGTTGAGGCAGGTGAGGTGGTGGTTGCGAAGGCAGAGCAGGTGGAGAAGATGGTGGTGGTCTGCAACAGGCATGGAGGGGGAGAGGTCGATGGAAGAAGGAGAAGGGGGTGTTTGGTAGGGGTATAGAATATGGGTTTGGGAAATGAGTTTGGGCTTGGAAAATCTTGAGCCCACTTCTTCTTTAAGAACAAATCTCTTCTTCAAGCCCATTTCTACCCTCTTTGGTCTTCCGCACATCATTCTTCACGGCTTCCTTGCGTAATTCCTCCTGGCTTTTCACTACTTTTCTGCTCTATTCCGCTCCGCAATTCATCCAGACTTTATTTATTACCTAAAAATGCAAAATTAAGTAAGAAAAATATTTATTCTTGAAAACAATGAAAATACAGAATATGGGATAAAATGTAGAATTACTGCGCAAAAGATGAGTTAAATGCCAACAAAAAGGGATAAAAATATACAATATTTGGCACTCATCAAATACCCCCAAACCTGAATTTTACTTGTCCTCAAGTAAAACAAAACTAAGGAAATCCTACCTATACCACTGTCGCTGGTCTCTCGAATGCATTTAGCGTATGCACTAAGCCTTTTAAACCACTAAGTGTCCCTAGTGGACGAGTTGAAGTCTCGTGAAGGTTTGCTTAGAACGTACCTACAAAGTTCTAGGTCAAAATATAAGCTCAGATTCCATCAAATGTGACATGTGCAAGATAGTTTAAGCTCACAGCAAAATGGAGATGTCAATCTAGCTATCAAAGACACAATCCTAGCACTGATAACAAATAAAGACATGTGATAAGAGTGTAAAGTGTATCTACACATGTTTCTAGAATGACCTGGAGTTATGACTACTAACCACCAAGAGATAGTTTTTAGGCTAAGAACCGAATTCTAAGCCAAGCTAGCTGTCCGGCTTTACGAGAATTGTGAATGTTCACCCAATGAGTTGGTGATATTTCAGTTTACCCGCGTTATACATCGATGGCTGCACCCTCCTTGCTTATTACAAGACTATTTACAACAAAAAGATAACTCTTTACATGACTCTTATTTACATTGATTACTCACTTTTATTTTTGGAACAAGAGAGAACTATTGTCTTTAACATGACAAAACATGGAATAAATAAATACTTGATTTTTTTTTGATTTTTTTTTTTTTTTTTGTAAGAAATAACTTTGATCTTTACAACATAGTGACACTTTTGATACATGAACAAAAAGAAAAACATAATTACATGACTCTTAGCAAGAGGTGGCCCTTATCGAATGCATCCGGTCAAATTCTATGGTTGCTTTTCTTAACGTATCCTCCAACTTCTATCCCAGCCAACCAAGGAACAAGCTAGTCAAGTCTCATTCAGTATTCTAAAGTGATTGGCAATCAAACTTCCTATCAAACACCTTGAAGATCGAGGCTATACATGTATTGGTAGATCGTGCGCGTGCAAATTTCTTATCACTATGTGAATTGTGCTAGAATCAGGGTGCCTAAATATCTAGACTAAGACTCCTAATAATTACATATTTGCACAAGAGTCAACATTTCAAGGTAAATGAGCTCCATTTTTTATGTTTTTTCTTTTTTCAATTTTTTCGATTTTTTCAAAAGAAGGAGTTCTGTTTTCAATTATGGCATTATCAAAGTATCTACTCTATACCCCCAAACCTAAACTAAACATTGTCCTCAATGTTTCAAAATAGACAAAATTATAATACAACATATGAAGAGGATCATGTTGAGTAGAGAAAAGGAAAGAGAATACCCGATTTCGGCGAAAGCAATATTAGAACTCCGTTATTCAAGGCAAGAATCCAACATATGTCAGCCGAGATCATATTGGATTAGCAAAATATATACAAGGAACAAAAGGATTTTTAAAATTTTTATCTACTGGATTATATACAAAAAATTCACCATACACTAACAATCTAAAGAGTTGAGGATCAACCCAAAAGACAAAGTGTTGAAACATAGACAGTTTCAAAACACTAAAATTGGACTGAAATGAGAGCGAGAGTGAAAAACCGGATGAATCACCCCTAAACCTAAATTTTTCAACAGGTTTACTTTTAAGCACAAAATCTAACAATTTTAGGGGTGCAGGATTCACAAGGTCTAACTGAAAATGGACTTTGTTTGGGATGGACAAACATGCATATTCCAACTGTGGCTCCTTAAAAGTATTGTATTTAGATGCAAAATAGTCCAAGAGGACTTGAGAGGCACACAGTTCCAATCCTAGGTTGGGAATCTTCAAAAAGTTGGTTTAAAATTTTTGTTACAAACCAAATCTAGGTTGGGTGGAATAATCTCAATCTGTGACTTAGGCAAGAAGGTGACATCTAAGTTTCTCACATGCATGAGATCAAAAGTACCAATATTATCAGTCACATCAGCATTTTCTAAATCATAATCAAGTTGTGTAGCATGCTCATCATCACAACACAATTTCACAAGTCCAAATTCAGAATCATGGTTATCCGAAATATCCAAATTAACATCAAAAGAAGCAATATATTGTGGCTTAAGTATGGAATCAGACACATCAACTATATTTTCATGCATAGGATCATTAGTGTCAACAGAAGATTCAACATTACCTAAGTCATGCTCTTCACAGGATAACTGCACAATATCTAAATCAGTAGCCTCATCACATGTATATGGAATACTAGAAGAAACATCATTCATGAAGGTCGGGGCAGAAAAGCCTAATGTATTTGAACCCAAAGGTTCCATAACATTTTCAGCATAGACATGTTCTTCTAATATAACATCATCATAATCATCATCATCACAAATACATGAAAATCCTACTTTGTCAAAACCATTAGTGTTTTTCGTCCATACATCTGCCTCTAAAATAGGTGAATATGGATTGACATTTTCAGCAATAGGGTATGAAACACTATATCCAGAATTAAGCTCATTGGGAAAATCAACATCTGACTCATGGTGATTACCCATATCATGTGGCATGGTCCTAGTTTCCCTATAGGTTTCCCACTGATGGGTTTTCTCTGCAACTTCAGCTAGAAATAACCATGCATCGTCCACAGTTTTATCAATGAATTCACCATTACACATAGATTCAACCAAGGCTCGAGACTTAAAGTCTAGTCCCTCATAAAGAATGGCGACCAGTCTCCACTTCTCGAGGCCATGATGAGGACACTCAAACAACAAATCATTAAATCGTTCAAAATAATGAAAAAGTGTTTCTCCATCTAACTGGACAAAACAATTAATACTTCGACGAATAGAGATGGTCCTATGATGTGGAAAGAACTTTCCGACAAATTGATTTGTGAGTTGGTCCCAAGTGGTGATTGACTGCGGTCTCAAACCGTAAAACCATGTTTTGGCCTTTTCCTTTAAAGAAAAAGTAAACAAACGCAATTTCAAAGAGTCTTCGGATATATGGTCAGGTTGTAAAGCCCGGACAATTTGTTCAAACTCTCTTACATGGTTATAGGGATTCTCAGAATCGAACCCTCGAAATATAGGAAGTATTTGTATCATGCTTGCGTTTAGTTCAAATGGGCCATCAGTCTGGGGTAAGACGATACATGATAACTGGCTTATTATGTTAGGGTACATGTATTCATGGAGACTACGGAGTTTATTCACACACTCGCCCATTTTTTAAAAAATTTGGTTTTAATGGGTTTTCAAAATTTGGTTTTTTTATGGGAAAATTTTGGTTTTGATGGGAATGAAAAACAGTTGGTTTTTAGGGGTTTTGAAAACTTTGGTTTTTTTAAGGGATTAAAAATTTGGTTTTCGAAATTAGGAGCAAATTTTTTTTTTTTTTTTTTTTTTTTTTAAACTTAGCCTAGCATAAATTAGCACAACCCATAAAAGAAAATAAAAACAACAATAATAATTACAAACCCATAAAAGAAAGAAAAAGAAGAAAAGAAAAATTATTACAAGCCCAAATAAAAAATAAAGAAAAACAAAAATTATTACAAGCCCACAAATTAAAAATGGAAGCCCACAGGTTGGGTTCTCTTAATGGGTTTAGGCTTACCTATAAAGCACAGCCCAGCTGTTCGGTTTGGTTGCAAAAGCCCAGTTGGGCTTTGGATCTTCCTAAGCTTTGGCTTCAATACTTAAGGCCCAGTTGGGCTTGGTTCAATTTCCTCTCCTTCTGCAGCTTACAGCCCAGTTGGGCTTTTGTTTCTTTATTGCACAGCCCAGCAACAGAAGCTTGGCAGCAGGATCACTACTGCAGTTCAAACAGCAAGCCCAGCAGAATTGTTCAACAGCAAGTGGGCTTGTTCAATTGCAGCAGCTTTTGTTCTGAACCCAACAGCAAGGCAAAAGCAAGAGCAATAACAAGAGCAAGAGAAAGAAGCAAGACAATGCACTAAAGAGGTAAGACAATTCCTAACAGGAAGTGCAAGAACAGGGACTATGCTTACACTAAGCTAAGCTAAAAGATGCAACTAAGTAAGCAAGAACAGCAAAGATGCTTGGTAATGCAAAACAGTATGCAAGAACAGTTAAATGCTTACACTAAATGCACAGAAGCAAGTGAGACTAAAATGCAGTTACACAGTGATGCTTATGCAAATGGATGCAGTGCAAGAAGATATGCAAGAATATAAGATGACAAGTATGCCAAGATGATGTAAGATGCAATGCAGATGGCACAAGCTTCAGATGACAAATAAGAAAGTTACAGGACAGAATCAATGAGCTGCAAGATGAGTTGATAACTGAATATGCAGGACAAAACTAGATGCAAGCTAAAGCTAATGATGCATCCATAAAGGCTAGATGGTGCAAGTTAAGAATTCTGTGAGGCTAGATGACAGTAAATGAAAGAATGCAAGAATGCAGTTGTAATGAAACAGTAAATGCAGTGAAGATGCAACAGGATGCACTAAGGATGCAACAGCAAGGTTAAGAAAGGTCTAGCAGCAACAGGCAACAGTTAGCTAGCTAGCTAGCAAAGGCTAGCCAGCAACAAGACCTATAACAACAAACAAATGTAGAACAAAAACAACAACAAGCGCCGCTAACCGAGTCCCCGGCAGCGGCGCCAAAAACTTGATAGCTAAGGAATTAAACCTAAAACTATGGTTATATTTACACCTGCAAGTGCACAGGATCTAAAGTAGAAAGTGAATAAGCAGGGGTTTGTCCACAGGGACTTGGAGGGAGCTATTGTTGTTTTCCTAGAGATTTTTGTGTTGTGTTAAAACACAACTGAGCTGTTTTGGTGTAACTGAATTAGTGACAGAAAGTAAAGTAAATGTGACAGTGAAGTAGAATAAAAACAATGAAGCAAAGGTAACATTGGCAGTTAACAGGAAACAAAACCAAATAAACCAAGGCTGTTAGCCAAGGGCAGGGAGGAGTTTTCAGCTGTGGCTAAGCTAAGGCTTAGAATCCACCTTGTGTCCTAGCTAAACAATGCATTCTAGGTTGAAATTAGGATCTTAAGCATACAAAAGGAATGGAAGAGAATTAGCTTGCTATGACTAATTTCTCCCATTGCTCAATCAAAACAATGCATTCTAAGCATACAAATGGAATGGAGAGAGAATTAGCTTGCTATGAGCACTAATTTCTCCCATTGCTCAATCAAAACTGCATCCTAAGGCTCTAACCTAGCATTCCACTACCTAACAGTGCAAACAGCATCGAGCCTCAGCAATGCAACTTAGCTCATGCTAATCTTGTAAACAATAATAATATCATACAAGGCAATTCAAACAACACATTGGTGAGCAAATACAAAAACATGATAAACAATATGAACCAACAGTGTAAACATGAACAAATGAGAAACTGGCTAGTCCAGTTCTCTACAAGAGTGAAGCTGGCTAACCCAGCATAAGTTTTTACATCACACTCACAGTCCCAATTTATAGTTTACAAGAGAAGTCCCCAAAAGCCCCAAAACAGTGTAATTAGGGTTTGGTGAAACTCACTAATTCGTTGGAATTGATCGCATGCATGCTAACCCAATCTTCTTCTGACTCTACTGCTCTGCTTTCTCACGCTCCAATTACTCTACTAACTCCCTAATTCATCAATTTTTCTTCTAGGTTTTCAGAGAAAGATGAGAAGAGAAATTAGTGAATTAGATAGGTAGAGGGGTAGGGGATTGATGGGAGAAGGATGGGTGTGGTTGGTTTGGGTAGTTGAGGCGGTGAGGTGGTGGTTGCGAAGGCAGAGCAGGTGGAGAAATGGTGGTGGTCTGCAACAGGCATGGAGGGGGAGAGGTCGATGGAAGAAGGAGAAGGGGTGTTTGGTAGGGTATAGAATATGGGTTTGGGAAATGAGTTTGGGCTTGGAAAATCTTGAGCCCACTTCTTCTTTAAGAACAAATCTCTTCTTCAAGCCCATTTCTACCCTCTTTGGTCTTCCGCACATCATTCTTCACGGCTTCCTTGCGTAATTCCTCCTGGCTTTTCACTACTTTTCTGCTCTATTCCGCTCCGCAATTCATCCAGACTTTATTTATTACCTAAAAATGCAAAATTAAGTAAGAAAAATATTTATTCTTGAAAACAATGAAAATACAGAATATGGGATAAAATGTAGAATTACTGCGCAAAAGATGAGTTAAATGCCAACAAAAAGGGATAAAAATATACAATATTTGGCACTCATCAGCTACAAAAGCTTAAGAACCACGAGAAACTCGAGGTAACAGATGTTTGATCAACAAACAATACAGCCTCCAACCTTCCACAAATGTTGTTGCAGAAGGGAGCAAACGAAAAGCCGAGCCACAACGCAAACATACTTCCTCAGCTCCTTCAAAAGCACAAAGGAAGAATAATCAAACTCGGAATGCACAAGCTCCAACCCAGCACGGAAGCTGATCAAGCAGAAGCTGACTTCCCTTTTCCCATTAAAGAGGTGATCAAATTGTTAGAAGTATGGATCTAGGATGGTGCAATCAAGTTTCCATATGTCAGGAAAGAACCAACTGAAGAAAAATGGATAATCCTAGGTACTGTCACCTTCATAGATTCATCAATCATCCAACAAGTAACTTCAATATTTTGAAGCACATCTTCAAAGAGAAGGTTGATCCGCAATAGCTTTAATTGGGGACTGAAGGAGTACAATCCTCTCCAAATCAAAACCTTTACACCCTCCGAACAACCAGTCAAAGAAGCAGTTCAATTGTTGATCGAGCATATCTGTGAATTGCTCTATCTGTCTAAGGTACAAAGGAAAGACATATTCAACACTGAATTACATTGTGTCAGACACCTGTCCATCCCGGAAATACTCCTTGAACCTTCATCTACAGACAAGGATATGCACGACTGGGGACTGCTTACCACATTCCATCTCAAAGGAAATAAATTCAGAAGAATGTTGATCGATGCTGACGCTACCATCAACATCATTCCACTGAAAAACCTCAGAGCCGCAGGCATCACTCGACAAGAAGTTACTCATGATCCCATCTCTATCAGAGACCTTGAAGGAACACTCGGAAACACTTATGGCTACATAACTCTCAAAGTGAACATAAGTTCAACCTGGGCAGAAACCAAGTTTCACATAATCAGGAAGATCCAGGATATAACATGTTCTTCAGACGAGCATGGATCCATGCTGAGAAGATGGCTACTGACAAAGCGCCTTTGGTTGCATATCTCTCCAACGAAAAAAGTTCTGATCCAGAAGATTTGACGGGCATTCCATCATTAGAGTACTTGGAGGAATTTCAAACTTTGACGAGGTTAAAGCAAGAACTTGCAAAAGATGCATAGACATTCAACAAGAAGTTCCTCACTCAGGCAAGTCTCATTCCATGTCTATGTCATTTATTTCCTCACATGCTATCCTACACGGGGACTCAATTATGCTAGCAATTCTGCAAGACGTTATAAATGGTAGCTTCACCACATTAGTATTTTACCAAGTGGTTGAATCTGACGTTTCTCGGAATCAAGCACTGAAACACTCATTACTGAGATGATGTCCAAATATGGCAACGAACACTTTGGGCGTTTCTCCTGCAAGTCCATGTGTTCCACAAAATCAGAAAGCTCTGATGTCTGCACAAGTGTCGAATCCCACTACCGCAACGAAAGGTATGTTGAATCAACAGAAGATACTCCAGGGCCGAGATGATCAAACCCCTAAGACATTTGATACTTAAAGAATGTATGCTTCAACGCTCAAGCATCTAAGAAGCCTTCAAATTGTACTCCCAATCAAAGAGTACACCGTCGATAATGGCGCATCTGTCTTCGACACAAATATCTCGACGATGACACATTGATTCAACACCAGCGCAATCGAAGTGTAACTAAATTACAATCGCTAATTCTTCGTTATCCCATGATAATACTTCTGAAGCAGATGCAACATCATTCATCCATGGATGGCACAAACTCCTTCAACATACACTGGGGACTTGATCTTTTTTGAATTTGTAATCTGATGTGATTCCATGAAACTTCATCAACGGAACCTCTCTACATCACAAGCCTTGCACGACCAATGAACTTTTTCTCCTCACATCCAGAATGGAGACTGCCGCTGTAATCTGCCACAACAACATCGATTCGCTGACGAAGCCACTTCACAGTAAAGTCATATTCAGGAGAATTTAGGGTGAAATCCTAGAACATCTTCATCTTATGAATGCTCAACTCACCAACTAGTTCGTGAATGTAAAAGGCTCACTGGATGAAGGAGCAAATGCTATATCGATAATCGTGGTTCTATCCTTTTTAGGTCTCTGGAGGAACTCCAACCATAGTATCGGCATCAATAAGGATATGTGGAGGAAATACGTTCATGGTCTCAGCATCAACAAGAATTTCTAGAGAAATTTCAATCGTGATCTAGCATCAACAACGGTCTCAAGAGCAACATCCTCATGACAGGGCTTCATCAATTAACCATTCTCTGAAGTATTGCTCGACGAAGCGGACTTCTCCAAGCACTAATGATTCATATCAAGATGTGTAGACCTGATAACATGCTCACATGAAAGTATTCCCAAAGCTTGCACGACTGGTGGGCACAATCCAAAGTCTTCTACAAGATGTTCTCATCACCTCTACAAATGAGATACAACACAATTCAGGCCATGGGTTTACAAAAACTTACCAATGGGTGAGGATTGGGACAATGCTTCCTCAACTAAATATGTTCGTCTATGTCTCTTCTATAACATATCAGAAGGGTACCTTAATCGGACATACGAGCTGAAAGGTATGGCCTTTACCGTCAGGTCTACGAAATCTGAAAAATTTGTACGGGATTACAAATTACAAATGTGCACACTTCGTTGGCTGACCTCTACAACTCCAAGTTGAGTGATTATTTTCTCATGTGATAAATCAATCTCATAGATTCAAAAGTTGGGGTCAAACATCGAATTCCGATGTCGTATGAAGTTCCTACAGCTTCTAGAGCATACAACATGCAAGCAACAATTCTTAGACGGGATTCATAATTTCCGCAGTCGATCGGTGTCCACCAGGTCTTTCCACTAAGTACTTCATCAAGGTACCTCCAACTTCGACCACCTAGGTTTTTACATCAATTTTTATACCTGGGTCCTCTATCCAAGTCTTGTCAGAAGAAGAGAAAACGAAAAGGAGAGATTTAACAAAATACTGTGGACTGACGGTCCACTGATCATGACGATCAGTTTCACAGTCCAAGACCCGTGGCACCAGACTCTCATGTTCTAATCATTCATCATAAAATGAATTCTACCATCGGGACATGAAACCATGTTCATTACACCAACCCCTCTTAAGAGCAACCTCAGTTATGGTCCCGTGACCAGGGTTTCAGAAGTGATGTTTCTGCGACGAAACAAGATGGATGCAAGCACCATGCTCATGTGTCAATCAAGGGGTCCTGATCTCAAATGAATCAATGAAATTTAAATCCTTCACCAACCGTTCAAAACACAAGTGAATGGTCCAAAGACACAACAAGAGTGTTTTACAACAAGCTCGTCTGAGATGATCTTACATTGTCCCGGACAAAGAAGCGATCTGGGTGAAATTGGTGAAGAATATAGAGATGGGTCATATACAATTCTCTTCATATGGATGTCCTATACAACATATCCAAAATTCATAGCAATTGGATAAAAGAGCAAAGAGATGTGTCCAGAGCATTGGGCTACATGCCAACTGAAAATTTTCTGGAGATCTCCTGGAAGTTTACTATTTCACCTATTTCAGACCATAAACATGCTCAAAACTCGAAAAGCTTCTCTGTTAAAGCTTTTAAATATTCTAAGGATGAAAAAACATGGGTAGAACGCGAAGATACGACATCGGACGAAGATTCTACAGCGTTTTTACTGAAAGACCGACTTCTGAATTTTCTGATGACGAATTATGACGAAATTCTTCGTTCATCCACATCTGAATCAGGATTTACACCATCAACGCAAAGCCTGATTTCATCTTCAGCCGATAGTCTCATTTGCTGAAGTCGGCGGTGCTTCTACTGATAAGATATGAGCTTTTCATCTTCAGCTCTTTTCTATGATATTTCATCACGCGCCCCTGCTTTCTCTCCGCATATGCTAATACCTAGAAAGCATATATCTTAGCACGGACGACTCCCGGATGATCGAGAGACATACAAAGGACCAGATTTCTAGCGTCTCTGAAAGGCTGATTCACCTCGGTATGAACATCCGCATAAGTCTTCATCTTTGACTTGATATTTCTGAAGCGTTAGCCGGAAGAGCCAGAAGGGTGATTGTAACCAGAAGTCACCACTATCTGAGGCGAAAGACATGGAGTCATGGATATACCAATAACAAACGCGTAATAAAATGGTAACAATCTAACTCTTACCTATTTACAATTTCACTAGCTGTACTGATTATAACGTCAGAATTTCGAAAACTTGCTCGTTCCCTCAAACCTACAAAGACGAGCAAAATTCATTATTCAAAGTCATGACTTGATTTTCATTAAACCGTGAACAACCCACGTGAATTTTAACATCCATTGGTTTTTCAAAAAACTAGACAGACGTCCATTCTGTGAAAACTCACATACAGACATTATTTTACCATGTATAATGGTCTACTTTCAATAGTTGTTCAAAATCAAAACATGATTTTACAAAATATATAAATATTTAACGTGAAACTAAATTTGAAAAATATATCTATATATTTTTGCTCTCTCGCACGAGCATCTGTCTTTGAAGCGAGAGTATATTTTCAAAGATTTCTGAAAGCTCGAAGATAAAAAAAAATTCAGGAAAGCTCATAAACAAAATTTTATTACTAACAGACGCACGTCTATTAAAAAAAAAACTTTTCTCTCGTACGAGCATCCACCTTTGAAACGAGAGTTTATTCCACTTTGTGAAATCTCACATATTTAAAAAAAAATAATAAAATTTTGGTTTTCGTGAAAGCTCATAGAAAATTTTTTATATCATCAGATTGAGGTCTATTTTGTTTGTTCCTTAAACTAACAAATGAACTAGCGTCTGTTCCTAAAAAAAGGATTTCTTTTCTTGGGCCCGGAACCATGAATCCTAAATCAACCAAGGTTCAATCACCAAATCAGGAGTGTTATATCAATTTTCGCTCGATGCTCTATCATGCTACTGGGATCTTCGTTCAAGCCATGGTTCGTTCGTGCAATCAAAATCCGGTAACATTCTATCTTACGACTAAGTTCAATTACTTATTTCGTCCATAACTAGAAAATCACCATCCAGTGCTGACTGAGGAACATGACTGTCTCTCACTAAGCAGGGGACTTAATGTAGATGGTGGATTTTCGATAAAGGCTAAAATCGTAAAACCATAATTATACATACTCCTGATCCAACAATCAGATGAGTATTGAGGCTCATGTGTCTCATCGAAGCATGAAAGCTCATGCCACGAGAATCTCTGACTGAGAATACTGTCTATCAGAGTATATATAGATGTGTAGTCTCTCAGCTGAGGCAACGACATATCTCATGAGTACTGAGCAATTTCAGTAATTACTTATATATATAATCGAACGATTTGACGGCTCCTAGACAGCTTGCCTGCTAGTATAGAGCGATAACGTCTTCGGGATGTAACAATGTTTTCCCTGACTATATAAAAGACATGTGTATAGAATCTTCATGATTGGACGGCTCCTAGACAGCTTGCCTGCTAGTATAGAGCGATAACGTCTTCAGGATGCAACAACGTTTTCCCTGACTATACGTAATAAATATGATGCTTCTACTAGCTCATATCGCTCAATTCCTGAATAACTAATGCTCCTAGACGATTGTACTAGTATAGAGTCATAAATTAAATTATTCCTAAATTCTTAGATTCATTAACTGAATCCCTGGAAAATATTCTACATTATTCATGATGTTTCGTTACTTCAATTCATGGTTCTTCCCAGCAGAATTCCATGGGTTAGTAATAAATATTCGATGTACGGGCGTCTGAGCAGCTATCGAGTAAGCCCCGACTGAAATGGTGCAAGTGTATTCAGCAATAATGCGCAAACGAGCACCTGAATGCACGAACGAGCATTCCAAAACACGAAGGAACGATGAACCTATGCAAAATAGGAAGAAAAATAATAATAAATAAAATATTAGCAAAGACGTCAGGGGACTGGGTCCACCGGCCGGCCAGTCACGCCGTGTCCAGTCCCACATGCCCTTGTCTCATTATTTTAATATTATTTGTTTCCCTCATCTCATGGAAACTCCCTCACTTCAAGGAAAATCCTTAGTTTCAACGAACTCCTTGATTTCATGATATTTCCCTAAAGTCATGAAGATAATATAAAATTAGGGAAAGTGCTATGGGACCGTGCTCATTGGCCGGCCTGTCATGCCTTACCCATAGCCGGTCCCACATTTCATGAATCCCTATTTTATTATTATTATTTCCATAATCTCATGTAAATTCCTTGATCTCATGAAATACCTCAATTTTACGGTATTTCGCTCACATCAGGGAAAATACACAAAATTACATAAATTGGGAAAAGTGTTGCGGGACCGAGATTGCTAGCTGGCCGGCCATTCCCTAGCGGCCGGTCCCACACCTTGCAATTTCCTATTTTATTAATTATTTTTCATCATCTCATGAAGATTCCCCAGTTTCAGCAAAACCCTGAATCCTTCATATTTTCTCAAAATGTTGCTCAAACGCGCATAGGGAAATATAGAAACTCTCAGGACTGAAACACGGACATTATGGTGACACGGTCATGTCTCCTTGACCGACCAATGCCGGTTCTGAGGCTTGCAAATAGCCGGTCCCACGTGTTTTAACAATTTTGACCTAATTTGCTCAATTGCTCATATTGGTTCCAAACTCTTCTCAAACAACTTGGAGTTTGTTCAAACGACCATCAAATGGTCCCATGACCACCAAGGGAAGGTTTCATGCCCCCTTGGTCGGTCCCTCATCTCTCCATAATTAGGTTTTACTATCTGACGCTCGCAAGAGCACTATTTTAATAAATGATTAAACCAGCATTTAATCATCTTTTCACCACCTGGTCTTCAAGAGACTTTGGTATTTCACCCATTTGAACATCCGGGCGTTACATGGTCGACTCGTCATCCCATGTAGCCGGTCCCTCCTTCACTGTGGTTGATTTTCAATAAATCATCAATTGATCAAAATTAGGGTTTCGAATCCAGAGCTCTGCAAAAACATAATTTTGAGAAGATTCAAAAATTAATAATTTTACGTGATCCCATGATCAACATTTTAATAATTATGCTCGGCTCAGATGCCAGCATCTTAAATTAGCATTTTGCTCAGACAAGCAACATTTGTTGAATATTGGTTCAACTATCAATTTCTCAACGATTCAGCAACATTTGTTCACCTTAGATTATCAACATTTATCCGATACCCTTGTCTCAACAGACATGTTCAATTTCATGAGTCTCAGAAAATTTACAAATCACGTTCGACTTAGCGATACAAGGACTCCTCGTCCCATAAAGTCAGCAACTGACTCCACAATCACGAGATGTCAATCGTGTCACATTGGGGATATTAACTAGGGTTTTGGTCTGGCGGTATACAGCACGTGTGTTCATGCACACGACGAGAATGTGAGCAAGTCGTGCAATCAGTTGGAGGAGTTAGCAAAGTAGTGGGTGGAAAATTAACCAAGTCTCTGTACGGTGAGCAACTGGTGTTAACACGATTTCCACTTCTCCACTCTTTGACTCCAGCAATTTTCACACTTCATGGGATCGATATGTTTACAATTCTAGCAATATAAATAAGTCTCTGGAACATGATTGAAGGAAAAGAAGACAATCTCTCGTCAAGCAGACAACACGAGATTAACAACTCAATGTCTGAGCAATTACTCTTAACAGAGCAAATTCAATCAATCAGAACTTATTTTATTTCTTCACGCAGAATACACAACACACCTACAATCTTCGTTCACCATTGATCTCACACATTTCTCAGCTTCCCTCCTACAGATCGACCCATCCTCTCTTGTGACCGAATTGACTCTGGAACGGCCATTGTCTTGGTTTAGGCCGGAGTCGTACAGATTGATCTCTCGAACTTAAAGCACTCCCTTCTTGCAGTGCATCTGTGTGAGGTTAAACATTTCGCTCGGTTCAAGGAGTCTCCTCTGCACGGTCGTCTCCACAATCCCGTAAAAACCAGCAAATCGTTTTCCCCATCTACACCTGTCAAGATTGAGGGCATGCTTCAATGGCCAGTGCCAACAAATCTCAAAGAGATGAGGAGTTTCTTAGGATTAATTGGGTACTATATAAAATTTATTAGACACAATGGCCTCATTAGAAAAACACTCACTGAACTCCTCAAGAAAAACAGCTTCTCTTGGACATCTTCAGCTCAGGCTGCTTTTGAGCAACTTAAAACTGTTATGACCACAACTCCAGTACTAGTCTTATCTGAATTCTCCAAACCATTTGATATGGAAACTGATGCTTATGATACAGGTGTGAGTGCAATTTTAATGCAGGAAGGTAAACCAATTGCTTTTTTCATCGAAGGCATGGGGACTAGATTTGTTGCTCATTGTACTTATGAGAATGAATTGATGTCCATTGTCATGGCAGTACAAAAGTGAAGACAATATTTAATGGGAAGCCACTTCAATATTTACACTAATCATCAAAGTATTAAATTCTTCATGGACAAAAAGACTCAATTCTGCACTGCAACAAAAATGTTTAACAAAATTGCCTAGCTATGATTATGAGTTGTGTTACAAAAAAGGAACTGAAAACAGAGTTGCAGATACCTTTCTAGATTGCACCAATCCACATCTTCTCAATGACATACTATCACAACAATCAAACCTGCTTGGATAAATGAAGTCATTAACAATTATATCTCTGGCATCTTAGCTCAAGAATTGCTTCTTAAACTCATGATGTGTCCTACCTGCATTACCAACTACTCTTAGTCTCAGGGTGTGATCAGATTCAAGAACAGAATATACATTGGTGTAACATGAGACTTAAGGACAAAAGAAACTATACACTCTTCTACAATTGGAGGACATTCAGGCCAACAAGCTAGTTATCAAAGGGCTAAAACTTTTTTCTATTAGGTTGTCATGGAGAAGGATCTGATTTAATACATTCAGGACTGTGATGTGTGTCAACAACATAAGAGCTCTAACAATTTACCAGCTGGACTAATCCAACCATTTCATGTACCATACCAAGCATGGCAACATATTAGCAAGGACTTTATCACTGGACTACCAAAATCTGAGGGAAGAGAAGTCATATTGGTGGTAATTGAAAGATTTACCAAGTATATCCATTTCATCCCCATCAGTCACCCATTCACAGCATCTTCTATTTCCAAGGTATTTTCTAAATACTATCTATAAACTTCATGGTGTTCCTACTTATATAGTGTGAGATATGGATACCATCTTCTTAAGTGAGTTTTGGCAAGAGTTGTTCTCCAAAATAGTATACTGCATATGAGTATAACCTATCATCCTCAATCTGATGGACAGACAGAGAGAGTGAATGCTTGCTTGGAAACATACTTAAGGTGCATTACTATCTACAAACCAAACAAATGGGTTAGTTGGCTACCAATGGATGAATGGTGGTTGAACACCACTTATTATACAAGCTTCAAACTAACACTATTTCAAGATCGTTATGCTTACACCCCCCCTCCCCCTCAGTATGGCCTTCAATATTTTCCAACCATCAATGTTGTAGTAGAGTATTATCTCAAGCAAAGACAAGCTATTGGCTTTGTCTTAAAATCCACTCTTTAGGAATCCCAACACAGGATCAAGCAACATGATGATAAAAAAAAAGGCTGGGAGAGAATATATAGTGGGTGATTGGGTTTATTTACGGCTGCAACCATATCGTCAAACATCAATGCAACTCAGATGCAATCTCAAGTTGTCTGCTAAGTTTTTAGGCCATATCAAGTGTTAGAAAAAGTTGGAAAGATGGCTTATAAACTGCAACTCCCTCCTTCTTCTCGTATACATCCTTTCTTTCATGTCTGACAGCTGAAGCTCAAACTAGGATTAGGAATGCCTCCTTAAACAACACTTCCTACACTTGATTCCAACGGTTGTATGAAGGTGATTTTACTTCAGGTGTTGGCTTCTCGCAAAGTCATAAAGAACAAACAATTTGTGCCTCGAGTCCTAGTTCATTGGGTACATTCTACACCAGCAGAAGCAACATGGGAGGACTCTGTTTTCATGCAGGAAAAACTTTCCTCAGTTGATTCTTGAGGAAAAGATTTACTGACAACTTTTCCATTCTCTTTGACTGATTCTGCAGAAGAATGGTTTTTATTATCTTCCACCTGGAAGTATGACAACATGGAGTAGTATGAGATAGTGTTTTTAGAAAGTACTTTCCCACCTCTAAAGAAGCAGCTACTCGTAAAGCAATTAGTAAGATTGAACAAATTACTGGTGAAACTCTTACGATTACTGGGAATGGTACAAGAAATTGTTAGCAAGCTTCCCACATCATCAAATATCCGAGAAACTTATAGTGCAGTATTTATACGATGGTTTGCTCCCTTATGAGAGAAATCTTATAGATGCAGCTAGCGATGGTGCTTTGACAAAAAAAAACATTGACGAAGCGACGTAAATGATTGAGAATATGTCTGCAAACACCCAGCAATTTAACATAAGATGTGTGTCAATGAGTCGTAGGTTTAATGAGGTTACTTATTCACCGCACTCAGAAAATAAGATTAATAATACGGAGAAGATGATGCAAAAAATGGTGGCAATAATCATTCATTCTTATGAAAAAATGGCTGAACAAGTGAGTGTAGTATTCCGAATCAGCAGAGACAATGATATGATCCCTATTCCAACACTTACAATCTAGGGTGAAGAAGTCATCCAAATTTCAGTTACCCAAAAAAGCAAGCAACAGCTCTAGGGCCGGTTTTTTAATCGCCCTACTGGTTTTCAACAACAAGTACAACAACCACAACCAACTAGGAATTCAAAATCACAGAGATGCTTGCGATGATGAAAATCTAACCACAATGGTGCAACAACAACATGATTAGTATTGAATTATGTTATAACACTAAGTTTGACATAAAATTCTTAGCTCAATCCATTATGTTAGTAGCAATATCAAATATAATTTGGGCAACCAACATAATAGTTTTTTGTAAGAAGTACTCTATTAATCATGTATGGACATGAGATGCTCCATGGGAAATCTTAACCTATTTGAATCTGCAAAATTGGAATCAAGATGTGATGGTCTATAAAACCTCAAATTATGGACATTACGGTCCACTCTTATCTGTAATCTGAGGGAAACCTCTTTTTCTATAAAAATAAACTAAAATGGTGCAACAAAATTCAGCAAAAGTCGGATGTGATCAACAAAAGACTGATAGTGCAATTAGAGAGTTGCAAACACAAATGAGTACTATGACGGGTGGATTGAATCATTTGGAGACGCAAAATAGTGGGAAACTCCCTTCTCAACCTGTTAATCCTAGAAAAATTGTTAATGTTATATTGTTGAGAAGTGGTACACAAACTGTGAAAGCAGAAGATGCTAGGAAAAGCAAAAACCTAAGGGGCCGGTTTGGAGTAATAAATTACTGACTCTTCCCAAACCAATGAGGTACCTACAACAAACTCTAAACCTCATGTTTCTACTTATGTGCCCCCTTTAACTTTTCCTCGCAGGTTTGCTAATGCTCAAAATGTGGAACAAGACCAGAAAATTTTAGAGATATTCAAAAAGATTCATGTGAATATCCCGCCGATAGATACAATTAGGCAGGTTCCTAAGTACGCAAAATTTATGGAAGACTTATGCACCAAGAAAAAACGATTAACCGGTAACGAGTGTGTGGGTAAATGTTTTACTATTCTCCAAAAGAGACTCCCACCTAAATGCAAGGATCCCGGTAGTTTCAATATACCCGTTGTGATTGGTAATAAAAGGTTTGGAAAAGCTACACTTGATTTAGGAGAATCAATTAATGTTATGCATGCATCAATTTATGAATTTTTTTAATTTGGGTCCTTTAAAAGAAGGGATAATTGGAGTTTAGTACTCAGGTTTTGACCAACACTAGGGTTGGTCTAACATTTTTCCAACGTTAGGCCCTTGGTACCTGGATTGGACGTTGACCCAAGTTGACCAACATGAGGTTTAGAGTTTAACATTTGTCCAAGGCCTAACGTTGGACAAATGTTAGACCAAAGCCTAGTGTTGGTCAAAAACCGAATACTAAACTTCAATTATCCCTTAAAAGAAACCCATGTTGTTCTTGAACTATATGATCGTACTAATTTTTACCCTAAAGGCATTATTGAAGATGTGCTTGTGCAGGTGAATCAACTAGTACTTCCAGCCGATTTATGTGTTTTGAAAATGGATAACGGGTCTGATACATCTATATAGTTGCTATTGGGGAGGCCTTTCATGAAAACGTAAGAACAGTTATTGATGTTGATAAAGGAACACTCACTATGGAGTTTGATAATGAAAAACTTCGCTTCAATATTTTGAAGAAATGCGGTATCCTAGTGATGTTCGTTCGGATGTTCATGCTAATATTTAGACGCATGCTAAGGAGTAGCCAAAGAGTCTTCAGGCGGGATGGCGACGTTAAACCAAGCGATACATGGGAGGCAACCCGTCTAATTTTATTTTTATCTTTATCTTTTTGTTGTAATTTATTTATTTGCATATCATATTAGGATTTCCGATCTTGATTTTACATTTGGATAAGTCAACTACATTGAGGATAATGTAAATTTTAAGTGTGGGGGAGCACTTATATATTTTTCATATAAAGTTTTTAGCCTTTGTAGAGTAGAATTTTTCAAAATTTTTGTATATATTTGCATAAAAAACCACAAATTTGTAGAGATTTTAGAGTCAAGTATACTTCTATCTATGTTTACATACAAGATTCTTGCCGAAATAATGAAACTTAGAATTGCTAAAGAATATTATACATTAGGTGTTATTAATCTTTGGGAAAAGTTGTTAGATAATTGCTCGGTCGAACTCACAAGTGTTGCTATCTCAAGCTTGTTTTCAAATTTAGTTGTCAAACCTATATCTTGATTTCTAGTCTCCAATTAATTAAGTCTCGGAATAAGATAGAAATGTAGTTGAGAAACAAATGATCACGGCAGTCATCATTGCATTCTACCGTTTGAAGGTGAAAATCAATCGAAGCTTTTGGAGAACTTTATCAACAAAAGGTAAGTTAAGACTGAACCACCTATATCTCAAGTTATATTAACTTTTCTATCACTTGAGACGATGTCGCAACTTATTAGACTATTATGCATAGACAAGAATTTCGGGCCGAGAACTAATTATCAAGTTAGCGGACTTCTCACTAAGCTTAATGAACATTTGTTCATGTTTGATGAATTTCGGTTAAGGAAATTTTATTCTTCGGAATCAAAATCATGATTCAAGTTTTATAGTTCGAAAATAGCCTGGAACAATGATATGTGTCATTCATGTTATTCAGCAATGTTTTGAATCGATTTAGAGAGAAATGTAGAACTACTATTGA
Organism: Papaver somniferum; assembly: GCF_003573695.1. Classification (NCBI taxonomy): domain Eukaryota; kingdom Viridiplantae; phylum Streptophyta; class Magnoliopsida; order Ranunculales; family Papaveraceae; genus Papaver; species Papaver somniferum. The sequence goes on along the minus strand of NC_039361.1, from coordinate 134,076,755 downwards.
TTTGGATACAAGACAGTGTTATCAGTCTTAAAAACTGGGAAAACTGTTATATGTCTGAACTCGTATTACATGTACTCGTACACGTAGTGGAGTAGCTATATATCAACTTATAGATTTATGGTAGGCATAACTTTATTCACATCATGTGAAAATGTGTTTAACTCGTGCTTATGCAAACCATTTTTGAACTGTGGTTATGGAACCGGGATTAGTTTCCAAACCGGTACGTGATATTAATTTTGATTGTTGTTGTAGTAACGAGGTTCAAACTCTCGGACTTGTGAAGATTAAATTTAAAGATTTAATAAAATTATATACAAAAATATTAACAAAGTGGGCGAGAGGTAACCAAGACACTAGAATCCACTATTACACATGAATGATGTCAAATATTTCATAACTCTAATTATCCTTTTAATCCTTTATTTCATAATCCACAAATAATCAAACATGTTCTCAAAAATTAATTGTATCCCTTAAGCATAGATTATCTAACCAAAGCATAACCTATCTAATTGAATCACAACTAATGAAGAAAATTATGTAAACTTTTAAGAACTCTGCAAAAGCAGTGATTGAGTGAATTATAATTAAATATTAGAGAAAATGAAATAGTTACCCATTGTTCATGTGTGAATAGCTTCATCCATTTTCTTGGTTACGAGAGAATTAGCCGCTCATCATGTTGGAAAACCTCTCAAAGAATTTCATTGATGCTCAAAAATGGTTTACAAATGATGAGAATATGAGAAATACAATAAAAACGGGTTTGTAACAATTATATTTGTTACAAACCAGAGAACTACGACCCTCAGTGACAAAATAAGACTGTTGCAGCTGTGTCGCAAACACTGTAGCAAATAAGTCTGCCTGATGTACGACCCACAGGTGTGAGTCGTTATTACTGTAGGAAAACGACTGCTGGTGCAGGTCCGTTCTTCGTGTTCTTCAGTGGCAGCAACAGCAACAGGTGGTCTCTCTGCAAATTCGATTTTTTTGACTCTGTGGTGCTCTAAACTTCTCCCAATCTCTCCCCCTCGATTCTCTATGATCCCCTCCACATATTTATACTCCTTAGCCCCATTTAATTACGCCAAAATTCTCAATATTCTTCATTAAACTCGGCAGTTAAAGAAAATATTTTCCGGATATTTTTTCTTCATCCGAGCATCTGCAGCTGTCCAACCTTCCTTATTTTCCTTATACACGGTCCAGAGTGTTGCTAGAGTCATCATACACGAGCAGAACACGCATAAATCTTCAAAAACTCGTGAATTATTCTTCTCATGCACGTGCTGCCCTGTTTTCTTGTCACGAATTTTCCAGCCAATTTTGATCGAAACAAACACCCATACCATCTTTTTTAGGACATATCACAACTACCCATTAAGTTTCAGCCCTTTAGTCTACCCAGAAATCCTTCAAATTTCGATCGAAAAATTCACCAGAGAGCTGCTTTTTTTTCCCGCCAATTTTTAAGTTCAAACGAAGAAGGTGGTTTCCCCCTAACTAGCTGTGGGGTGCAAATAGCAGTTGCCTTTTTGGGGTGCCCCTTAGCCAAATCTGGGCTCCGTATAGCAAGTGTCCTCCGGGGGTGTTCCGAGTGAATTTTCGAGCCGATTTTTCCAACAATATTTATTTTCCAAAAATACCTAAAAATACACAAAACACCATAATAAGGACGAAAACGAGTACCAACAATACGAAACATTGAGGACAAATTAGACACATAAATGTGTCTATCAGTACGTAAACTAAAACAGTTCCGTGTTCCCAAACTCGGCAGTGTATCCAAACCGGTACGCAAATCGATTTAGTTCTGTGAACTCCAGAACTGGTAACAGTCTTAAGGTTTCCAAACCAGTAAGCAAACCTAAAAAGTTCAGTTAACTCTGGTACTTGGTTTGGTTAAATGTTTACAAACCGGTATACGTACTGTGACTGAATCGACTCACGAACGGAAATGGTATTTGTACCTTGTACACCTACTAACCATTCGATTATATTTTCAAGTGCGTTTAAATTATTTCTACGAGATAATTAGCATTTGATTAATTATGTAAAAACACGAGACTCATTTGATCACATGTTTGTGACTCAGAGTTAATGTCATATATGTTCATGAAAATGAAGATTAAGATTTCAAGTTCAAACCGGCTAGTTTCGGCTAACCATGTTGAACATAGTCTTTATACACGGTTCGATTATGGTTTCACCTAACCAGAGTGTATATCTTGCTTATGTAAATCAAATTCAAAGATTCATCTAATGGTGGGTATTGATTGCTTGGTTCCAAAACTATCTTAGCTTAAACCTAAAGCAACCTATACTTTAAATGTATGTAAAAAGGGAACTTCAATCAACTGGGATCTCTGAATCCCGTCACTACTTTTGGTGTGTCCTGTTGTATCCAGAGTCATACACTTCCTAACGACTACAAAATCTTCATAGGGATTCGTGAAACCAGGTCCAATTATCTTTCCTTGATAACTCGAGTATCCCGATCTTGATGTTTGTTGAGCTTGATCCATCACTCAAGATAAATGGAAATCATCAAAGTTCTCTTTTTCTCAAACTTTGTTGATTCCACAAGTTTTGTACGTGTGAGGTGAATAATAACCTAGACTGCACTTCGGGTTGCATAAATCCGGATTTTGAGGTTAGCTAGACTTTGTCTATTGCTATCGATTTCAACACCTTTGATCAAACTATTTGATTGTAAAAGGAAATTATATATAGACTTAATTTATGGGAGGCAGATTTGGTTTAAATTCTTCAATTGAGTTGAATCAACTCTTTATTGGTTTGACGTCATATAAGAGAATCAATTGCGAGAACTCCTGCTGGGATTCAATAGGCATAAGGAGCAGGACTGTACCTTAATCAGTAGGATACCTTTTAGGGTTAAACCACATTCCAGTCCGAAGTTAATTGGTAGTAGGCTAGTGTCTGTAGCGGCTTAATATTGTTTAGTGCGCAATCTGGACTAGGTCCCGGGGGTTTTCTGCATTTGCAGTTTCCTCGTTAACAAAACTTCTTGTGTTTGTGTTATTTTTTTCCGAATTATATTGTTTATATTTATGATTGAAATATCACAGATTGTACGTTGATCAATCATAGTAGATACATCCGACCTAGTTTGTTGGATACGACTTGATTGACTCTTGGAAAATTGGTCTTTGGTACCGTCCAAGTAGTATGTTTGTGATTAGGTTCACGGACTTGTTTCTGTAAACGTTCTAATCGCAAGAAGAGAGATATAACTCTAGATAATATTCTTCGATTGAGTTCAACTCTCGGAATTGTATTATGTTTGTCCATACAGATTGCCTAAGAAAAAAGTGGTGGTATATTTTGGTACCCCGCATTTTCAGAAGTCATTACTGTTTGTGGCTCAACTTAATCATGCCGGTGAAAAATGTGGTGCAAGGGGAAATGCAGAATTATAGAGTTGATCAACCATTTGTAGAGACTACATATTGATACATTAAGCGAGGCACCAGACATTCAACTCTTTGTAGCTGACTAATTTTGTCCTTTTAGAGTGTGTGCCACTGTACGTTAATTCAAGGTAGAATGGTGAGCTACCCAACTTCGCACCAAATTCAACACTATTTTTGATCTTTTGAGTAATAATTTCGTCAATCATGAGGGTGACGTATATAGATGAAAACCTCCTTCTTGTAGTCTGATATGCAGCTAGCATTGCTCTGTTGGCAACAACATATTCATAGAAACACATCATCATCAACAAGCGAAGCGACATTAAAACCTGTAAAGAAAGTCGAAAATGTTCAAGGTTCACAAGCAACAATACAAAGAAGAGAAAATTTCATATTCAATTGAAGCAACATGCAATAAGCAAATTTTTATATACATGTTGAAGACTTATGTATAATGAGTAAAATTATATATCCAAGCATGAAGACTAAATACAAGAGCAAAGAAAATCCAAAGTGAAAAAGCGGGGGTCTAACAACCACACCCAATATTTCATTTGGACAATCTTTATGGACTAACTCCAATATAATTCCAAGAGAATCAACTAGACAGTCAGACTCAATCAAGGAAAATATAACCAAGTGTTATATCTCAATTTGTCAAATCAATCTGCAATCGAACAGATAGGAATCTGTGAGCCGGATCAATATGAGAAATAACTTGGATGGTACCAAAGACCAATATCCAAGAGTCAATCAATTTCAATCAACAACCAAAGGTTGGATTTACCAATTGATTGGACTACGCACAACCTGTGATATTTCAATTATATAGAAAATATAATGCGGAAAAGAAATAACACAAACACCAGAAGTTTTGTTAAAGAGGAAACCGTAAATGTAGAAAAATCCCGGGACCTAGTCCATATTTGAGCACCACACTGTATTAAGCCGCTACAGACTCTAGCCTACTACAAGTTAACTTCGGACTGGAATGTAGTTGAGCCCTAACCAATCTCACACTGAGTAACGTACAGTCGCGTTCCTTACGCCTCTGAATCCCAGCAGGACTCCACACACTTGATTCCCTTTGCTGATCTCAACCACAACTAAGAGTTACTACGACCCAAAATCGAAGACTTGATAAACAAATTTGTTTCACACAGAAAAGTCTATTTGAATAGATAAATTTGTCTCCCACAGAAATACCTACGAAGTTTTTGTTCCATCTTTTGATAAATCAAGGTGAACATGAACCAATTGATAATCCGGTCTTATATTCCCGAAGAACATCCTAGAAATATCAATCACCTCACAATAACTTAACTATATGGTAGTAGAACAAGTTAATGTGGAATCACAAAGAATGAGACGAAGAGATTTGTGATTACTTTTTATATCTTACCTATCGGAGATAAATCTCGAGCAAATCTTAGAGAAGATAGTACTCAATACGATAGAACAAAGTAATATCAGAACACACAACTGCAGAGAAAATAATTGGGTATGGATTTAGAATCCCAATGAAGTCTTTAAGTCGTTAACCTATAATGGTTTTAGGAAAAACCTAGGCTAAAGGAGAATCGACTCTAGTCGCAACTAGTATCATACAAGAGGTGTGGGAATTAGGTTTCCCAGTTGCTAGAATTCTCCCTTATATATTCTTCAAATCAGGGTTTGCAATAAATGTTACCTTGGTAACAAAGCATTCAATATTCACCGTTAGATGAAACCTGATTCAAGATTCAAGATTCAAACTAATATCTTTCCACCGTTAGATGGTCTTTAGCTTGTTACACACATATGAAGTATACCTTCATTTAGATATGGGTAACCGTACCTAAGGGTGTATATTGAGTTGTCTCAATAACAACTAACCGAAGTTATCCATATGAACACATTTCTCTAAACCTTGTTCATCTTAATACTTCTAGATCAATTGATAATCAAATGAATCTAATTATTTTACTCATAGAGTTGTTCAATGATTTATATTCTCATAGAAGTATACAAGACACTATTGAAGCAAAATCAGATTTGTTAGAGCATTGCTCGGTCGAACTCGCATGCGTTGATATCTCAAGCATGTTTGTCAATGTTAGTGATCAAAACTATAAGTCTTGATTTCTAGTCTATTATAGCTAAGTCTCGGACTAGGATAGAAAGTGTAGTTGAGCTCAAGGACTTCATGGCGATTCATCATACAAGTAGAAGAAATTCTCAAGGAACCGGTGGAACTTCTCGACAAAAAGGTATGTGAAGACTTGAACTTATCTATCACTCAAAAGTCTATCTACTCTATCTCCTACTCTTTGAGACAAGAAGTCGTATGCTATGTATATATAGACTTTGACTATACACATTTGGTATTTCGAGTCAAGTATACCTCGCCTATTTATATCTCGAAATATGAGTTGGTAATCTTTTCACTTTAACCAAGTTTATCTTTACCATGTGACAAAAGTCATGTATGTTTCAATCATCTTGAAAATTGCTTTGACGAGAAATGGTGTAACAACTGTATAACGTCCTCTAAGAATGTTTCAATGATTGAAATGAGAGTTTACATTACATAACCAATGGTGGACATAAGCATTGTTGTGGAAACACATTTATGTATAAGTCCTAATCCTTGAACCAAAGTTTGCGAACTTTATTGATCAAGAGAACAGGAAGAATGGCGTGAGCCAAGTCCGCGAACTGCCGAAGTTCTCAAACCCGAGAATTTCTGCTGGAGTTAACAAACTACTTGCATTAAACTAAGTCCGCGAACTCAGTCCGCAAACCCAGTCCGCGAACCGACAAAGTTCTCATACCCGATAATTTCTGATGCAGTTTGTAAACTCTACCCGGTAACTTAAGCCCGCGAACCTAGTCTGCGAACTTGAGAAGGTTATATATCTGAAGATGATTTCTGAACTTATACTTAAAAAGACTAAGGAATGCAGTTTGCAAACCGTGGCTATAAAAGTTCATGAACCGATTCAAGTGAATCAAATCATCTTTACTTCATTTGTGTCTTGTGTAGTACATGAAATTTCCTTGCAATTGAACAACTCTCTAACTAGCTCATTTGAAGTCATTTGAACTAGTTATGGTGAAGAAGAACATGGTTGATATGAAATGCTCGTATGGATAACCATTTGGTAACTATTGTTGAACCAACAAGTGCATACGTTTGCGTACGGTTAACAAACCTAGAAGCATGCATTGTAAAGTGTGTGTAACAAGATAAGTTTTCGATCTAACGGTTAAGAAATATTAGCTTGAATCTAAATCAGGTTTTCATCTAACGGTGGATATTGATTTTTTTGTTACCAAGGTAACTTGATTGCAAACCCTGATTTGAAAAACTATATAAAGGAGACATCTAGTATTGTGCAAAACTAATCCCCACACCTTAAGTGTGATACTAGTTTGCGTGCTAGAGTCGGTTCTCCTTTAACCTTTGGTTTTATTCTTCTAAAACTAGGTTAACGACTTAAATACTTCATTGGGATTGTGAAGCCATACTGATACTACTTTTATCGTAATTGTGTGATCTGATCTTGCATAATCTATCGTACGAGTACAGTCGGATTGATTGGCTTGAGATTGATATCTCTGATAGGCAAGATATAAAAAGTAATCACAAACATCTTCGTCTCATTGCTTGTGATTCCGCAACATCTTGTTTTGCTACCGTACGATTAAGATTGTTGTGAAGTGATTGATAAATCTAGGGTGTTCTTCGGGAATATAAGACCGGATTATCAATTGGTTCCTGTTCACCTTGATTATTATCAAAAGACGGAACAAAACCTTTTAGATTTTATCTGTGGGAGACAGATTGAACCTTTGATAGACTTGTTTGTGTGAGACAGATTTGTTTATTGTCAAAGCCTGCGATTTTGGGTCGTAGTAACTCTTAGTTGTGGGTGAGATCATCTAAGGGAATCAAGTGCACAGTATCCTGCTGGGATCAGAGGCGTAGGGAGTACAATTGTACCTTGGATCAGTGGGAGACTGATTTGGGTTCAACTACAGTCCAGTCCGAAGTTAGCTTGGAGTAAGCTAGAGTCTGTAGCGGCTTAATATAGCGTGTGTTCAATCTGGACTAGGTCCCGGGGTTTTTCTGCATTTTCGGTTTCCTCGTTAACAAAATTTCTGGTGTCTGTGTTATTTTAATTTCCGCATTATATTGTTTTATCTTTATAATTGAAATAATACAGGTTGTGCGTTAGATCATCAATTAGAGTAATCCAACCTTTGGTTGTTGATTGTCATTGATTGATCCTTGGATATTGGTCTTTGGTACCATCCAAGTTATTTTGTGCATTTGATTAGAATTCGCAGTTCCTGCTTGAGTAAATCAAATCAAGAGAGAGATATAAACTCGCTGATATATTTTTAATTGATTGAGTCTTGTTGATTTTCTTAAAAGTATATTCGAGTTTGTCCATACAGATTGTTAAGCGAAATATTGGGTGGTGTTGTTAGACCCCCGTTTTTTCAATTGGTATCAGAGCAGACAAACACGTTTAAGACCTTACAAGTCTGTGTTTGTAGAGATTTGACTCTATGGACAATAGTACTATCTTAATGAATGCACCACCAGATCCAGGGATTTTAGAATTCTCTTCCATGACCGATTTATTAAAATCTATGGAAGAAATTCTATCTAAACCTCCACCAGGTACAAAATCCCTTGAAATCTTTTCTGAAATTGAAAAGAAATTTGAAAGCCTGTCTTCTGATGTTGATGTGTTTCTCCAGAATGAGCAAGAATCTCTTTAAAGGCTAAACCAAGCTATGACAAATAATATTTATGTAGAGGTTGACATTAATTCAATTATCAATGAGAGCCGTGCTCTTATTCCAGGATCTTCTAGCCATAACCTGCAAGTCCTGGTCCAAGAGGAGTTTAAATCTCGATCACATGAATACCTCGTTATGAATAAATTTTGTCAGTACCCAATTCCTGATAATTGTTTTGAAGATAGTTTCAGAAAAAACTACTGTCAAGAACAATTTCTGATAGGATGGAAAAAGAGAAATCAGATCGTCAAATTAATTCTGATAATACTCTTTGATAGTTCTATAATGATTATGTTCTAGGATGGTCTCGGTACTTCAAGGTGTAAGAGCTGTTGGAAAGAAGCTCTCTCATGGTGCTATGATATGCAAACATTTTTTAGACTAATGGTCCTTGCTGTACCAAACACGTCCTTAGTTGACACAAGCAGTTCGCACACCTTGGTTCAGGAACCATCTCATGTACGAGTTCAGACACTCGAACGTGTCAAATTGGTTGATTGACATCTTAAAAAAAAAATTCTCTTTTTCTCGTTCACTTCACCTTCTTCTCCAGTACGAGAACTCAAAGAGAAAAAAACAACAGTTCGCATACTTCTGCCCTGTCGATTCCTCCTCTCAATCTTCTTTCCAATAGATTGTACCTTTGGAATCAGAAGAAGACACTGCTTCTTGGGTCAAAAGAGGTTTGTTCATCTAAGTTCGTGTTTATATTTCACCATTAGTACCAGTTCGCAAACCAAGTAAGTACCTTTACTTTCTCTTGAAGTTCTACTGCCATGGAACATAGAAGAAATATACGTGTAGGTAGCTCTAGCCAACAACCTAGAGACGAATCTTTTTTCGACCCAAGTATTGGTGCTAGTTTTGTTAACCCCACGGATCGTGAACTGTATTTAGAATTCATGAACAAAACACCCATTCGTGAACGGTTTTTTGACCCTTCAAAAATTAGTGTTCCTGAGTTGAATAATTTCTTCAATCATCACCACTGGGGAATCATCAACAGACCCTTAGGTATTGTTCACTATGAAACAGTTGCTCAGTTTTATGCAAACATTCACGGGGAAAATACTGATGACTACTCCTTCAAAACCATGGTAGGAGGTACTGTTATTACTGTGAACATGTCAACCATCTCATACTTACTTAATGTACCTATTGGAGGTGCTAGGTTCCCTCCACCTGAGTATGAGAGATTTTCCTTAGAAAACATGTCCAACATGTTGTTTGATCAAAACCTTGTTCGAAATGATGGTAAGGTTTACGTAAGAGGAGCCAGCCTACATCTCAAAGTTGCTACAAAACTCATTGTGGAAAATATGATGCCAAGTACTTGTGACAGCAATCGTTGGACCGGGGATCTTACTGAGTTCATTTACCTTATTGTTGAAAGAATACAACTTGATTTTTGTGGAATTATTATGAACTCTATGATTGGTGTTAGACACAGTGGTAGGAAACCTGGATTACCTTGTCTTATTTCAAGGATTTGTGCTAACTCCAATCTTCAGATGATTGGGTCCAATCTTGGAGGACTAGATGTGCTGAAGATGTCTAGTATTGAAAAGATGAGGCCTACTACTGTCAGAAACTTCCCAAGAAAACCATCTGTCTCAGCTGTTGACGAAATTGCTCTTCTCCAAGAAGAACTTGCCCAAGCAAGAGAAGAAAATGTTGTTCTCAGGGAGAAAGTTGAATATGATGGAGATGCTTTTCCAGAACTCTTGGAAAAATTTTATGAGATTGAAAGAGATCACTATGGTTTGAGTGATTAGTACCTGAACTTATTATGCTGTTTACTGTTTTTTTTTCTTTTCTTCTCTTGACGGTTTGAACTTATCTTAATACTTTATGGGTTGTATTAACTCTTATGTTTAGCTTTTGAATGTCTATATTTCAAATTAAAACTTTCTACATAAAATGCCCATATGTTGTCTAATGTTAACTCTTTCACCTGTCGATATGCAAATATTGATACAAGATCGATGAACTCTTGACAACAAATACAAAAGTTAAGCCAATATTGTCAAATATTTGATGGAAGATAGGTTAAAATCTTCTGTTTTCAAGGATTATGTCTATTAAATATCATTATGCAAATAGTGATGGAAAATAGAATGAATCCTTGTGTATTCCGCAGTATTGATCATCCCTGATCCATATTTTATGTATTACTGTGAGGCTCCGTAATGTATCTTATGTTGAGCACTATACAACCAAGTTGATTTTTATCTTAGGTGGTGTTCCGTGAGATATGTTATGTCGAGCATATTGAACTAAATTAATCATCTTGTTTGGTTATTTAGTTATTGCTCCGTAAGTTTTTCTCATGTCGAGCAAAACAAATAACAATTAAATTGATTACTTCTGTGATTAGTTTGATTGTGTATTCCAATTAGATTAATCATGGTTTCTCTTGTAATTAATCTAGTTGAGTATTTTTGTGTCTCCATAAGTTCTTTTATGTTGAGCATAATCAATTGAATTGATAACCTTTTGTCTTTAATTTGATTGTGTATTCTGATTAGATTAATCATGAGTTTACTTGTGATTAATTTGATTGAGTTTTTGGATATAGGAAATCATTCTCATGGTTTTTTGTGTCCAATAAAAATACTTCTTTTCTTTTGAAATTAAGGTCGCTCTTGTTGTTCCTTCGGGAATGACATCAAATGGGGGAGAGTTCTTTTGAACTTGTGCTTAATGGTCATATCTTGAGGGGTGTGCGGCTGTGGAATTTTAGAGGGGTTATCTTGTATCTTTTAACTCCTTGATGAATGCATTTAGCTTCGGCTTTATGATTGCATCTAAATTAGTTGGTATGTATTTTTTTCTTTTGTCATGAAATGTCTCTCTCAGAAATTTCATTATGATCCCGTTCTTGTACCTTTGCCAATTTTATTAATAAAAAGGGGGAGAATTAATATGTAGTTCACACTACAAATACATATATGGTTTTCGGATCATTGTGTAAGGGGGAGTGGTAGATGGAGTATTGACTAAGAGGGAGTGATACATATCACCATAGTATTATTGTTGAAGTTGTGATACAATTGAAATTTGACATTGTGTAATAATACTATGACACTGTATAACAATGATCGGGAACTATGTTTTCTCATTTTTGTATCTATAAAATCTTCAACAACGGTGATGCTAAACTTACAACCTTTGGAATGATTGGAGTACTTGGAAGTGACGAATATTTCGAGGAATGTTGAAGATTAGACATGTGGAATGTGAGCTAATAAAGTTTCTTTATCTTTTTTGTATTCCATACGTATTGATAGTTTTCTCACTAAAATTGACAAAGGGGAGATTGTTAGAGCATTGCTCGGTCGAACTCGCATGTGTTGCTATCTCAAGCATGTTTGTCAATGTTAGTGATCAAAACTATGAGTCTTGATTTCTAGTCTATTATAGCTAAGTCTCGGACTAGGATAGAAAGTGTAGTTGAGCTCAAGGATTTCATGGCGATTCATCATACAAGTAGAAGAACTACTCAAGGAACCGGTGGAACTTCTCGACAAAAAGGTATGTGAAGACTTGAACTTATCTATCACTCAAAAGTCTATCTACTTTATCTCCTACTCTTTGAGACAAGAAGTCGTATGCTATAATATAGACATTGATTATACACATTTGGTATTTCGAGCCGAGTATACCTAACCTATGTATATCTCGAAATATGAGTTGGTAAGCTTTTCGCTTTAACCAATTTTATCTTTACCATGTGACGAAAGTCATGATATGTTTCAATCATCTTGAAAATTTCTTTGACGAGAAATGATATAACAACTATATAACATCCTCTCAGAATGTCTCAATGATTGAAATGGGAGTTTAGATTACATAACCAATGGTGGACATAAGCATTGTTGTGGAAACACATTTATGTATAAGTCCTATTCCTTGAACCAAAGTTTGCGAACCTTGTTGATCAAGAGAACCGGAAGAATGGCGTGAGCTAAGTCCGCGAACTGCCGAAGTTCTCAAACCCGAGAATTTCTGCTGGAGTTAACAAACTACTTGCATTAAACTAAGTCCGCGAACTCAGTCCGCAAACCCAGTCCGCGGACCGACAAAGTTCTCATACCCGAGAATTTCTGATGGAGTTTGTAAACTCTACCCGGTAACTTAAGTCCGCGAACCTAGTATGCGAACTTGAGAAGGTTATATATCTGAAGATGATTTCTGAACTTAAACTTAAAAAGACTAAGGAATGCAGTTTGAAAACTGTGGCTATAAAATTTCATGAACCGATTCAAGTGAATCAAATCATCTTTGCTTCAATCGTGTCTTGTGCAGTACATGTGATTTCCTTGCAATTGAACAACTCTCTAACTAGCTCATTTGAAGTCATTTGAACTAGTTATGGTGAAGAATAACATGGTTGATGTGAAATGCTCATATGGCTAACCATTTGGTTAACTATTGTTGAACCAACAAGTGCATACGTTTGGGTACGGTTAACAAACCTAGAAGCGTGCATTGTCAAGTGTGTGTAACAAGCTAAGTTTTCGATCTAACGGTTGAGAAATATTAGCTTGAATCTAAATCAAGTTTTCATATAACGGTAGATATTGATTGCTTTGTTATCAAGGTAACTTGATTGCAAACCCTGATTTGAAAGAATATATAAAGGGTACATCTAGTATTGTGCAAAACTAATCCCCACACCTTATGTGTGATACTAGTTTGTGTGCTAGAGTCGGTTCTCCTTTAACCTTTGGTTTTCTTCTTCTAAAACCAGGTTAACGACTTAAAGGCTTCATTGGGATTGTGAAACCAGACCGGTACTACTTTTATCGTAGTTGTGTGATCTGATCTTGCATCTTCTATTGATCGAGTACAATTAGATTGATTGGCTTGAGATTGATATCTCTGATAGGCAAGATATAAAAAGTAATCACAAACATCTTCGTCTCATTGTTTATGATTCCGCAACATCTTGTTTTGCTACCATACAATTAAGATTGTTGTGAGTTGATTGATAACTCTAGGATGTTCTTCGGGAATATAAGACCAGATTATCAATTGGTTCATGTTCACCTTGATTATTATCAAAAGACGGAACAAAACCTTTTAGGGTTTATCTGTGGGAGACAGATTGATCCTTTGATAGACTTGTCTGTGTGAGACAGATTTGTTTATTGTCAAAGCCCGCGATTTTGGGTCGTCGCAACTCTTAGTTGTGGGTGAGATCAGCTAAGGGAATCAAGTGCGCAGTATCTTGGTGGGATCATAGGCGTAGGTAGTACAACTGTACCTTGGATCAGTGGGAGACTGATTGAGGTTCAACTACAGTCCAGTCCGAAGTTAGCTTGGAGTAGGCTAGTGTCTGTAGCGGCTTAATATAATGTGTGTTCAATCTGGACTAGGTCCCGGGGTTTTTATGCATTTGCGGTTTCCTCGTTAACAAAATTTCTGGTGTCTGTGTTATTTCAATCTCCACATTCTATTGTTTTATCTTTATAATTGAAATAATACATGTTATGATTTAGATCATCAATTAGAGTAATCCAACCTTTGGTTGTTGATTGTCATTGATTGATCCTATATTGGTCTTTGGTACCATCCAAGTTATTCCTTTCATTTGATTAGAACTCGCAGTTCCTGCTTGAGTAAATCAAATCAAGAGAGAGATATAAACTCGTTGATATACTTTTAATTGATTGAGTCTTGTTGATTCTCTTAAAAGTATAGTTGAGTTTGTCCATACAGATTGCTAAAAGAAATATTGGGTGGTAGTGTTAGACCCCCGCTTTTTCAGGATTGATTCAAAAGAATCAGTTCATGAACATTTTAGCCACGGTTTGCAAAGATTGCATTCCTTAATTTATAAGTGTATTTGTCCATGAGTATGAAATCATACTTAACCGATTTAAGAACATGAATTACTTAAGTTTGCAAACGGGTACGCGAACTTAAGTTCCGGACATTGATCACCAGCCGACAGTTTGCAAACGGGTACGCAATATTTAGCTCTAGACCTAATTCAGTTGAAATCATTTGCGAAAGGGTACGTAAACTTGGTTCCCGGACTTCAACAGTTAAATCAATTTGCGAATAGGTATGCAAACTTAAGTACCCTGACTTAAATAGTTGAATAAGTTTACGAACGGGTATGCAAACTTCCGGTCCTGAATTCCGTCAAAACAGTTCGTACACTAAGTACACAAACCGTAATGTATCCAGACATGGGTTTTAGCTCTTAACTCCCATTTCAATCATTGAAACATTATTAGAAGACGACAATAGCTGTCTCACACAAACTATTAGCTTATAAGCAATTTTCAAGTGATCGAATGATCAATACGAAACATTCCGAGCCTACATCAAATAACTGTCTCACACAAATCATGTAAAATGTTACTAGGTGATTTTCATATGATCATCTTTTGACTTTCGTCAAGAATAATGATGAACGTGGTTAAAGCAAAAAACTTACCAACACATATTTTGAGAAAGATATAGGCGAGTTAATCTCTGCTCGAAATATCAAATGTGTATAATGTAAAGTTTATATGGATATACGTCTTTTATCTCAATATGAGATAGAATAGAATAGACTTCTGAGTGATAGATGAGTTCAAGTCTCCACATACCTTTTGTTGATGAAGTTCCACAAGCTACCCTTAGTAGTTCTTCGTCTTCAATCGATGAACGCCATGAAGTCTAAAGCTCAACTACACATTCTATCCTAATCCGAGACATAGCTATAAGTATACTAGAAATCAAGACTTATAGTTTTGACAAATAAACCTTTCCTATTGATTAGATATGACTTATACTATTTCTAGGTTTTGCTATACTTGCGCTCATTTACATTTTTCATGGATTTTGAGACATTCATGAGTAACTAAACCTTTCCTATTGGTTAGAGATGTAATCCTAAATCTGAAGACATGTTTATAAATTGAAGTAATCATATTTTTTCATTCATAATCTCTCAGTATCACTTTTGTTCAACGATTAATAACATTTGTATGATTGATTGCTTGTTTGTTTAAGTCACGAATTAGATGAGCATGTTTCGATATCTATAGCTAAACTAGGGTTTGAGATAAGAAATTTTCAAAAGATCCTTGTTATAAGTAGCATACATATTTTTTAACGACGGGATGTTGCTATGCAATTATGTGTAGAAGCGTGACTTAGGTTAAATTTGTGCGGATCTTGCGCTGGATTGCTTAGAATAACCTCAACTCTCAAAGACCATTGATTTCATTGGGTTAATCTTGAGTGGCTTTTGCGCCAAGTTATTTGGTGAAAGGGATTCAATGAGTGGCTCTTGCACCTTTGATGATAATAAGAGTTTTGCCGGAGTAAGCCTGCGATATGATGCTTTAGGGTTATTGATATTGAGAAAAAAATGAATGTTGAGTATGATTCAGTTGATAACATGTTGGAAGATGGAAGATGAAACCTCTAACCAGTATTCTTTACCTTTGAAATTCTTATTAATTTAGATGTTTTAGTATAATTTAATTATAATCCCAACCAAACCCCCCTTGTTTACATAAGTAATCAAAAGAATCTGACAACCCATATCTTCCTGAGGAACGGACTTGTTCTTACTACTATACTCTAATCTATAATTGTGAAGTAGAGAATTTGAAAATAATTTTGCTTGTCTGACAACCGACCAGCCAGTTATGAACAAGAGAGCAATTAGACTCAACATAGGAATTATAACTTCCTAGCATGTACAAAGGTAGAGATTAAAGTTCACCAATTATTCCCTGGCGGTTATGTAATCAAGGAGATAAGCATATTCCTAGTGAACATCTTACAGAATCCTATAGCAGTATATTCAAAAAAGTGTAATCGTTGAGAGATCAATACTGTAATTCTCAAAATAGTTTACTCCTCTTTTGCAACAGTTAAGAGCTTAACCTATGAGAAAATATGATAGCAGAGAACAAACTCATAAAATAAGCAATGCATATATAATCCATGAAGATTAGGTATTGCGAGTCATCTTCCAACATGAAATTTAATAAAATAAACTTTACACATGCAAGATGAGAGTATTTGAAATAGCTAATGTAACACAGAAAAACTACTCCAAAAGCTAGTGTTCCTCCTTAAAAAATAAGAATAAATTCTTACGAAGAGTTAAATAGTAAAAAGATCAATGAATGAGCAAAGAAACATCTTCATCTTCATTCTTCGACTCAGTCCAAGAAGCTTGAATTTTCTCCATTTCATCCTTAATCTCGGGAAACTTAGTATCGAGTAAACACATTTGTTCTCGTATGCACTTTACCTTATTTTCTACCTTTTTAACCCCTTTTAGAATCTTCTATAGAAGTTTCAAGGAAGTAGGATCACAAGTAATGATAGATAATGGAGAAGGACTTCTTCTTCTTTTGAGATCATTATTCCTCATACAATTAAAGAAAGTTTTGAGAACGAGAGTATGAGTGCCAATGGAAGTTCCAATAGGATCAATGTCATGGTATTGAAAAATTCTCATGATAAGACAAGGAAATCCTAATTTATTGTCATAGAGTTTCATAGTAGCCATTTGAAGGATAACCCAACTACATTTATCAAGACCTTGAACTTCAATATCGAGAAAATAAACTAATTCGACAAATTCTCGACTCCAATGATCATGTTAAATAGTGGAAGGGAAAAAGTTTGAAATTCCATGTTTTACAAAAACTTTTAAATCCATGGAGAGATCCTTGGTAGGGAACTTTCAATTTTTCCAACTAATACTTCTTTCGCTAAGTTTATGAGAGATAGTTTCACATGATTTCTCTTCCCTTGAAAGTAAAGTCTCCCGTGGGAATACAAGTAATAGTAACAAAAAAATTTCATTTATCAAAAGGGGATGGATCGATTTTCATCTCATTCACGTCCAATCCAATTTGACGGATTTTAAATATGGCATTCGCATCAAATCTAGCATCCAATGGATGCTCAGATTGACAGATTGGATGTGGAAAATCCAATGATTTTATTTTATAATTAAAAATTTTAAATTGGAAAAATACATTAACAAAAATGACTTGAATACAATGACAAGTCAATGAAAATATAGTTGAATATGCATCTCAATCTCAAGCCCGAAATGTTTGGTGGAAAAAAATGAAGAGGAAATATATAGTGGACTATCAAAATAGTAAACTCACCCCATATTATATAAAAATATCATAAATATTTTTAATCTTATGGGTGCAGATGTCCAACAGATTTCTTAAACTGCACCCGTGCCCAATCCAAAATCCGCTGAATCTTAAAAACTGTATTCACATCCAACATTAATCTGTTTGGGCACTCATATAAAAAAATACGGTTGGTCCGGATTGAGTCCGCAGATTTCGAGCTAAATACTCACCCCTAGCTCTGGGAATGGCTTTTGCGAGCTAGATTTGTTTCTACCTATCACTTTCATTGGTGCAAAC
The DNA here is from genome assembly GCF_003573695.1 of Papaver somniferum. Lineage (NCBI taxonomy): Eukaryota > Viridiplantae > Streptophyta > Magnoliopsida > Ranunculales > Papaveraceae > Papaver > Papaver somniferum. The sequence goes on along the minus strand of NC_039361.1, from coordinate 134,059,099 downwards.
AAACCACATACAATACGAGATGGATTAATTTTGAATCCTGGGACTGTAGATTTTTGTTTTTTCGGTGCAAACAAACCACGTACAATACCATATAGATTAATTTGAATCTTGGGATTGTAGATTTATAAAAAAATACGGTTGGTCCGGATTGAGTCCGCAGATTTCGAGCTAAATACTCACCCCTAGCTCTGGGAATGGCTTTTGCGAGCTAGATTTGTTTCTACCAACCACTTTCATTGGTGCAAACAAACCACATACAATACGAGATGGATTAATTTTGAATCCTGGGACTGTAGATTTTTGTTTTTTCGGTGTAAACAAACCACGTACAATACCATATAGATTAATTTGAATCTTGGGATTGTAGATTTTTGTTTTTGATGGTTGCAAATGATTCAAATGTCGAAAAATAGAAAATAAAAAAGACCATAGTTTTTAGACTCGTAAGAATCATGATTCGGCCCGTATTACTAAGAAACGTAAAGATTCCTTCAAATATCTGATATTGAAATGAAAACAATAATGTAGTGTGGCCTAAAGGTTCGAGCCACTTACCTAAAGGTTATAAATTTGATAGATTCACCATTGCGCCACTCATATTTTCTGATTGTATTTTATTTATGTTAACATTTATACTAATTTTGGACAGTTCGTTCTAATGCACATTCGTAATTTTCATTTCCAACATACGTGTAGAGAAGACAATGAATCTAAGATTCATGAATCAATAAGCAATCCAATCCTCAAAAACTGAAAACGATTTATGCTAACCTTGGGAAAGATCATATCATGCAAATGTCAAAACTACCCTTATTTCATAAATGGCCCATGCTCACCCCTACGGGCCAGAGCACCCGTTTGGTCCTATTTGACTATTTCCGGCAGATCATGGTCCACGGGTTGGGTGAATATGCAGACTACAGTAGAACCCATTTCTGACAGATCATGGCCCATGGGTAATTGGGTGTACATGACGATAGGCAAGATTGCAGATTGGAAATTTCCTGTGGTCATCCACCTTCCATGTGTCCACACCACCCCATAACTCCCAACTATACACCTACTGTTTTCTCCTTTTTTTTATTTTCCTCTTTAACCGTGAGTGGGATAGCAACACAAACAAAGATTTCTGCTTTTTCTAGTGGAACTATTCTTTACATTTTCTTTATGACTCCAATAGGACTAGGCAATTGATTGGTTTAAGTCCCGCGATAACAAAGAGTTCCTTCATACTATTTTACTGCAATACCCTCCAAGGTTCGAGGTCAATAAGGTGCTGCTTTGCCAGTGTTGTTCGTGGATCGAACAATTGTTAGTTTTATTTAATCCATAAGCTGGGTAATTCCACCACTTCAATATCTCCCTTCAACACTATCAAGAAATCCATCTGGAACTTATGAGCATCCCCGTAAATTTTCCAGTTCCAACAAGCTCTTATTGCGCGAAATAAATACCGGAAAAGAAAAGGTAGATTAGATTTGCCCGGTGTAAGATCCTGAGCAATAAATTCACATAAACACTAATCCGCGTGATAATTCATTTGCATTCTCCCACACACTTTTGTTTCAACAAAAAAATATCCCCCGGAGAATGAAGGGTATTTTAGTAAAGTTCAATTTGCTTATTTAAAGGAAAACATTGAAAACCGTTTTCCAAAAAACCCTACACAGGTAACACAGCAGAGATACACCTCCTCTCCTTTTCTGCGTCTCCTTCTCCTCTGAACTTGCTTTGGAGATCTAACAGCAATGGCGTCCATCACTACAAATCTTAAAAACCCATTACCTTTACCATCTTCCTTCAATTCTTCGAAACCCCTTTTCTCCAAATCCAATCTTCTTTCAATCCCAACAAAATTCATTTCTTCTCGTCCTCTACATATCACAAACTCATCATCTAGAAACCAATCCAACAAACCCAAAGCTATAACCACTGAAACACCCATTTCCACCACCCACACCACCTCCGTATCTCCTCCTCCATTTGTATCTAGATACAAAGATGATGAACCAAGAAAAGGGGCTGATGTTCTCGTTGAAGCATTAGAACGCGAAGGAGTAACAAATGTTTTTGCATATCCAGGTGGTGCATCAATGGAGATACATCAAGCTTTAACTAGATCTTCAAGTATTAGAAATGTTCTACCTAGACACGAACAAGGTGGGATTTTTTCTGCTGAAGGTTATGCTCGTGCTTCTGGTTTACCTGGTGTCTGCATTGCTACTTCTGGCCCTGGTGCTACTAATCTTGTTAGCGGTCTTGCCGATGCATTACTCGACAGCATCCCAATTGTTGCTGTAACTGGTCAAGTACCTAGGAGGATGATTGGTACTGATGCATTTCAAGAAACTCCTATTGTTGAGGTAACAAGATCGATTACTAAACATAATTACCTCGTCCTTGATGTTGATGATATTCCTCGTGTTGTCAAAGAAGCATTTTTTCTAGCTACATCAGGCCGACCAGGTCCAGTACTTATTGATATCCCTAAAGATGTACAACAACAGCTTGTAGTGCCTAAATGGGATACCCCTATGAAATTACCTGGGTATATGTCTCGAGCACCAAAATCACCTGAACATAACCTATTAGAACAGGTTGTTAGGTTAATTTCTGAATCCAAGAAACCCGTTTTATATGTTGGTGGTGGGTGTATAAATTATAGTGAAGAATTGAGACGGTTTGTTGAGTTGACTGGAATTCCTGTTGCTAGTACATTGATGGGTTTGGGTGCTCATTCCTGTACTGATGTACTTTCTTTACAAATGCTTGGAATGCATGGAACCGTATATGCTAATTATGCGGTTGATAAAGCCGATTTGTTGCTTGCCTTTGGTGTTAGATTTGATGATCGTGTGACAGGAAAGATTGAAGCGTTCGCTAGCAGGTCGAAAATTGTTCACATTGATATTGATCCAGCTGAGATTGGAAAGAACAAACAACCTCATGTTTCTATCTGTGCGGATATGGGAGTGGCATTGAAGGGGTTGAATAAGTTGTTAGAAGAAAAGATGTCCAAACTTAAACTTGATTTCGTGTCTTGGAGAGAGGAGCTTATGGAACAGAAGAAGAATTACCCATTGAGTTTTAAGACTTTTGGAGAGGCAATTCCTCCTCAGTATGCGATTAAGGTTTTGGACGAATTAACAGAAGGGAAGGCTATTATTAGCACTGGTGTTGGGCAGCATCAGATGTGGGCTGCACAATGGTACAAGTATAGGGGACCTCGTCAATGGTTAACTTCTGCTGGATTAGGCGCTATGGGTTTTGGGTTACCTGCTGCAATTGGAGCTGCTGTTGCTAAACCTGAAGCTATTGTTGTAGACATTGATGGCGATGGAAGTTTTATGATGAATGTTCAGGAATTGGCAACAGTCAGGGTGGAGAATTTACCAGTCAAAATTCTTCTATTGAATAATCAGCATTTGGGTATGGTTGTTCAGTGGGAGGATCGGTTTTATAAGGCAAACAGGGCTCACACATATCTTGGAAATCCAGCAAAAGACTCTGAAATCTTCCCAGATATGTTAAAATTTGCTGAAGCATGTGATATTCCGGCTGCTCGTGTTACAAAAGTGAGTGAACTGAGGGCGGCCATTCAGAAGATGTTGGATACCCCTGGACCATATTTATTGGATGTCATAGTGCCACATCAAGAGCACGTGTTGCCTATGATTCCTGCTGGTGGTTCGTTTAATGAGGTGATCATCGAAGGTGATGGTAGAACGAAGTACTGATTTTCCTGCGATGATTGTACTGATACCTCTGTGCATATGTTGAAATTCAGGCCTGAAGCTAAAGGTGTGGGCTTGTTTTTGGTTTATTCAGTTAGCCTGTCAGCTTGTTAGGTCTTAGTTCTTTTTCAATAGCAGCATTAGATTAGTTGTTTGTTGTTCTATATTAAGCATGTCTCCCTAAATTATGTGTCATCAAGCTTGTTCACTATATGCAACTCCTACTTGCCCTGCTGCTCAACTTTAATGTCAAACTTTTTTAATAAAATAGAAGTTCCTTGTTAGTGATTGTGTTCATGATTGGATGTATTTCTGGTCTTGCCTGTGGTAATGGTCTCAGGAGAACGCGCTGGATGCTTTTGAAGCTTGCTGAGCATTTGTGCACTATTGAATAATAAAAAAGAGCTTTCGTTCCTGCTTTTTTTTTTTAAGTTTTAACACTGAACTTGAAACAACATTTTGCTGAGAATAAGAGGTTAGTTATGAATCTTGGTTCAATGCCTTATGAACAACATCAGCTAGAGACTAGAGTTACTGGAGGGTTAGGATATTGGGCTTGTAGCCATTGTACTCAACAACCAAAACCCCTTCCCTTGTGGTTCAGCTTGTTCTTTTTTTCATAGACCCACTAAGATAGCTCAGTCAGTTCCAGTTTTCACCATCTGGTACTGTGATGCTTTGTGTGTAAGAACTATCTATAAGATGAGTATTGTTGCCATGCCGCATGTTGCAAGCCACTGTCTCAGAACTAAGCCACTGTACAAAATCTAATACCAACTTCGTATAGTTGAGACCAAGTAGACTATAATTATGCAGATGTAATCAATTATATCTTAATCTGTAACAATAAACTGTATAAGCTCATCCCATAAGAAGGAAAATAGGGTTTATACTAAAATAGGTAAAAGTCTAATGTACTACAGACTGTTTATTATGGTGTTATTATTATGAGAGGAAAGTTTGGGAGGTAAAAGTTCTATGATTTGCCAAATCACTGATGTATTGTTTTTTTTTTGGATTTTCTTCTGAAACTCTTTGTTTCTTCTGATTATTAGTATGACTTTGCTTTTATGAAAGAATCTAATATTGTATGTCTTATTGCTGCTGCAGCTGCAGTGATCTTCATAGATTATCTGTCTGTGTGTCTTAGGAAGCATAATTGTTTGAGAGAAAGGGAGAGTGAGAACTGTTCAGTGCTCATTACACTGACTCTTGAGACTGTCATCGAGTCCTTTCCTCCTTGTGTCATCCAATATAAGTGTAGGGTTTACTGAGAGTTGAATGGATCTGCTAGTGAGAGAATAAAGTTAAGAAGATGAAGACAATTCAATCCCTGCAGTTTTCTAGTGAGTCTTGTCTTGACATTGACCACTCCATTACCTCCATTTGTATTGTTTTCATGTGTTATCTTGTGGACATAAAAAGTTCTGAATCAGGAGACTTAATCTTTCTGATTTCAGTCAGTCTCATTATGAACATCTCTTCCATTCTCAACGGGTTTCAACAGTACCTAGTTATCTACTGTCACTGTTGTAATTCAAACTTCTTGTTTCTGCCTATCTGGTTGGATTAGTATCAACTCTTTCACAAAAAGTTTGATCCAAGTTATTAGAATATCTGTACTCAAGATTTTCAGGGACTTATTTAAAATTTTGGTAACCTCTTGAAGAAATATAATTGCAGGGTCGTGGTGTTTTGGTTGCTGTTATTGAGTGAGCTCAAGATTTTATGTAAAACAATAAACACCAACTAGTTCAATTTGAGGATATTGGCAGGAACAGAAAATCTGAACAGAAACTAATCTAACCAGGACTACTCGGTCGTGTAATACATGGATCTCAGCAATAATTTGGATACTAAAACGACAGGTGAATTACTATCGTAGAAATCGTCGACGACAAGATTGACAAGTGATCTCCATGCAGGTAGAGTCAACCCTTCTAGTTGCCCTTTCCTTTAGTCTCTCTGCCTTTTCTACATCTTCTCTTGCTATCTGCCATATGTGCCTAGCTCTTGCAAATTCAGACTGTGCTACTTCCATCTCCCTTCTGGTCAGCTCCCTAACGCGTTCTGCATAAGCCATCTCTAGCTTGGCCAATCGAATTTGCTCCGCAGTTTGCCACTTTAAAGCATCAATAGTACTACTGAAGCCCAGGTGTTGATTATTAGTAGCGGTTGTCTTCTTTGTGTGATCACCTGGGTAGTGTAGGAAGGTGGGACTCATAAACTCCGACTGTGGTGGTGGTCGATTCGGATGAAGGCTAATGGACAATTGAAGGTCAAGAGAAGATGATAATGATGATACTGTTGAAGGAGGGGCATTAAAATGATGGTCGAGTACCGAAGACGACGATGATGCTGATCTCCATAATGTTGCAGTAGTAGTAACACACCTTGAAGTTGTAGTTGAAGAAGACATTGCTGGTCTTGGAGTTGGTAGGAGTTGAAGCTCTTTCCCCTTATAATGATGATGTTCTTCCTCCATGGGATATTAGAGAGGAACTTTATTGGACTATAAGTGATTTTAGATGTAGGGTTTGAACATGCAGTTTCATGACACTATACACCAAAGATCTTCTCTGTGCATATATATATCAAACACAAGGAACAAACAAACAAATAAATGACTGCAATGCCCATGAGATTTGAGGGGTCTGTATTATTTTTTTTACCGAGATTGTCTTTAGGGAGAAGAGTGGTGGGTAATTATCATATTCTCATGTGATTGAAAAAGAAAAAGATGAAAACTTCACGTTCTTCAGTTAGGCAATTGTCTAGGATGAGAAACTTTTGTTTCAGCTTCAATTATAAAAACATCATCCACTTACTACTCAGGCAACTAAGCACATTACTATGCTTAAAGTTATGCCACTTTTCCAACTTTTCTTCATAATTCAAATTTAGTGTTTCTAACTTCCAGCTGAGAATGGACGCAAATTAAGTGTTCATCTCGGCTGTAAGATCATCTCAGCTGACGACTTGTTGTGCACTGGCATTAGGAGTGAGTATTTGGCCCGGAATCCGCGGATTAGGTTCATCCAACGGTATTTTTACGGGTGTCTTGAATGTCAGTTAGTGGGCTGGAAGCGGATGAGATTTTTGAAATCTGACGAATTAGAGATTGGGTCCGGGTACAACCATAAAAAATCTGTTGGACATCCAGACCCGTTAAAAGTAGAGCATCTATGTAATTTAGGTTGATTATCTTTATAAAATTCGATTACTATTTCAACAATATTATTTTTAGACTTATGTTGGCTTTCACATAGTGATGTCTTTACCATTTCTGTTTGGTACAAATGCATAGTTTTAATCCTGCAATTCACATTCACGTACCTTAACAACTTAGTTTCATATATAACTTGGAATCAGAGTGCTGACCGAGTGACATTGCATTATGAATTTTGCCACAGACCACATGTTACCTTGCAACAAAGCCAAAACATGGTGTGATGTCTAATTGTTCTCTTAAGGGATTTAACTGCTTCTCTTCTCGTTCTTAATCGTCCATGATCAACTTATAAAAAAAACTCGTTAATTATCCGTATATAATCCGTCCATCCGTGCATTCATTGGCTGCTTGATTGAATGTGGATATCAAATTTGAAAATTCATAATGCATTGGATTGGATGCAAATGGGATGAAAACCGGTTCATACCGATCCATGGTCTCCCATAACTGGCACACACTAAAAATGTTAACTAACTAATTACGACTTTTTAAATGACATTATAATATCCCACAAATAGCATGACTTAATTGCGTGGGTTTCTTACTTTTGAAGCCACGTCTGTAAAATGAACTATTCGTTGGGGGAGAAGCATGTTAAAGGACTTCATGATGTTAAGGGGAGGGCATTTGGAATGGAATCCGCGGACTTGAAACGTCTCACCCATTTTCTTAGAACGCGCGATTGGGATTACTTATATTATTGGGGATAGAGAAAAAAGATAAAAACGGGATATAAATAGTAAATCAGAGTCACCCCTAATCCATGTAATTTAACTAATTTCTAATCTATCCCTCACTAATCATGTTTAGTGATTAAATATAATTAATTAAGTTAATATATTAGTTTGATAATCATTAGAATAAATCATTATCATTGAATTTGTTGATGCAGCAATATTAAATCAAGATATTTATGATCACGAAGGTTTAGGTGAAGAACCAACCCAGGAAAGTAAACAAGTTGAATATACAAGTGCTCCAATTAGTCATATATAGGTATTAATGTATTGAAATTTGATTTTTTTTTCATTGAATCCACCATTGTTACGCCTGAAAAACTCAGTGCCGGCATGGTAAAAGTATGAACACCATGCCGGCAGGGACCAAATCGGCATGGTATTCATACTTTCACCATGCCGATACACAATATCCCCAATTTTGAATTGTAAGTACACTACTGTCACAAAAAGTTCATTATCGAGCATGCCGGTAGTGGTGCCGGCATGGTCGATTCCCAAGTGAACCGTTCCGGTTTGCGAACAAAAACATACAGAAAAATCTGTCCGAAATAGCAAGTTTCGGCATGCTATTCATCCTGAAATACTATGCCGACACTCAGTACCGGCATGGTATTCATCCTAAAATATATGCTGGCACTAGTATCGGCATGGTATTCATCCTAAAAACCATGCCGGCACAAAAAACAGTAGGGTATTCATCATGAACACAAGCCAGGAGTGGATTGAAACTGAAACTGAAAGTTTCAGTTTATGATTCTAACCCAAACGAAGTTTTAAAACAACAACAACACTTTAAATATGATTGGGTATCATGTACCTTCTCAATGAAGCCATTTCTTCTTCTTCTTCTTGCTCAACAACAATTCAAGTTAACTTATCTTTAAGAACTTGTTAGGATTTGATTTTGATTTTGTTTTTTAGTTTTTAATTTTAATTTAAATGGAAGGGTATTTTAGTATTTCCGCCCACAAAACCCCTTAGCGGACACTATTGGATGGGGTTAGTAATTCATGTCCCCCAATTAATATAAGTATCTCCCAATCGCGCGTTCTTTTTTTATCGGTGGGTGTCCAACCCGTACATTAATAGACTGGGTCAGGGTATAATTTGTGGGATCTAATGGAATTTGGATTGGATGCGGTCGTTGTCTTAAAAATCCGTTGGATACCAGCACCCGTTATGTTAAGATTATGAGTGTTAGAGCACTGCACGGTCGAACTCGCATGCGTTGCTATCTCAAGCATGTTTGTAAATGTTAGTGATCAAAATTATAAGTCTTGATTTCTAACCTATTTATAGATGTCTCGAACTAGGACATAGATAGTGTAGTTGAGCATAGATTTCACATAGTTCATCATTTGAAGACGAAGAACTACTAAGGGTAGCTTGTGAAACTTGTTCGACAAAATGTATGTGGAGACTTGAACTCATCTATCACTTGAAAATTCTATTTCTACTGTCTCCTATATTGAGACATAAGTCGTGTTAAGATATAGTTTTCTCTATACACATTTGAGATTTCGAGCTGAGTATATCTCGCTTACATATTTCTCGAAATATGTGTTGGTAAGATTTCGCTTCGACCAAGTTCATCTTATATCATGAGAAAATTTCCGAGTAACATCTTACATGGTTTGTGTGATACAATCATTTGATGTAGGCTTGGAATTCGATAATGATTATTTCAATATCTTGAAAATTGCTTTGATGCTTATACTGTGTGAACACGGCTATTTTCGTTATAGAAGAATGTTTCAATTATTGAAATAAAGAGTTGAGAATGTAACCATGTTTGGATATAAGTATATATAGTGTGTTCGCACATTAGTGTATAAATCCATAAACCGGGAGCCAAGTGTATGCATATGTGTGTATACGAAATTGGTGAAGGAAACAGGTTAAGTATGCGTACCCGTACGCATACTGACAGAAGTTTTCAAACCGAAAATTTCAGCTGAGTTTGGTTTTGACAAACTCTTAACTAGTCACCTTAAGTATGCGTACCCGTACGCATACTGGCAGAAGTTTTCGAACCGAAAATTTCTGCTGAGTTTGGAAACTAAACAAACTCAAATCCGGTTGCTTAAGTACGCATACCCGTACACATACTTAAGCTGGTTACTTTGTCAAATCGTCAGTTCATGGACTTAAACATTTAAATAATAAGGAATGCAATCTTTGCAAACCGTCGCTATAATGTTCATGATTGATTCAAGTGAATCAAACCGATTTGGTTTCAATTGTATTTTCTATTGCAATTGAACAACTCTTTAACTAGTTTCATTTGAGTCATTTGAACTAGTTATGGTTGAGATGAATAAGGTTTGATATGAGAGTAATCATATGGCTAACCTTGGTTAACTATTTGTGAACCAACATGGTGTACACATTTAGGTACGGTTACATAAACCTAAATGAGGGTACATTTCATTTGTGTGTAACAAGCTAAGTTCGATCTAATAGTTGAAAGATATTATCTTGGTTGAATCAAGTTTTTCATCTAACGGTGAATATTGAATGCTTTGTTACCAAGGTAACTTGGATTGTAAACCATGATTTGAAGACTATATAAAGGAAAACTCTAGCAACTGGGAAACATGATCCCCACACCTCATGTGTGTTACTAGTTGCATAACTAGTGATTCTCTTTTAACCTTAGGTTTCTTCTCGAGACCTGTAGGTTGACGACTTGAAGACTTCATTGGGATTGTGAATCCATACCCAACTATTATCTTTGTAGTTGCGTGATATGATCTTGATGTTTCTATCGTGTTGAGTACAATTGAAATAATTGGCTCGAGATTTTATATCTCCGATAGGCAAGATAGAAAAGTAATCACAAACACTTTGTCTCATCGTTTGTGATTCCGCAATAACTTGTTTCGCTAGTGATTAAGTTTATTGTGAGGTGGTTGATAATTCTAGGTTTTTCTTCGGGAATACAAGTCCGGGTTATCAATTGGTTCATGTTCACCTTGATTTATCAAAAGACGGAACAAAAACTCTTGGGTATTTCTGTGGGAGACATATTTACTCAATCCTATAAACTTTTCTGTGTGAGACAGATTTGTCTATCAAGTCTTCGACTTTGGGTCGTAGCAACTCTTGGTTGTGGGTAAGGTCAACTAAGGGAATCAAGTGCGTAGTATCCTGCTGGGATCAGAGATATAAGGAGCGCAACTGTACCTTGAATCAGTGTGAGATTGATTTGGGTTCAACTAAAGTCCAGTCCGAAGTTAATTGGTAGTAGACTAGTGCCTAAAGCATCTTAACACAGTGTGGTGTTCAATCTGGACTAGGTCCCGGGGTTTTTCTGCATTTGCGGTTTCCTCGTTAAAAAAATTCTGGTGTCTGTGTTATTTCTCTACCGCATTATATTTTGTTATATAATTGAAATATCACAGGTTGTGCGTTAAGATCAATCAATTAGAATATCCAACCTTGGGTTGTTGATTTACATTGATTGGTACTTGAACATTGGTCTTTGGTACCGTTCAAGTTACTCCTCTTATTCAATCGGGCTCGCAGATTTCTATTTGTTGATTGCGGATTGAATTAAGAGTTAGAGATATTAAACTCTTTGATATACTTTATTCTAGATTGAGTCTGACTGTCTAGTTGATTCTCTAGAAAGTATATTGGAGTAAGTCCTCTCAGATTGCCAAACGAATTGTTGGGTGTGGTTGTTAGACCCATACATTTTCAATTGGTATCAGCGCAGGCAAACACATTAAAGACCTTATAAGTCTGTGTTTGTAACGATCTGATATGGACGAAATTTTCTCTGAAAACGCTTCAGCAGAAATGGATAAACTCAACATCGAGTGTGTTCTAGAAACCATCGAAAAGGTTGAGAATCCTGATCGATGGATAAAGGAAATTGATGGATCTCATTGCGAAAGTTATATCAAAAAACCTAATTCTCAATATTTCTCTGAAGACGTTGTTGAGCTCCAGAAAAAGTTAGGTAAACAAATCCAGATCAATTCTGATCTTGGTGCAGAAATTACAAAGCTTGAGGATTTGAAGTCCGTAAAGTCTTTTTCAAAGGTATTAAATGACAACTCTAATTCTTCCTTGAAGAATTGTTGTTTGTCAGGTGATAAGCAAGGTCTAGGCTTTGTGAAATCTGACAGTGCTCAGAACTTTTCGAATAAGGTTGATGATGTTGGTACATGTTTGTTTTGTGGTTCTCAGAATCACTTTCAACATGTGTGTTTGTCCTTCAAGAGAAGACTAAAAGTTGCTAGTGATTTTCATAAAAAAGTTATTCAACTTGTATAATCTCTTAAAAGACATTCAATACTAACAAGAAATCCAAAAATGGTTAGTAGTGGTAGTATGGGAGATTTTTCTCTGAAGTCAACATCACCCTTTCAATGGTTCCTTGATAGTGGATGCAGAAGGCACATGACTGGAGATCTCTCATGGTTTATCAACTCAAGTGATTTTGATGGTGGACCTGTCACTTTGGGAGATGGAAGATGCTCTTACATAAGCAAGAAAGGGACGATCAAATTACCTAGCGTTTCTGACATTCATGATGTCGTATACGTTAAAGGTATGACTGCTAATCTTCTTTCTATAAGTCAAATCTGGACTTAAACATTTAAATCATAAGGAATGCAATCTTTGGAAACCGTGGCTATAATTTTCATGATTGATTTAAGTGAATCAAACCGATTTGGTTTCAATTGTGTTTTATATTGCAATTGAAAAACTCTTTAACTAGTTTCATTTGAGTCATTTGAACTAGTTATGGTTGAGATGAATAAGGTTGATATGAGATTAATCATATGGCTAACATCGGTTAACTATTTGTGAACCAACATGGTGTACACGTTTAGGTACGGTTACATAAACCTAAATGAGGGTACATTTCATTTGTGTGTAACAAGCTAAGTTCGATCTAACAGTTGAAAGATATTAGCTTGGTTGAATCAGGTTTTTCATCTAACAGTGAATATTGAATGCTTTGTTAACAAGGTAACTTGGATTGAAAACCCTGATTTGAAAACTATATAAAGGAGAACTCTAGCAACTGGGAAACATGATCCCCACACCTCATGTGTGTTACTAGTTGCATAACTAGAGTCGATTCTCTTTTAACCTTAGGTTTCTTCTCGAGACCTGTAGGTTGACGACTTGAAGACTTCATTGGGATCGTGAATCCATATCCAACTATTATCTTTGTAGTTGCGTGATATGATCTTGATGTTTCTATCGTGTTGAGTACAATTGAAATAATTGGCTCGAGATTTTATATCTCCGATAGGCAAGATAGAAAAGTAATAACAAACACCTCGTCTCATCGTTTGTGATTCCACGATAACTTGTTTCGCTAGTCGATTAAGTTTATTGTGAGGTGATTGATAATTCTAGGTTGTTCTTCGGGAATATAAGTCCGGGTTATCAATTGGTTCCTGTTCACCTTGATTTATCAAAAGACGGAACAAAAACTCTTGGGTATTTCTGTGGGAGACATATTTATTCAATCCTATAGACTTTTCTGTGTGAGACAGATTTGTCTATCAAGTCTTCGACTTTGGGTCATAGCAACTCTTGGTTATGGGTGAGATCAACTAAGAGAATCAAGTGCGTAGTATCCTGATGGGATCAGAGACGTAAGGAGTGCAACTGTATCTTGAATCAGTGTGAGATCGATTAGGGTTCAACTACAGTCCAGTCCGAAGTTAATTGGTAGTAGGCTAGTGTCTGTGTGGTGTTCAATCTGGAATAGGTCCCAGGGTTTTTCTGCATTTGTAGTTTCCTCGTTAAAAAAATTCTGGTGTCTGTGTTATTTCTTTTCCGCATTATATTTTGTTATATAATTGAAATATCACAGGTTGTGCGTTAAGATCAATCAATTAGAATATCCAACCTTGGGTTGTTGATATACATTGATCGACACTTGAACATTGGTCTTTGGTACCGTTCAAGTTACTCCTTTTATTCAATCGGGCTCGCAGATTACCATTTGTTGATTGCAGATTGAATTAAGAGTTAGAGATATTAAACTCTTTGATATACTTTATTCTAGATTGAGTCTGACTGTCTAGTTGATTCCCTAGAAAGTATATTCGAGTAAGTCCTCTCATATTTCCAAACGAATTGTTGGGTGTGGTTGTTAGACCCCCGCATTTTCAATTGATATCAGAGCAGGCAAACACATTAAAGACCTCATAAGTCTGTGTTTGTAGCGATCTGATATAGACATATGTGGTATCTATAAACACGCATCACCAGTTCCGGAAAGCTTGGATAAAAATCCTGATATTCCTGAGAACTTGGTCACATCTTCTTCATCGTTTAAACCCACTCTTAACTGGGAACCTCGTATTGACGAACAATTAGATGATCTCTCTGATGAGAGCAATTTAGAAGAGGGGCAAGATGTTGGAGAAGAAGTGTCACAGTACATCCTCCTATTTTATCGTCTTCTAAAGAAAAAGAAGTCAACATCTTGCTTGGCTGAATTTCTAACTCCTCTCTGCGTTAAAAGCAGAAAATTGAGAAAACTCTTTAAGGGTTATGATAGCCTATTACAAGCTACTCTTAAAGTTCGTAACGAAGATATATGTTCAAAAATGTATGAATGTGATGATCTTCGTTAGAATCTCCTTGTGTTGAAAGAAAAACTTGCAGAAACCGATGCAAAGTGTGTCTCTCAACAAGAATGTTTCAACGCCATAGAAAAGACTTTTCTCACACGGGAAAAACAATTGGAGACTGATCTTAGTACGACTCTTAAAAGGATCAAGGCATTAGAAGAGAATTTGAAAAAGTTCAATTCTAGCTCTACAAAATTATCTTCTATGCTTGGAGCTTGCAAAGAACATCGTGATACACGTGGTCTGGGATATAAAGGTATATAAGCTCTAAGTACAAGTAAGATGAGTTCTTTTAAGGAAAAAAATCCTTCTACTACCGTAGATGTATCTGATAGTAAAGTTCGAGAGCCTACAAGAATGACTCAGTTGAGGACAAATAAAAACTCTCATTTCAACTGCTATTATTTCGGAAAGAAAGGTCATGTTGAAAGAAGACGTCAGCTTCGTATACGGAATGAAAAACTTCACAATATTCTTGTTTGGATGTCGAAAGAAGTTGTTAAACCTGTTCCTCAGTGTCCAGTTAAAAACTCATTCCACAATCATAAAAAAGGCTGCATCGAGGCTTTTTCTGATTATGACCACAACGTTTCTTCTACTTACAACTGTAAAAAGAACAATGTTGTGTGGATGACTGATAATTCTGAAAGACCTGTAAGAAGAAAAAGGTGTCGAAGAAAGGAAAATTCTTTAAACTTCTCTCTTTCCCTCAATAATGATCTTGCTGATATTCCTGATTACATTCACGTCAACAATCGTGTCTCGAAACTCAAGGCCAGTATCAAAGGCCTCAAACGCAAGATCAAGAAGGCAAGGAATGTAGCTGATCCAGGTAACCCTTGTTATTCTATTAATAATTCTAGTATAAGGGAGGAGAGTAAAAAGGAGTGTGTCAACACCACTGATGAATTTCATGTTCATCAATATACAACTTGACTATTCCTTTATGTGTATCCTCTCTATGGACCAATGAGAAGATACACATAACCCCCAACGAAGATATTCTTCTTGACAAATGGTATGTGTTGTATTGTGATGACAGTGTTCTCTCTTCCTGTAGTTTGCTCCAAACAGTTTGATTTTAAAATTGTTTACCTTTTTCCTTCTTAAGATACACTAGTTTATCTTCCTAGAATGACAGTCGAGTCACCTTGTATCAATGACTCCTGTCATCTTCTCAACCTATTTGCTCCATCCGTTAAAAGACCTTGGCTTGGGTATTAATCTTGTATCTGTGCACATTGGACCGTTACTAGACGTTTACAAGAAACCCTAGTTTCTCTTGTGGTATTTTTCCTTTAAATATGTATCAAGTCCTTGATATACATATACTAGTTCGGTAACGCCAAGAGACTTTCTGGGATTGATTGAGCAAGTGCACAATGGAAGGAAGAAAAAAGGAAGACAACTTTGATGATGTAACCTTTGAACTTGATGATGATTCCATTCCCGTTATTTTCTATAAAGAAATTGATCATGAAAAAGATCTTCCAATCCAGATGTATGTTCAATTGTTTGGAAATATTCTTCAAGATTTTGAGGTCGTGCGTGAACATCTCGAGATTGCTTCAAAGAATCTAGTGTTTTTGAAGGAGGATCTAAAGAAAACAACTGATGAACTTGCCCTTGTCCGTTCCATGGTTTCTAATCTCGTCTGAGTTTATATGTCTAGTAAATCTTCCTTTGAGAATTTATTTCTTATGTTTTTAGAAGAATAACTAGGGTTTGGAATAGCCATTATCGTGAGTACACATAGCTATGTCCAACGATTTTCATCTTCATTGTTTTTAGATTTATTTATTTAAATTCTAAGTTTTTGGAAGATGATTTATTTTATTTTTTTTTTGCAATTTTAATCTTTATGATTTTATATACTGCAAACTGTTATGGGATATGTTGTTTACGTCCATGAACCTGTGACTGTCCCATACTTGTTCAAAAATTATCTCTATTATGTCGGTATCAATGTATTGATAGAAGATAGAATGAACTTTTGACTTTACAAAAGTTAAAGCGTTTTATGTCATTGTTTTGATGGAAGAAAGGATAAAACTTTTGTTTACAAGGATTAAGTCTATTATATGTCATTGTGCAAATAGTGATGGTCGATCTCCGATCCACATCTTTCTGCATATACTGTGCTGCTCCGTAAGGTTCCTTATGTTTGAGCATGACCAACTAAATTGATCATTCTCTTTTGGTTATTTTAGTTGTTGATATGTAAGTTCTCTTATGTCGCGCATGACCAATTGAATTGATCACTTTTGTGGTTAATTTAGTTGTGTAATTCCAATTAAATTAATCATGGGTTTTCTTGTGGTTAATTTAATTATGCATTTCGATTCGATTACTCATGAATTTATTTTGTAGATAATTCAATTGAATACTTTGGATTCAAATTCATGTTTTCATGTGATTTGATTTTGTCCAAAGAAATCCTTCTTTTCTTGTAAAAACAAGGTCGCCTTTGTTGTTCTTTCGGGAATGACATTTTATGGAGGAGAGTTCATTTTGAACTTGTGCTTAATTGTCAAATCTTTGTGGGGAGTGCGGATGTGGAATATTAGGGGTTATCTTGTATCTTTATAAACTCCTTGATGAATGCATTTAGCTTTGGCTTTATGATGGCATCTAAATAAGTTGATATGGTATTCTCTTTTGGTCATGAACTATCTATGTGAAAATTTCATGAGGATCCCACTAGTTTTCGTACCTTTGCCAATTTATATTGACAAAAAGGGGGAGAATTAATGTGTAGTGTGATACTACAAATACATACGGTTTACGGATCATTATGTAAGGGGGAGTGGTTTTCATGTTGAGATAAAATATTGACTAAGGGGGAATGATACATATCACCATAGTATTGTTGTCAAAGTTGTGATACAATTGGACTTTGATGTTGTATAATAATACTATGACACCGTATAACAATGATTGAAAGCATTTTTTTTCTCATTGTTATCGCTACGGATCTTCAACAACTGTGATGCTGAACTTATAACCTTTAGGATCATGGAGTACTTAGCAAAGAGGGAGATTGTTAGAGCACTGCTCGGTCGAACTCGCATGCATTGTTATCTCAAGCACGTTTGTCAATGTTAGTGATCAAAACTGTAAGTCTTGATTTCTAGCCTATTATAGATGTCTTGGACTAGGACATAGATAGTGAAGTTGAGCTTAGATTTCACAGATTTCATCATTTGAAGACGAAGAACTACTAAGGGGAGCTTGTGAAACTTCTTCGACAAAAGGTATATGGAGACTTGAACTCATCTATCACTTGGAAAGTTTATTTCTACTATCTCCTATATTGAGACATAAATCGTGTTAAGATATAGTTTTCTCTATACACATTTGAGATTTCGAGCTGAGTATGTCTCGCTTACATATTTCTCGAAATATGTGTTGGTAAGTTTTCGCTTCGACCAAGTTCATCTTATATCATGAGTAAATTTCGGAGTAACATCTTACATGGTTTGTGTGATACAATCATTTGGTGTAAGACTTGGAATATTATGATAATGATTATTTCTATATCTTAAAAATTGCTTTGATGCTAATAGTGTGTGAAAACGGCTATTGTCATTATAGAAGAATGTTTCAATGATTGAAATAAAGAGTTGAGAATGTAACCATGTTTGGATATAAGCATATATAGTGTGTTCGCACGTTAGTGTATAAATCCATAAACTTGGAGCCAAGTGTATACATATGTGTGTATACAAAATTGGTGAAGGAGACATGTTAAGTATGCCTACCCATACGCATACTGGCGGAAGTTTTCGAACCAAAAATTTCTGCTCAGTTTGGTTTTGACAAATTATTAACTAGTCACCTTAAGTATGCGTACCCGTACGCATACTAGCGGAAGTTTTCGAACCAAAAATTTCTGCTGGGTTTGGAAACTAAACAAACTCAAATCCGGTTGCTTAAGTACGCATACCCGTAAGCATACTTAAGCTGGCTACTTTATCAAATCGGTCAGTTCATTTACTTAAACATTTAAATCATGAGGAATGCAATCTTTGCAAACCGTGGATATAATGTTCATGATTGATTCAAGTGAATCAAACCGATTTGGTTTCAATTGTGTTTTCTATTGCAATTGAACAACTCTTTAACTAGTTTCATTTGAGTCATTTGAACTAGTTATGGTTGAGATGAATAAGGTTGATATGAGAGTAATCATATGGCTAACCTCGGTTAACTTTTTGTGAACCAACATAGTGTACACATTTAGGTACGGTTACATAAACCTAAATGAGGGTACATTTAATTTGTGTGTAACAAGCTAAGTTCGATATAATGGTTGAAAGATATTAGCTTGGTTGAATCAGGTTTTTCATCTAACGGTGAATATTGAATGCTTTGTTACCAAGGTAACTTGGATTGCAAACCCTGACTTGAAAACTATATAAAGGAGAACTCTAGAAATCGGGAAACCTAATCCCCACACCTCTTGTGAGTTACTAGTTGCATAACTAGAGTCGATTCTCCTTTAACCTTAGATTTCTTCTCGAGACCCTGTAGGTTAACGACTTGAAGACTTCATTGGGATTGTGAAGCCAGACCCAACTATTATCTTTGTAGTTGCGTGATTTGATCTCTCTGTTTCTATCGTGTTGAGTACAATTGAAATAATTGGCTCGAAATTTTATATCTCCGATAGGAAAGATAGAAAAGTAATCACAAACACCTTCGTCTCATCGTTTGTGATTCCACAATAACTTATTTCCCTAGTCGATTAAGTTTATTGTGAGGTGATTGACAATTCTAGGTTGTTCTTCGGGAATATAAGTCCGGGTTATCAATTGTTTCATGTTCACCTTGATTTATCAAAAGACGAAACAAAAACTCTTGGTATTTCTGTGGGAGACAGATTTATTCAATCTTATATACTTTTCTGTGTGAGACAAATTTATCTATCAAGTCTTTGGCTTTGGGTCGTAGCAACTCTTGGTTGTGGGTGAGATCAACTAAGGGAATCAAGTGCGTAGTATCCTGCTGGGATCAGAGACGTACGGAGCGCAACTGTACCTTGAATCAGTGTGAGATTGATTAGGGTTCAACTACAGTCCAGTCCGAAGTTAATTGGTGGTAGGATAGTGTTTGTAGCGGCTTAATACAGAGTAATGTTCAATCTGGACCAGGTCCCAGGGTTTTTCTGCATTTGAGGTTTCCTCGTTAACAAAATTCTGGTGTCTGTGTTATTTATTTTTGAAAAAACGGGGGTCTAACAACAACACCCAATATTTCGCTTAGTAATCTGTATGGACTAACTCCCAAATACTTTCTAGAGAATCAACCAGACAGTCAGACTCAATCTAGGTAAAAGTATCTGAAGGAGTTAATATCTCTCTCTTGTTTTGATTTACTCGAGCTAATAAAAATCAACGAGTCTTTAATCAAACACAAGGAATAACTTGGATAGTACCAAAGACCAATATCCAAGGATCAATCAATGATAATCAACAACCAAAGGTTGGATTATTCTAATTGATGATCTAAACGCACAACCTGTATTATTTTAATTATATAAACAAATATAATGTGTAAATATAAATAACACAGACACCGGAAATTTTGTTAACGAGGAAACCGCAAATGCAGAAAAACCCCGGGACCTAGTCCAGATTGAACACACTATATTAAGCCGCTACAGACACTAGCCTACTCCAAGATAACTTCGGACTGGACTGTAGTTGAACCCAAATCAGTCTCCCACTGATCCAAGGTACAGTTGTACTCCTACGCCTCTGATCCCAGCAGGATTCTGCGCACTTGATTCCCTTAATATCACCCACAACTAAGAGTTGCTACGACCCAAAATCGCAGGCTTTGACAATAAACAAACCTGTCTCACTCAGACAAGTCTATCAAAGGATCAATCTGTCTCCCACAGATAAACCCTATTAGGTTTTGTTTCGTCTTTTGATAATAATCAAGGTCAACAGGAACCAATTGATAACCTGGTCTTATATTCCCGAAGAACAACCTAGAGTTATCAATCACCTCACAACAATCTTAATCGTATGGTAGCGAAACAAAATGTTTCGGAATCACAAATAATGAGACGAAGATGTCTGTGATTACTTTTTATATCTTACCTATCGGAGATATCAATCTCAAGCCAATCAATCTGATTGTTCTCGTACGATAGAAGACGCAAGATCAGATCACACAACTACGATAAAAGTAGTATCGGTCTGGCTTCACAATCCCAATGAAGTCTTTAAGTCGTTAACCTGGTTTTAGAAGAAGAAAACCAAAGGTTAAAGGAGAAACGACTCTAGCACGCAATGAAGTCTTTAAGTATTTAAGTCACACGTAAGGTGTGGGGATTAGTTTTGCACAGATACTAGAGTTCCCCTTATATAGTCTTTCAAATCAAGATTTGCAATTAAGTTACCTTGGTAACAAAGCAATCAATATCCAGCGTTACATGAAAACCTGATTTAGATTCAAGCTAATATTTCTTCACCGTTAGATCGAAAACTTAGCTTGTTACACACACTTGACAATGCACGCTTCTAGGTTTGTTAACCGTACCCAAACGTATACACTTGTTGGTTCAAAAATAGTTAACCAAAAGGTTAGCCATATGATAATTTCATATCAACCTCGTTCTTCTTCACCATAACTAGTTCAAATGACTTCAAGATGAACTAGTTAGAGAGTTCTTCAATTGAAAGGAAATCTCATGTACTACACAAGATACAATTGAAACAAGGATGATTTGATTCACTTGAATCGGTTCATGAACTTTTATAGCCACGGTTTACAAACTGCATGCCTTTGTCTTTTTAAGTTTAAGTTCAGAAATCATCTTCAGATATATAACCTTCTCAAGTTCGCAGACTAGGTTCGCGGACTTAAGTTACCGGCAGAGTTTACAAACTCCAATAGAAATTATCGGGTATGAGAACGTCGCCGGTTCGTGGACTTAGTTTCGCGCAAGTAGTTTGTCAACTCCAGCAAAAATTCTCGGGTTTGAGAACTTCGGCAGTTCGCGGACTTGGCTCACACCATTCTGCCGGTTCTCTTGATCAACAAAGTTCGCAAACATTGGTTCAAGGAATAGGACTTATACATAAATGTGTTTCCACAACAATGTTTATGTCCACCATTGGTTATGTAATCTAAACTCTCATTTCAATCATTGAAACATTCTTAGAGGACGTTATACAGTTGTTACACCATTTCTCATCAAAGCAATTTTCAAGATGATTGAAACATATCATGACTTTCGTCAAATGGTAAAGATAAACTTGGTTAAAGAAAAAATCTCACCAACTCATATTTCGAGATATAGATAGGCGAGGTATACTCGGCTCGAAATACCAAATGTATATAATCAAAGTCTATATATATAGCAAACGACTTCTTGTCTCAAGGAGTAGGATATAGAGTAGATAGACTTTTGAGTGATAGATAAGTTCAAGTCTTCACATACCTTTTTGTCGAGAAGTTTCACTGGTTCTTTGAGTAGTTCTTCTACTTGTATGATGAATCGCCACGAAGTCCTTGAGCTCAACTACACTTTCTATTCTAGTCTGAGACTAATCTATAATAGACTAGAAATCAAGATTTATAGTTTTGATCACTAACATTGACAAGCATGCTTGAGATAGCAACGCATGCGAGTTCGACCGAGCAATGCTCTAACAATCTCCCCCTTTGCAATTTTAGTAACAAAACTATAAATACATATGGAATAAAAAAAAGATAAAGAAACTTTAGTAGATCCTATTCCACATGTCTAATCTTCAACATTCCTCAATATCTTCGTCACTTCCAAGTACTCCAATGATCCCAAAGGTTGTAAGTTTAGCATCACCGCTGTTGAAGATCCGTAGCTATAACAATGAGAAAACATAGTTCTCGATCATTATTATACAGTGTCATAGTATTATTACACAGTGTCAAAGTTCAATTGTATCACAACTTCAACAATAATATTATGGTGATATGTATCACTCCCCCTTAGTCAATACTCCATCTCACATGGAAACCACTCCCCCTTACACAATGATCCGAAAACCATATGTATTTGTAGTGTGAACTACATATTAATTCTCCCCCTTTTTGTCAATAAAATTGGCAAAGGTACAAGAACGATATCATAATGAAATTTCTGAGAGTGACATTTCATGACAAAAGGAAAAAAAAATACATACCAACTAATTTAGATGCAATCATAAAGCCGAAGCTAATGCATTCATCAAGGAGTTTAAAGATACAAGATAACCCCTCTAAAATTCCACAGCCGCACACCCCTCAAGATATGACCATTAAGCACAAGTTCAAAAAAACTCTCCCCCATTAGATGTCATTCCCGAAAGAACAACAAGAACGACCTTAATTTCGAAAGAAAAGAAGGATTTTTATTGGACATAAAAAACCATGAGAATGATTTCCTATATCCAAAAACTCAATCAAATTAATTACAAGTAAACCCATGATTAATTTAACCGGAATATGCAATAAAATTAAACACAAAAAGTGATCAATTCAATTGATTATGCTCAACATAAGAGAACTTATGGAGACACGAAGATACTCAACTAGATTAATTACAAGAGAACCCATAATTCATCTAATCGGAATACACAACCAAACTAATCACAAAAGTAATCAATTTAATTGTCATTTGTTTTGCTCGACATAAGAAAACTTACGGAGCAATAACTAAATAACCAAACAAGATGATTAATTTAGTTCAAAATGCTCGACATAACCTATCTCACGGAACAACAACCAAGCTAAAAAATCAACTCGGTTGTATAGTGCTCAACATAAGATACATTACGGATCCTCACAGTAATACATAAAATATGGGTCAGGGATGATCAATACTGCGGAATACACAAGGATTCATTCTATTTTACACCACTATTTGCATAACGATATTAATAGACATAATCCTTGAAAACAAAAGATTTTAACCTATCTTCCATCAAATATTTGTCAAAAGTCCATTCATTCTTTTATCAGTACGTGAATACCGATCACAGACGACTTTACTTTTGACTAAGTATGGGATGAACATAGTTCACGGACGTAAACACCAATATCCCATAACAAATTGCAATATAACAAATCATAAAGATTAATACTGAAAAAACATCATCTTCCAAATAGTTTTTAGAATTTAATACCAATAAACCTAAAAAGAGAACAAGAAGATGAAAAATAATAGCTATGTGTAGTCACAATCATTGCTATTCAAAGCACTAGTTATTCTTCCAACTAAATCAAAAAGAAAACATACTAGGCAATAAAATAATAAAAATCAGTTTTCCTTGATGATTTAACTCCTCTGGAATGGTCCATCGAAATAGGAATCACTGATATCTTGATCTTGTTGACCGTAGAGACACCATGGTCATGATTTAGAACGTTAAACGATGCGAGCAAAATGTCGATCCTTAGCACAGTCAAGAATAACTTTCTTCTGATTCCTAATCAAGATGTTCTGAGTACCAAGGATTTTTTCCTGTCCATCAATAAGATGGTTTATCTGCAGTTGAAGGTTAGCAAGTTCGTTATTTACTTCATTCTGAACGAGAATTAAATCCTTGACAGATTCTCCAATCCAAGAGTTATACTCTTTCCTTTCATGCATCTTCTTCAGAATAAACTCTTGAGCAGGATCACTTCCTTTGAGATCATCCTCTACAGTAGGGTTAACTTCTTCTTTGGGAACAGTTTCCATCGAATTCCTTTCTGAAGATTAATGAATGCATATATGATATATATATATTCAAGAGTACACCCTAAATAGAAACCCTAGAGTTCCTTGAAGAGAAACGAACGTTCATGGACTAAGACATATGTCAGGAATAGGGATGGACCCAACAAGGAAAACTGCAACTGTGTTACTTTCAAAATCAACCCGAACAGAAAGGTCACAGTGATCAAAGAAATACTAAAAGATCACATCATAAAACATACAACATATGACAATCATCTAAATACTTGAGCATCTCTCAAACATAATCCTTGTATCTCTCAAGTTAGGTACAAGAATGGAACTCTTCTGCTACTAGGTAGCATAGGGAGACATGGTCTCACCATACGTATTGAGAGAATAGTTGTGATCTCCACATGGATATCTGATATCAGCATTTCTTGTCTTCCCATGGTAGTTTCCATTTTTAGGGAAATTTCTCATAACTCTTCCTGAAAGCTCAAGAGAAGGAGCTTTCTGATTACTGAGTCTAGGACCTCTAGAAATCGGTTCTAAAGGATTTTCCAAAATGGGTCTCCATACTCTAGACTTAGATTTACCAGAGTTGTTCTTATAAGCACATGACATGCTTTCATTAGCAGCACAAGAATTTATACCACTAGAATGCACCAAAGTCCTGTAATGATTTTTGGGAAAGAGATCATTTTTATAAGATGCCTGGTTTCCTGTGAGCATGAGGTTCACTGCAGTAGTCGAATGACTATTTACTCCATTGACAGTGGAAAAAATCAAAATACAAAGTTTAGAAATTTGTTTCTTCTTTGCAAAACAACAGATAGCATAGTGATTTCCTTTTCCATAAAAAGTACAGGTTCGTGGAGAAGACGCAACAGACGACGCCCGTTTTAACTTTACAGCCCTGTGAGAAGATTGTAAGTTATATAAACTTTTCTCGACACAATCTTCTTCTGGAGGATATTTCTTCATGTACTGTATGTCAAGAGGGACAGGAGAATTTTTCCTTAAGACAGAGTTTTCCTTTTCCAAGGGCATACACTGTTCATGGGCTAGTGAAAGTGATGCTTCTAGCTTCTCTTTTTCAACACGAAAACGTTCAAGATAAGATGAATGCGTCTTGATCAAACGGTTTTCTCTAACTGAGCCTTATTTGACAATCTTTTCAAGATCACAAATCTTTTCTCGCTGTAGATTATGTTTTTGAAGAAGTTTCTCAATATGTTTAGAGAAGGACTCAATGATGTTATAGAATACACGTTCTCGATCAATAGACTTTCCAAATTCATCGATAAGCTGATCATGATTCTGAAGATCAACAAACTCAGTAGAATTTTTTGAGATTCTGGTGAGCTCCATTTCAGCTTTTGCCATTGTGTCCAATGTCTCAATGGAGGAAGAGTGATCAACACAAGATGAGACAATCTTCCTACCTAGGGATTCGGAAGAATCATCTAAGGAGCAATCCGAGGTATTCCCGAGATAACTGACATAGTTAAAAGCTTTAGGAGGAATCTTGGTATGCGTAAGAGATTCTGTCTTCAGAATCAGATTGCTACAAACACAGACTTGTAAGTTCATGAGCGTGTTTGCCTTCTCTGATACCAATTGAAAAAACAGGGGTCTAACAACACCACCCACTTAGCAATCTGTATGGACTAACTCCGAAATACTTTCTAGAGAATCAACTAGACAGTCAGAGTCAATCTAGGTAAAATTATCTCAAGGAGTTAATATCTCTCTCTTGTTTTGATTTACTCGAGCTAATAGAAATCAACGAGTCTTTAATCAAACACAAGGAATAACTTGGATGGTACCAAAGACCAAGATCCAAGGATCAATCAATGACAATCAACAACCAAAGGTTGGATTATTCTAATTGATGATCTAAATGCACAACCTGTATTATTTCAATTATATAAACAAATATGATGCGGAAATAGAAATAACACAGACACCAGAAATTTTGTTAACGAGGAAACCACAAATGCAGAAAAAACCCGGGACCTACTACAGATTGAACACACACTATATTAAGCAGTTACAGACACTAGCCTACTCCAAGCTAACTTCGGACTGGACTGTAGTTGAACCCCAATCAGTCTCCCACTGATCCCAGCAGGATTCTGCGCACTTGATTCCCTTAACTGATCTCACCCACATAACAGTTGCTACGACCCAAAATTGCAGGCTTTGACAATAAACAAATCCGTCTCACACAGACAAGTCTATCAAAGGATCAATTTGTCTCCCACAGATAAACCCTAAAAGGTTTTGTTCCGTCTTTTGATAATAATCAAGGTGAACAGGAACCAATTGATAATCCGGTCTTATATTCCCGAAGAACAACCTAGAGTTATGAATCACCTCACAACAATCTTAATCGTATGGTAGCGAAACAAGATGTTGCGGAATCACAAACAATGAGACGAAGATGTTTGTGATTACTTTTTATATCTTGCCTATCGGAGATATCAATCTCAAGCCAATCAATTTGATTGTACTCGTACGATAGAAGACGCATGATCAGATCACACAACTACGATAAAAGTAGTATCGGTCTGGCTTCACAATACCAATGAAGTCTTTAAGTCGTTAACCTGGTTTTAGAAGAAGAAAACCAAAGGTTAAAGGATAAACGACTCTAGCACGCAAACTAGTATCACATGTAAGGTGTGGGGATTAGTTTTGCACAGATACTAGAGTTCCCCTTATATAGTATTTTAAATCATGGTTTGCAATAAAGTTATCTTGGTAACAAAACAATCAATATCCAGCATTAGATGAAAACCTGATTTAGATTCAAGCTAATATTTCTCAACAGTTAGATCGAAAAATTAGCTTGTTACAAACACTTGATAATGCACGCTTCTAGGTTTGTTAACCGTACCCAAACGTATGCACTTGTTGGTTCAACAATAGTTAACCAAAAGGTTAGCCATATGAGCATTTCATATCAACCACGTTCTACTTCACCATAACTAGTTCAAATGACTTCAAGATGAATTCGTTAGAGAGTTGTTCAATTGCAAGGAAATCTCATGTACCACACAAGACACAATTGAAGCAAAGATGATTTGATTCACTTGAATCGGTTCATGAAATTTTATATCCATGGTTTGCAAACTGCATTCCTTAGTCTTTTTAAGTTTAAGTTCAGAAATCATCTTCAGATATATAACCTTCTCAAGTTCGCAGACTAGGTTAGCGGACTTAAGTTACCGGGCAGAGTTTACAAACTCCAGCATAAATTCTCGGGTATGGGAACTTCGCCGGTTCGCAGACTGGGTTCGCGGACTTAGTTTCACGCAAGTAGTTTGTCAACTCCAGCCGAAATTCTCGGGTTTGAGAACTTTGCAGTTAGTGGACTGAGTTCGCGGACTTGGCTCACGCCATTCTTCCGGTTCTCTTGATCAACAAAGTTCGCAAACTTTGGTTCAAGGAATAGGAGTTATACATAAATGTGTTTCCAAAACAATGCTTATGTCCACCATTGGTTATGTAATCTAAACTCTCATTTCAATCATTGAAACATTCTTAGAGGACGTTATATAGTTGTTACACCATTTCTCGTCAAAGCAATTTTCAAGATTATTGAAACATATCATGACTTTCGTCACATGGTAAAGATAAACTTGGTCAAAGCGAAAAGCTTACCAACTCATATTTCGAGATATAGATCGGCGAGGTATACTAGGCTCGAAATACCAAATGTGTATAATCAAAGTCTATATATATATATAGCATACGAATTCTTGTCTCAAGGAGTAGTAGATAGAGTAGATAGACTTTTCAGTGATAGATAAGTTCAAGTCTTCACATACCTTTTTGTCGGGAAGTTCCGCTGTTTCCTTGAGTAGTTCTTCTATTTGTATGATGAATCGCCATGAAGTCCTTGACCTCAACTACACTTTATATCCTAGTCCGAGACTTAGCTATAATAGACTAGAAATCAAGACTTATAGTTTTGATCACTAACATTAACAAACATGCTTGAGATGGCAACCCATGCGAGTTCGACCGAGCAATGCTCTAACACTTGTCCGCATTATATTTTGTTATATAATTGAAATATCACAGGTTGTGCGTTAAGATCAATCAATTAGAATATCCAACACTGGGTTGTTGATTTACATTGATTGACACTTTAACATTGGTCTTTGGTACCGTTCAAGTTACTCCTCTTATTCAATCGGGCACGCAGATTTCTATTTTCTGATTGCGGATTGAATTAAGAGTTAGAGATATTAAACTCTTTGATATACTTTACTCTAGATTGAGTCTGAATGTCTAGTTGATTTTATAGAAAGTATATTGGAGTAAGTCCTCTCAGATTACCAAATGAATTATTGGGTGTGGTTTTTAGACCCCTGCATTTTCACACCTGGGTGGAATTTTTGGCTCACAAGAATGAAACTCTCAGTGAGTTCAAGATTATTGTTAATAGAATCCAGAATGAGCAAGGTCGCAAACTAAAGAAAATTAAAAGCGATTGCGGCACAGAATTCAAAGACACCAAGGTATTTGAATACTGTGACTCTCTGGGAATTATTCAACAACACTCACCACCTATAACTCCGCAAGAAAATGGAGTTGCAGAAAGGAAGAATAGAAATATTCAGGAAATGGCCAGGGTAATGCTCCATAACAAAAACTTACCATTAAGGTTTTGGGGTGAGGCTGTTTTTACGGCTTGCTATTTGATCAATCGTGTTTACTTACCGCCAAATACCTTAAACATTCCCTGTGAGTTGTGGTACGGTAGGAAACCTAACTTACACTATCTCAGAGTGTTCGGAAGTAAGTGCTACATTCTAAAGGATCGAGAACAAAAAAGGAAGTTTGATTCAAAAGCGATGATGGTATTTTTCTCGGCTATGCATCTGACAGTCGTGGTTTCCGAGTCTTTAATCTCATAACCCAAGTCATGATGGAATCAACTAATTTTATCATTGATGATCCAAGTAACTTTCATCATGATGACTCTTCTATTGAATTACCTCCAACCGAGACAATTGAGAATGTCAAATAGACGTCAGAATCAGAAAAAGTTGTTCCAACGGTTGTTGATCCCGATGTCTCTAGTGATGAGGAGAAAAGCTCTAGCCAAGTTGTTCCTCTTGAACAAGTGGGTGTCTCCACACGACACTTTTGAGTTCAAAGGAATCATGATACTAAAAATATTATTGGTGGTAAGGACTCTACTACTAAGACGAGTGGTCAACTTCAAAATATTTGCAATTTTGGTTTTTATCTATCACAAGTGGAACCTACGAATATTGATGAATCTCTTAGTGATACATTTTAGGTGAACACAATGCAGGAAGAGTTAAATCAATTTCAAAGACAAGATGTATGGAAACTCGTACCTTGTTCCCTCAATATAAATATTGTTGGTACCAAGTGGATATTTAAGAACAAGTCTGATGAATTTTGTACTATTGTCAGAAACAAAGCTAGAGTTGTCGCTCAGGGTGCACATATTGAAGGAATCGACTTTGACGAAACCTTTGCTCTTGTGGCACGCCTTGAGTCCATTCGTTTGTTATTAGCTCATGCTTGTTTCCATAAGGTTAAGCTGTTTCAGATGGACATTAAATCCGCCTTCCTAAATGGAAACTTAAAGGAAGAAGTCTATGTCGCTCAACCTAAAGGATTTGAAAACCCTGATTTCCCTGATCATGTACCTAAACTCAATAAGGCATTATACGGGTTAAAAAAAGCACCTTGTGTCTGGAAGAGGTGGAGGTGATAAAACTTTGTTCACCAAATGGAGTGGAAAGGATGTTGTTATTGCTCAAGTTTATATAGATGATATCATCTATGGACCAACATCGGAGAAACTTGCAAAAGATTTTCAATTTTCTCTTGGTAAGGAGTTTGAGATTAGCAATGTTGGTGAATTAAAATTCTTTTTGGGTTTACAAATTCAACAACACAAGTGAAAAAGCGGTGGTCTAGCATCCACACCCAATATTTCAATTAGCAATCTGTATGGACTAACTCCAATATACTTTCTATAGAATCAACTAGACAGTCAGACTCAATCTAGAGAAACGTATATCGAGGAGTTAATATCTCTTTCACTTGATTTGATCTTTACTCAAGCAAATAGAAATCTGCGAGTCTTTATCAAATACAAAGATAATAACTTGGACGGTACCAAATACCAATATCCAAGTGTCAATCAATTTAAATAAATAACCAGAGGTTGGATATTCTAATTGATTGATCTTAACGCACAACCTGTGATATTTCAATTATAGAACAAAATATAATGCGGAATAGAAATAACAAAGACACCTGAATTGTTTTTAACGAGGAAACCGCAAATGCAGAAAAACCCCGGGACCTAGTCCAGATTGAACACCACACTGTATTAAGCCGCTACATACACTAGCCTACTACAAACTAACTTCGGTCTGGACTGTAGTTGAACCCTAATCAATATATCACTGATTCAAGGTACAGTTGCGCTCCTTATGTCTCTGATCCCAGCAGGATACTATGCACTTGATTCCTTTACCTGATCTCACCCACAACCAAGAGTTTCTACGACCCAAAGTCGAAGACTTTAATAAACAAATTTGTATCACACAGAAAAGTATATGATAGGTAAAACTGTCTCCCACAGATAGACCTAAGAGTTTTTATTCCCTCTTTTCATAAATCAAGGTGAACAGGAACTAACTGATAATCCAGACTTATATTCCTGAAGAACAGCCTAGAAATATCAATCACCTCACAATAATCTTAATCGTATGGTAGCGAAACAAGATGTTGCGGAATCAGAAACGATGAGACGAAGATGTTTGTGATTTCTTTTTATCTTGCCCTATTAGAGATATAATCTTAGGTCAATTATTCAACTGAACTCGTACGGTAGAAAATGGCAAGATCAGATCGCTCAACTACAAGAGAAGTAGTTTCCTCTGGCTTCACAATCCCAATGAAGTCTTTCAGTCGTTAACCTACAGGGTCTCTGGAAGAAACCTAAGGTTAAAGGAGAATCGACTCTGGCAAACTAACTAGTATCACATAGGAGGTGTGGGGATTAGTTTTTCCAATTCCTAGATGTCTCCTTTATATAGTTTTCAAATCAGGGTTTACAATCTAAGTTACCTTGGTAACAAATTATTCAATATTCACCGTTATATGAAAAACCTGATTTCTCCAAGCTAATATCTTTCAACCTTTAGATCGAAACTTAGCTTGTCATACACAAATGAATGTGTTTCATTTAGGTTTGAATAACCGTACCTAAACGTGTACACTTGTTTGGTTTACAAATAGTTAACCGAGGTTAGCAATATGAGTACTTTCATATCAACCATATTCATCTTTCTCATAACTAGTTCAAATGACTCATAAGAACTAGTTGATAGAGTTGTTCAATTGCTTAGGTCTTTATACATAGACACAATTGAAACAAAATCGGTTTGATTCACCTGAATTAATTCATGAACAATATAGCCACAGTTTGCAAAGATTGCATTCCTTATTGATTTATTGTTTTAAGTTCATGAACTCCCGATTTGAGAAATAACCATCTTGGGTACGCGTACCTTAGCTACCAGATTTTGAGTTTGGAAACTCAGCAGAAATTTTCGGTCTAAAACTTCTGTGAGTACGCGTACTTAAGGTGACTGGTTTTTCGGTTTGTAAACTACAAACTCCAGCAGAAATTTTCGGTTGGAAAACTT
This sequence comes from Papaver somniferum, assembly GCF_003573695.1. NCBI lineage: Eukaryota > Viridiplantae > Streptophyta > Magnoliopsida > Ranunculales > Papaveraceae > Papaver > Papaver somniferum. The sequence goes on along the minus strand of NC_039361.1, from coordinate 134,027,370 downwards.
CCGCCAGTACGCGTACCCAATCTGTCTCCTTTACCAATATCGCATGTACAAGTGCACACGATTGGTTTCCGGCATAAGGATTTATACACTAATGTGCGAACACACTATATATGCTTATATCATAGTTGGTTACATAATCTCAACTCTACATTTCAATCATTGAAACATTCTTCTATAATGTTATAACAATCATTATTCATGACTATCGTCATCAAAGTTATTTTCAAGATTGAAACGTCATCAAGACTTTTGGCACGGATAAAGATGAAAAGTGGTTAAAGTGAAAGCTTACCAATACGTATTTCGAGAAAAATATAGTCGAGTAAACTCGGCTCGAAATAGCAAATGTGTATGTATGAAAACTATCATACTTATACGACTTTGTCTCAAGATTAGGAGATAGATAGATATACTTTTGAGTGATAGATAAGTTCAAGTCTCCACATACCTTTTTGTCGGATGAAGTTCCACTAGTTCCTTGAGTAGTTCTTCGTCTTCGTAAGATGATCTCCATGGAGTATGGAGCTCAACTACACTAAACTGTCTTAAACCGAGACTTAGCTATAAGTAGTATAGAAATCAAGACATATAGTTTTGACAACTAAATTTGACAAACATGCTTGAGATAGCAACACATGCGTGTTCGACCGGGCAGTGCTCTAGCAATCTCCCCCTTTGTCAATTTTAGTGGAAAAACTATCAATACGTATGGATTACAAAATAAATAAAACTTTGTAGCTTCTCGTACACATGCTTGATCTCCTTGGTGCTTCAACATTACTCGAAAACTTCGTATTTTCCAAGTAATCCCATGATTCCATAGATGTTCAATTCAGCATCATAGTTGTTGAAGATCCGTAGTCATAACAATGAGAAAACAAAATCTATCAATCATTGTTATACAGTGTCGTAGTATTATTACACAGTATCAAAGTTCTTATATCACAACTTCGACAACAATACTATGGTGATAAGTATCACTCCCCTTTAGTCAATACTTTCATCTCAACATGAAAACCACCCCCCCCCCCCCCCCCTTACATAATGATCCGAAAACCATATGTATTTGTAGTGCGAACTACACATTAATTCTCCCCCTTTTTGTCAATAAAATTGGCAAAGGTACGAAAACTAGTGGGATCCTAATGAAATTTCCACAGAGATGCTTCAAGACCAAAGAAAAGTACATATCAACTTGTTTAGATGCAATCATATAGCCGAGGCTAAATGCATTCATCAAGGAGTTTATAAAGATACAAGATAACCCCTAAAAATTCCACAGCCGCACTCCCCACAAAGATATGGAAATTAAGCGCAAGTTCAAAAAAACTCTCCCCATTTGATGTCATTCTCGAAAGAACAACAAGTGCGACCTTACTTTTACAAGAAAAGAAGGATTTGTATGGACACCAAAAACCACAAAATGATTTTGTATCCAAAAGTTCTCAATTAAACTAATCACAAGAGAACCCATGATTGATTTAATCGGAATACACAAGCAAATTAATCACAAACGAATCTATGATTTGTTTAGTTGGAAATTCTCACATAAGAAAACTTATGGAGCCGCATAGTATATGCATAAAATATGGATCAGGAAAGATCAATACTGCAGAATATACAAAGATCCGTTCTATCTTCATCACTATTTACACAATGACATACAATAGACATAATCCTCGTAAACAAAATTTCATCCTATCTTCCATCAATATTTTCATAATGACATATAATAGGCTTAAAATTTTTGTCATGTCAAAAGTTTATTCATTCTCTTATCAATACATGCATATCGACATATGAAAGACATAACTTTTGATAGGATATGGGACAATCATAGTTCACGGATGTGAACACACATATCCCATAACATATTGCAATATATAAAACCATAAAGATTAATACTGTAATAATCAATCTTTGTCCTTAGAAGGTAGAATCAATCTTTTTCGCACGGGTGTACACCAAGAGTGGTTACCAAAAGCGTATAAAAAGATTTTCTTAACAAAGAAGAACATACAAAGTCATTAAAGACCATGCATCATAGTTCACATCAGATGATTGTGAATATTCAAGAATCCCATAGCTATGCGTACTACTTCCCATTCTTGAATTTTCTTCTTTGCGATTCACCAACGTCATTCTTGTAAAAGCTAAAAATTATCTTAGAATAGAATTACTCCAAGAATCCAAGTGCCCAAGTCCAGTAGAACAAGTGCGACGAAACGGAGCAAAACACTCAAAAACAAGATACGGGACAAAGACCAACCTCAACTCATTCACATTTAGGATTTCTAATCACCATTTTGAATATAATTCAAATAGGAAGAGAATGCAAAAAGAATGAGGTTATTCCGAGTTCGGACGAAGAAGTTACGGCCAAAACAAATTTACCGAATATTGACGTCAAGTATGCATACGGGTTTGCAAACGAATTTTCGTATCCTGGAGCAGTATGCAAACGGGTATGCGTACCTAAACCCATAGATTTTGATTTTAAATGACGTTATGCATACCTGGTATGTGTACCATGTAGTCCAAACATCCCGAACTATTATTTTCAAACCTTTTTAGATGAATCCAAATGAATTCTACAACCTTACCAAACATAATATGTGCGCCCCAATTTTCGTGCTTCTCTCACCGTATACATAACAGGGCATTCCTTGGTGAGGATGCATTTAATACACACTCAAGTTGTGTTGAGATGAACAATGTTTTGCTCACCACAAGTGACTTTTGGATTATCATGAAAGAGATCACTTTTAGAACCTTTCACATTCAAATCCATCTTTCCAAAGAACTCTTTAAGTTCCAACATCATGGATATTGCCTTCTCCATAGTCATGGAATTTTCTGGGAGATCATTCCTTTTCACACTCAAAGTGTCATTAACTTTCTTTGGAACCCACTTATGAGTACGTTTAGAAACAACCGGAACCTTCTTCCCATTACTCTCTCGAAAGAGGATTGGATTTACAATTATTTTGCAAGTTAGTCTTTCTCCAACTGGGAACATCGGATCCTGTCTTCGTCTTTACGAAGTTATCCTTTTGATAACCATTATGATTGTGAAAAGGATTCGTATGACGTTTATACCTTTGCCTAAAGGTTGGACAGTTACAACCTGTAGCATTAAGGGGATTAGCCTTAACATATGATCTTGGTTTCACAACTTCTTGTGATTCCCAAACAAGAACATCATGAAGTTTCTCATTCCTTATATGTAAATGACATCTCCTTTCGAGGTGACCTTTATTTCCGTAATAACGGAAAACATAAGGAATGATCTTACCTCGATCCGTATGTGCTGACTTTGGAGGTTGATATACTTTGCTCTTTCGAACCTTAATTGCCGGTGAAGGTATTTCACTTTTTCCATCAGTGGAAACCTTTTGTTGAGAAGAATCACTAGCCTTGATAAATTTTACCTCTTTGCTAATACTTGGAGCATCTATTCCCATATAGCCCAATCCTCGTGTATCACGATGATTTTTACTTGGTCCTAGCATAGTGGTTAATTTGCTTGAACTAGTATTGAACTTTTTCAAGGCATCTTCAAATATCTTGATTTTATCAAGAGCAGTAGCTAAATCATCCTCAAGGCGTTTTTCTCGAGCGAGACAAGCACTTTCTCTGTCCTCAAAACTAATTTGTTGAGAGTTAAACCTTGCTTCAGATTCTGCAAGTTTCTCTTCCAAAAAAAAGTACTTTTGATAAAGATTATCACATTCCCTCAGAATCCTTGAGGGTCGATTCGTTAGAACGATTCGAAAAATAAACACTTGCGTAACAGCTTCTCAATTTCTTGTTTTCTCGATAGAATAGAGCCAGAAGAGGTGAGACATGTGAAGTTGTAATCTTCTTCATATTCCACGAATCCAAAAACTTAACATACTCTGAGACTTCTTCATCAACATCTCTATCAATATCTGAATCACCTTCATCAGAAAGTTCATCCAACTGTTCTTCAAGGAGAGTTTCCAAATCAACAGTTTTACATCAAGAGAATTTTTAGATATTGACTTAGATGTGACAGTTCTCTCAGATGAATCCAAGCTTTTAGAAGCATCTGGAAATCTTGAACTTGTACGTTATTAGAGATAGATTCCTCCATAATCAGATCGCTACAAACACAGACTTATAAGGTCTTTAACGTGTTTTCCTGCTCTGATACCAATTGAAAAAGCGAGGGTCTAACAACCACACCCAATATTTCGATTAGCAATCTGTATGGACTAACTCCAATATACTTTCTAGAGAATCAACTAGACAGTCAGACTCAATCTAGAGAAAAGTATATCGAGGAGTTAATATCTCTCTCACTTGATTTGATCTTTACTCAAGAAAATAGAAATATGCGAGTCTTTATCAAATACAAGGATAATAACTTGGATGGTACCAAAGACCAATATCCAAGTGTCAATCAATTTAAATCAACAACCAAAGGTTGGATATTCTAATTTATTGATATTAACGCACAACCTGTGATATTTCAATTATATAAAAAAATATAATACAGAATAGAAATAACACAAACACCAGAAAATTTGTTAACGAGAAAACCGCAAATGTAGAGAAACCCCAGAACCTAGTCCAGATTGAACACCACACTGTATTAAGCCGCTACAGACACTAGCCTAATACAAACTAACTTCGGTCTGGACTGTAGTTGAACCCTAATCAATATCACACTGATTCAAGATACAATTGCGCTCCCTACGTCTCTGATCCTAGCAGGATACTACGCACTTGATTCCCTTAGCTGATCTCACCCATAACCAAGAGTTGCTACGACCCAAAGTCAAAGACTTTAATAAACAAATTTGTATCACACAGAAAAGTCTATGATAGGTAAATATGTCTCCCACAGATAGACCTAAGAGTTTTTGTTCCGTCTTTTGATAAATCAAGGTGAACAGGAACTAATTGATAATCCGGACTTATATTCCCGAAGAACATCCTAGAAATATCAATCACCTCACAACAATCTTAATCATATGGTAGCAAAACAAGATGTTGCAGAATCACAAACGATGTGACGAAGATGTTTGTGATTTCTTTTTATCTTGCCCCATCGGATATATAATCTCAAGTCAATTATTCAATTGAACTCGTATGATAGAAAATGGCAAGATCAGATCGCTCAACTACAAGAGAAGTAGTTTCGTCTGGCTTCATAATCCCAATGAAGTATTTCAGTCGTTAACCTACATGGTCTCGGGAAGAAACCTAAGGTTAAAGGAGAATCGACTCTAGCAAACTAACTAGTATCACACAGGAGGTGTGGGGATTAGTTTTTCCGATTCCTAGATGTCTCCTTTATATAGTTTTCAAATCATGGTTTACAATCTAAGTTACCTTGGTAATAAAGCATTCAATATTCACCGTTAGATGAAAAACCTGATTTCTCCAAGCTAATATCTTTCAACCGTTAGATCGAAACTTAGCTTGTCATACACAAATGAAATGTGTTTCATTTAGGTTTGAGTAACCATACCTAAATGTGTACACTTGTTTGGTTCACAAATAGTTAACCAAGGTTAGCCATATGAGTACTTTCATATCAACCATATTCATCTTTCTCATAACTAGTTTAAATGACTCATAAGAACTAGTTGATAGAGTTGTTCAATTGCTTAGGTCTTTATACATAGACACAATTGAAACAAAATGGGTTTGATTCGAATCAACTCATGAACAATATAGACACGGTTTGCAAAGATTGCATTCCTTATTGATTTATTGTTTTAAGTTCATGAACTTTCGATTTGAGAAATAACCAGCTTGGGTACGCGTATGGGTACGTGTACCTTAGCTACCGGATTTTGAGTTTGGAAACTCAGCAGAATTTTTCGGTCGAAAACTTCCGTGAGTACGCGTATGGGTACGCGTACTTAAGGTGACTGGTTTTTTGGTTTGTAAACTACAAACTCCAGCAGAAATTTTCGGTTGGAAAACTTCTGCCAGTACGCGTACCCAACCTGTCTCCTTTAACAATATCGCATGCACAAGTGCAGACAATTGGGTTTCCGGCACATGGATTTATACACTAATGTGCGAACACACTATATATGATTATATCATAGTTGGTTACATAATCTCAACTCTACATTTCAATCATTGAAACATTCTTCTATAATGTTATAACAATCGTTATTCACGACTATCGTCATTAAAGCTATTTTCAAGATTGAAACGTCATCATGACTTTCGTCATGGATAAATATGAAAAGTGGTTAAAGCAAAAGCTTACCAACATGTATTTTGAGAAAAGATAGGCGAGTAAACTCGTCTCGAAATATCAAAGTATGTATGAAAACTATCATACTTATACGACTTTATCTCAAGAGTAAGAGATAGAGAGATGGAATTTTGAGTGATAGATAAGTTCAAGTCTCCACATACCTTTTTGTCGGATGAAGTTCCACTAGTTCCTTGAGTAGTTCTTCGTCTTCGTAAGATGATCGCCATGGAGTCTGGAGCTCAACTACACTAAACTGTCCTAAACTGAGACTTAGCTATAAGTAGTCTAGAAATCAAGACATATATTTTTGACAAATAAATTTGACAAACATTCTTGAGATAGCAACGCATGCGATTTCAACCGAGCAATGCTCTAACAACAAGGATGTAATTTACTTATCTCAAGAAAAATATGCAAAAAATCTTGTTTCAAGATTTGGTCTTGATAAGTCAACTCTAAAACTCACTCCTATGCCTACCACCGGTAAACTACATAGAGATGAGAAAGGTGTAAATGTTGATCAAGAACATTATCGATCTATTATTGGAAGTCTTTTGTATCTCATGGCCACGAGACCTTACATTACTTTTAGTGTTGGTTGTTGTGATAGGTTTCAGGCAAATCCAAAGGAATCGCATTTTGGCGCCACGAAGAGGATCATACGTTACATCAGTCACACTGTCGGGTATGGTATTTCGTACACTTTTGATACTAACACTGATCTTACTGCCTATTCAAATGCTGATTGGGCAGGGTGTGTGGAAGACATAAAGAGTACATCAGGGGGATTCTACTATGTAGGGATGAATCTTGTAGCTTGTCATAGCAAGAAACAAAATTCACAATCTCTTTAAACATGTGAAGTAGAATACATTGCTGCTGGGTCATGTTATACTCAAACTTCTATGTATGAAACAAATGCTTGCTGATTATGGAATTGATTCTGGAATAATGAATGATCTTTTCTAATAACTCAAGTGCGATTCGCATTACTGAGAATCCTGTTGAGCATTCAAGAACTAAGCACATAGACATCAGGTACCATTTCATTCGAGATCTTTATGAACATGGTATTATCACTATGGAATTTGTGCCTTTCGAACAACAATTGGATGATATTTTCACTAAACCATTAGACACTGCCACGTTTCAGCACTTGCGGCAGTCTATTGGTGTTGTTCTAGTTCATTATCTCCTCATAACTCTTGCTCCTTCTTTTATCTCGAACTTTTGGGAAATTGAGTTTGGAATTCCAGAATAGTGTTACGTCTTGTTTGCATTTGTTTCTAGTAGATGTTTTTCTGTCAAGTATCCTAGTGTTTGTTAGAAATCATTCTTTTCTTGTTAAAAGCAAGGTCTCCTTTGTTGTTCTTTCAGGAATGACATTTTATGGGGGAGAGTTCATTTTGAACTTGTGCTTAATTGATAAATCTTTGTTGGGAGAGCGGTTGTGGAATATTAGGAGTTATCTTGTATCTTTATAAACTCCTAGATGAATTATTTAGATACGGCTTTATGATGGCATCTAAAATAAGTTGATATGGTATTCTCTTTTGGTCATGAACTATCTATGTGAAAATTTCATGAGGATCCCACTAGTTTCGTACCTTTGACAATTTATATTGACAAAAAGGGGGAGAATTAATGTGTAGTGTGATACTACAAATACATATGGTTTACGGATCATTATGTAAGGGAGGAGTGATTTTCATGTTGAGATGAAGTATTGACTAAGGGGAGTGATACATATCACCATAGTATTGTTGTCAAAGTTGTGATACAATTGGACTTTGATGCTGTGTAATAATACTATGACACTGTATAACAATGATAGAGAGCATTTTATTTTCTCATTCCTATCGCTATGGATCTTCAACAACTGTGATGCTGAACATACAACCTTTAGGATCATGGAGCACTTGGAAGTGACGAAGATTTCGAGTCGCGGTGAAGATGCCAAGGAGATCAAGCATTTGGATGAGAAGCTACAATTTCTATCTATTTTGTAATCCATATGTATTGATAGTTTTGTCATCTTGCTCGGTCGAAATCGCATGCGTTGTTATCTCAAGCATGTTTGTCAATGTTAGTGATCAAAACTATAAGTCTTGACTTCTAGCCTATTTATAGATGTTTTGAACTAGGACATAGATAGTGTAGTTGAGCTTAGATTTCACATAATTCATCATTTGAAGACGAAGAACTACTAAGGGGAGCTTGTGGAACTTCTTCGATAAAAGGTATGTGTAGACTTGAACTCATCTATCACTTGGAAAGTCTAATTCTACTAACTCCTATATTGAGACCTAAGTATTGTTAAGATATAGTTTTCTCTATACACATTTGAGATTTAGAGATGAGTATATCTCGCTTACATATTTCTTGAAATATGTGTTAGTAAGCTTACGCTTCGACCAAGTTCATCTTATATCATGAGAAAATTGCCGAGTAACATCTTATATGGTTTGTATGATACAATCATTTGATGTAGGCTTGGAATGTTTCGATAATGATTATTTCAATATCTTGAAAATTGTTTTGATGCTAATAGTATGTGAAAACGGCTATTGTCAATATAAAAGAATGTTTCAATGATTGAAATAAAGAGGTTAGAATGTAACCATGTTTCGATATAAGTATATATAGTTTGTTCGCACATTAGTGTATAAATCCATAAAACGGGAGCCAAGTGTATGCATATGTGTGTATACGAAATTGGTGAAGGAGACAGGTTAAGTATGCGTACCCGTACACATACTGGCGGAAGTTTTCTAACCGAAAATTTCTGCTGAGTTTGGAAACTAAACAAACTCAAATCCGGTTGCTTAAGTACGCATACCCGTACGCATACTTAAGCTGGCTACTTTGTCAAATCGGTCAGTTCATGGACTTAAACATTTAAATCATAAGGAATGCAATCTTTGCAAACCGTTGCTATAACGTTCATGATTGATTCAAGTGAATCAAACCAATTTGGTTTCAATTGTGTTTTCTATAGCAATTGAACAACTCTTTAACTAGTTTCATTTGAGTCATTTGAACTAGTTATGGTTGAGATGAATAAGGTTGATATGAGAGTAATCATAAGGCTAACCTTGGTTAACTATTTGTGAACCAACATGGTGTACACGTTTAGGTACGGTTACATAAACCTAAATGAGGGTACATTTCATTTGTGTGTAATAAGCTAATTTCGATCTAACGGTTGAAAGATATTAGCTTGGTTGAATCAGGTTTTTCATCTAACGGTGAATATTGAATACTTTATTACCAAGGTAACTTTGATTGCAAAAAATGATTTGAAAACTATATAAAGGAGAACTCTAGAAACTGGGAAAACTAATCCCCACACCTCTTGTGTGTTACTAGTTGCATAACTAGAGTCGATTCTCCTTTAACCTTAGGTTTCTTCTCGAGGCCCTGTAGGTTAACGACTTGAAGACTTCATTGGGATTGTGAAGCCAGGCCCAACTATTATCTTTGTAGTTGCGTGATTTGATTGGATCGAGATTTTATATCTCCGATAGGCAAGATAGAAAAGTAATCACAAACACTCGTCTCATCGTTTGTGATTCCACAATAACTTGTTTCGCTTGTCGATTAAGTTTTTTGTGAGGTGATTGATAATTCTAGGTTGTTCTTCGGGAATATATACCCGGATTATCAATTGGTTCCTGTTCACCTTGATTTATCAAAAGACGGAACAAAAACTCTTGGGTATTTCTGTGGGAGACTGATTTATTCAATCCTATAGAGTTTTCTGTGTGAGACAGATTTGTCTATCAAGTCTTCGAATTTGGGTCGTAGAAACTCTTGGTTGTGGGTGAGATCAACTAAGAGAATCAAGTGCGTAGTATCCTGATGGGATCAGAGACGTAAGGAGCACAACTTTACTTTGAATCAGTGTGAGATTGATTACGGTTCAACTATAGTCCAGTCCAAAGTTAATTAGTAGTAGGCTAGTGTCTGTAGCGGATTAATAAAATATGGTATTCAATATGTACTAGGTCCCGAGGTTATTTTGTATTTGCGGTTTCCTGGTTAACAAAATTCTGGTGTCTGTGTTATTTCTTTTCCGCATTATATTTTGTTATATAATTGAAATATCACAGGTTGTGCGTTAAGATCAATAAATTAGAATATCCAACTTTGGGTTGTTGATTTACATAGATTGACACTTGAACATAGTTTTTTGGTGCCGTTCAAGTTACTCATATTATTCAATTGGGCTCGCAGATTTCTATTTGCTGATTGCGGATTGAATTAAGAGTTAGAGATATTAAACTCTTTGATATACTTTACTCTAGATTGAGTCTGACTGTCTAGTTGATTCTCTAGAAAGTATATTGGAGTAAGTACTCTCAGATTGCCAAACGAATTGTTGGGTGTGGTTGTTAAACCCCCGCATTTTCAATGAGGGTTCATGAAATATAGGGCTAGTATAATATTTACATATGACCACTATATGTTTATCTTATCTTTCCAGCATTTATTTCCGTTGAATTTTTAGGGCTTGTTGTAAGAACTTGTTTTCTCGAAGGTGTTGTCGCATGACACTTTTTATTATATATATATATACATGTTGTTTCGTAGCTTCTATGGGAATTAAAGTTATTTTTAATAGATATGTTTTGTAAAAGGGTTGTATGTTTTTGTTCATATTAGGGTCTGGGTCGTAAAACATGTCGTTGATGTGATAGGTCGTTGACCGTTTAATATGTTTACTAATATACCCTCATGAAATAGGTTAATGACCTATTATCTTAACCTAGTTAAATACTTAACTAAACTAAGCTTCACGACTAGATTTATAATTCTGGTGGGTGCGAATTCGAGGGGATGTTCAATAAGACACGGGAGAATTGGCTTTGCCGTTTGATCCTGGGTTGTTGAGTGATGATAGGCTATCCATGTATTCAACAGTTCCAACTTTGTCATTTTATGCGAAACATTCAAACTTGTTTACTAAATCCCATTGTTTAACTATATTATTACAAGTTCTCTAATTGATTCTCTTAGTCACTAAATTTTTTTTTTATTGAAACAAAAGTAACCGAGCAAAGTGATTATGGATTTCTTATCTTTCATAAACAGAAACGGGTTTCTTATCTTTCATGGAAGTTTCAACGATCACAACCTGTGGTTTTTGATAATTATTATAGATTCAACATCGTTATATCTGGTCATAGAGTGAAGGACGACGATAGGTTCTGATTTTGTTACTGCCGGTGATAATGGGTCTGAATTAATGGGTGAGATTAGGCCGGTGGGTTGTGTATGAACTGCAGTTGCAGGAATTTGAATGTGAGAGTGAAAATGAGAGGGTACCCAAATATACCTCAAGCTAAAACTTTTCCTACCTATAAGTCCTTTCTCCGAAAGTGATTGTGTATGGACTGAGTCGAGACAATGCAACTAATCGGTTCACACTTCGTGTGATCGTCTATGGATACGAGATCGAGACAATACAACAACGAAGTATGTTTAGTTGATAAAAAGGTTCGGACTTAACCAAACACAATAGGATTACTTATCAAGTAAATAGGAATTAATGTTTGTGTAATTTACTTTAATTATAATAAAACAATTATAATGCGGAAATATAAAGTAAATGACACAACAAGATTTTGTTAACGAGGAAACCGCAAATACAGAAAAACCCCGGGACCTTGTCCAGAATTGAATACTCTCAAGATTAAGCCGCTACAAAAAATTAACCAACTTCGTATAGTTGAGACCAAGCAACTAAAACTATAGTTCACCTAATTCCGTCTGTATTCCCACGCCTCCAACTTATGAATCAGTCACGTACTTTAAACAATTCCTTTGGTTCGTATTCCAAACAGTAAAGGAGAAAAAAATCTGTTTGGTATCAACTCTATTCAACGAAGTGTTGTGAGTCGGACAGAGGCTCTTATGTTTATCTTAACATAAACTCCTTCGTCAGGTTCTTAGATATATCTTATGTTCAATCACCAAAGGTAATTGTTAAGATTTTTCAATCAATACTTTTAATCACAAAGAATTGTATTGATGCCGATCTACACAACTAATCAATCCAATCTACCACAAGGATAAACCGATTGTAGTTGGATCCTCTTATACCGAAACAAGTATTGTGCACACCAAAAATTATGAACCCCAAATCAGAAATCTTCAATATCTTCTTTGTATTCAAATCTTCTTAGATCTTCAATAAACACCTGCACACAACAACTTGAATCTCTTGTAATCAATCACGCACAAAACGGAGTCTGTTAACAATGAATTATCACAAGATCGTGTTTAGCACTAACAACAGTATAAAGATCCCTGTCGTAACTTCGATCTAGTTTGAGTGAATCTTATATCAGAAGAGAAGATTCACAAGCATAAACAAACCAGATGCAATCAAATTTCAACCACCGTTAGTCAATCAAATCAATTGAAAACACAAGATAAACCGCAATTATCTAGTTTCCCACCAACGGTACTCGTAGAGCTTCTCAATCCCAAAGAAACTTTAAACTGAACGGTCGTAAGAGATTTCGCCTAATTAGGTTACTCTTCTCTCCGAATAGGCGGTTACACCAGTAACAACACAACCGAGGAAGTTTGTTGTCACGAAGGATTAGTTTGCTAGAAATGCAAATTTCAAGTATTTATAGACAAGGAAGTTTGGACACCAAGGAATTTCCAAAACCGAAAATATTCTCAAGGATATTCAATATATTCCAAATTCAGTTTCCATAATTCCTGGAAATGCTCTGTCCAAAATAATGACCGAAAATCTCTTTGGAAAATCTCAACTAGTCAATGCACATTACTATTCTCATTTTCCTAAAATAAAATTAACAACCTTAATTAAAAGATTCTTAACTTATTTATATTTCGATCCTGGGATTTTCTTCCTGTAACTATTAAAGATCAACTTTGAACAGTAAAAGATAAACATTATTGTACCTGTTCAAAGTATGTCGACATCCTTACTTTGTAAGTCCTCTTTCATACTTACAACCTTGAAACCGATTTTCCACACTTCCAAACAAGTTCAGAATTGGTTTATCTGACTTTCAAGAACTATGCGATTGATTAAGAAACACTCAATCACAAATCATGGGTTTAACGATTCTAACAAAACAAGTCTCGGTTCTACCTCCATGTGAGTACTGTGCATAGTCACATTAGCTTTCCAATTCGGTTGACTAGGTACTAGGATCGGTTCCCCACATATATATAGTATCTAACTCATATGTGTTGCACATGTCCATAGGATCAGTTCCCATTTGCCTAAAAACGTGCTGCACATGTCCATATGATCGGTTCCCCTTTCTGCTACAAACTTTCTACACCTCATTCAATGATCGATTCCCCTTTGTGATGTGTTGCACCTCATCATAGGATCGGTTCCCCTTTACCCAGATTCGGTTCAACAAATCACAAACTCGATCATACCATCTCAGGTGATTACTTAAGATCGGTTTCACTAATAAAAGTCATACCAATACATAAGTCAGTCCTTTGTGAATAGTTTTACCAAGAACACAAACAAGTCGTGAGCAGTTATCTAAATCACACATATTGGATGTTCACAAGATATGCAATGAATAACAATCCCAATAACGCCTGGCGATTTCCTGTTCGATTCATAAACAAGTTTGTGAACTTACTTCCTTAAAACACATATAAAAACATTGTTTCCTAGGATGAAATCCTCACTTCATACCCATACATAATCACAATAACATTTAAACGATTATGCCGATGTCTTATCTACAAAGTTTAATGGTTAAGCAATAAACTTCATATTGTATTCCTTAATACTATGTCTATCTAGAGTATTCATGTTTCGCAATTTCGTTTTCAATATGCACGACTTGAAAAGATACGTTAGGGAATGAAACAGTTCAAGTTAAATATCACTAACCTCAAGTAGAAGAATGATGTTGTCGTTGTAGCTTCTTACTTCTTCACTTCTTCAAGTCTTCGCAATACTTGTAATGTCTCATATCCTAATACTTTCAAGCTAACCTATATGAAGTTGACTCTAGTACATAATCAAGCGACTCTTAAAATGAGTTTTGATTCACTAAAATATGACAACCAAACTTGACATACCAACGCTTGGTGGGTTCAACCGAGCTATGCTCTAACAATCTCCCCCTTTGTCTATTTTAGTTAAAAAACTCTTACAATCATATGGATAGAAAAATTACAAGAATTCATTACACATACGCTTGATTACCGAAGTCAACAGCACAAAAACCTGCATTCATTCAATCCTTAAATGCCGCTGTTGACATTATAATAACAAAGCTTATATTCCCCCTAAAGGTGATATAGGTATATTTCATCAATAAGCACGTCTTTGTTATACCAATTAATATTATATGCTACTCCCCCTTAGTCTATGCTTTCACTCTTTCGTTAGATAAACGTTTAAGCACAATTGTTCTTTTCCTTAGTGATACCAATCAATATAAAATCAATACCAGCATCACTTGTTTACTCCATATATTTCTCCCCCTTTTTATCACAAAATGACAAAGAAACGAAAAAATAAAGGACAACACGAAAAGAATCTTACAAATCTCAAAATAGACTTGAAAACCTATAGAGTTAAGCATGAGGGTTCCACACACCATTATTGATAACCAATATCAAAAACGAAACTACAAAGTAATTTGTTTTGATATGTTATCAAGGAAAGAATTTCCCGAAGCAATTTTCCCAATTTAGTTTAGCAAACCAAAAATCAACTAAGCTCCTTAGTCCCTTTTCTAAACCTATTATACAAATACAACCGCTTCATTCGATAAGACCAAAATAAAGATAACTTTATTTTTCTCATTAGGTTCTAATTATCCATATAACCTAGACCTTTCAATTTTAAACAAGACATGTACTAGGTTAGTTAACTAGCATTTCTTGTTAAGGCATTCAATTAGACTTGAATAACCGAAACCTCACTTCGATAAGTCTAACTAAGATCAGAATTAACTTAGTTTCTCTTATCCGGAATCGAATTGGACTAAACAATCCATCCCGTAAACCTTTTCTTTCGTTGATCCATAAATAATTCATACAAACCAGATAAATCAACTTGCAAAATTATTCACCTCAACCGGAAGCAATTGAATCAACATAAGCATTAAAACACCGCAATTGCACCGAAATTTTGTAAGCCTAAACAATTGATACCACACAATAAAGCAAGATAACAATAGTTTTTCTTAACCGGAACCAACTGAATCACACACACATCCATACACACATCATGCAATAAAACATAAATTGCACCGAAGTTTTGTTAAGCAAAAGCAAAATATATATGAAATAAAAATCAGGCTTTTCTTAAAAAGGAAAACAATTAACTAACAACATTGTTACCTCAAATTTCGCATCCACTTATCCAATATGTTTGCATCTTCTTCCAGGGAGAATTGATATCGAAATATCATTATGTTGTCATCCTTATGCAAAACAAAAGAATAATAACAACCAACCTTTACCGGAGCAAGGTTGAAAACCGGTTTTTAAAAATTGCAGGAAAAAGTTGAAAATCGTCGAAATACATATGCTTTTATGTTAAACCAAAACCGATTCAACATATTGTGAATTTTTCACATACTGTTTCTACCAGAACCACTCATGATCCTTTGATAAAGCCTACCAACATGGGCTAGAACTTAATCCTGCTAAATCAAAAAGTCACCCAAACCATAAGGGTTCACAATATTATGAGATCGAATATCAAGGTAATAAAACCGAAATCAAACATCCCATAAACATCCATAGCAATAATAAAGCATTCAAGCACAGGCTATGTAAATCAAAAACCATCACAAGAAAAATTATAAATCAAATAATTTTATTCATAATAGACTTAATACAATCATTGAAATTGATGTCTATTTTCCTTTGCAACTCAGTTCTTCGTATCAGTGTTAAATGAATGTGGATTATTACTTTCAGACTCCATATTGTGAATTTCTTCAAGTAGAAAACCTTGTTGCTTGACCAGAATCTCTTGCAGGTGAGAAATTTTCGTGAAGGATTCTGCAAGAGCATGTAATTCTGTCTTTGATTGAACACAAAAGTGTGTCAATGCTTCAATACATTGATCTTTCTTCAGAGTATTCTCTCTTTCCTTCTTGCTGAGTCAATCTCCTTTTCTAATTTTACTCTTAATATCTGATAGACGCATTTATGTGTCTAATATAGCTCATTTGTATATATTGTTAGTACTCGATATTGTACTTATTCGGTTATTTTATGTATTTGTAGGTGTTTTTGGAAGAATAAAGCTTTTGCGGCGAAATTGGCTAAAAAATGGTTTTTGCGCCCGTGGGAGAAAATTACTATACGGACTCTCATTTTGGATAAGGGGTAACCTAATTACTAAGGGGTGACCCATTTCCAGGCATCTGCTAAAGGGAGACCGGAACTGGATAGGGGGAGGTCATCTTCAAAGTTTCAAAACTGGATTTGGGCGGGAAAAAAGGCAGCAGCGTCAACAGTTTTGGATCAAGGATTTGAGCGACCTAGCAGGCGATTCAATGGGCAAATTTGGTACCCACGGACTCTACAAGACATAAGGGACCTGTTAGAAGCGATTAGACCCATCTAATTGGGCTGGATAAGTCAGAAAATCCACACAAAGTCAAGACAGTGCACACGGTCCCTGTTTAGGGTTTTGAATTGGTTTGAAAGATTTGGGAGAGATTCTTGCGTGGGATATACTTCAAAACAGTTGAGTTCAAGTCAGAGAAGATTTTGGGAGCAATAGAATAGCTAACAGACGCATACAAAGATCGACATATGGAATTATTGTTAAAACTGCACGTGAAGAATAAGAGATTTATTCTCGAATTTGATCGAGTTTCTAGGGAATCTGAAGGCTATATATAGTTGGGTTTTTGTCATAGAAGGGTTAGAAACCCTGAGGAGAGAATTAGGAGAGAGTTCAGAGCCGAGACGAAGAACAAAAATCATACCTGCTGCTGCTGCTGCTGCTCGAGGAGGAAGACGAAGAAGGAAGAACGGACTCGCAGAGTCAGTCGTTTTTCCACAGTGCTTACAGCGAAATCAAACTGTCGTTTCTCTACATCATATCATTATTATCGTATATAAACAGCATCATCTGTTTTGTAACAGCAACGCTGTAACACTTCTACAGCGTTGCGAATTTCTGTTTCATCTTATTTCTTCAATAAAAACACCTATTCAGCCATGAGTGATTATTTTGTGTGTGTTTTTACCATGAAGAGCTAAACCCATTAGCCAAGGCGACGGAGGAAGCCATTGTTCCACATTAATTGGTATAATTCTAATTTTATTATTTATTTGCAATATTATTATTTGATTATTTGCATGGGATTGAATTGAAATACTAGTTCTTATTGAATAGTTGTGAATTAATTTGATGAAGCATGCTGGGTTTTAAATACTTTTGATGTTTTATACTCTTTGATTACAACTATTACTTCAAGAATATACTTGAGGCAAATATTAGAATTATTTTTAAAGATAAAATTGCATGAATATTATTTAGAGTTTACTATTTATTTGGTCAATGGTGGAATCCTAGTCTTGGTATTTTTCTCCAAAACTTTGAATTATTTTATTTAGTTGCCTGTTTAATTTAAATCTATAAAAATTGTTTTCTTCACAAGTCTGAAAAGACCCAGTTTTTACCACTACTACAATCACTATTTGAAAACCATCAAATTTTTGGCGCCGCCGACGGGGACCTGTGTTTAGTTAGCATTTTTTTAGATTTTTTTTATTATTTTTGTTCTTCTTTACGTTTTTTGGGTTTTTCTTGTTTCCTTGCAGATTTTTGAAGATTGGAGCGAAAGACAATTTTGCCAAAGCTTGTGGTGATTTACTTAAAGTTTGGGAGCGAAAAGCAAAGCTATAGGAACGAAAGAAGAAGAATTTTTTTTATTTTTTGATAAAAAGAGAGACATTTTTATTTTTGTAATTTTTTTCAGACTTTTTTTTTTTTTTTTTATGGACTTTGGACATTAATTTTGGGACATTTTATTTTTATTTTTAAACCCTACGGAAGGGTATCCTTAAATACAAACTGTTTGCAGGGAAGGACGGTGATTACAATATCACCTCGGCCCCTCGGGTTCGCACACGGCATAGGAGTCGTGGCCCGAGTCGACTTCAGCGGTTCTTCGCCCGTCTGGTACGGGAGGTAAAATTCTAAACACCCGCGAATCTCCTGCAAGCGGGTTACTGGACTCCTTAAGGTGAATATATGCTGAGGACTTGAATATGGACTGTTTTTAAATTCCTAGTAAAGGGCAAGGACTGGACCATATAAGATAAGGGTTCGGATTTCATCACCGCTCCCTTCTTGCCCGCCTTAGGAAAACGAAACCTAAAGCGAACCTAAGCCTAAAATTTGGACTAGAAAGAGACCTATAGGGTATCGAGCTTAACAGGACAATCATTCGAAAAATATTGGTTACTCTTTTAAGCACACCTCGAAGTTCTTGACGGTTTTGCGAGTTGAATGCGTGACTGCGCCGCATTGGATCGGTGAGGTTTTGGGTATCAAAGCTCCACTGAGCTTCCCTCGCCTCGATTCAACTTGCTTAACTCGGATTGATTCCAGAGGGGTTTGCTCAAATTGTAACGAATTCCCTTTCGAAGGATTAGAAGCTGGTCTAGAAACAATCTAAGTGGAGCCATCATGCTTGTTGTTTGCTAGAAATCTTTAGGTTTGCTGTGGTAAAGTCGAGTCAGCCTGCTGTGTGATTGCTAGAACCTTCCTGTTAGGATTTTTATTTCTTTTTGAATTCTTTTTAGTGTATGCCCGATTTTGTTAATAGGGCTTGGAAAAGAGATACTCTAGGTCGATTGATTAGCGAAAAACCTAGTAGTTCTTCTGATTTAAGCAGGGAGCTCGAAGACTCTTCTTTGGAGAGCCCTGTTTTTGGAAACTTCAGTTTTGAGAATCTGTCTCTTGTGAGGAAAGTACCCCTAGTACTCTGTTGTGCCAGCGATGGCAACTTTGAAAGATTACATGTTCCCAACTAGGACCAACCGAGCTTCATGCATTAAATTGCCAGCCACTACGGCTAATTTTGAGATAAAACCTAGTATTCTTCAGATGATCCCTATATTCTTAGGAAAGATGATGAGAACCCTTATTTCATATTAGGGACTTTGAGGAAATCTGTGGGACAATTAGAATAAAAGACCTTACTGATGAAGTCTTGAAACTTAAATGTTTCCTTTTCCTTGAGAGATAAAGCCAAGACCTGGCTAACAACCTACCATCTGAATCCATAGAAACATGGCAGGAACTTATCGCTGCCTTCTATATGAAATTCTACCCTAAGCATAAAACTGCAGCTGTTAGGCAGAAAATTAGTGCTAGTGTGCAACAAGAGGGAGAGTCTCTTTATAGGTTTTTAGAGCGATTCAATGATCTCCTATCTCAGTGTCCTCACCATGGATTTGATAATATGAAACTTGTACAGATTATTTATGATGGTTTAGACTATTCGACCAAAGCCATGGTTGAATCTATGTGCGCTGGTGAGTTCACTAGTAAAAATGCTGATGATGCTTTTACCTTCTTAGGAGATATCGCTGAAAAATCCCAACAGTGGGAATCTTGTGTTGAACCCCCTAAAAGACTCTTGGTCAATAGAAGTAGCACCAATATGGTAGATACGAGTTTTGCGTCAGATGCTAAGTTTGCTGCTTTAGAAGGTTAGAAGCTTAGAAATGGGTCAGACTAAAAATAGGTCCCTTGTTGAACCTAATAGAGCCTCTCAAGTCTCTAGTTGTGGAATAGAGCCCGATAATTCATTTTGGGAAGGTCAGGTTAGTGAAGAGCAAGCCCATGCTGTCTATAACAATGCTAGGTTTGAGAACAGTCAGAAGTTTGACCCATACTCAGAAACCTACAACCCTGGTTGGAGAAACCATCCTAATTTCTCTTGGTCTAAGGGCCAGAGTCAAGGCCAGTCTAGCAATTCTCAGCTTCCCCCAGGTTTTGGTTTTAACAACTTCCGAGAAAAAGATCTCTACCTTAGAGGAAGCTATCACTATGTTAGTAAGTAACCATGACATGCTATCAAAGAACCACATGAGCTTTCAACAAGAAACTAGGCAGGAATTGAAGAATACTTCCCAGAGTCTTGCCAAGTTAGAACTTCAAGTAGGACAAATAGCTAAGTTTATAAGTGAGAGAGAAGATGGAAGGTTCCCTAGTCATACTGATCCCAACCCAAAAGGAGAAAAATCGTACAATCATGTGAATGCTGTCACAACCCTTAGGAGTGGAAAGAAAGTTGACAACAAGGTTGCCATGCCTAATAGTGAACATGCTGTAGTTCACCCGTCTGAGCCAGAAATGAGAGACTGATAGAGTCTCTAAAGAGACCAATGAGGGTCCTGTTGAGCCCACTTTGTTCCCAGAGCCCCATTTCCCCAGCTGCTAGTTCCGACTAAGAGGGAGTCCAACTTTAATGATATATTGGAGGTTTTTAAGCAGGTTAATATCAACCTTCCATTATTAGATGCAATTAGGCAGATTCCCTCTTATGCCAAGTTCCTAAGGACTTGTGTACGCGAAAGCGTAAGCTCAGTGTCCAGAAGAAAGCCTTCATAGCTAGTCATGTGAGTTCTATTATTCAGAATACCACTACTCCTAAGTATAAAGACCCAGGGTCCCCTACCATTTCTTGTACAATAGGTAAGTACCGTGTTGAGAAAGCGTTGCTTGACTTAGGAGCCAGTGTGAACTTACTGCCATACCATGTGTACCTTAAGCTAGGACTTGGTGAGATGAAACCTACCCAGATAACACTCCAGTTAGCTGATAGGTCCGTTAAAATCCCTCGTGGTGTGATCGAGGATGTTCTTATTGAGGTCGACAAGTTTATTTATCCAGTGGATTTCGTGGTCCTAGATACCCAACCTGTCCCCGACCCAGAGAACCAAATACCTGTGATTTTAGGTCGCCCATTCTTAGCTACGTCTAATGCGATCATAAACTGTCGAAATGGTATTATGAATCTATCTTTTGGTAATATGACTATTGAGCTGAATATTTTTAATGTAAACAAGCTACATTCTGAGCTAGATAGCACATGTATTGAAGAGGTGAACATGATAGGAACCTTAGTTCAGGAGTCATTACCAAACATCGTATCGGAAAATACATTGGAGAGTTGTTTATCCCATTTTAGCCTGGATTTCGACGATGATAGTAACATTGAACAAGTAAATGCTCTGTTGGATTTTGTTCCTATGTTAGATATTGATATATGGAAAGATAGGTTCGAACCATTACTAGCTTCTGAGTCTATCTTAATACCTTATTTAAAAGAGCCTCCTGAGTTAGTGTCTAATTATACATTTTTAGGCCCACCCGAGTCTTTCCCTATGATTATAGCCTCCGATTTGGATAGTGATCAGGAAAGTAGTCCAGAGACCGTGCTTCAAGAAAATAAGGAAGCCTTAGAGTGGACCATAGAAGATATGAAGCAAGTTGAGGATGAACCACCTGATTATGACTTAGAGAAAGCAATTGACCTTTTTCAAGAACCCGATGGTCTAGAAATTAGGAACATTGTGACTAGTCATTGTAGAGGCACCCAAAATTCTAAGTTTGGGGGTAGAGATTGTCAATTATCCCCAATAGAAGTCCCTAACTTGGGACTCAAGCCTAGTGCATCTGAGGTATCGCTTGAGTCTATTCAGACTCCACAACCTGATCCGCCTGATAATGTCCAGGAGAAAATCCATATGTTAGAGACCCGTTTTTCGGATGAATCTGTTTGCCGAGACACTCATATGAAGCCCAAGTGGGCACCTCAGATAAATCCAGTTGTCTTGCGAGAAACTTTAGATCAGGTTGTGCTCTATCTGCTCATTTTTCTGATCTTGAGCATTTGTCTCCTATTCGTGGCAGTTCTATTTGGTCTTATGGACCCACAATTATTTCGACTATTGGTATACGACTTTGGAAGGTGAAAATTCTTTTTGAGGTATTTGATGTCTAGCTAATGACTATAAATTTAGCATTTACTGGGAGGCTCCCGCGTTCATGTGATACGGTAATATCCTTCCTTATTTCTTTTCCCTCCAGTGGTAATAGTTTCTCCTTGTTCATGCTTTTATTTTCATCCTTAGAACATTGAGGACAATGTAAGATTTAAGTTTGGGGGTGGGGAAGAAACTTTTTGTTAGCTTTTAGTTGCAATAAATAAACTCCAGAGCCTAGAAATTTATGCCTATTGAGGATTGCACTAACTAATCTAAGTGGATGGAAGCATTTTGATTGTAGGAGTTTGAGGAACCAATCTGATTAGATGGAAACATCTAAAGAGTCTATTCATAAAAGCACAGAGCTCAGATGTTAGAAATAACATGATAGTTTCACCATATCTCGTTGAGTCCTTTTCACTTCTATTTTTATTTTGTTTTTAAACTATGTTTCTCTAAGTGATAGGTGGGGCCCACGATTCAAGGTGTTACCAATGCTAGGGTGAATTAGAGTGATTGAGATACCATGAAAAAAAAAAAAAAAATGAAAAAAAAAAAAAAAAAAAATTTGAGACCAGACCATTTGACCAAAAGGAATAAATTCAATAAAGTCGACCACTGGTACCCTTGTATATGCCAGTTGTGTTGACCTAGAGTTAGGTTATCGACCACTGGTACCCTTGTATATGCCAGTGTGTTGATATTAGTCAGACTAGTATCTCAATCCATTAGGATAGGTTCATTTTGGCGGAGGCCTTCAGACAGATATGGGAAACGCCGTTCACTTAGTAAACATCAAAACCATCTATGTTTTTCTATATCCATCTTCTTGATCTATCCATGTGATTAGTTTTGACTCCGAATATGATGTCCATAGTGCAACTATCTGAGTAGAGCTCTGTCACTTTATATGAATTTTAGTATGCTTGAGTGCAAACTCGTGTACAACAATTGGAATTTCGCATCAGGGTACTTCTTCCTGTAGTCAATAAGTATGCCAACCAAGGAGATTCTTTAGTGCCTTCCAAGGTTCTGCGTAGATAGCTAAGGTCTGGAGTACAGGTTTTGTGGGTATATCTCTGGTAAGCCCTCCCGAGACTATAACTCGGCCACTAGGGCCACCTAGGGGTTTAAAGGCTTATTGCATACGCTAAATGCAATCGACGATGCCTGCGACAGTGAGTTAGGATTTTATTTTGTAGTTTTGATTTGCTCGGGACTAGCAAATAATAAGTTTGGGGGTATTTGATAGACGCATTTATGTGTCTAATATATCTCATTTGTATATATTGTTAGTACTCGATATTGTACTTATTCGGTTATTTTATGTATTTGTAGGTGTTTTTGGAAGAATAAAGCTTTTGCGGCGAAATTGGCTAAAAAATGGTTTTTGCGCCCGTGGGAGAAAATTACTATACGGACTCTCATTTTGGATAAGGGGTAACCTAATTACTAAGGGGTGACCCATTTCCAGGCATCTGCTAAAGGGAGACCGGAACTGGATAGGGGGAGGTCATCTTCAAAGTTTCAAAACTGGATTTGGGCGGGAAAAAAGGCAGCAGCGTCAACAGTTTTGGATCAAGGATTTGAGCGACCTAGCAGGCGATTCAATGGGCAAATTTGGTACCCACGGACTCTACAAGACATAAGGGACCTTTTAGAAGCGATTAGACCCATCTAATTGGGCTGGATAAGTCAGAAAATCCACACAAAGTCAAGACAGTGCACACGGTCCCTGTTTAGGGTTTTGAATTGGTTTGAAAGATTTGAGAGAGATTCTTGCGTGGGATATACTTCAAAACAGTTGAGTTCAAGTCAGAGAAGATTTTGGGAGCAATAGAATAGCTAACAGACGCATACAAAGATCGACAGATGGAATTATTGTTAAAACTGCACGTGAAGAATAAGAGATTTATTCTCGAATTTGATCGAGTTTCTAGGGAATCTGAAGGCTATATATAGTTGGGTTTTTGTCATAGAAGGGTTAGAAACCCTGAGGAGAGAATTAGGAGAGAGTTCAGAGCCGAGACGAAGAACAGAAATCATACCTGCTGCTGCTGCTGCTGCTCGAGGAGGAAGACGAAGAAGGAAGAACGGACTCGCAGAGTCAGTCGTTTTTCCACAGTGCTTACAGCGAAATCAAACTGTCGTTTCTCTACATCATATCATTAGTATCGTATATAAACAGCATCATCTGTTTTGTAACAGCAACGCTGTAACACTTCTACAGCGTTGCGAATTTCTGTTTCATCTTATTTCTTCAATAAAAACACCTATTCAGCCATGAGTGATTATTTTGTGTGTGTTTTTACCATGAAGAGCTAAACCCATTAGCCAAGGCGACGGAGGAAGCCATTGTTCCACATTAATTGGTATAATTCTAATTTTATTATTTATTTGTAATATTATTATTTGATTATTTGCATGGGATTGAATTGAAATACTAGTTCTTATTGAATAGTTGTGAATTAATTTGATGAAGCATGCTGGGTTTTAAATACTTTTGATGTTTTATACTCTTTGATTACAACTATTACTTCAAGAATATACTTGAGGCAAATATTAGAATTATTTTTAAAGATAAAATTGCATGAATATTATTTAGAGTTTACTATTTATTTGGTCAATGGTGGAATCCTAGTCTTGGTATTTTTCTCCAAAACTTTGAATTATTTTATTTAGTTGCCTGTTTAATTTAAATCTATAAAAATTGTTTTCTTCACAAGTCTGAAAAGACCCAGTTTTTACCACTACTACAATCACTATTTGAAAACCATCAATATCAAGAGAAGATCCAGACTTAATCTTAAGTTGATCTTTCTAATCTAGCATCTTGCCAAAAGAAGATGTTGGATCCAGACTCATGGTTCGGACAAGAAATGACCAAAGAAGGAGAATGATCTTTTTATAATTTTCATACTTCCAAAAATATAATATTCCTAAAAATACGAATATATCAAGTTTTTTCAAATACTAGATTTTATTTCCATAATCTACACATAAGTGCCTTGATTTTTCTTCTTCCTCACTCAAAATTCGGCACACATGGTGAGGAAAGAATTCTAATACTGATCAAGTGGTATTAGTATGAGATTTTCTCTCATCATGAAAATTAGAACAAAAAGATTTTCCTTGATCTAGTATCGTATGATAAATTCTCTTCTTGTTACCTCGAAATAGCGAAGTATCTTGAGATTATTTATTTCCTCTTCTTCGGAATCGTATGAATCAGAGGTCTTATCTAGAGTTACAGCCAACGCCTTGCTTCCAGTGTATTTCTTAAGATTGGGACAGTCTTTAGCAATATGACCAAACCCTTTACACTTAAAGCATTGCGGCTGATATTTATAATCTTCTTCATGATCCTTTGTGACAGGAACTTGATCATGTGGACGAGAAGATCGATGAGTATCCTTTATGAAACTCTTATTTCTTTTCTTCAAGAGATCTCGAAACTGTCTGGTAATAAGTGATAATGATTGTTCAATTTCATCATCAGAATTTTCTGCAATCTGTTTATCTGAATCATCCATCTGTCTATTCCTCTCCATTGGAGCTTTCGGAATTTTTGCAGCTTTAAAAGCAATTCCTTTATTTTGAATAGACTTTGATTCATGATCAAAGATCTTTAACTTTCCAACGAGTGTGCTTCGTGAGAGAGTTGAGAGATCATTTTCTTCTATGATTGCATGCTTCTTAGAATCATATCTTGGTGGCAATGATCTGAGAATTTTGCACACTATATCTTTTTTAGAGATAGCATTTCAAAGAGAGAAAGAGGCATTGATTATCTCTGAGAGTTTAAGATGAAACTCGTCAAAAGTGTCGTTATCATCCATTCGAAGGTTTTCCCAATCGGACGTAAGAGTTTGAAGTCTAGCTTCTTTCTCTGAAGTGTTTCCTTCAAATACGATCTGAAGATTATCCCAATATTCTTTCGAAGTTTGACATGTTGATACATGATGTTGTATATCACGACTTACAGCATGTATTATAGCATTCAAACCATCTGAATTCTGTTTTGCAAGCGCCTTTTCTTCGTTTGAAAAATCTACTAAGCGTTTAAACTCAGTTTCTGAATTTTCTATCTTTGGACGAATATAACCATCGACGACTAATATCCAAGTATTAAAGTCTCGTGATTGAAGAAAAGATCTCATAGCAGATTTCCACCATAGATAGTTTGTTCCGTCAAATCTTGGCGGTACGTTAATTGAAGTCGACTCATAAGAAGTCGAGTTCATTCTTATAGGATGGATCGCACCAAACACAGATTGTTAGATATTCTCGTGTTTGCCTGCTCTGATACCATTTGAAAAGGCGAGGGTACCCATATATACCTCAATCTAAAACTTTTCCTACCTATAAGTTCTTTCTCCGAAAGTGATTGTCTATGGACTGAGTCGGGACAATGCAACTAATCGGTTCACACTTCGTGTGATCGTCTATGGATACGAGATCGAGACAATACAACAACGAAGTATGTTTACTTGATAAAAATGTTCGGACTTAACCAAACACAATAGGATTGCTTATCAAGTAAATAGGAATTAACGTTTGTGTAATTTACTTTAATTATAATAAAACAACTAT
This sequence comes from Papaver somniferum, assembly GCF_003573695.1. Taxonomy (NCBI): domain Eukaryota; kingdom Viridiplantae; phylum Streptophyta; class Magnoliopsida; order Ranunculales; family Papaveraceae; genus Papaver; species Papaver somniferum. Next base: position 134,000,531 of record NC_039361.1, on the reverse strand, counting down.
AATGCGGAAATATAAAGTAAATAACACAACAAGATTTTGTTAACGAGGAAACTGCAAATGCAGAAAAACCCCGGTACCTTGTCCAGAATTAAATACTCTCAGGATTAAGCCGCTACACAAAATTAAACCAACTTCGTATAGCTGAGACCAAGCAACTAAACCTATAGTTCACCTAGTTCCGTCTGTATTCCCACGCCTCCGACTTATGAATAAGTCACGTACTTTGAACAATTCCTTTGGTTCGTATTCCAAACAGTAAAGGAAGAACAAATCTGTTTGGTATCAACTCTATTCAACCAAGTGATGTGAGTCGGACAAAGGATCTTATGTTTATCTTAACATAAACTCCTTCGTAAGGTTCTTAGATCTATCTTATGTTCAATCACCAAAGGTAATTGTTAAGATTTTGCAATCAATACTTTTAATCACAAAGAATTGTATTGATGCCGATCTACACAACTAATCAATCCAATCTACCACAAGGATAAACCGATTATAGTTGGATCCTCTTATACCGAAACAAGTATTACGCACACCAAAGATTATGAACCCCAAATCAGAAATCTTCAATATCTCTTTGTCTTCAAATCTTCTTAGATCTTCAATAAACACCTGCACACAACAAATTAAATCTCTTGTGATCAATCACACACATAACGGAGTCTGTTAACAATGGTGTAGCGCCCCCTAAGCTAGCAGCTTACTAAACCAACATATTAAACTAAATAAAGAGGCACTACGAATCTAAATCATTTACTTAAACAATCAATTAAGAAATCTGCTACAAAACTTATCCCAAAACTAACCCCGCTCAGAATATATATACAAGAACTTCTCTCAAATGATACATATACAATGGTCATTTGGTTTACAGATACAATAAACAACATAATAAACATAGCAGAAGTTAACTAATTAACGGAGTCAACACTTGTGGCTTTCGCTGCGCAACTCTGATTTGTCTCTGAAAACTGAAAGTGGGAATAATTAACATTTAACTTCTAAGTAATCATAAACAAGATTAAAAAAAACAATAATGCTTTTCCCAGACATTAAATAGTGACCAAGTCACTGAGATATACAAACACGAATATGGACAAGCTCTTTCTTCAAACAATGTATACTATGGTTGTGCAATTCCGAAAACGCAAATCCACACCTAATCGTAAATATGGATGTCGACAATTTCGAACTCGCAAACTGTCGACCGATATAAGCACAAAAGCTGAATTCATGTAGGTATAAATATGAAAGAGCATATCCTCATAGAAGTAAACAAACATGTATATGGACAAACTCCTTCTTCAAACAATGTATACTATGGTTGTGCAATTCCGAACTCGCAAATCCACACCTAATCGTAAATATGGATGTCGACAATTCCGAACTCGCAAACTGTCGACCGATATAAGCATAAAAGATGAATTCATGTAGATATAAATGTGAAGGAGCGTATCCTATATACCACAAGTGGAAATTCGTATTTCCTATAACAATTCATATGACAAACAAACATTACAAGTCCTTTCAAAACCATGGAAAGATTCAAAGAATCAACAGAAGTATCATAATGCAATTTAAATAAAGCATGGAATGCATAGACAGACAATGCATGGTTTTTTAAATATAAACTTTTGTAAAAGAAACAACAATGGTTACAAAAGAGTCAAATGTATTCCCACCTCTTTTGATGACAAGCCTCGTATACCTTGAGATCCAAAGTCCACTGGTTCATTCTTTAGATCGATCGTTGTTAATAAAGATTAACTGTTAATCACACAAGCACTCTAAAGATTAGCCAAAAGGCTCATAACATAGACCCATACAATTCTTTAGTTATAAGCTAAGTGAACTATCTAATGGTTCTAAGCCCATTTAAAGTTCTACAACTTTTATTTATCTACCTTTGGCAAATCTAAGGTTTACTAATTCAATTAGATTGGTTCTATGATCTATTCGCTAAGTCTCATGAAGATCTACAACTTGTAGAAGAAGCCAAATGCTAATTCAGACCACAAAGGTCCAACACATCAAAATAGGATAACTAGTCCTAAGCTCAAGTCCACTAACAAGCCCATTATACAAGGCATGACCCAACTGGGTCAACGAACAGTCACTGACGGTCAAAGGGTTCAACTAACAGTCCACGTCCAGTCAAAGTCCAGGGTCAAGGTCAACTCGGTCAAGTCTGAGTCAAACCGATTCAACTCAGATTACAGGGTTAACTCGACTCAGTCAGACACTGAGTCAGACACACTGAATCAGTCAGATACCTAACTGATAGAACAACACAAGGCATGAGCCTATACTCTACAACCATGCTAGCTACAACTCTAACCCCAGTTTAACATCAATCTAAACATTACATCAGTTCATTTATTCTAAAACAAACTTCATAAAACATTCTCAATCAATTCAGCTAAACTTCATAATCAAATTACAAATATAACTACAGCCTACCTGCAGTTCAGCAGTTCCAAGCTTTACAACAAACACTAACAGCAATCAACACCAAACTCAACCACAATCACCTGCAGGTCTAACTAAGAACTCAACCTCAAACAGACTCCATACTTCATTCCCCACTGTGTACATCTTCTCAGCTCAAATCTAGGTTTCTAACATCCTTGTTCTCCTCTAGCACCTTTCCAATACACATTCTTGTCTGCCATCATCCACATACTGGTATCGAACTCCAATTTACACACGCTGACTCAAACTGAACTTCAATAAATTCAGATTCATTCTATATACAAACACTATCTATATCAACATTTGAGGTTACATTCTGTCCTCATCCTTCCATCAGTAGCGCCACCATTAAAATACCATAACTCTAAGGCTCCATCTGCGTTTCAGTTGAGATCATACTCACTACCACCAACAGTGTTACTAGTTCAGATCAATTCAAACCCATTTCACTTCATCTTCACAAACAACACACCATCTCCAGTTACCATTACTTCTAATCCGCAACTGCAATTGAACACAACACTGCACGACCATTGTTCTTGATCATAACACCATTATCCACAACTGTAACTCAATCCCAACTCAACTCCACTAACACAATTCTCTTATTCAGTTAACCACAATCAAATACAGCTTAACCAATATCATTACACAAACAATACCACCAACACCATTAGCTTCTTCATGTTTATCATCTGTGGCTCCATTTCCATACAACACCAGCACACACAGCATGCATTTAACATCTTCATTACAAATCTGAAATTCATCTTCTCAAACACAAATCAACAATAGTTTAATTAAAATCCACAAACCCTAATTTTCTCAATTTGGGGAAGAACAGGGGAAAACACTAATTCTCAATCTTATAGTTAAACTCAAACTAGAACCCCATACGATCAAAACAACTTCAATCTAAACAAACCCATCCTTAAATTCTCAGTTTCATAATCGATTTCATATCAAAAAAACTATCGATTAATAGAAACCCTAGATTACCTTTTTATTTTCGATTCAGTACAAGAACATCATCAATTCATCATCAACCCATTCAATCTTCATTTACCATCAACTCAATATAAACATCAGAACTTCACAGATCCAACTTCAAATCCAGAAAACCCTAACTTAATCTTCTCTAACTCGTCACTTATTTTAACTCAGAACCTACCACACCACAAACATCACCACCAGCATCCATTGCATGAGATTTCTACTCTTGATTCGATCTCAAAATCCTCACTTTTGATTCTCAAACTCTCAACAGATGAAGAACAGGGGAAAGAGAAAGAAGAAGAAGAAGAGAAAAGAAGAAATGGGAATATCCTCTCGATTTGGGTTGATAAGGCCAGAGGAAGTTTATGGAACACCCGCTGAAAGTTAAGGGAATCCCCAGTTGGTCTAATATCAAAAGACTATTTTGCCCTTCTCACTAATCCGATGATTACTTATTCGTTTCGTATTCGATTGACACGTTCGAGTAGTTGTGCATAACTTATCAAGATATATCCAGCGGTACTAGTTTCATAACTAAATCGTTGTTAGATTAATTCCTATTAATTAACCTTCGTGTTAAACTAATCGAGTTATTAGCGGCCAAATCGTCTCTTGACTAGTCTAATAGCGTTGACGTCCTTGAGGGTCATTACAAATGGATTATCACAAGATCGTCTTTAGCACTAACAACAGTCTAAAGATCCATGTCGAAACTTCGATCTAGTTTCAGTGAATCTTATATCAGAAAAGAAGATCCTCAAGCATAAACAAACTAGGTGCAATCAAAGTTCAACCACCGTTAGTCAATCAAATCAATCAAAAACACAAGATAAACCACAATTATCTAGTTTCCCAACAACGTTACTCGTAGAGCTTCTCAATCCCAAATAAGACTTTAAACTGAGCGGCCGTTAGAGATTTCTCCTAATTAGGTTACTCTCCTCTCCGAATAGGCGGCTACACCAGTAACAACACAACCGATAAAGTTTGCTGTCACGAAGTATTAGTTTTCTAGAAATGCAAACTTCAAGTATTTATAGACAAGGAAGTTTGGACATCAAGGAATTTCCAAAATCGAAAATATTCTCAAAGATATTCAATATATTCCAAATTCGGTTTCCGTAATTCCTTTATTTTGGTCTTATCGAATTAAGCGGTTGTTTTTGAACAATCGGTTTAGCAAAGGGACTAATGTGATTAGTTGTTTTTGGTTTGCTAAACTAAATGGAAAAAATTATTTCGGGCAATTTTTTCCTTGGTAACATATCAAAATAAGACTACTTGTAGTTTCGGTTTTGATAGTGGTTATCATAACATGATGTGTGGAACCCTCGTGCCTAACTCTACAGGTTTGCAAGTCTATTCTGAGATTTGTAAGATTCTTTTCGTGTTGTCCTTTATTTTTTCATTTCTTTGTCATTTTTGTGAAAAAGGGGGAGAAATATATGGAGTAAACAGGTGGTGCTGGTATTGATTTTATATTGATTGGCATCGCTAGGGAAAAGAACATTGGTACTTGAATGTTTTATCTAACGAAAGAGTGAAAGCACAGATTAAGGGAGAGTAACATGTCATGTAGATTGGTATAACAAAGACGTGTGGATTGAATATCTACCTATATTCCTTAGGGGGAGTATTTGCTTTGTTATTATAATGTCAACAGCGGCATTTTCAAGGATTGAATGTAAGCAGTTTTACTGTGCTGTTGAATCGGGAATCAAGCGGAGTGTAATGAATTCTTGTAATTTTTTTATCTATATGATGTAAGAGTTTTGTCACTAAAATTGACAAAGAGGGGATTGTTAGATAATTGCTCGGTTGAACCCACCAAGCGTTGGTATGTCAAGTTTGGTTGTCATATTTTAGTGAATCAAAACTCATGTTAAGAGTCGCTTGATTATGTACTGGAGTTAAACTTCGTATAGGTTAGCTTGAAAGTATTAGGATATGAGACATTATAAGTATTGCAAAGTCTTTAAGATGTGAAGAAGCAAGGAGCTACAAAGACAACAATCATCCTTCCACTTGAGGTTAGTGATATTTGACTTGAACTGTTTCATTCCCTAAAGTATCTTTCAAGTCGTGCATATTGAAAACATAACTGCGAAGCATATATGAACTCTAGATAGACATAGTATTAAGGAATACAATACGAGGTTTATTGCTTAACCATTAAACTTTGTAGATAAGACATCGCCATAATCATTTGAATGTTATTGTGATTATGTATGGGTATGAGGTGAGGATTTCATCCTAGGGAACAATGTTTACATGTGTTCTAAGGAAGTAAGTTCATAAACTTGTTTGTGAACCGAAAAGGAAATTTCCAGGAGTTATTGGTTTTGTTATTCATTGCATATCTTATGAACAACCAATATGTGTGATAGAGTAAAACCACTCACAACTTGTTGTGTTCTTGGTAGAACTATTCACAAAGTCCTGACTTATGTATTAGTATAACTTTTATTAGTAAAACCAATCTTAAGTAATCACCTGTGGTATGATCGGATTATGTATGACCTTGGGGAAAGGGAACCGATCCTAGTAAGGGAAAGGGAACCGATCCTTGTAAGGGAAAGGGAACCGATCCTTGTAAGGGGTGCAGTACATCAAGGGGAACCGATCCTTGTATGAGGTGCAGAAAGGTTTATAGCAGAAAGGGGAACCGATCCTATGGACATGTGCAACACATATAAGTTAGATACCATATATATGTGGGGAACCGATCCCAGTACCTAGTCAACCGAATCTTTGGGAAGCTAGTGTGACTATGTGTAGTACTCACATGGGGTAGAACCGAAACTTGTTTTGGTAGAACCGTTAAACCCATGATTGTGATTGAATGTTGGTTTGATCAATCGCATAGTTCTTGAAAGTCAGATGAACTAATTCTAAACTTGTTTGGAAGTGTGGCAAATCGGTCTCAAAGTTGTAAGTGTGAAAGAGAACTTACAAAGTAAAGATGTCGACAAACTTTGAACACGTGTTGTGAATGTTTATTTCTATAATTATTCAAAGATATTCCTTAACGGCTAAGGGAAGAGAATCCCAGGATCGAAACATAAGTAAGTTAATAATATTTTAATTAAGGTTATTAATTTCATTTTGTAGGGAAATTACAGAATTAGTAATGTACATTTACTAATTAGATTTTCCGAGAGATTGCGATCGTTATTTTTGGACATAACATTTCCAGGAATTATGGAAACCAAATTTGTGCTTTAATGAATATCTTGAGAATATTTTCAGTTTTGGAAATTCCTTGGTGTCCAAACTTCCTTGTCTATAAATACACGAAGTTTGCCTTTCTAGCAAACTAATCATTTGTAACAACAGATTTACTCTTTTTTTGTTGTTACTGGTATAGCCGCCTATCAGAGAGGAGAATAATCTAATTCGGTGAAATCTCTTACGGCCGCTCAGTTTAAAGTCTTCTTTGGGATTGAAAAGCTCTAGCGCGACCCGTTGGTGGGAAACTAGATAATTGCGGTTTATCTTTGTTTTCGATTGATTTGATTGACTAATGGTGGTTGAAATATGATTTCACCTAGTTTGTTTATTCTTTAGAATATTATCTTCTGATATAAGATTCACTCAAACTAGTTCAAAGTTCCGACAGGGATCTTTAGACTGTTGTTAGTTCTAAAGACGATCTTGTGATAATCTATTGTTAACAGACTCCGTTCTGTATGTGATTGATTACAAGAGATTCAAGTGATTGTGTGCAGGGTTTTATTGAAGATTTAAGAATATTTGAAGACAAAGAAGATATTGAAGATCTGACTTGGGTTTTACAATCTTTGGTGTGCACAATACTTGTTTCGGTAAAAGAGGATCTAATTAATAATCGGTTTATCCTTGTCGTAGATTGGATTGATTAATTGAGTATATAGGCATCAACACGGTTCTTCGGATTAAAGGTGTTGTTGGCTTAATCTTAATCGACTACCTTTGGGTGATTGAACACAAGATAGATCCAGACCCGACGAAGGAGTTTATGTTGAAATAAACGGAAGAGCCTTTGTCCGACTCATATGACTTAGTTGAATAGAGTTGATACTAAACAGATTTCTTGTTCCTTTACTGTTTGGAATACGAACCAAAGGGATTTATCCAAGTAGGTGACTTATTTATAAGTTTGAGGCGTGGGAACACAGACGGAACTAGGTGAACTATATGATTAGTTACTTGGTCTCAACTATACGAAGTTAGTGTAATTTTGTGTAGCGGCTTAATCCTGAGAGTATTCAATTCCGGACTAGGTCCCGGGGTTTTTCTGCATTTGCAGTTTTCCTCGTCAACAAAATCTTATTGTGTCATTTACTTTTATTTTCCGCATTATAATTGTTTTATTATAATTAAAGTAAATTACACAAACGTTAATTCTTATTTACTTGATAAGCAATCCTATTGTGCTTGGTTAAGTCCGAACCTTTGTATCAAGTAAACATACTTTGTTGTTGTATTGTCTCGATCTCGTATCCATAGACGATCACACGAAGTGTGAACCGATTAGTTATATTGTCTCGACTCAGTCCATAGACAATCACTTTCGGAGAAAGGACTTATAGGTAGGGAAAGTTTTAACTCGAGGTATATTTGGGTACCCTCTCCTTTTCAATAAATAATCTCACACTGATTAAGGTACAGTCATGTTCCTTACGCCTCTGAATCCCAACAGGACTCTACGCACTTGATTCCCTTAGCTGATCTCCCCCACAACTAAGAGTTTCTACGACCCAAAGTCGGAGACTTGATAAACAAATCTGTCTCCCACATAAAAGTCTATTTTAATAGATAAATCTGTCTCCCATAAAAATACCTACAAATTTTTGTTCCGTCTTTTGATAAATCAAGGTGAACAGGAACCAATTGATAATCCGGTCTTATATTCCCGAATAACATCCTAGAAATATCAATCACCTCAAAATAACTTAATTATATAGTAGTAGAACAAGTTATTGTGGAATCAAAAAGAATGAGACGAAGAGCTTTGTGATTACTTTTTATATCTTACCTATCAGAGATAAATCTAGAGCAAATCTTAGAGAAGATAGTATTCAATATGATAGAACAAGTAAGATCAGAATAAGCAACTACAGAGAAAATAGTTGGGTCTGGCTTCAGAATCTCAATGAAGTATTTAAGTCGTTAACCTATAATGGTTTTATGAAAAATCTACGTTAAAGGAGAATCGACTCTAGTCGCAACTACTATCACACATGAGGTGTGGGATTAGGTTTCCCAGTTGCTAGAGTTCTTACTTATATATTTTTCAAATCAGGGTTTGATAACTTTGGAACGAAGCAATCAATATTCACCGTTAGATGAAACCTGATTCAAGATTCAAGCTAGTATCTTTCTACCGTTAGATGGTCTTAGATTGTTACACACAAATGAAATATACCTTCATTTGGATATGGGTAACCGTACCTAAACGTGTATATTGAGTTGGCTCAATAACAGTTAACCGAAGTTAGCCATATGAACATTTTTCTATTAACCATGTTCGTCTTAACACTTCTACATCAATTAATAATCAAATGAATCTAATTGTGTTACTCATAGAGTTGTTCAATTGTTTATATTCTCGTAGAAGTATACAAGACACAATTTAAGCAAAATCGAATTGATTCAAAAGAATCAGTTCATGAACATTTTAGCCACGGTTTGCAAAGATTGCATTCCTTAATTTATAAATGTATTTGTTCGTGAGTATGAAATCATACTTAACCAATTCTATAACTTGAACCAATTGAGTTTGCAAACAGGTATGCAAACTTAAGTTCTGGACATTGGTCACAAGCCGACGGTTTGCAAACGGGTACGCAAACTTTAGCTCTGGAACGAACTCAGTTGAAACCGTTTGCGAACGGTTATGCAAACTTGGTTCCTGGACTTCAACAGTTAAATCATCTTGTGAACGAGTATGAAAACTTAAGTACCCTTACTTAAACAGTTGAATAAGTTAGCGAACGAGTATGCAAACTTCCGGTCCTGAATTCTGTCAAAACAGTTCGTACATTAAGTACACACCGTAATGTATCCATACATGGGTTTTAGCTCTTAACTCCCATTTCAATCATTGAAACATTCTTAGAAGACGATAATAGTTGTCTCACACAAACTATTAGCTTATAAGAAATTTTCAAGTGATCGAATGATCAATACGAAACATTCTGAGTCTACATCAAATGACTGTCTCACATAAATCATGTAAGATGTTACCAGGTGATTTTCACATGATCATCTTTTGAATTTCGTCACGAATAATGATGAACGTAGTTAAAGCAAAAACCTTTCCAAAACATATTTTGAGAAAGATATAAGCGAGTTAAACTTAGCTCGAAATATCAAATGTGTATAATGTAAAGTCTATATAGCTATACATTTGTCTCAATAGGAGATAGAATAGAATAGACTTTTGAGTGATAGATATGAGTTCAAGTATGCACATACCTTTTGTTGATGAAGTTCCACAATCTCCCCTTAGTAGTTCTTCGTCTTCAATCGATGAACGTCGTGAAGTATAAAGCTCAACTACACATTCTATCCTAATACGAGACATAGATATAAGTAGACTAAAAATCAAGACTTATAGTTTTGACAACTAGTTGACAAACAATCTTGAGATAGCTGTTAGAGCACTGCTCGGTCGAACTCGCATGCGTTGCTATCTCAAGCATGTTTGTCAATGTTAGTGATCAAAACTATAAGTCTTGATTTATAGCCTATTTATAGATGTCTTGGACTAGGACATAGATAGTGTAGTTGAGCTTAGATTTCACAGAGTTCATCATTTGAAGACGAGGAACTACTAAGGGAAGCTTGTGGAACTTCTTCGACAAAAGGTATGTGGAGACTTGAACTCATCTATCACTTGTAAAGTCTATTTCTAATATCTCCTATATTGAGACATAAGTCGTGTTAAGATATCGTTTTCTCTATACACATTTGAGATTTCGAGCTGAGTATATCTCGCTTACACATTTCTCGAAATATGTGTCGGTAAGCTTTCGCTTCGGCCAAATTCGTCTTATATTATGAAAAAAATTCCGAGTAACATCTTACATGGTTTGTGTGACACAATCATTTGATGTAGGCTTGGAATGTTTCGATAGTGATTATTTCAATATCTTGAAAATTGCTTTGATGCTAATAGTATGTGAAAACGGCTATTGTCATTATAGAAGAATGTTTCAATGATTGAAATAAATAGTTGAGAATGTAACCATGTTTGGATATAAGCATATATAGTGTGTTCGCACATTAGTGTATAAATCCATAAACCGGGAGCCAAGTGTATGCATATGTGTGTATACGAAATTGGTGAAGGAGACAGGTTAAGTATGCGTACCCGTACGCATACTGGTGGAAGTTTTCGAACCGAAAATTTCTGCTGAGTTTGGTTTTGACAAACTCTTAAATAGTCACCTTAAGTATGTGTACCCATACGCATACTGGCGGAAGTTTTCGAACCGAAAATTTCTGTTGAGTTTGGAAACTAAACAAACTCAAATCCGGTTGCTTAAGTACGCATACCCGTACGCATACTTAAGCTAGTTACTTTGTCAAATTGGTCAGTTCATGGACTTACACATTTAAATCATAAAAAATGCAATCTTTGCAAATCGTGGCTATAATTTTCATGATTGATTCAAGTGAATCAAACCGATTTGGTTTTAATTGTGTTTTCTATTGCAATTGAACAACACTTTAACTAGTTTCATTTGAGTTATTTGAACTAGTTATGGTTAAGATGAATAAGGTTGATATGAGAGTAATCATATGGCTAACATCGGTTAACTATTTGTGAACTAACATGGTGTACACGTTTAGGTACGGTTACATAAACCTACATAAGGGTACATTTCATTTGTGTATAACAATCTAAGTTCATATAACAGTTGAAAGATATTAGCTTGGTTGAATCAGGTTTTTCTTCTAACGGTGAATATTGAATGCTTTGTTACCAAGGTAACTTGGATTGCAAACCCTGATTTTAAAACTATATAAAGGAGAACTCTAGCAACTGGGAAACCTAATCCCCATACCTCATGTGTGTTATTAGTTGCATGACTAGATCCGATTCTCCTTTAACCTTAGGTTTCTTCTCAAGACCCTGTAGGTAACGACTTGAAGACTTCATTGGGATTGTGAAGCCAGACCCAACTATTATCTTTGTAGTTGCGTGATATGATCTTGATGTTCCTATCGTGTTGAGTACAACTGAAATAATTGGCTTGAAATTTTATATCTCTGATAGGCAAGATAGAAAATTAATCACAAACACCTTCGTCTTATCGTTTGTGATTCCACAATTACGTGTTTCGCTAGTCGATTAAGTTTATTGTGAGATGATTGATAATTCTAGGCTGTTTTTCGGGACTATAAGTTTGGGAAATTGGTTCCGGTTCACCTTGATTAATCAAAAGACATAACAAAAACTCTTGGGTATTTCTGTGGGAGACATATTTATTCAATCATATAGACTTTTCTGTATGAGACAGATTTATCTATCAAGTTTTCGACATGGGGTCGTAGCAACTCTTGGTTGTGGGTGAGATCAACTAAGGGAATCAAGTGCGTAGTATCCTGCTGGGATTATAAACGTAAGGAGCGCAACTGTACCTTGAATCATTGTGAGATTGATTAGGGTTCAACTACAGTCTAGTCCGAAGTTAATTGGTAGTAGGCTAGTGTATGTAGCAGCTTAATACAGTGTGGTTTTCAATTTGGACTAGGTCCCGGGGGTTTTCTGCATTTGCGGTTTCCTCGTTAAAAAAATTCTAGTGTCTTTGTTATTTCTTTTCCGTATTATATTTTGTTATATAATTGAAATATCACATGTTGTGCGTTAAGATCAATAAATTAGAATATCCAACCTTGGGTTGACATTTATTGACACTTGAACATTGGTCTTTGGTACCGTTCATATTACTCCTCTTATTCAATCGGGTTCGCAGATTTCTATTTGCCGATTGCGGATTGAATTAAGAGTTAGAGATATTAAACTCTTTGATATACTTTACTCTAGATTGAGTCTGACTGTCTAGTTGATTCTCTAGAAATTATATTGGAGTAAGTCCTCTCAGATTTCCATACGAATTGTTGGGAGTGGTTGTTAGACCCCCACATTTTCAATAGAAATGCTTGCTAGTTCGACCGAGCAGTGCTCCAACAAAGTCGTTAAACAAATTTACTACCACAACTTCGTATTGTTGATACCAAGTAAACACACATTCGTTACTCAACTAAAGCTGGCATATGCACGTGAATCGCAAGATAGCCACTATCTTGAGTTGCTTCAGCGCTATGAAGTGAAGGCTTTCGCTCTCAACTTCTTTGGATTGTAATCGAAACAGAAAAGAACCAAATATGTTTCAGTAACCAACTCATTTATTAATCTCTTAAATCAACTTTAGATAATCGATAAAGTATAGTAAAGGATCTTTCGTTTATTCAATATAAAGTCCTTTGGTCAAAGATCAAACCAACATAATGATTATAGAAATTATCAATCTCAATAACAAGCTCTATCCAAACATCTTAACAAGAAGAATCAACTAGGCAGTTAATTTGTTCAATTTTTCTATAAGCCTCATGTCGATCAAGATAAACTGCTTCGTGGATCTTACAGAATCAAGTGTGTTAGAGCATTGCTCGGTCGAACTCGCATGCGCTGCTATCTCAAGCATGTTTGTCAATGTTAGTGATCAAAACTATAAGTCTTGATTTCTAGTCTACTATAGCTAAGTCTCGGACTAGGATAGAAAGTGTAGTTGAGCTCAAGGAATTCATGACGATTCATCATACAAGAAGAAGAACTACTCAAGGAACCGGTGGAACTTCTCGACAAAAAGGTATGTGAAGACTTAAACTTATCTGTCACTCAAAAGTCTATCTACTCTATCTCCTACTTCTTGAGACAAGAAGTCGTACGCTATATATAGACTTAGATTATACACATTTGGTATTTCGAGCCGAGTATACCTCGCCTATCTATATCTCGAAATATGTGTTGGTAGGCGTTTCGCTTCGACCATGTTTATCTTTACCTAGTGACGAAAGTCATGATATGTTTCAATCACTTTGAAAATTGCTTTGACGAGAAATGGTGTAGCAACTATATAACTTCCTCTAAGAATGTTTCAATGGTTGGAATGAGAGTTTGGATTACATGACCAATGATGGACATAAGTATTGTTGTGGAAACACATATGTGCATAAGTCTTATCACTTGAACCAAAGTTTGCGAACTTTGTTGATCAAGAGAAACCGGAAGAATGGATTGTTACCAAGTCCGCGAACTGCCGAACTTTTCATCTCGAGAAATTCTGCTGGAGTTGACAAACTTGTTGCGTGAGTACCAGTCCGCGAACCGGCGAAAAGTCTTTTCCGAGATTTTCTGCTGGAGTTTGTAAACTCTGCCCGGTTGCTTAAGTCCGCGAACCTAGTGTGCGAACTTAAGAAGGTTATATATCTGAAGATGATTTCTGAACTTAAACTTATAAAGACTAAGGAATGCAATTTGCAAACCGTGGCTATAAAGTTTATGAACCGATTCGAGTGAATCAAATCATTTTTGCTTCAATTGTGTCTTGTGTAGTACATAAGATTTCCTTGCAATTGAACAACTCTCTAACTAATTCAATTGAGTCATTTGAACTAGTTATGGTGAAGAAGAATATGGTTGGTATGAAATGCTCATATGCCTAACCTTTTGGTTAACTATTGTTGAACCAGCAATGTACACGTTTGGGTACGGTTAACAAACATAGAAGCGTGCATTTCATTTGTGTATAACAAGCTAATTTTTCGATCTAACGGTTGAGAAATATTAGCTTGAATCTAAATCAGGTTTTCATCTAACGATAGATATTGTTTGCTTTGTGACAAAGGCGAAACCTTGATTTGAAAGAATATATAAAGGAGACATCTAGTATTGTGCAAAACTAATACCCACACTTCACGTGTGATACTAGTTTGCGCGCTAGAGTCGTTTCTCCTTTAACCTTTGGTTTTATTCTTCTAAAACCAGGTTAACGACTTAAAGACTTCATTGGAATTGTGAAGCCAGACCGATACTACTTTTATCGTAGTTGTGTGATCTGATCTTGCATCTTCTATCGTACGAGTACAATCAGATTGATTGGCTTGAGATTAATATCTCCGATAGGAAATATAAAAAATTAGTCACAAACATCTTCGTCTCGTTGTTTGTGATTCCGCAACATCTTGTTTCGCTACCATGCGATTAAGATTGTTGTCAGGTGATTGATTTATCTAGGCTGTTCTTCGGGAATATAAGACCGGATTATCAATTGGTTCTTGTTCACCTTGATTATTATCAAAAGACAGAACAAAAACTCTAGGGTTTTTCTGTGGGAGACAGATTGATACTTTGATAGACTTGTCTGTGTGAGACATATTTGTTTATTGTCAAAGCCTACGATTTTGGGTCGTAGCAACTCTTAGTTGTGGGTGAAATCAGCTAAGGGAATCAAGTGCGCAGTATATTGCTGGGATCAGAGGCGTAGGGAGTAAAACTGTACCTTGGATCAGTGGGAGACTGATTGGGGTTCAACTACAGTCCAGTCCGAAGTTAGCTTGGAGTATGATAGTGTCTGTAGTTGCTTAATACAGTGTGTGTTTAATCTGGACTAGGTCCCGGGGTTTTTCTGCATTTGCGATTTCCTCGTTAACAAAATTTCTGGTGTCTGTGTTATTTCAATTTCCGCATTATATTGCTTTATCTTTATAATTGAAATAATACAAGTTGTGCGTTTAGATCATCAATTAGAGTAATCCAACCTTTGGTTTTTGATTGTCATTAATTGATCCTTTGATATTGGTCTTTGGTACCATCCAAGTTATTCCTTGTATTTGATTAGTACTCGCAGTTTCTGTTTGAGGAAATCAAATCAAGAGAGGGAGATATAAACTCGTTGATGTACTTTTAATTGATTGAGTCTTGTTGATTCTCTTAAAAGTATATTCGAGTTTGTACGTACAGATTGCTAAGAGAAATATTGGGTGGTGTTGTTAGACCCCCGCTTTTTCAATTGGTATCAGAGCAGGCAAACACGTTCAAGACCTTACAAGTCTGTGTTTGTAGCGATCTGACTCTATGGACAGAGGTGTTATCTCTATTAACATAGCACCAGTCTTCGATGGATCTAATTACTTATGGTGGAAAATTGATATGCGAGCTTTTCTTCAAGCGCGTGATTTTCAATCATGGGTATATGTTGTTAATGGCTATGATGCTCCCGTTGTAGCAGTTGGAGATGTAAACGTTCCCAAGAATATTGGTGAATATAATCCTGCCGAGATACTTGCTGCAAAGCAAAATTCCGACGGTTTGAATTCCATCATACATGCCATTACCCCAAATCTTCAGCACCATGTGTCAAATTGCACTAGGTCTAAAGATGCTTGGGATATCTTAGAAACCGTATTTGAAGGAAACTCCAGTGAAAAGGAAGCTAGGCTTCAAAACCTTAATTCCGATTGGGAGAACCTTCGTATGGCAGATGAAGATACATTTGATGAGTTTAATCACAGAGTGTCTAAAATTGTTAATGAATCTTTTGCATTGGGTAAGACTTTTCCTGAAAAGGACATTGTGATAAAAATTCTCAAATCGCTGCCACCTAGATACGATTTTAAGAAGCATGCCATCGTTGAGGGAAATAACCTTGATAATATTTCCAGAAATACATTGGTTGGAAAGCTAAAGATCTTTGATCATGAGCATACATCCAAAATCGGAAAGGATGTTTCCTTTAAAGCACAGAAGAACACTAAGTTACTTGATAAAAGTAAAAGTGATTATGTCTCTGAGGATGATCAGTCTGAGGGTGATTTTTCGGATGAAGATCTTGACAAATCAGTCTCCTTGATCACAAGACAGTTTAGGGATCTTCTATTGAAGAGAAGTAAACGATTTTCAAGAGACAAATCTAGGTCGTTAGATAAATCTCACAATCGCGTTCCTCCTAAAAACAGGGGTGCTGACGAGGCTGATGACGAGGATATGCCACAGTGCTTTAAGTGTAAAGGTTTTGGTCATTTTGCAAACGAGTGCCCAAATCGTAGAAAATACACAGGGAACAAAGGTCTTGCTATAACACTTGATGAGATGTCTGGGATCTATGATTCTGATGAAGATAGGAAATCAAGTGTTGGCCTTCTATGTGAAAACATTGATTTTGATAATTATAGCAATAGATATATCAACCTTGATGGTTTCCGTGAAGAAGATAATCCAATCAAGCTGGAAGAATCAATTGACCCATCCTTTGGAAACTCTGGTTATAATGTTTCAGGATCTACTATGTATCTGGTTGCTTTCACACCACATATGCTTGAATACTATCCAAGTTTGACGTGCTCGTTTTGTTCTCAGAAGGGCCATGAACTATCAAGATGTTACAAGTACAAACATCAAGTGAGGCACGCCAACAAACTTCAACGAAGATCAAATCGATTGGCAAGGAAGCTTAAACTTGCTCAGAAGACTGATGAGGTATGTAGGATTTTATCTTCGTCTAAGAAGTTGGTTTCCAAAGACAAAATAAGACCATTAGAGAAGAAGGTATGGTCAAACTTTGATAGACAGAAGTCTGAGGATTCCTCTCAAGAGGAAAATGGTGGACAAATTGTTGTTCACCACAGCACAAATTAATTGTGTTGTTTGGTAAATCTTGTCTCATGTGCCTGATCAAAAAGAGATAAGATTGTGTACTGCTCAGGCTTTAGGAAAAGTTTTTTTTTTCTTAGGATTGTGTTTCCTGTCTATCAATTAAAGTAAAGGGTTATTATCGACAATTCTACTCTTTATAGGGTTTAGAATTGGGCGTCCACGAACCTGTTTAAAGGTTGCTAACCCTACATTCATTTTTCCTCACTGATATCTTTTATACTGCTTGATGAGATTGTGAATTCCACTCACAAAAACCAGTTGTTTATAACTGTTCTCTAAGCATCATGTCTTTGGATGGAAAATATGTCAATATGATTGTTAAGCCATCAATCAAGGAAAAAGAGAAATCTCCAGTAACTCCTTCCTTGAAAAGAAAGAGGAGGAATACAAGAAATCCAAGGTTTGTCCCTTCTTACTCTCAGAAGTTTTCCGATGTTCTCGATGAGTTGAAGGAAGTAAGAAAGGAGATTAGTGAAATAAAGGCTTGCGTTTTAAGATCTTTGGAAATTCAAAAGGCCCTGGTTCGACATCATCAGCCAAGACGGTTTGTTGATATTGACTCCTTCCTCCACGAACCTTATATTCTGATGGTTGTTGACGACAAGGAGTTCGGGAATGATAAGGAAATTCTCAAAGATATTGTTGCCTAATATGTCTTCTTTTTGGTTTAGTTGGAAGAATAACTAATGCTTGAATAACAATGATTTTGACTACACATAGCTATTATTTTTCATCTTCTTGTTCTTTTTTAGGTTTATTGGTTTAAATTCTAAAAATATTTGGAGGATGATGGTTTGCAGTATTTAATCTTTATAATTTGTTATATTGCAATTTGTTATGGGATATTGGTGTTTACGCCCGTGAACTATGTTGTCCCATATTTTGTCAAAAGTAAAGTCGTTCATGATCGGTATTCATGTATTAATTTAAGGATGAATAGCATATACACAATTTAAGCCTATATTGTCAATTCTTTGATGGAAGATAGGTTAAAATATTTTGTGTTCAAGGATTATGTCTATTAAATATCGTTATGCACATAGTGATGGAAGATAGAATGAATCCTTTTGTATTCCACAGTATTGATCTTCACTGATCCATATTTTATATAATACTGTGAGGCTCCGTAATGTGTCTTATGTTGAGCACGACACAACCAAGTTGATTAATTTTTGATTAACTTTGTTGGTTGTTCCGTAAGGTACTTTATGTTGAGCATTCTTGAACTAAATTAATCATCTTGTTTGGTTATTTAGTTATTGCTCCATTAATCTTTTTATGTCGAGCAAAACAATTGAAAATTAAATTGATTACTTTTGCAATTATTTTGGTTGTGTATTCCAATTAGATTAATTATGGGTTCTCTTGTAATTAAACTAGATGAGTATTTTCATACTCCGTAAGATTCCTCTTTTGTTGAGTATATGAACAACTATCCTATTCATTTTCTAATGGTTATGTTAATCGTATGCTCCGTAAGTTCTCTTATGTCGAGCATAATCAATTAAGTTGATCACTTCTGTGTTTAATTTGATTGCGTATTCCGATTAAATTAATCACGGGTTTACTTGTGATTAATTTGATTGAGTTTTTGGATATAGAAAATCATTCTCATGGTTTTTGGTGTCCAATCAAAATCCTTCTTTTCTTTTGAAATTAAGGTCGCTCTTGTTGTTCCCTTGGGAATGACATCAAATGGGGGAGAGTTCTTTTGAACTTGTGCTTAATGGTCATATCTTGAGGGGTGTGCGGCTGTGGAATTTTAAAGGGGTTATCTTGTATCTTTAAACTCCTTGATGAATGCTATTAGCTTCGGATATATGATTGCATCTAAATTAGATGGTATATATTTTCTTTTAGTCATGAAATGTCTCTTACGGAAATTTCATTATGATCCCGTTCTTGTACCTTTACCAATTTTATTGACAAAAAGGGGGAGAATTAGTATGTAGTTCACACTACAAATACATATGGTTTTCGGATAGTTATGTAAGGGGGAGTGATTTCCATGTGAGATGGAGTATTGACTAAGGGGGAGTGATACATATCACCATAGTATTATTGTTGAAGTTGTGATACAATTGGACTTTGACACTGTGTAATAATACCATGACACTGTATAACAATGATCGAGACTGATGCTTTCTCATTGTTATAGCTACAGATCTTTAACAATGGTGATGCTAAACTTCCAACCTTTGGGATCATTGGAGTACTTGGAAATGACGAAGATTTCGAGGAATGTTGAAGATTAGACATGTGGAATAGGAGCTACTAAAGTTTCTTTATCTTTTTTGTATTCCATATGTATTGATAGTTTTGTCACTAAAATTGACAAAGGGGGAGATTGTTAGAGCATTGCTCGGTCGAACTCGCATGCGTTCCTATCTCAAGCATGTTTGTCAATGTTAGTGATCAAAACTATAAGTCTTGATTTCTAGTCTACTATAGCTAAGTCTCGGACTAGGATAGAAAGTGTAGTTGAGCTCAAGGACTTCATGGCGATTCATATTACAAGAAGAAAAACTACTCAAGGAACCGGTGGAACTTCTCGACAAAAAGGTATGTGAAGACTTAAACTTATTTGTCACTCAAAAGTCTATCTACTCTATGTCCTACTTCTTGAGACAAAAAGTCGTATGTTATATATAGACTTAGATTATACACATTTGGTATTTCGATCCGAGTATACCTCGCCTATCTATATCTCGAAATATGTGTTGGTATGCGTTTTTCTTCGACCATGTTTATCTTTACCTAGTGACGAAAGTCATGATATGTTTCAATCACTTTGAAAATTGCTTTGACGAGAAATGGTTAGCAACTATATAACG
Organism: Papaver somniferum; assembly: GCF_003573695.1. Taxonomy (NCBI): domain Eukaryota; kingdom Viridiplantae; phylum Streptophyta; class Magnoliopsida; order Ranunculales; family Papaveraceae; genus Papaver; species Papaver somniferum. The sequence goes on along the minus strand of NC_039361.1, from coordinate 133,980,521 downwards.
TCCTCTAAGAATGTTTCAATGGTTGGAATGAGATTTTAGATTACATAACCAATGATGGACATAAGTATTGTTGTGGAAACACATATGTGCATAAGTCATATCCCTTGAACCAAAGTTTGCGAACTTTGTTGATCAAGATAAACCGGAAGAATGGCTTGTTACCAAGTCCGCGAACTCAGTCCGCGAACTGCCGAACTTCTCATCTCGAGAAATTCTGCTGGAGTTGACAAACTTGTTGCGTGAGTACCAGTCCGCGAACCGGTGGAAAGTCTTTGCCGAGATTTTCTGCTGGAGTTTGTAAACTTTGCCCGGTTGCTTAAGTCCGCGAACCTAGTGTGCGAATATAAGAAGGTTATATATCTGAAGATGATTTCTGAACTTAAACTTATAAAGACTAAGGAAAGCAATTTGCAAACTGTGGCTATAAAGTTCATGAACCAATTCGAGTGAATCAAATCATATTTGCTTCAATTGTGTCTTGTGTAGTACATAAGATTTCCTTGCAATTGAACAACTCTCTAACTAGTTCAATTGAGTCATTTGAACTAGTTATGGTGAAGAAGAATATGGTTGGTATGAAATGCTCATATGGCTAACCTTTTGGTTAACTATTGTTGAACCAACAATGTACACGTTTGGGTACGGTTAACAAACATAGAAGCGTGCATTTCATTTGTGTATAACAAGCTAAGTTTTTGTTCTAACGGTTGAGAAATATTATCTTGAATCTAAATCAGGTTTTCATCTAACGACGGATATTGTTTGCTTTGTGACCAAGGCGAAACCCTGATTTGAAAGACTATATAAAGGAGACATCTAGTATTGTGCAAAACTAATCCCCACACTTCACGTGTGATACTAGTTTGCGTGCTAGAGTCGTTTATCCTTTAACCTTTGGTTTTCTTCTTCTAAAACCAGGTTAAAGACTTAAAGACTTCATTGGGATTGTGAAGCCAGACCGATACTACTTTTATCGTAGTTGTGTGATCTGATCTTGCATCTTCTATCGTACGAGTACAATCAGATTGATTGTATTGAGATTAATATCTCCGATAGGCAAGATATAAAAAATAGTCACAAACATCTTCGTCTCATTGTTTGTGAATCCGCAACATCTTGTTTAGCAACCATACGATTAAGATTGTTGTCAGGTGATTGATAACTCTAGGTTGTTCTTCGGGAATATAAGACCGGATTATCAATTGGTTCCTGTTCACCTTGATTATTATCAAAAGACGGAACAAAACCTTTTAGGGTTTATCTGTGGGAGACATATTGATCCTTTGATAGACTTGTTTGTGCGAGACGGATTTATTTATTATCAAAGCCTGCGATTTTAGGTCGTAACAACTCTTAGTTGTGGGTGAGATCAGCTAAGGGAATCAAGTGCGCAGTATCCTGCTGGGATCATAGGCGTAGGGAGTACAACTTTACCTTGGATAAGTGGGAGACTGATTGGGGTTCAACTACAGTCCAGTCCGAAGTTAGCTTGGAGTAAGCTAGTGTCTGCAGCGGCTTAATACAGTGTGTGTTCAATATGGACTAGGTCCCTGGGGTTTTCTGCATTTGCGGTTTCCTCGTTAACAAAATTTCTGGTGTCTATGTTACTTCAATTTCCGCATTATATTGTTTTACCTTTATAATTGAAATAATACAGGTTGTGCGTTTAGATCATCAATTAGAGTAATCCAACCTTTGGTTGTTGATTGTTATTGATTGATCCTTGGTATTGGTCTTTGGTACCATCCAAGTTATTCCTTGTATTTGATTAGTACTCGTAGTTTCTATTTGAGGAAATCAAATCAAGAGAGAGATATAAACTCGTTGATGTACTTTTAGTTGATTGAGTCTTGTTGATTCTCTTAAAAGTATATTCGAGTTTTTCCATACAAATTCCTAAGAGAAATATTAGGTGGTGTTGTTAGACCCCCGCTTTTTCAAAGTGTACAAGAAAAATCACAAAGATCGGAAACCAAAAATAAAAGTCCTCAATCTTCAAAGTAACAGTTGCAAACAACTTGATTTCATTTTCATTAGAATTTAATTTTTTTTCTTTATTCCGAGATGAAACATGTCCAATCCAAAACTTTAGATGTGTTATATGTTTCTAATTTGGATCAGGTAGCTAATATCTTTGTGAAAGGATTGTATGGTCCCATATTTGGAAGTCCAGGCTCAACATTGTTGTTCCACCTAACTTGAGCTTATGGGGGGATATTTACACATGCTGATACAAGTAGGTAAGGTAGGTGAATATTTTCAATTATTATTAGTATTCGTATGCTTCGCACGAGTGTCTTGTTAGTTGTTAATTACTCTTAAAACTACATATACATTGTTGTCTTAACCTTATATTTTTTGTTATTTCACCATTTCTGGTTTTCACCATCAACATGTCTAGTGTTATCATGAAAGGTTGAGATAACAATGTATCTTACCGTCCATACTTATTTATTTATTAATTATTAGTTTATTATAAGAAAACAAATTACAAAAGTTGACGGGTACCTGGCTACAAGCTGAGCATCAAGATCCTTTTGGATAGCAATTCCAATTCTATGAAAAAGAAAACTACATATTCTAGAATGAGTATCATGACTATCAAGTCAATTTTTCAATCTCTTCAAAAAGGTTATAACGTCTTCTCTAAGATCCCCAAGTGTAATAAAGGCCAAGATACCAAAAGGTCCAAAACCATATCCATGCGCAGTATATTTGTCAATATATTTTTTGCGTTTACGTAGAATGGCATTGGTAATAGCACGACCAGGTGTAAAAGGGCTACTATCTGTGAAAGGTGAAACACCAGTGACATCAAAATACGTATCTTTTCTGTTCTCCAAATTGTAAACCAAAATGTCAGAAGGAAGCAATGCAGTGTAGTTATCAGACAAGAACCCCAAAGAAACCTCTTTCCTAGCAGCAACCTCGGCTTTATGACAAATATCTGCAAAGGCATATCTGACTAAGTCATGACGAAATTTAAATCCCACAGCATTGGTGCAGTGTAAGGCATGGTCACCATTACAGCTGGGACAAAGACTCCTTCTCAAATAAAGGGATACCAAGTATATAGAAGATAATATAACTAATTTTCCTAGCACCAACTTCCTGATTAAGCCCACTTATTAATATGACTAACAAGTAGTCTTGGGAATGCTTTGTTCTATTTCCATTGAAGTAAAGCCGAACCCCGTTAAGTCATCCGAAAAATTCTAAATAACTATTCTTAACAACGTCGAAGTATGGAGAAGACTAGCTTGGCTCCTGCGAAATTGGAACAACAAAGAATGACATGCACCAATCAACATGATTGATACATTGGATTCCAATCCATATAAAACAAAAAAATTCTACCATTGAATCTCTAGATTGGTATCACGAAAGGTTTGATATCCCTCTTTGTGAATCGTATAAATCAAGAACCAGATTTATTTTTTCTGACTCTTGGTCCATTTCAATTGATGTAAAATGCCAGCAAAGTCGCTCCACTTTATCAGCTGCTTAACTCACGAACTTCTACGTATATGTATGTTGCTTCTGAGCAGCATACGGTCCAGTGTAAGCATGATATATGCATAACATCGCTCCAGCGCACGATTGATATCTGCGAAATATATGTATGAAACATGATCATATGGAGGCTAGTGAAAACACTAGAGTGGCTGCTCGAGTAAAACAAAATAGGGTCACCAGTTAGTAAAATCGAAAACCCCATATCCAAAATATTTTTATAATGGCTAAACTATGCTTGTTTAATTAGTGGTAACTAATTAATTATCTAATAGATTAGATTAATAAAAAAAATTATAGTTAGTGAAGAAAAAACAGATTAATTGTGATGTTTTAGTGGGACGAAAAAGTTGAAGAAAAATCGAGAGATATTTGGGCAAAATGAGTAATATTGGTGAGAAATTTAAGGTGGGTGAATCCTTATATGATAGAGAAACTAAATTTTATATACCTCGTGATGGAGATCGTGATTCAACCAATTAAAGATTAAAAAATTTAGCTTTTCAGACCGGTTTACGATTTGGTTTTTTCTTTCGCGTCCAACCATAAAATTAATTTACAGTTAGGTGATGAGAAACTCCTAACCGTAACTGGGAAAATTGGGGAAAACTCAATCATAAACCAATTACGGTTGGGTTTTTGGTTTTCCGTAGCCAACTGTAACTTATTATATATGTCAATTTCTACATGTAACTTATTAGGTTTTGTCGAGACCCTTATATGCAACCCTATCGTAACTCATTATGTAGGTCAATTTTTGGTACCTCTGATTTCTACATGGGATCAACAAAAGTCTCTTCCTGTATAATGCATAGATATTAAGCAACAAGGAAAACTTATACTCCAGCATATCGATCATATTCGAAATGGTGGCATTATTGACAAATCAACACCTTTTAAAGAACAATATTTCTTCCCAATAAACTTTTCAATCAATAATAAAAATCAACAGGACAGAAATCCAAATAAAGGGAGTAAGTGGACTTACCACTATTCCTGGCTATGTTGTAAAAGGCTGCGCCTTTGGCGCTTAAGCTCCAAAGGCCCACTAAGTACATGCCCAGCGCCCAGGCGCCAAACTGTGACTAATTTTTTTTCTTCTTTTGTTCTGGGCGCCTTTGGCGCTTTTGGCGTCTAGGGAGCGCTTAAGCACTAACTTAAAACTCATCGCCTCGCCTCGTCCAACGCCTTTTACAACACAAATTCCTAGCAAGTTGGAGTGATCCAAGAACATGTGTATGCAAGGGCGTTCATCCCTAAGCAGTACCTTGAACTACAAATTTAGTCATCGTGATGGAGAAGAAGAACATATGAAAAACTTATAAGGAAATTAAGGACAAATAATTGTTATCTGGACGATAATCTACTAGTACATCAGCACCTACTATAAAGCTTGATCTCACACATATACACCTCTGAACTTTTATATGGTTAGTTAAAAATAAAGAAAACCAACCATAGCAAAATTACGGTTGGTTTATTTAAAATAAAACCTAACCATAAATCAATTTTAAAAAAATCCGAAAATGTTTTAAATCAGGAGTTTTTTTTTTATGGTTAAGTTTTATGAGAGTCGAACCCAATAATAAATCTATTTATGGTTACAAACCTAACAAGTTTGATTAGGATTAGGAATTTTTAGTTTCCTAATCGCAAGTTTATAGTTAGGAAACTAAGAACACCTAACCATAAGTGAATTTGTAGCCCTAGTTTTTGAATGATTTTTCGGGGACCATGAAATTTTTGAAGGGAACAATTCTTTTATTTTTTGTAGGTCATTATGAAGTAAAGTTCAACACCCCTTATCCTCATATTTTAGTTAATGCCAAAATATCCTTATAATATTTTAATTATTATTTTTTATTCATTTGTTTTAAATTTTAAAAAATTTAAATTAATTTCTTGGAATGTTTTTAAATTTTTTTATAAGGTTTTGCTAGGCTAATTTTTTTCGTAACCAAGTTCGACTAATTTTCTTTTTCTTAACCGAATTTAATGGAAGTAATTTAAAAGTAATTTGAAGAAAGTTCGTTTAGGAGAAAAATTTGCGACGTAACGAACTCAATATTTAGGTTTTTAAACAAAAGTGTGGTTAGGAGAAAAAAAATTTGGCGTACTCGAACTCAATATATAGGTTTTTAGAGAAAAGTTTGGTTAAAAAAAATTGCGACGTAACCGAACTCAATAATATGTTTTCAGGGAAAAGTTTAGGTAGGAGAAAAAAATTACGACATAACCGAACTCAACACATAGGTTTTTAGAGAAAAGTTTAGCTAAAAGAAAAAAAATCGACTTGACCGAACTCAACACTTTTTTTCTTCCAGGCTAAAGTTCGGTTAAGAGAAAAAAATCGACTTAACCGAACACAATAACTGGTGTTAGATACAAAAGTTCGCATACGAAGAGCAAATTGGCGTTCGTCTAGGAAAAAAAAACACTAACCGAACCAAACTGTACCTAATAAAAACATTAAAATAAAAACATATCAAAAATATTAAAAAATAATAATAATTAAGTAAAAGGACAATTTAGTCATTCTCACGAGAACATCCCTTATCATTAAACAACGGTTGGCCTAATAATTTAATGGTCCCCCGAAAAAGCATGGTCCACGAAAAGTCATTCTAGTATTCTCGCTGATTTCAACCAATAACCCATTTCAAGCACAAACAAAGAGGAAAGAAAGATGCGTGTCGAATCTAAAATAATTCAGTTGAAGAGGAGAAAAACATGTAGTTAGACAACGGTAATTGAGGTTTGTCGAAGTCGATGAAATGGTTTCCACAATCGGTCGAGGAGAGGAAGAGGAGAAAAAGAAGTGAAATAGAATTTAGTTTTTTGTTTTAGTTATTAGGTTTATATTTGATGGAGGGTAACTTTAGACATTTGATATTGTCTTAGGGCACCCCTGACCAACTAACTAGTCACTAAGAATCCTAGATAAGCCCCTCTAGTGTTTTGAGAATCCCCTATATGAGGTTTCATGTGTATATGCATGTTGCTTCTGAGCTTGTTCTTGTTTTGAACTTGGTATGCTATTTTAATTGTTGTCTGGAAACTGAGGTTCCTTTGCTTGTTTATGAATGTGTCTAACGGCATCCTTGCACAATTTCCTCTTTTCCCTTGATGAGACCTCTTCCTATCTTTGTACACTGGATTCTGGATAATTCCTTCTTTATTCTGCGACTCTTGTTCAAACTTATATTGCATGGCTAGACCACATACATGAATAAAAATACAACATTGCATTATCCTTGACAATGGAAGTAATTTTGCAAAGTCACAGTGGCTTATGATTGTGACCATTGTTGCACTGTTACAGTTGCAAGAAGATCACCTTAAAGGTAGATAAATCCTAAAATGGATAAAGAGGAAAATTTTGCAGATAGAATAAACAGGTCCCCTACTGAGAGGTAGCTAGCTACCTAGCGTTAGTGAAGGGTAACAATGCTTTCTTTCTAATGATCTCCTGAATCTGGCTCGATGTAAGAACTGCTGCATTGTTATCAAATTTTGCATTCTCCATCTGCTTGCGCAGCTGTCATGGAAAATAGCAGACGAAAACAAACGGAAATGAGAGAATAATCTTGAGGGGGAAAAGCCACCAAAAATATCCCCAAATAACAACTCCCTGACTTAAGAAAATAAGTAACAACGACAATGTATCATGGAGCGATAAAACTCAAATGTTTAAGAGCAGTACTTAAAGCGTACAGCTATGTTGAAAATAAAGTAATCCTGAGCTTAATTGTGTTGATTACCTTTTCAAGAATCTCAGACTGGTCGTCTGGGTGAAATTTGCGCATATGCTTCAGCATCTGTAATTGCTGCAGCAAATTGACATTTTCATTTCAGTATCTATGTTTGAGCAAATACAAACCTGGTGAAAAATCAACCTGTTCTTGTAGCTTGTGTTGGAAATGCATTTTCTCGGCCAATTCATCAGGTTCAAGCTCAGCTTCATCACAAACAATTTCTTCCCTATAATTTGATGGCATTAACAACCAACAGAAGCATTAGTTTCAATATAGAGGCATAAACACCAAAATGAATTGCATCTGGAGGAAAAGTTGATTTAGCACGAAACAAGCTCAAGTAGAGATATCTAGCTACAACTGTACATTAAAATAGAGTCATAGACTAATAAAGATATCTAGGCTATAGCTATTAATATCTTACAAACCTCACCAGAAAAAGGATTAAGCAAATCACCAAACAATCAAACAAGACGGTAATTGAATGTGAATTTAGGCAGCGAAATGTGCTAAAGATATGTTGGCTACATAAATATGCAGTATTCTTTTCATTTGGGTCATGTTTAACGAAGGGCACTGTGTATAAGATATAATGCAACCTTCAAAGTTCACCAACTACATGTCATTGATAACATAATTCAAAAACTAAAAAGGTGAGAAAAAGAAACTTACTTTGCAACAAAACCATAAAACTTGATCATCAAATCCTGGTCATTCTCATAAACATGGTTTACTTTTCCCAAACAAGCAATGCCAAACCTTGGATCTGAAGTTGCAAAAACCATGCAAAATAGAAGTTCAATTCCTCAAATCCATGCTGGATAAAAGATAGTATCTCTGAAACTATAATTCAACTCAGCACATTTAGTCTATGACATCAGAAACCAAAGGCGACTAAAAATTCTCACATATTCCACTAATAACAATTATATATTTTTTTATTTTGAAGCAACAGCCTTCAACAAGGCTAATGATCCCCCTCAACACTTGGCAGAAGCCAAATTGGAGGAACAGACCAGTACATAGAGGAATTGTTTGTTTTAGCCCGGAGTGCAAGCTCATGAGCAACAGAATTACAAGTCCTAAGGTTGAAAAGTAAACACACATCCGACTAATAAGAATCATATTCCATGATAATCATCGTTCAATCATTCACTTATAGTAAGGTTTGTCCAGAGTAAACTTATTCAGACAGTATTCTATGAACAAATAGGCAAATAAGCATGGAGTAACTCACCAACACCCATATCATTAAGTATTTCTTCTTGGATGGCTGTGGTAATAGCAACTGCTTCCTGCATAGATACCAGCAGTATAGACATTTCAATATACAAATCAACCCAAATTCTTATTATTTACACTAAAATGCTAAGTACACTAAAATGCAGTCACTCAGTAAACATGTAAGAAACACAAGAAAACCACCGCCACAGATTTGAAATACAATGCATTCCAGCAGCAACTGTGAAACCACCACCAGGGATGTATTTCTAATTTAAGTAATAATCCTGCCACTAAATATCATAAAAGGGAACAACGATGAAACCTGTTTATCTTTCACAGCATCTGAAATCCTTTTCTTCACATCTACAACAACAAAACCTAACCAAATTTACTTGAGAAATGAAAAAAAAAATCCACCATTATTAAGGGGTAAAATTGAGAAAACATAAATTACCAGGCTGGGATGTGAGATAAGAAAAACGACTGAACAAATAAATCAGCTGTTCTTTGCTTAACATTCCTCCATTCTGAACAACTTCACTTGTTCTTCCAGAATTCATCATCGTCACTGGTATGCGCACAATAGTCTCGCCGGCGTTGTATAACCAAGCAACAAGGAATAAGGTTCACAGACTCACAGTTTCTAATGTGCGCCTATATTCAGTGTACCACAAACTTTAAATCTTATCGCCGTTTACATAAAGGAGTGTTTGCTTTGAGTCTGATTCAGAAGCCAGATACGAGAAGATGCAATTTGAGTCATGAGAGTCAGACGAAAGATAATTACAAACTTAATTTTATTTAAAACTCAACCCGCAAACAGATAGCAATGTTGGAAAGGAAAAACTAAAAGTAGAAAAACATAAGCAACCATATGATCTAGTACTACCGACTTTACCTAAACATAAACCAACCCTAACCATTAAATAAAAATAAGATCAATTCCTTGACTTACGATATCAATACAATTAAAAATCTTCATCTAACTTAAATACATGAGTATCACCACCGTTGATATTCAAACTGGACATAACAGATGCCTTCTGATACTCTCCAACACGCTTCTCGAAGAAATTGGTCTTCCCTTGTAAAGAGATGAGTTCCATCCAATCGAACGGATTAGAAACGTTATATAGTTTGCTATATCCAAGGGCTTCGAGCAAGCGATCAGCAACAAATTCGATGTACTGACTCATCAAATCACCGTTCATTCCAACTAAAGCACAAGGCAAAGCATCACAAACGAACTCTCTTTCAATCACAACCGCATCTGCAATGATTCCTTTGACTTTCTCTTCACTTAACTTTTGTTTCAATAGCCCGTACAGCATACAAGCAAAATCACAGTGTAAACCTTCATCTCGCGAGATCAACTCGTTCGAGAAAGTTAAACCAGGCATTAAACCACGTTTCTTTAACCAAAATATCGCACAAAAACTACCTGAAAAGAAGATTCCTTCGACACAAGCAAAGGCTATGATTCGTTCTGCGAAAGTCTCTGAACCGTCGATCCATTTTAATGCCCAATCCGCCTTTCGCTTCACACAAGGAACGGTCTCAATTGCACGAAATAATCGATTCTTCTCGTTTGAATCTTTGATGTAAGATTCTAATAACAGACTGTACATCTCGGAATGAATGTTCTCGATGGCGATCTGAAAACCGTAAAAGGCTCGGGCTTCAGAGATTTGGACTTCTTTCATGAAACGGCCCGCCAGATTTTCAAGCACGATTCCATCTGAAGCAGCGAAGAAAGCAAGAACATGAGTAATGAAGTGACGCTCGTCTGGGGTTAAGGCTTCCCATTGACGCTGATCTTGTGATAGATCTACTTCTTCTGCTGTCCAGAATGATGCTTCTGCTTTTTTATACATTTCCCAGATTTGTGGATATTGAATTGGAAACATACAGAATCTGTCAGGGTTTGGGGTTAAGATTGGCTCTTCTATCATTGCAGGCATTTTGAAGAAGAAATTAGGGAGGGGATTTCTGAAAGAAAATTTTGGGGATTGAAGAAACTAGGGGTTTTTTTCTTAAAGGGAGGCGATGGGTTTGAAGATGATTTTGGGGATTAGGTTCTAGCGAGAGCATTTATAGGGAGAGGAGTGGTTGAGATTGAATTTCAAGAGGCGGGGGATTTAAAAAAATTGAAATGAAAAAGCTTGCGGGGGAATGAACAGGGTGTTTTGGTAAATTAGTCTGACAACTGTCCCTTTTCCTAGGTTTTGTATATCAAATAACCAAATTACCCATAAGATTCTTACTTGATTAGAATGAAATTAGGTAGGATGAGAACATTTTGGTCATTTCAGATGATTTGGTTGATTTTGAAATCTAAGATTCGAATATTTGAGCCCACTGTTAAGGAAAAATTTTAGGCGGGGATATTTTGATTGGCGCGAAAATCAAAATGTTTTTTTAATGAATTTTATAAGGAAACACTTCACGCGCCTAAAGAGTTGCATGTCATCCTTAGATCTGGACCGTTTATCGGATAGGGATGATGGGATTGTAATGAACACCAGTTTGGCGTGTGCTTTCACGTGATTCTGGAGGGTTGTAATCAGTCAAACTAGACCGTTGATTGATTCTGAGGAAAACAAAAGGTGATACTAATATCTAGATCTATGAGATAAGGTTGAATGGTAAGAAACGTACAAAGGAAGGTCGACACCAAACGGGTGTACGTGTAGGGTGTGAGGTACACACGAAGTTGTATATGATATCCATGTGTCTACATGTTAAGGTTAGGGTTCCAAAGTGGAATCTGTGGTGAATTGGCGACCATATTGCCATGCAGGCTTACGGCAAAAAGAGCTGGGTCCTGTACATTTGTACGAATGAAAATAAATAAATAAATAAGAGAATTAAAAATGAACCGAGAAAAAAATATAATTAACAGAAAATGGGTCATTTGACCAGAAACACTCAAAACCAGGTCAATATGGATGAGTAAGATTTTGTCTAGGTCAAATGAACGGGAAAATAAGTTAATTTGAAACTGATCATTATACCCTGATTCTTCTTTCTTCTACACATCACAAAGAAACTCGATATTATCTTGACTTTTCTCCGCCATCTCCAAAAACCATCGAAACCACTACTATCACGTCGACATCTTCTATTCTCCTCCATCTCGATGTTCTATTTCTTCACACCATTGATTACAATCACCACCACCACCATCATTAACTGTAATCAAAGCCGCCACCACCACCATCACCCATAGTAACTACAACCACCACCACCAACATTTACAACAACTATAACCAACTCCGTCGTCTTCCTCCACCTTCAAATTTGAATTCCCTAATTAATTTCATTAAATTTTCCCAAATTCATCATCATCTCATAATTCCGGAAAGCTAAATTAGGTTATAAATCGGCTAATTCACAAAATAGGGAATCGAAATATGGATTAGTTCTTGATAATCCACGTACGTCTCCTAACCCTAATTTTGTTTTAATTCTATTTTATGAACGAATTGCATTGGCATGTGCAAATCTAGCTTAAAACATGATTAAAATTGGTTTGGATTAAACTGGTTTCATATTGGTTTAACTTTTGTAAAATCCAGTTTAAAATTCATTGAATTTTGTTTGTATATAACTAGTTTCATCTGGGTTAAGCTTGTGTAAAATCTAGATTGAAATTGATTGAATTTTGTTTGTATGAAACTGGTTTCATCCTGTTTTGGATAGAGTTGGAATTTTTTTCATCAAAGTTTTAACATGGATGAAACTGGTTTTTTGGGTTGTATTTGGTGGGAAGGATGAAATCAGTTTCATCTAGTTTACACGTTGATATACCTTAATTTTTTTTCAGAATACTCAGGGTGAAACCAATTTCATCTAGTGTAGACTGTAATATAACTGTATTTTTCATCAAAATATACAGGATGAAACTAGTTTCATATAGTTTATACACTGATGTACCTTAAATTTCGTCATAATACTCAGGTAGAAACCAAATTCATCTATTTGTAGACTTTGATATAACTGTATTTTTGCAAAATATGCATGAGGAAACCAGTTTCATATAACTTACATATTGATATACCTTAATTTTGTCAGAATACTCAGGATGAAACCAATTTCATCTAGTTGTAGACTGTAGTATAATTGTATTTTCTTCAATGTATGTAGGAGGAAACCAATTTCATCTATTTGTAGACTATGATATAACTCTATTTTCATCAGAATATGCAGGATGAAATCAGTTTCATCGAGTTTTAAATTGCGATATACCTAGATTTTCATCACAATATGCACAATGAAACCAGGTACTTCCTGCAAATGAACCAAGCGCGCCAATACAACTTCTTAAGTACAAGATAAGATTAATAATATTGTATTTGTAGTTGTAGGAAATGTGTATAAATGAATGATTAAAATTGCTTCTCTACTAGCTCTTCGAGATAATTGTGATGATGTAAATTGTTTAGATTGCAACTTCTTGTGGTATGGATTGTTTGAGATGGATGACGGTGCTTTAGAGTAATAAATTGTTGATATATCTTGAGTAATAAATTTTTGGACATGAAGTAATGGTGGTCGTGGAAGCAGGTGGACTGTTGTTGGACATGAAAATGTCTCATCTTTTTGGCGTTTCATGATGTTTTTTTGCTGGGTTGTTATCTTCATATTGTTTTGCTTGCTCTACTTTCCATGTGAGATACTACTTTCTTGCTCATTGTGAATTTTAAAAATTTGACTTATTACGTTCGTGGCTTCTATTAAATTAATAAGGGTTTGGTGCAGGATGATATTGGGTGTGCGCCCTCTGTCTCAGCACATCCTTCTAGACCAGCTAGCCGTACTGCCTTTGATGATTGCCTTGACACATTAGGTTTTGCTGAAGCGCAGCTTGCACAGTTACATCGTGAACGGTTAGGTAAGTACTCATACCCGAGATGGGGAACTGCTAATTGAGTGTATTGTTGCTGCTAATTGACTCAGGTAAACAAGAAAGTGAATGTGGTTGTTTGCAGCAGCTTGGTGTTGTGAAGCTGTACTGGTTGGTCTGAGATGATGTCTCAAGTGGTTGCAGTTGAGCTGAACGATGCAGGGATGCTCCGGTGGTGTTGAGTTTGATTAGAGTACAGTTCGGCTGGGAACTACAAGCGCAAGGATGAGACGGTGTTTAATGTTAGCTGCAGATATTGTTTGTGTATGAATGCAGTTGTAGGTGGGAACTACAAGTGCAAGGATGAAATGTACTCAGTATGCTTGTATTTGAAAGAGAATGTGAGTTGCATGTTTACTACTGGTGTAGAGAAGTTCTGAAAATATGCCTCTGAGGAAAGAAACAAAAGGGTTTAAAAGGTTAAAGGGTATTTTAGGTGATTGGTATTTTTTTTGTTTTTTTTCTGGGTGAAATATCCAAAATGGATTATTGAAAAGTATTTTTTTGATTCCTGTCCATTTAAACAGTATCAAAACTTACCCGTCTGTTTCACCCAGGAATTATTGCTTTTAGTCTTTTTAACCAATTTTTCATATAATTAAAAGAGGTATAAGACCTGTTTGGATAGCACATCAGAAGTAGCTTTTCGATTTTTAGAAATCGAAAAGTCAGAAGTCAGTTTGGCTGTCAAATTTTAAAACGACTTCTAGAAGTTGAAAAGTTTACCTTTTATGAAGTAAAATAGTTTTGCTTCTGGTTTCTGCTTCTAACTTCGACTTCTGGAGAAGCAGAAGTCAGAAGCAGATTTGTATCCAAACGCGCTACTAGTCTTATGACCTTCCAATCCAACGACTTTCCAGTCTAACATTTAGATTGGCAGTCCACGTCCACTAGAATAACCCCTTAAGTCTTTTGTTAATTCTAATTTAGTATACTAGTCGCGGAACCAAACAGCGAGGCTACACTGAATCATTCAGCGACAACATTTTTCTAATTTCCGCTGAATGGAACAGCGCAAATACCGTGGAATATTCCACCCGGCGCTGAACAAACAACGAAAAGTTGATTTTTTTTTTCCGCGCGTAACCGTTCAGCGAAACTATCTCGCTACTAATTGGCATCGAGATATCTGGAGAGAGGAGGACAAGATAGGAATACAAATGCTTTTTCTCTAATCTAGAAGTCAAATCTAGCCCATAAGACTTAGCCTAAGGGTAAGTCCAGTAGGAGTTACGGCCGACCGATAGGAGGGCCCGAAGGAAATGAGTCCCTTTTATGACCACTTTTTTGTAAAATGAAGCCTAACGCAAATGTGCAATTTGAAAAAAAAGATTGGAAATAGTTAGTTATTAAAAAACAAAAAATGCCCCTCCCTTTTAGCCCAATTACTATAACTCCTTATGTATCATATTTTTTCAGGGGATAATTGGCAAGCAAACTAGAATATAATATATCCAAAAATCGGTGCCTTGGAATTTTACAAGTTTCATCCCGTTGGGTAGATTTTGAAGAGATCTACACAGTGAATACAAAGAACAATATCAAATTTAAAGTTTTTACGAAAAAATTGGAGGTGCTTATCCTTTTAGGCACAATTATGCAAACCACGTAAAGAATACATAACACATTATGCAGTCATATTTTGGTTTATGCATCAACTAATTTTCTTTTGCAACTAATAAAATGATGTATATGCCTAAATATATCATTCCAAAAAAAAGGATGTATAACGCGTTATGCAATCAGCGGTGTTTCGTTTTTCTTCGGTCGGCCCTCCCCACCATGGCAGGGTGTTCTAGTTAGATTTGTTATGTCACCTGAATGGGAAAATTGAATTTTGAACAGTGGGGAAAAGGGTTTAGGGTACCGAATAGATCCGACCGTCTATAACTTCCATGGCAACAATCAAATTCAAATGGCTACAATTTTTCTTCTATCATTCCCATTTAAACATTAAATGTAAGGCTAAAAAGCAAAGAATAATCTCAAAAAGATAAAAGTTAAGTGACAACAAATACATGAAATTTCTTCTTATTTTTTTCGAAGAAAAATGCTATATTAAAAAGAAGAAACCTTTACACAAAGCAAAGGGAGTTACACAATTATAAGTCTTTCAATTGCTCCAAATGAGAATGGAAAACACAAACTTAAAAATATCGGAATCAGAAGATCATACAACTACAAGTTATTTGATAAGATCAATAATCCAATTTGCCTCCTTCTATCTAGCTCCAAAAACTCTCACGTTCCATTCTTTCCGCGGTCTCCAACAAATTGCATAGTGGATAATAATACCCCATACTGATTAATCTCTACCTATCAAAACATTCGTAATCCAAGCTTCAAACAAATCAAGTAGAGCCTCGACATTGGCCACAAAATTCGGAAAGATTTAATGAAATAGTTCCATACCTCAAACGTACAGGACAATGCAAGAACATATGATCTGTTGTTTCTCTTTCGGAATTACAGAAAACACATAAATCACTTTCTATCTCCACTCCTCTATGCCTTAACATGTCGCTAATTTAAAGAAAATTGTGAAAAGAAGCCCAAATAATATAACTGACCTTCCGTGGAATGTTGTTCTTCCATAAATGCTTCACGAAACTGCAGGTCTCAAACTTTCCAGCTAGAGTCTCAGATCATTTCGCCGTACTAAAAATTCTCCTTAATAGACATCTCGTCTCCACTTTCTAAAAGATTTGGGATACGAACATCACGCCTGGGAAGATCTTGTTCAAGCTGTTCATTAGCATTTAAATATCTCTTAGAAACACATTGACATATGTTGCCTCTAACCATCTATTCTACAATGACATCTTTATCATTCACCACCTCAGACACCTCCAGAAAAATATCTTTCAAACATCTCTTGCACAATCTTCTTCCATAGGGTATTTTATCTTTTCGAATGCATCCATATCCATTTCACCGACAACGCCCGATTGATTGTCCTTAGGTTTCTCGCCTAGCCCCACATTATCCGTAGGCAAACAAATCTTTGTCCAAGCCACCCAAACTAACTTTCTTCGTCCTTCACTAGATCCCTATAAACTAACATTCCTTTCTCCACACTAACCGGTTAGTGAAAAAGAAACAAGTAATAAATTGGTAAAGTAGCAAGACAACTCTTAATAAGAACGAGTCTACCTGCTCTATTTAACTTCTTCTTCTTCCAAGTTGCCAAATTTTGCTCAATTCTTTCCAAAACATGCTCCCAAACTGAGGTACTACGCCAATTTGCCCCTATGGGCATACCGAGATAAGTAAAAGGAAGCTTCTCCTACTTGCAACCAATCTCTTTGGTTATTGAAAAGACGAGGGTACCCAAATATACCTCAATCTAAAACTTTTCCACCTATAAGTCCTTTCTCCGAAAGTGATTGTCTATGGACTAACTCGAGACAATACAACTAATCGGTTCACACTTCGTGTGATTGTCTATGGATACAAGATCGAGACAATACAACAACGAAGTATGATTACTTGATAATATGTTCGGACTTAACCAAACACAGTAGGATTGCTATCAAGTATTTAGGAATTAACGTTTGTGTATTTTACTTCTAATTATAATAAAACAATTATATTGTGGAAATAGAAAAGTAAAAGACACATAAAGATTTTGTTAACGAGGAAACCGAAAATACAGAAAAATCCCGGGACCTTGTCCAGAATTGAATACTCCCAGGATTGAGCCGCTATACATAATCTAAACCAACTTCGTATAGTTGAGACCAAGCAACTAAACCTATAGTTCACCTAGTTCCCTCAAATCCATGCGCCTCCAACTTGCAATAAGTCACGCACTTGGAACAATTCCTTTGGTTCGTATTCCAAATAGTAAAGGAACAACAAATCTGTTCGGTAACAACTCTTTTCAAACAACGTGATATGAGTTTGACAAAAGGCTCTTCAGTTTATCCCAATAAACTCCTTCGTCAGGTTCTTAGATCAATCTATTCAACAACCACCAAAGTAATTGTTTAGACTATGTAATCAATACTATTAACCACAAAGAAATGTATTGATGCTGATCTACTCAACTAATCAATCAAGGTTATCACAAAGATAAACCGATTATAGTTGTATCCCAAGCCGATCAAGTTTTCTGCACACCAAAGATTATGAACTCAAATAAGAAATCTTCTTTATCTTCAAATCTTCTTAGATCTTCAATAAACACCTGCACACAATCAACTTGAATCTCTTGTGATCAATCACATACAAAATGGATTCTGTTAACAATGAATTATCACAAGATGTCTTTAGATCTACAAACAGTTCTAAAGATCCCCGTCGATACTTCGATGTAGTTTGAGTGAATATTATATTAGAAGAGAAGATTCTCAAGCATAAACAAACTAGGTGCAATCAAATTTAAACAACCGTTAGTCAATCAAATCAATCGAAAACTAATAATAAACTGCAATTATCTAGTTTCCTACCAACGGTACTCGTAGAGCTTCCCAATCCAAAAGAAGTATTTAAAACGAGAAGTCGTAAGAGATTTCGCCTAATTAGGGTACTTTCCTCTCCGAATAGACGGGTCCACCAGTAACAACACAACTAGGTATTTTTGCTGGCTTTGAGGATCAGTTTGCTCGAAATGCAAACTTCAATATTTATAGACCAAGGAAGTTTGGACACTAAGGAATTTCCAAAACCGAATATTCTCAAAGATATGCAATAAACGCCAAAATCGGTTTTCATAATTCCTGGAAATACACTTGTCCAAATATTGATCGAAATCGCTGTAGAAAATCTCCACTTAATAAATGCACATTACCAATTTTTATTTTCTAAAGATATGAATTTAATTGCTGGAAATTAAAAGAATATAAAAACTAAAAACCTTAATTAAAAGATTCTAAATTTATTTCGATCCGGGATTCTCCTTTAGTTATTAAGGAATATCTTTGAACAATAAAAGATAAGAATTACTGCACATATTCAAAGTATGTCGATATCTTTACTTTGTAATCTTTTTCATATTTACAATCTTGGAACTGATTTGCCACACTTCCAAACGAGTTTAGAATTGGTTCATCTGACTTCGAAGAACTGTGTGATTGATTATCCTATCAAATCACCATTAATGGGTTTCATGGTTCTACAAAAACACAAAGCTTCGGTTTTACCTCCATGTGGGTACCAGGATCGGTCACACTAGCTTTCCAAAAATTGGTCGACTAGGTACTAGGATCGGTTACCACATAATTATGGTATTTACTTGTAATCGGTTGCACAAGTCATAGGATCGGTTACCAATTACTACGACTTGGTGTACCTCTTACAAGGATCGATTCCACATTCTAAGCTACGATAATGGATATCTTCACTGCACCATTTTTTCTGATTTCTGAAACTGAAGCGGGAACGAGTGAGCACATCATCCCAAATGGGGGATTAGTGGTTATCATTATAACTTTCGAGTAATCATTAACATGCATTGCAGTTATACTAAAGAAAAATGATAAACATCTTTTACACGCAACATAGAGCAGAAGATTGATTCAATTCATATCCCCAGATATTACGTCCATAGTGGTAATATCCGTGAAAGATCCACCTCCGGATGTGCTAGAGCATTGCTCGGTCGAACTCGCATGCGTTGCTATCTCAAGCATGTTTGTCAATGTTAGTGATCAAAACTATAAGTCTTGATTTCTAGTATATTATAGCTAAGTCTCGGAGTAGGATAAAAAGTGTAGTTGAGCTCAAGGACTTCATGGCGATTCATCATACAAGAAGAAGAACTACTCAAGGAACCGATGGAACTTCTCGATAAAAAGGTATGTGAAGACTTGAACTTATCTTTCACTCAAAAGTCTATCTACTCTATCTCCTACTCTTTGAGACAAGAACTCGTATGCTACATATATAGACTTGGATTATACACATTTGGTATTTCGAGCCGAGTATACCTCGCCTATCTATATCTCGAAATATGTGTTGGTATGCTTTTCACTTCGATCAAGTTTATCTTTACCATGTGACGAAGGTCATAATATGTTTCAATCATCTTGAAAATTGCTTTGACGAGAAATGGTGTAACCACTATATAAAATGATTAAATCTATCAGCTTGGACTCTAACAAGATTTAGAATCAATTCACTCTCTTCAGCTGTTTCCCGTTCATTAATAAAGATAAACTCTTTTCGGAATGACACATGTCAGTGTTTGTCAGTCTCGTCAGAACACAAGGTTCGTCTATATTCAGGATTGACGAATCTTTCTCTTTAATAGAATTTGACGAGACAGAACTTTTATTTCTGGTGACGCGTTTATCAGAGATACTACTCTTGTCCATAGAGTTAGATGGCTACAAACACAGACTTTTGAGGTCTTGAACGTGTTTGCCTGCTCTGATACCAATTGAAAAAGCGGGGGGTCTAACAACCACACCCAATATTTCGCTTAGCAATCTGTATGGACAAACTCCAATATACTTTCTAGAGAATCAACTAGACAGTCAGACTCAATCTAGATAAAAGTACATCAAAGAGTTTTATATCTCAATCTCGATTTGATTTATACTCAAGCAAATAGAAATCTGTGAGTCTTTATCAAAGAGAGATAACTTGGATGGTACCAAAGACCAATATCCAAGTGCCAATCAATTTAAATCAATAACCAAAGGTTGTACATTCTAATTGATTGAACCTAACACACAACCTGTGATATTTCAATTATAAAGATAACAATATAATGCGGAAATATAAATAACACAAACACCATAATTTTGTTAACGAGGAAACCGTAAATGCAGAAAAACCCCGGGACCTAGTCCAGATTGAACACACACTGTATTAAGCCGCTACAGACACTAGCATACTTCAAACTAACTTCGGTATGGACTGTAGTTGAACCTTAATAAATCTCACACTGATTCAAGGTACAGTTATGCTCCTACGTCTCTGATCCCAACATGATGCTACACACTTGATTCCCTTAGCTGATCTCACCCACAACTAAGAGTTTCTACGACCCAAAGTCGAAGACTTTAATAAACAAATATGTATCACACAGAAAAGTCTACAGTAATAGATAAATTGTCTCCCACAGAAATACCTACAATTTTTTGTTCCGTCTTTTGATAAATCAAGGTGAACATGAACCAATTGATAATCCGGACTTATATTTCCGAAGAACAGCCTAGTATTATCATTCACCTCACAAGACGCGGCGAAAGAAGATGTTGTGGAATCACAAACGATGAGACGAAGATGTTTGTGATTACTTTTTATATCTTGCTGTTGATGGTGGTTTTTAGCTTAGGGTTAAAATCATAAAACCTTACATCTGACATGACGTCACTACAACCACTAGCGCATTTATTGAATCATTCAACATACCTACGTAAGAATTACCAGGGTACCTTTTTTTTTATATACATGTGTCATGTTCCATGGCAGAACCCTTAGTATTGAGCGACATCATCTTCGTACATCCAAACCCTAATTCTCATGCTACCGCGCCAAGGCATGCCAACCATGCCAGCCTCACCACTGTGATGGCAAACCACACCAGCCACATCTCCGCGCCAATGCATTCCAACCATGCCAGTCGCACCACTATGCCAATGGAAAACCATGCCAGCCATGTCTACCGCGCCAAGGCATGCCAACCATGCTATCCACTCCATGCTCTAATGTCATGCCAAACCCTTGGCCCCACCATGCCAAGCCAACCACACCTTGCCTTGGCCCCAACCATGCTAGCCGCACCATGCGCCAATGACATGCCAAACCCTTGGCCCCACCATGCCAAGCCAACTGCGCCTTGCCTTGGCCCCAACCATGCTAGCCGCACCATGCGCCAATGGCATGCCAAACCCTTGGCCCCACCATGCCAAGCCAACCGCACCTTGCCTTGGCCCCAACCAGGCTATCCGCACCATGCGCCAATGGCATGCCAAACCCTTGGCCCCACCATTCCAAGCCAACCGCGCCTTGCCTTGGCCGCAACCATGCTATCTGCACCATGCGTCAATGGCATGCCAAACCCTTGGCCCCACCATGCCAAGCCAATTTCACCTTGCCTTGGCCCCACCATGCCAAGCCGTCCGTACCAAACCCTTGGCCCAACTATTCCAAGCCATCCGCGCCATTGGCCTTGGATCTACCATTCCGGCCTTCCCTATGCGGCTAGCAAAACGAAGGCGTGCGACGATCAACGGCCACCCTTCCATCCTAGATGCAAATCCTAGCCGTCCAAGGTCGCCAAACAACTCATGGTAACCTTTGGACCAAAACCCTGGTTTTGGCCACGCCAAGGCATGCGATGCCACATGTGCCAATGGCATGCCAACCACCTTGCCGCGCCACACCATGCCGGCCTTCCCGATGCGGCTACCAAAACGAAGGCATGCGACGATCAACGGCTACCCTTCCATCCTGGATACAAATCCTAGTCGTCCAAGGTCGCCAAACAACGCATGGTAACCTTTGTCCCCAAACCCTAGTTTTGGCCACGCCAAACCGCGCCAAGGCATGCCATGACACATGTTCCAATGGCATGCCAACCACCTTGCCGCGCCACACCATGCCGGCCTTCCCTATGCGGTTACCAAAACGAAGGCGTACGACAATCAACAGCCACCCTTCCATCCTAGATGCAAATCCTAGCCGTCCAAGTTCGCCAAACAATGCATGGTAACCTTTGGACCAAAACCCTAGTTTTGGCCACGCCAAACCGCGCCAAGGCATGCCATGCCACATGTGCCAATGGCATGCCAACCATCTTGTCGCTCCATACCATGCCGGCCTTCCCCATGCGGCTACCAAAACGAAGGCGTGCGACGATCAACGGCCACCCTTCCATCCTAGATGAAAATCCTAGCCGTCCAAGGTCGCCAGACAACGCATGGTAACCTTTGGCCCAAAACCCTAGTTTTGGCCACGCCAAACCGCGCCAAGGCATGCCATGCCGCATGTGCCAATGGCATGCCAACCACCTTGCCGCGCCATACCATGCCGGCCTTCCCTATGCGGATACCAAAACGAAGGCCTGCAACAATCAACGACCACTTTTTCATCTAAGATGCAGATCTTAGCCATCCAAGGTTACCAGCTAACGCATGGAAACCTTTGGCCCTAGTTTGGTTGCGCCTAACAAAGCCAAAACCCTAACTTTTGGCCGCGCCTAAACTGGGACATATTAAATCCGTACTGATCATACTTTCATTCCACTGGATACCAAACCAAAGGTTGCAATAATCAACGGCTACCTTCCTCTTAAGATGAAAAATCTCGACCGTTGAAGGTCACCACCGAGCCGGCAAGTCTCCCAAGCTCAACTTGCCAGAAAACAACAACATGCTACATGTTTTCCACGAAAACACTCGAGACATCAACACATGTCACAAACTTGGGTATGCTCATTGGGGTTGGTTTGGCGGTTTACAGCGTGCGGCGTACACTACGCTCGTTATTAGAAAGTGTCATAAGGATGAGGCGGTTAGTAAATATAGGGAGTAATGGTGAAACGCTTTATTTTATGGAACATCAATTCCAAGCGTTACCGGTTACCTCCTCCTCCCATTTACTCACCCATTTTCCATCTCTTAATGATACCAGAGTACGTTTCACTTCGACTTGTATAAATAGGAATTACCTATTTCCACCGAACAACAAGTTCTGGTCAGGAGCATACAACAATCTGGAAAATGTTTGCTAGCTTCCCATCAGTTAGGTTCCCACTTTCTGATACAAGTCACAAAACAACTACTCTTCCAGAATCAACTATTCTGGTCTCAGCACTCTCTTCGCTTTCCTCCCAAAAACCAACCATTCTCCTCCACTTTGTGACCGAAGCAAGTCTGGAACGACCATTTCTTGGTTTAGGCCGGACTTTTACAGATTGACCACTCGAATTTAAAGTACTCCCTTGCAGTACATTGTTTAGGGTTTAGATTTATTTCTCACCCATATCACACGAAATTACCGAAACCAGCAGAAACTGTTTTCACCCTCAAACAATTGGCGACCACAATGGGAGATTGGTCTTTCGGTTACAATGTCAATTTTCAATCCTCGATCTCAAACTTCGACCCAGACGTCAGGACGGTAGAGGCAAATGATCCGCTCATGGATCGAGGACTCAGCTACCAGACGGCCCGATACGATCCGCTCAGGGATCGACGACTCAGTTACCAGACGATTCGATTACCAGTCATGACACGGCAAGGGGCGACTGGGGACTTCCCAAAGGTTAAAAGCAAACGATCCGCCTAGGGATTGGCGACTCGATTATCAAGTGACTCAGGGACGGCTGGGGACTTTCCACAATTGCGGTGCTTCTCACAAAACTCGGACTTGCACCTGAATCATTTTTCGCTAGCAGATCCAAAAAACCGAGTAAGTCTTGCATATATAAAATACATGGTTTACTATTTCAAGTTTTCACGGGAATGATAAAACCGATATCCATGTTATGTTTCATCCCATGTCATCTACCGACACGCAACGTTCGCGGTTCCATATTTTCCCTGGGATGTTTGTGTCACTTACAATCATAACCAAAAACGGCATCATCCTAAAACAGTTCATCCTGAATAATAATCCAAAACCCTCATAGGTAACACTTGTCTATCAACCCAAAAATCCAGAAAATCAAAACCATAAAGCCAGGTGTTTCATTTGCCCTTCAAAAAAAAAAAAGAAACAGAAGACAGAAGACAGAAGTGCATTCAAAGGAAGCCATTCAACGGTGTTTTGCTCTTCTCGAAGAAGGCGTCCTTCGTCATTTGGAGGACCGCCTATTTCAGCTCCAACTCTTTGGACAGCCTTTCGACCTCCGCTTGTTGTTGTTTGACCACGTCCACAGAAGGACCTTCGGTCACCTTGGCCTGCAACTTTTGGATCTCAGAGAAAACCTAACGCCCGGTTCCTCGTGGAATCAGTCACCTACCCCTACGTACCTACTTTGCATAATAACAATTACCAATCACTATTCATGAGGTAGCCGACGCTAATACAGTGATATTCGAAGAGAAGAACAATATTTATACAGATTCATGGAAGGCATACCTATGGATAGGATTTTCCCCAAAACAAGAAAACAAATTGAAAGAGAAACGCTGGAGTACATAGATGGAATACGCTTGCCCACTTTATTGCTACCGCGCTACCGCTAACAGCAGGACGTGAGAACAAAGATACGAGATAAAAAGGAGAGCCAACCCCTTTCATACACATAACACTTTTAGAATTTGAATAAGGAAATGATTTCCTATTTGAGCTACGTATGGAAAGAGGCAACTGGGCCCGAAAGAACAAGTCCGCTCCACGCCAAGCCAACAACGTGCCAAGCCAACGCCATGCCAAGCCAACAGTCCGCACCATGCCCAGCCAACAGTCTGCACCATACCAAATCCAAGCCAGCGTCCACGCCAAGCCGGTGCCCCATTCCAAGCCGATCCAGCGCTAACATCTTGCATCTTTCCAGCGCCAGCAGCTTGCATCCTTCCAGCGCTAAAAGTTTGCATCTTTCCAGCGCCAGCAACTTGCATCCTTCTAGCGTTGCCTTTTAAAGGCCTAGTAGAAGGGAATCAACAATCGAATTTCACCACACGTAAAGATCAGGAACGACTTCTCCAAAATCGAAGCAAAGAAAATCAGCAACCCCCCTGAGTTCACAAAGACTCTCTTCTTGTCAGGAGCTGCATGATTTCCGGGGACTTCGCCCACAAAATCGTGCAGTCTATGATGAAACACTTATGTGAGATTCTGTAGGAGCAGCGTCAAGACATATTCGCAGCCCTCAACCGCACTGCATCAGGGAAGCAGCTGTTTCTAACCAGAGAAGTCGTTCCCAAACTCCAACCTTTCCTGGAAAGCACGATTGATAGATGGAACTGGGGACTCCTAACCATTGTTCGCTTGAAGGTTGTCCAGTTTGATAGCACACTGATTAATGTAGCCGCTCCGCTTCAACATTCGCTCCAACAGCCGCTTACTTCAACGTCCTCCAACAGCGGCTCCGCTTCAACGTTCGCTCCGACAGCTGCTCCGCTTCAACGCTCTTTCAAGAAGCCGCTCCGCTTCAGCGTTCTATCCATAAGCTTATCCAATTTCCGAAGCCGAAGCTTCATTGTTTGGTTCCTTAAGTTTCAACATCCTTTCCAAGAGCCGAAGCTGATTCAACGCCGTTTCTTCCTGCAAAGTGTCGTACCACCACGCTCCCCATGTCAAGGATCATGATCACATCTAGCCAACCTTCATAGTCATGACCTCCTTTTGATCCATCTCACCAAAACTCGTGATCATAGTCAGTTTGCCCGCTTACGCGTCCAGCCAATCCTTTTACTTCCATGGATGCCCATACAATTCCATCCAACCTACTTTGTTACCACGACAATGTAGTCTCTTTTTATTACATCTGCTACCAAGAACTGTTGCCGCTCATTTGTTGATACCAGACAGAGCTTCACCACAACAGTAATCACTACAAAAGTAACCTATACTCTTCCATATTTTAAGTTCCACATGGAAGAAGTAACAAAATCACCAGTACGAACGCACGGTGGTGATGTCTTTATCATGGTCCAACCACTGACCATACAAGATGGAAACATGTAAACCATACTTGGGGACTGAGGATAATACACGGAATCCCTTCACTGTCAAAGCTCAGAAGACACGTTCAACCAAAAGGTTATAGCCACAACAAGGTCATCTACTCTTCAAGGGTGCAGCGCAAGAAAATCATCACCTATCTGTCCAGAAGACGCCTTCAACACTTTACAAGGCCGCGGAGGATCTCAAGCCTACTCAGAGGAAAACAACTTCAGAAACTGAAAAAAATGGAACTGGGGACTGATAGGTGCCAAATATTGCATTATTTCTTATCATTTTATTGGCACTTATCCCATTTTGCATACCATTAATTAGCCTTTTACAATGAATTCTGTATTTTACTCTCTTCAAGGATAAATACTTAATATTGCTTAATTTTGCATTTTTAGGTACCAAATAAAGGCTAGATGAGTTGCGGAGCCAAAAGAGCAAAGACACGGGAAAAAGCCGGCAGAAACTCTAACGGAAAAGAAGTGCATAATGTGGTATGGAAGACTCAAGGATAGAAGTGGGCTTAAAAAGGAAGAAATTGTTCTTAAATAAGAAGTGGGCTCAAGATTGTCTAAGCCCAAACCCATTTCCTAAAGCCTAAAATCCAAACCCAAACCCGTTTTTCCCTTCAGCCGTCAGATTGGATCACTCCATACCTTTTCATCCTACGGATTCCCCTCACCAATCATCAAAACTTGATGTCCCGTCTAACACCTAAGCACCTAATACCTATACCCCCAAACAAACAACCCCTAGCCAAACCTAATCGAGTTCTTCTTCCCAATGTAGTTAATATCGGATACCGGTTTGTCTCGGCCGAGGACCGGTACACTGGGACAACATTGTATCGGGGAGATCTCGGTTTCAAATATCGGTGTAATATCGGTTCTAAATATATATATATATATATAATTTATATTGTTTCACAAAAAATTAGACAAGATAAAAATGTATCAATTTTAGAAAAACAAAACAAGTTCATTCAAAACATAAGAGCCGACATGTGAAGTTCAAATTGGGAAAAGGGGAGCAACTTCATAACTTTAAAGTTCACTATATAGAATGATAATTAAACAGGGACATTACATTTTTAATCAAATTCATTTGATTCATCATAGATATCATAATCTTCCGTAGCTCCATCATCTCCACCAAATAGTCCATAATTAGAGTCGCACATCAAATCATCAGTATCATATCCATCATATTAAGAACATAGGATTGGACAAGTAAAAGAATTTGTAGTACCTCAACAGGGACTTGCTAAACCACCTCCAAGTGAGCTACCAGCCCACATGATATACTCTTAAAGGATGGAAAAGTTGAATCTTAGTCAAAATGTGCTAGAAAGTGACTATCAATAACATAAGGCAGTAAAAGGATGTCACAATAATCAACTCTGCTAATCCCAAATCCTGAGTGAAACGAAAAATTGCTACTGCAGTGTGTAATGCCCAGTGTAAAGGAACAAAATCAAACCACAGAGAAGGAAATCTAAAGCAAAAATGTATCAAGATTTAACAAATAATTCATCAAAGAATAATTAGATACAAATCACGGCAAAAGAAGAAATTAACTATCAAAACCCTAACCTCTTGTTAACAGATCGACCATCAATTGAATCTCGCCATTGACATTAAGAAGAAAAAAAACGGCTGCCAAGAAGGGTTCTGAAGATTTTTCTGCCAAAAATTTCGATGAGATTTAGGGATTTTATCCTTCCCTTCATTTAAAATTCCTAAATTGACCTGACGTTCACAAAAAAATTCGAAACTGTCCCATATCGGGAAAACCGGACTGTATCGTTTCATATATATCGGCCGATATTATCGGCTAAATATCGTACCGCGATATTTGTGTTTTCGTTTCGCTCTAACACCGGTACACGAAATTCCGCCGATATTTCGGCCGGTACAAGCGAAATTGACTACATTGCTTCTTCCACCTTTTCCCCTCTCCACTGCTACACCCATGTCCGCCACCAACTCCGTCGTTCCCACCACCATAACTCCCACCAAAAGCCATCATGGCTTCCAACAACCAAAACCCATCACCCATATAACGTTCTATATCTTTCTCAACGACTAATTTCGCCTATTTTCACGCCACTGAACCCTAGGAGTGAAGTTGGTGAAATTGGTTGATGATCTAGACAAATTGGAGGCATGGGTAGCATCAGGAGAAGAAATAGAGGCATGTGTCGAAGCTCTCAAGTGTTTTCAGAGATTAGGTATGAATTAATTTCAATTTTTATGAAACCCTAAATTCACTGTTTTGGGGATTTTTGGGGGAGACTCATGTAAACTATAAATAGATGCTTTGGGTGTTTGTATTGGGAAGGCTTGGACGAGTCAAGTACCAAATACTTGAGTTCTCCATGTTGTTCACAACTGCTAGTAACATGCTAGGAGCTGTGTTCATGTTCTAAGCTTCATAGCTAGGGTTTAGATGAAACCCTTAACCTTAATTCTAGTCTGTTTATGTTAATTGCTTTTGTTCCTGCTATGCTTTACTGTCTAGGACAGATTTAACCTAGTGTTCAACATATTACTTTCACCTTGAATGTCAAGCATCCTAGGTAGTTAGAATTATTCTATGTTGTACTTCACTTGTATTCAATTGAATGTTATTGATCTTTGATTAGTTGTTCTTTAAGCAGACAATTAATGCTTTGACTTAATATATTAGTTGATGTTAAATTGTTCATCTAAGGAGCTAGAATAGTTGCAATAGATAAACATTCTAGTATAGGTTAAGTGGTGAATTCAAAAACCCTAGTTCCCTTTTATCAAGTCTTTATACCCTCAGTTCAACCATCTTTATTGTTGCTTCAACCCAAAACACTCTTCTGTCACTGTTTAGAGTCATACTTTAGTAGAGAACAAAAAAATAACATATTTTGCATCCTCCAAGTCCCAGTGGATTTCCCCTTACTTGCACACTAGCTGCTCTTGGCCTTGTGCACTTCCAAGTATCATTTGAACATAGTTTAGGATCTCTTTCTATACCTATCAAGTTCTTGGCGCCGCTGCCGGGGACTCGGTAGCGGTGCTGTGTTCTTTCTTTGTTTTTTTTCTTGCATTCTCATCCATCTTAGCTTCATTCTTGCATCTTACATGTTGTTCTTGCTGTCTTGTTCTTGCTTCTTGTACATGTTTACATCTTGCTGTTCTAATATTATACATTTGCATCTTTAGCTCAGTTTTTGCTGTTAGCATTCTAGTAGCATACTCTTCCTTCTTAACTTGCATAAAGCATTGCATTTCCTCTTACTTGTTGTTACATCTTGCAACCTCAGCTTGCATCCATCTTAGCTGTGCATCTCCTATCTTGTATTTGCACTCTTGCTTTCTTGCAGTTGCACTGACCTGCAGCCCTTGCTGCTGCTGCATTGCCCTGGTTCTGTTCCTGGTGCAGCTTGTCCTTGCTGATGCTGCTAGGCCCTTCCTTATTGAGCTACTGCTAGTAGTGTTGAGAAGCTTCTGGGCTAGAAGTCCTCTGCTGGGCTGTGCAAGCCTGTTGAGTTGTGGTCTTGTGAGCTGCTGGGCCTGTTGCTGAAGGGCTTGTGCTATTGAGCTGCTGCTGAGAACCATCAAAGCCCAACTGGGTTGCCCTCTAAAAAGGTAAGCCTGACCTTTTAGCTAATCCCAACTGGGCCTCATTAAAATTTATTGGGTTTGTAATTAAGTGTTTATATTTGGGCTTGTAATAATTTTTATTTTTATTTTTATTTTTTTCTGTGGGCTTGTAATTTAATTTAGACTGTGGGCTCTTAGCTTCAAATTTTTGAGCCCAATCCAACTTCACCCAACTAGGCCCAGCTCTCAAACAACCCAACTGGGCCTCATTTAAACCAAATTTCGGGCTCCTTTCCTTTTCATTAAAACCAAAATTTTGCTCTCAATTCAAAACCAAATTTTGAAACCCAACAAAACCAAACTTTCTAAAAACCCTTTTAAAACCAAATTGTGGGCTTTGTTTTCTCCATTATCTGTAGGCTTGTTATCTCATGATTAATTTGGGATATGATTGTAACCTTTAGAGACCAATCAAATAGACTAATTAGAGTCAATCCAGTAGACCCAATTGACATACCCACAACTTATGAGGAAAACACACCGGACCAACCTGAGACAATGGGAGAACCCCGTACTCTCAAGGATTTCATGTACCCCACAAGGGCAATCCGCCCTCCTGTATTGTTTTGCCAGAAGCTAATGGTCATTATGAGCTAAAATCAAGCACAATACAAATGCTTCCTGTGTTTAGAGGAGTCGACAATGAAAATCCTTACCATCACGTGAGAGAATTTGAGGAGATATGTGGAACTATACGTTTCACTCAAATGTCCGACGAGACCCTAAAGTTAAGGCTATTTCCTTTCTCTTTGAAGGAAAAAGCCAAGGCCTGGCTGTATGCTTTACAGCCACAATCCATCATGACATGGGACGACCTCACAAATGAGTTTTTCAAAAAATTCTTCCCAAATCACAAGACTGCGACAATTCGTCAAAGTCTGAATAACTTTGTGCAATTGGAGGGTGAAACCTTAGCTAGATACCTGGAGAGATTCAATGAATTAGTGCTCCAATGTCCCCACCATGGTTTTGAAAAATGGAGACTTGTACAAATTTTGTATGAGGGTCTAGATGTGTCCACCCGAACAACTGTAGAGTCAATGTGCAATGGGCTATTCGTAAACAAAACTGCTGATGTGTCTTGGGACTTCTTAATTGAAGTAGCTGAGAAGACTCAACAGTGGGAATCCATTCGTGAACCCAGGAAGACTACACCTGTAGCTAAGGTTCATAGGATTGAGTCAGATTTTGAGGGAAGTGCAAAAATCGCATCATTAGTTAGGAGAATATAAGAGTTAGAGATGCAGAAAAATATCAAACCTTCTAACACTACTCTCCGTGAACATGTCGAAATGTCCGTATGTACTGCTTGTCATGATCCCGACCATCAACTCAGTAACTGCCCAGATTTGCTTTCACTCCAGGAATCTAGGCTTGAGCAAGCACACGCTATGTTTCAAAATCAAGAGCATAACCCTATTCTAAGACCTACAATCCAGGATGGAGAAACCACCCAAATTTTTCATGGTCCAAAGGCCCTTCTCAAGGAGGACCATCTCAACCCAATCAATGCTATCAAAACAATCAAGGCTATCAATACCCTAGAAATCCTCAGCAGCAGTCGTACCCTCAATACACTGCTGAAAAGAAATTGTCTAGCATTGAAGAGAGTATCAATCAGTTGACCCAACATCTGCTGAAAAATGAGAAAGCGACTGATCAACGAGTCTCAGCTCTGGAACTACAGATAGGTCAAATTTGCGATACACTGAACACAAGAGAAAAGGGTAAACTTCCTAGCCAACCCCAACAAAATCCAAAGAGAATATTTCAAGCAGGCACATCATCTTGCGATGAAACCTCACCCGATCAATTCCATTCCATCACCACTCTCCGAAGTGGTAAGATTGTTGAGAACAATATAGGCATGCCACAAACAAATGAATCTGAGCCAAACTTAGCACTGCCTACACCACCAAAGGAAACCTCCAGTTTAGAAAAAGAGTCCGAGCACATTAGTGAAGCCTACAATCCCACTGCTGTGAATGTCCCTTTACCTCCTAATGCTCCTGTTGCTCCATATCCTCAGAGGTTAGTTCATCAACAGAAAAGCACCCACTACAATGAGATGTTAGAAATGTTCAAAAGAGTCAACATCAACATTCCTTTTCTTGAGGCAATTAAGCAAATCCCTGCATATGCCAAATTCCTCAAAGACTTGTGTACTCAAAAGCGCAAGCTTAATGTGCACAAACGTGCTTTCTTAGCTGAACAGGTGAGTTCCATCATTCTGAACAAAACTCCACCCAAGTTTAAGGACCCAGGTTGTCCAACAATTTCTTGCACTATAGGAAAACACACGGTCAATAGAGCTTTATTAGATCTAGGTGCAAGTGTGAACCTTCTGCCATATTCTGTTTATGAGCAGTTAGGTCTTGGAGAGTTGAAACCAACACCCATAACTCTCCAATTGGCAGACCGATCCGTCAAAGTTCCTCGTGGGGTGGTAGAAGATGTTTTGATTAAGGTTGAAAAATTCTACTTTCCTGTAGACTTCATTGTCTTAGACACTCAACCTGTACAAAACCCAGACTGTCACATTCCTGTCATTTTAGGACGTCCTTTCTTGGCAACGTCCAATGCGATCATCAATTGCCGTAATGGAGTGTTGAAACTGTCTTTTGGAAACATGACTGTAGAATTGAATGCGTTTAATGTTAGTCAACATGTGAGTCTTGATGATGAAGATGTACATGAGATTAATATGATGGAGAGTTTGATACAAGATTCACTGACTAGCATTTTATCAATAGATCCCTTGCAAGCATGTCTGGAAGAAGTTAACTTGGAGTTGTATGATGATGAATACATTGGTGAAGTCCAATCTTTGCTCGAATCTGTACCTCATATGGACATCACTGAATGGCAGACTAAAGTGGAACAACTCCCACTTTCTGAGAAGTCTGTTATATCTTCGGATGAGTCTCCTAAGGCCAAACAGGAATTGAAACCATTACCTGATACTTTGAAGTATGCATTTCTAGGTCCTTCTGATACCTTACCTGTTATCATTTCTTCACGATTAAACATAGAACAGGAAAACAAGCTTTTAGCAGTACTTAAGGAGCAGAAAGAAGCCTTAGGATGGACCATCTCAGATCTCAAAGGAATAAGTCCCACCATTTGCATGCACCACATTAATCTTGAAGAGAATGCCAAACCATCTAGGGAAATGCAAAGGAGACTTAATCCTAACATGAGAGATGTTGTTAAGAGTGAGATCTTGAAACTACTTGATGCGGGTATCATATATCCGATTTCAGATAGTAAATGGGTGAGTCCCATTCAAGTTGTGCCTAAGAAGTCAGGCATTACTGTAGTTCAGAACGAAAAGAATGAGTTAGTCCCTTCACGTACAACCACAGGATGGCGAGTATGTATCGACTACAGGAAGTTGAACACAGTAACAAGAAAAGATCACTTCCCCCTTCCCTTCATAGACCAAATGCTAGAACGTGTGTCTGGACACAGTCACTACTGTTTTCTAGATGGCTTTTCCGGTTATAACCAAATTCACATTGCACCGGAAGATCAGGAAAAAACTACATTCACGTGTCCATTTGGGACATTTGCCTTTAGACGTATGCCCTTCGGGCTGTGTAATGCACCTGCTACTTTTCAGCGTTGCATGATGAGCATGATGCATTTTTCAGACATGATAGATAGTTTTCTCGAGATCTTTATGGATGATTTCTCTGTGTTTGGTTCCTCTTTTGACGAATGTTTGGACCATCTTGTCCTTGTGTGTCTAGATGTAAACAAAGGAGTCTGATTTTAAATTGGGAAAAATGCCATTTTATGGTGAACTCCGGCATAGTTCTAGGACACATCGTCTCAGAAAAAGGAATTGAAGTAGATAAAGCTAAAGTCGACCTCATTCAACATTTACCACAACCCCACTCTGTGAAGGGGATTCGATCATTTCTAGGTCACGCTGGTTTTACCGGCGATTCATCAAAAACTTTAGCCAAATCTCAAGACCTCTGTGTAATCTACTTGCAAAAGATGTTGTCTTTAACTTCGATGCTGCTTGTGTGAAGGCGTGGGAAGAACTCAAGACTCTCCTTACCTCAGCTCCTATTGTCCAACCACCCGACTGGAAACTACCATTCGAACTCATGTGTGATGCCTCTGATTATGCCATTGGCGCTGTTTTAGGACAGCGCGTTGATAGACTACCATATGTGATATACTATGCTAGTAAAACTCTTAATGACGCTCAACTCAATTATTCGACTACCGAGAAGGAGTTACTTGCCGTGGTATTTGCATTAGACAAGTTTAGATCTTATTTGATAGGATCTAAGATCATCATATACACTGACCATGCGGCTTTGAGATTCCTTCTTTCTAAGAAGGATGCTAAAGCTCGCCTTATTCGATGGATACTCTTATTACAGGAATTCGACATCGAAATCCGTGATAAGAAAGGTTGTGAGAATGTGGTTGCTGATCACTTGTCCCGATTAACTAGTGAGTCTATTGATGAATCTGTGCTGATTAGAGAATCATTCCCTGATGAACAATTGATGTCTGTGTCAAACCTTCCTTGGTTTGCCGACATTTTTAACTACCTTGCTACAGGTAGAATGCCCTCACATTGGTCGAGACAAGACCGCTCCAAGTTCTTGGCTGAAGTTAAACATTTCCTTTGGGACGACCCATATTTATTTAAGTACTGCCGAGACCAAATCATTAGGAGATGTGTCCCCAACATTGAACAGAAATAAGTGATATCGTTCTGTCATGACCAAGCATGTGGAGGGCATTTCAGTGCCAAGAAAACTGCTGCAAAGATCTTGCAGTGTGGGTTTTACTTGCCATCGCTATTTAGAGACTGCCATGAGTATTGTATTGCTTGTGAGCGCTGTCAAAAGCTAGGAAGTATTTCGAGGAGAAACATGATGCCGTTGAATCCGATTTTGATCGTTGAGCTATTTGATGTGTGGGGGATTGACTTCATGGGTCGATTTCCTAATTCTGAAGGCAAATTATACATCCTAGTTGTTGTTGATTACATTTCTAAATGGGTTGAAGCTGTTGCAACCAAGACAAATGGCCACAAGGTGGTACTCTCATTTCTGAAGGAGAACATATTTTCACGTTTTGGTACCCCTAGAGCTATAATCAGTGACGGTGGTTCACATTTCTGTAACAAGTACTTTGAGTCTTTAGTACGCAAGTATGGCATAACTCACAAGGTTGCAACTCCGTACCATCCTCAGACGAGTCGACAAGTAGAAGTTTCTAATAGGGAGATTAAGCACATTCTGGAGAAGACGGTCAACCCGTCGAGAAAAGATTGGTCATTAAGACTGAATGATGCTTTGTGGGCCTATAAAACAGCTTATAAGACACCAATTGGCATGTCCCCTTATCGTTTGGTGTATGGAAATCCATGTCATCTACCTGTGGAATTAGAACATCGAGCTTACTGGGCTATCAAGAAACTTAACTTTTCTCTCGACAAGGCAGGTGCTCAATGGAAACTTCAACTCAATGAGTTAGAAGAATTGAGGAATGATGCTTATGACAG
This sequence comes from Papaver somniferum, assembly GCF_003573695.1. Classification (NCBI taxonomy): domain Eukaryota; kingdom Viridiplantae; phylum Streptophyta; class Magnoliopsida; order Ranunculales; family Papaveraceae; genus Papaver; species Papaver somniferum. Next base: position 133,945,373 of record NC_039361.1, on the reverse strand, counting down.
TGCCAGGCTGTATAAGCAAAAGATGAAGTTGTTTCATGATAAGCGTATTCTGCGCAAGTCATTCACACCGGGTCAGAAAGTTTTGTTATACGACTCTCGGTTGCATCTTTTTCCAGGAAAATTGCGGTCCAGATGGACCGGCCCGTTCCTAGTACGCACGGTATTCCCTCATGGAGCTGTGGAACTTGAAGATGTCTCCAACAAGAACATTTTCAAAGTGAACGGGCAAAGATTGAAACCGTTCCTTGAACCAATTCCACCTGACAGTGAGACAACCGATTTGGAGGATCCCGTCTATGTGGCCTGATTGGTCCACCCTTGTACATAAACCAGGTTGAACATTCCATTTTATTTACCCTTTTCTGTACAGTTCTTTCTTTTGCACTTTTTAAACATTGAGGACACTGTTTAATTTAGGTTTAGGGGTGATGATCAGTATATACCCTTATAACATGCTATAATTGAAAACATAACTCTTTCTTTTTGAAAAAAAAAGAAAAAAAAAAAGAAAAAAAAAAAGAAAAATGAAAAATCAAAATTAAAAAATGATAAAAAATGATAAAAAAACATAAAAATGGAGCTCATTTACCTTGAAATGTTGACTCTTGTGCATGTAGGTAAACATAAGGATTCTTAGTCTAGATATGTAAGCACCCTGATTCTAGCACAATTTACATCGTGATAAGAAACTTGCACACGCACGATCTACCAATACATGTATAGCCTAAACCTTTAGGTGTTCTATCGGAAGTTTTAGTTGCCAATCACTTTAGAATACTGAACGAGACTTGACTAGCTTGTTCTTTGGTTGGTTGGGATAGAAGGTGGAGGTTACATTAAGAAAAACAACCATTGAATTTAACTGGGTGCATCAAAAAGGGCTACCTCTTGCTAGAGTCATGTAATTTTTGTTTCTTGTTGTCTATGTATCAAAAGAGTTATTATGTTGTAAAAAAAAAATAAAAAAAATTGATGTATATATTCAGAAAAATATCAAAAAAAAAATAAAAAAAAATCAAGTATTTATCAATTCCATATGTGTCATGTAAAGAAAATAGTTCTCTCTTGTCCAAAAATAAAAGAGAGTAGTCAATGTAAATAAGAGTCATGTAAAGAGTCATTTTTTTTAGTGTATCAAGCAAGGAAGGGTGTATGCCATTGATGTATAACGCGAGTAATTGTGAAATACCTCCAACACATTCATAATTCTGGTAAAGCCGGACAGCTAGCTTGATTTCGACCTCGGTTCTTAGCCAAAAAACTATCTCTTGGTGATTAGTAGTCATAACTTCCGATCTTCCTTTACACATGTGTAGATACACTTTACACTCTTTTCACATGTATTTAGTTGTTATCAGTGCTAGGATTGTGCCTTTGATAGCTAGATTGACATCTCCATTTTGCTGTGAGCTTAAACTGTCTTGCACATGTCACATTTGATGGAATCTGAGCTTATATTTTGGCCTAGGACTTTGTGGGTATGTTCTAAGCAAACCCTCACGAGACTTCACTCGTCCACTAGGGACACGTAGTGGTTCAAAAGTCTTATTGCATTCGCTAAATGAAATCGAGAAACCAGCGACAGTGGTATAGTTAGGATTTCCTTAGTTTCTGTTTTACTTGAGGACAAGTAAAATTCAGGTTTAGGGGTATTTGATAGGTGCCAAATATTGCATTGTTTCTTATCATTTTATTGGCACTTATCCCATTTTGCATACCATTAATTAGCCTTTTACAATGAATTCTGTATTTTACTCTCCTCAAGGATAAATACTTAATATTGCTTAATTTTGCATTTTTAGGTACCAAATAAAGGCTAGATGAGTTGCGGAGCCAAAAGAGCAAAGAGACGGGAAAAAGCCGGCAGAAACTCTAGCGGAAAAGAAGTGCAGAATGTGGTATGGAAGACTCAAGGATAGAAGTGGGCTTAAAAAGGAAGAAATTGTTCTTAAAGAAGAAGTGGGCTCAAGATTGTCTAAGCCCAAACCCATTTCCTAAAGCCTAAAATCCAAACCCAAACCCGTTTTTCCCTTCAGCCGTCAGATTGGATCACTCCATCACCTTTTCATCCTACGGATTCCCCTCACCAATCATCAAAACTTGATGTCCCGTCTAACACCTAAGCACCTAATACCTATACCCCCCAAACAAACAACCCCTAGCCAAACCTAATCGAGTTCTTTTTCCACCTTTTCCCCTCTCCACTGCTACACCCATGTCCGTCACCAACTCCGTCGCTGCCAAAACCATAACTCCCACCAAAAGCCATCATAGCTTCCAACAACCAAAACCCATCACCCATATCACGTTCTATATCTTTCTCAATGACTAATTTCGCCTATTTTCACGCCACTGAACCCTAGGAGTGAAGTTGGTGAAATTGGTTGATGAGCTAGACAAATTGGAGGCATGGGTAGCATCAGGAGAAGAAATAGAGGCATGTGTCGAAGCTCTCAAGTGTTTTCAGAGATTAGGTATGAATTAATTTTTATGAAACCCTAAATTCACTGTTTTGGGGATTTTTGGGGGAAACTCATGTAAACTATAAATACATGCTTTGGGTGTTTGTATTGGGAAGGCTTGGACGAGTCAAGTACTAAATACTTGAGTTCTCAGTAAAAATTTCATCTTATTTTCTTGTCCTGTTTTTGGAGAATTCTCCATGTTGTTCACAACTGCTAATAACATGCTAGGAGCTGTGTTCATGTTCTAAGCGTCATAGATAGGGTTTAGATGAAACCCTTAACCTTAATTATAGGTTGTTTATGTTAATTGCTTTTGTTCCTGCTATGCTTTACTGTCTAGGACAAATTTAACCTAGTGTTCAACATATTACTTTCACCTTGAATGTCAAGCATCCTTGGTAGTTAGAATCATTCTTTGTTGTACTTCACTTGTATTCAATTGAATGTTATTGATCTGTGATTAGTTGTTCTTTAAACAGACAATTAATGCTCTGACTTAATATATTAGTTGATGTTAAATTGTTCATCTAAGGAGCTAGAATAGTTGCAATAGCTAAACATTCTAGTATAGGTTAAATGGTGAATTCAAAAACCCTAGTTCCCTTTTATCAAGTCTTTATACCCTCAGTTCAACCATCTTTATTGCTGTTTCAACCCAAAACACTCTTCTGTCACTGTTTAGAGTCATACTTTAGTAGAGAACAAAGAAATAACATATTTTGCATCCTCCAAGTCCCTGTGGACTTCCCCTTACTTGCACACTAGATGCTCTTGGCCTTGTGCACTTGCAAGTATCATTTGAACATAGTTTAGGATCTCTTTCTATACCTATCAGGGACTGCTCATCGCAGTCCATCCCAGCGACCATCAAAGACTCATAAGATAACTCCAGAGACGCGGATGAAACATTTTCTTGAAGAAACATAGGGAGCCGTGATAAACAACATAACTCTCTCATTCCTACCACTTCACTATCCAGGATATTTCATCATGTGATATTCTGATCACCCCAGCGTCACATCCATAAGAGTACGATAAGCTTATATCAAATCTCGTGGACGTGGATTCAAGGCGATGTAATGAAAGTAGGCTACACATGGGGACTACCAACATGGGACGCTTTCACTCCCTTCAACCAGGTTATTTCTGATTTCAACATCATCACTGTCGAAGTTTTACGAGCCGAAGGAATTTCTCAACATGAAGCCGTACATGTGCACCGAAGACTCCAAATGCACGCCATAAAGATACATTCACATATTCGGCCAAGCCATCGAATCTAACAGAAGCATAACTGGGGACTGCTCACCACATCCCATTCCACACGATAGTCCAAGATTCGGAAGATGGTTCGAAGTATGCCACTTGTAACTAAGTCCTTGAAGACTTGATAGTAGCACATCTCCAACGAAACGTCTCCCAACTCATCTATTTCATCCAGCGTCTCCGGAAGATTTCGACCAATACAAGCATCCACAACATATTGTCATCGCGATCATAGGGTCCAGGCACTGAACAACCTAAAATCCAGGATGGACCGGAAACGCAACCACATCCATCCGTCCCAAGAATGCAATGGAGTTTGATAAATTTTGGAATCCACTGGAGAGACACTGTAGACGAAAGCACGGATCCGCACGAGCAACAGAAAACAGAAGAAGGTCAACATCTCTTTTCATGCGGACGGAGTTTCTAGAGTTTGAAAAAAATAAAGATTCCTTCTTTCTCCATGAAACGGATGACTGGGCGCGACTATGCCACCTCGGGCCCGCAACATCCCTCATGAGTTCTTCCTGAATTTTACTGTCGAGCTTTTTTCACCTCCCGAACGATCTCAAAACCTAAATATTCCCGCATAGGGAGATAGGAAATTCTTTTCTGTTCAGAATGGAGGGTCGGACCGTAAAAATCCGAGTTCGTACGAGAATTATACAACGATTCTAGTATGGGGAGATAATTAGGGTTGCAGCATGCTAAAAACTGAAGCAAGTTGTTACCTTCTCGAAGCCAGTCGTCACCTTCCCAGGGAACTGAAGCAAGTTGTTATCTTCCTGAATCCAGTCGTCACCTTCCCAGGGAATTGAAGCAAGTTGTTACCTTCCCGAAGCCCTCGTCACCTTCCCAGGGAACTGAAGAAAGTTGTTATCTTCCCGAAGCCAGTCGTTACCTTCCCAGGGAACTGAAACAAGTTGTTGTCTTCCCAAAGTGGTCATCTACGGAACTAAAGAAAGCTGCCATCATTCCACGGGCCCGCAATTCTTCTTGAATTTTATTGTCGATCTGTTTTCACCTCTCTAACGAGCTCAAAACCTAAATATTCTCGCGAAAGTAGATAGGGAATTCTTTTCCGTTCAGAATGGAGGGGCGGACCGTCAAAATCCGAGTTCGTACGAGAATTCTACAGCGATTCTAGTAAAGGGCGCTAATGAGGGTTTCGGCATGCCAAACCCTAATTCAGACAAAGTTGCCATCATCCCATGAAACTGAAGCCGGTCGTCATCCTTCCATGGAACTGAAGCCAGCCGCCATCCTTCCAAGGAACTCAAGCTAGCTCCAATCCAAGCCGAGCAACGCAAGCAGCTCCATTTCAAGACGACCAATGCTGACGGCTCCCATTCCAAGCTGACCAACGCCTGTGGCTCCCATTCCAAGCCGACCAACGCCTGCGGCTCCAATTCCAAGCCAACCAATACCTGCGGCTCCCATTCCAAGCCGACCAACGCCAGCGGCTCCGCTCAAGCCGCACCAACACCGACAACTCGCTAATCCAGCACCTCCGAGTTCCCTAGCCCATCCAAGATGACGCATGATCAATCCAAGCCCACAGTATGCATCTCAACCAGCAATCGCCTCTACCATTTCAAGGTCTAGCCAGCAACACCACGAGTAGAATTTACGCAAGGCCGCAAACACAAGAATCACGAATTCTCCTTACCTCTCGAAAAAGGTTAGTCGGGTCTTCCTGACTATCTTTTCATGACTTTCTATTTCGATTTTGTCCTGGCCTGTCACCATCTTATGCTTACCTCGCAACAATGCTCCTGTTCCGAGCTAAGCAGGGGACTTAATGTTGATGGTGGTTTTTAGCTTAGGGTTAAAATCGTAAAACCTTACATCTGACATGATGTCACTACAACCACTAGTGCATTTATTGAATCATTCAACATACCTACGTAAGAATTACCAGGGTACCTTTTTTTTATATACATGTGACATGTTCGGCAGAACCCTTAGTATTGACCGATATCATCTTCGTACATACCAAACCCTAATTCTCATGCTACCGCGCCAAGGCATGCCAACCATGCTTGCCGCAGCACTGTGCCAATGGCAAACCATTCCAGCCACATCTCCGCGGCAAGGCATGCCAACCATGCCAGCCGCACCACTGTTCCAATGGAAAACCACACCAGCCACATCTCCGCGCCAAGGCATGCCAACCATGCCAGCCGCACCACTATGCCAATGGCAAACCATGCCAGCCACGTCTACCGCTCCAAGGCATGCCAACCATGCTAGCCTCACCATGCGCCAATGGCATGCCAAACCCTTGGCCCCACCATGCCAAGCCAACCGCACCTTGCCTTGGCCCCAACCATGTTAGCCACACCATGCGCCAATGGCATGCCAAACCCTCGACCCCACCTTGCCAAGCCAATCGCGCCTTGCCTTGGCCTCAACCATGTTATCCACACCATGCGCCAATGGCATGCCAAACCCTTGGCCCAACCATTCCAAGCCAACTGCACCTTTCCTTGGCCCCAACCATGCTAGTCGCACCATGCGCCAATGGCATGCAAACCCTTGACCCCATCATGCCAAGCCAACCGCGCCTTGCCTTGGCCCTAACCATGCTAACCGCACCATGCGCCAATGGCATGACAAACCCTTGGTCCCACCATGCCAAGCCAACCGCACCTTGCCTTGGCCCCACCATGCCAAGCCGTCCGTACCAAACCCTTGGCCCCACTATGCCAAACCATCCGCGCCATTGGCCTTGACCCCACCATGCCGGCCTTTCTTATGCGGCTACCAAAACGAAGGCGTGCGACGATCAACGACCACCTTTCCATCTTAGATGCAAATCCTAGCCGTCCAAGGTCTCCAAACAACGCATGGTAACCTTTGGCCCAAAACCCTAGTTTTGGCCACGCCAAACCGCGCCAAGGCATGCCATGCCACATGTGCCAATGGCATGCCAACCACCTTGTCGCGCCATACCATGCTGGCCTTCCCCATGTGGCTACCAAAACGAAGGCGCGCGACGATCAACTGCCACCCTTCCATCCTGGATGCAAATCCTAGCCGTCCAAGGTCGCCAAACAACGCATGGTAACCTTTGGACCAAAACCCTAGTTTTGACCACGCAAAACCGCGCGAAGGCATGCCATGCCACATGTGCCAATGGCATGCCAACCACCTTGCCGTGCCACACCATGCCGGCCTTCCCTATGCGTCTATCAAAACGAAGGCGTGCGATGATAAACGGCCATCCTTCCATCCTATATGCAAATCCTAGCCGTCCAAGTTCGCCAAACAACGCATAGTAACCTTTGGCCCAAAACCCTAGTTTTGGCCACGCCAAACCGAGCCAATGCATGCCATGCCACATGTGCCAATGGCATGCCAACCACCTTGCCGCGCCATACCATGCCAGCCTTCTCCATGCGGCTACCAAAACGAAGGCGTGCGACTATCTACGGCCACCCTTCCATCCTAGATGCAAATCCTAGCCGTCCAAGGTCGCCAAACAACGCATGGTAATCTTTGGCCCAAAACCCTAGTTTTGGCCACGCCAAACCGCGCCAAGGAATGCCATGCCACATGTGCCAATGGCATGCCAACAACCTTGCCGCGCCATACCATGCCGGCCTTCCCTATGCGACTACCAAAATAAAGACCTGTAACAATCAACGACCACTTTTTCATCTAAGATGCAGATCTTAGCCGTCCAAGGTTACCAGCTAACGCATGGAAACCTTTGGCCCTAGTTTGGTCGCGCCTAAACAAAACCAAAACCCTAACTTTTGGCCGCGCCTAAACTGGGACATATTAAAGCCATACTGATCATACTTTCATGCCAATGGCTACCAAACGAAAGGTTGCAATAATCAACGACTACCTTCCTTTTAAGATGCAAAATCTCGACCGTTGAAGGTCACCACCGAGCCGGCAAGTCTCCCAAGCTCAACTTTCCAAACAACAACAACATGCTACATGTTTTCCATAAAAACACTCGAGACATCAACACATGTCACAAATTGAGGGATGCTCATTGGGTATTAGTTTTGGCGGTTTACAGCGTGCGGCGTACACTACGCCCGTTATTAGAAAGTTTCATAAGGATGAGGCGGTTAGTAAATACAAGGAGTAATGGTGAAACGCTTTCTTTTATGAAACATCAATTCCAAGCGTTACCAGTTACCACCTCCTCTCATTTACTCACGCGTTTTCCATTTCTTAATGAGACCAGAGTACGTTTCACTTCAACTTGTATTAATATGCATTACCTATTTCCACTGAACAACAAGTTCTAGTCAGGAGCATACAACAATCAGAAAAAGTTTGCTATCTTTCCCATCTGTTAGCTTCCCACTTTCTGATACAAGTCACAAAACAACTACTCTTTCAGAATCAACTATTCTGGTCTCAACACTCTCTTCGCTTCCCTCCCAAAACCAACCTTTGTCCTCCACTTTGTGACCGAAGCAAGTCTGGAACGGCCATTTCTTGGTTTAGGCCGGACTTGTACAGATTGATCTCTCGAATCTAAAGTACTTCTTTGCAGTACATTGTTTAGGGTTTAGATTTGTTTCTCATCCACATCACACGAAATTACCGAAATCAGCAGAATCTGTTTTCACCCTCAAACACTTGCCTATCAGAGATATTAATCTCAAGCCAATCCTTGAAATTGTACTCGTACGATAGAATATGCAAGATAAGATCACACAACTACTAGAAAATATTATCGGTCTGGCTTCACAATCCCAATGAAGTCTTTAAGTCGTTAACCTGGTTTAGAAGAAGAAACCAAAGTTTAAAGGAGAATCGACTCTATCTATGCAACTAGTATCACACAGAAGGTGTGGGGATTAAGTTTCCCAGTTGCTAGAGTTCTCCTTTATATATCCTTTCAAATCAGGGTTTGCAATCAATGTTAGCTTGGTAACAAAGCATTCAATATTCATCGTTAGATGAAAACCTGATTAAGATTCAAGCTAATATATTTCAACTGTTAGATCGAAAAATCTAGATTGTTACACACAAATGAAATGTACGATTTTAGGTTTGTATAACCGTACCCAAACATGTACATTTGTTGGTTCAATAGTAGTTAACCAAATGGTTAGCTATATGAGCACTTTCATATCAACCAATCTCTTTTTCACCATAACTAGTTCAAATGACTCAAATGAACTAGTTAGACAGTTATTCAATTGCAAGGAAATCTCATGTAACTAAACAAGACATAATTGAAGCAAAAACGATTTGATTCACTCGAATCGTTTATGAACTTTATATCCACGATTTTCAAACTGGCATTCCTTAGTTTATATAAACATGAGTTCACGAAAAATCGTCTTTAGATATAACCTAACTCAAGTTCGCGGACTGGGTTCGCGGACTTAAGTTCCCGGAAAGAGTTCTCAAACTCTAGCAGATTTTCTCGGGTCGAGAACTTCCACCAGTTCGCAGACTGGGTTCGCGGACTGAGTTCACGGCTCTTGTTCCGGTTCTCTTGATCAACAAAGTTCACAAACTTCGGTTCAAGGAATAAGGATTTAAACATATATTTGTTTCCACAACAATGCTTATATCCACCATTGGTTATATAATCTAAACTCTCATTTCAATCATTGAAACATTCTTCTATAATGTTATAATAGTCGTTAGACATAAAGAATCGACTATCGTCATCAAAGCCATTTTCAAAGTGATTGAAACATAACATGACTTTCGTCACTAGGTAAAGATAAGTTTGGCCAAAGCAAAATCTTACCAACACATATTTCGAGAAATAGATAGGCGAGATAAACTCGGCTCGAAATAGCAAATGTGTATAATCAAAGTCTATACAGCACAACGACTTTTGTCTCAAGATATGAGTTAGAGTAGATAGACTTTTGAGTGATAGATAAGTTCAATTCTCCAATACCTTTTAGTCGATGAATATCCACCAGTTCCTTGAGTAGTCATTCATTTTGTATGATGATCGCTATGGATTTCTTGATCTCAACTACACTTTCTATCCTAGTCCGAGACCTTAGCTATAGAAATCAAGACTTATAGTTTTGATCACTAACATTGAAAAACATGCTTGAGATAGCAACGCATGCGAGGTCGACCGATCAATGCTCTAGCACCAAAGATCAACATCCAAGAATCAATCAAGCCGTATCCAACAATTGTGATGGACTTATCTACTTGAATTGATTTTAACGTACTACCTGTGATATTTTAATTAAAAAGATAAAAAAAATATAATGCGGAAAAAGAATAACACAAACGCTAGAAATTTTGTTAACGAGGAAACCGCAAATGCAGAAAAACCCCGAGACCTAGTCCAGACTTGAACACCAAACTTTATTAAGCCGCTACAAGCACTAGCCTACTATCAGAACATCGTACTGGAATGTATTTGAGACCGAGTTAAATCGTTACAACAATTAATTTACAGTAGCGCTCCTTATGCCTCTTAAATCCCAGTAGACCTCCGCGCAATTGATTCCCTTAGCTGACGTCCTTTACAACCTAAGAGTTACTTCAACTTAATTGAAGACTGTAAACCAATCTGCCTCCCACAGATAAGCTTATATGTGATTTCTGTTATATTCAAAGATTAAGGTGAGGTAGGAAATCGATAGCAATAGACAAAGTCTAGATAACTTAAAAATCTGGTCTCATGACTCCCAAAAAGCATCCTAGATTATTATTCACCTCACAAGTTGAAACTTGTGGTATCACAAAGTCTAAGACGAAGATACTTTGTGATTTTTATCTATTTTGTTTATTAGAGCAAGCTCAACAAAACAAAATCAGGATACATGAACTATGAAGATAAAGATAGTTGGACATGGATTCACGAATCCCTAGATGAAGTTATTTAGTCGTTAAACCTTAGAAGGGTTTTAAGAAGAGGACGTCTCTAGTTTTACAAGTAGGACACACAAAAATAGTGTCAGGGATTCATAGTTCCCAGTTGTTTGAGGTTCTCCTTATATATATTTTCAAGATCAAGGTTGCTTTAGGTTTAAGCTAAGATAGCTTTGGAAACAAGCAATCAATAATCACTGTTAGATGAAAAAATTGACTTAAGATTATCATAACATAATATACACTCTGCTTAGGATGAACCGTAACCGAACCGGATAATTATGACATGTTCTTGAAGGTTAGCCTAAACTAGCCAATTGAACAATAAGCTTAATCATTTTTATATAACACTTAAAGACTTTTCTTGAATCACATATATGATAAAAAAAATCTAGATAGTGTTTTTAAAAGAGTTGTTCAAATACCGATTATCTCATAGAAATAATTCCGATGTATCTTAAAATATTCCACAAGGTAAGTACGTGTGTTGTACCTGTTTGTGAATATTCTTGTCATAGTACGTGTACCGTGTATGGATATCCTTAAGACAAAAACAAGTTCAGGAACTCATATATCTTTAAGATATGCGTACCTTTCCGGTTTGCATACTAGGTATGCGTACCTTTCCTGGTTCACGATCAACAGACTTTTACGATATAGATACCGGGTATGAATACCAAAAAGTCGCTGCCGAACTATAGCTACGTCGTTAACTGTACTGGGTACATATACTGTGGTTGTTGACTTATAACAGTTCTCCCAATATGCGAACTGGTATGCATACTGTCCTGTATCCAGATTAACAGTAGTTATATCTCTCTCTAATAATCAATATGAAACATTCCCGAATAAAATTAATGACACATATCACTGTTGCAGGATATTTTTAAATGATTAAATCTTGAATCATGATTAGGTTATAAACAATAAACTATTCTAAACCAAATTCATCAAGTATGAATAAATGTTCTTAAGCTTAGTAATATTTCGAGAATGATATTCAAGATAAACTTGACTCGAAATTTATGTTATGCATGTAATGTCTAATTTAGTCACATGACAATGTCTCAAAGATAGAAAGCTGAAAACTTGAGATATATGTGGTTCAATCTTCAGTTACCTTTTGATGTTAACGTTCTCCAAAGATCCTGTCGAAGTTCGCCTTCAAACGGTAGAACGCAGTGATATCCAAATCTCAACTACACACTTCTATCTTAGTCCAAGACTGACTAAATGTAGACTAGAAATAAAGGTATGGTTTTGAAAACTAAATTTTACAACAAGCTTGAGATAGCAACACTTGTGAGTTCGACCGAGCAATGCTCTAATAGATATCATTTTTTATTTTTTTCACGTCCCTTGCATAAATTGTAGTTCATTTTTTCTTACCCGTAAATCCCTAGAAGGGGGTCTTGTCAAAAATAGAATGAACCGAAATCCCACGGTCTTATAAAACCTGGCTAGTTTGGGGCCTATGTGAGTTATTTGGGGCCTATCAAAACTTTTGCTCCCAACTAGAAGGGTGTTATGGGGTGTTTACTTTGGATGAAACTATGAATTTACCCTTCAATAAATCTTAATACTATCAATTTGCCCTGACCAAATCTAATAATATAACCTACACTAAATTAATTTCATTTTTATTCTTCCATCAACCGATTCTTCTTCTCTCTCTTTTTCTCATTTTCAAACGAAAACATCGTCGATTATCGGTGATTCAAAGAACGATTAATTTTTTTTTCTTCTATAAAATGTCGTAACGGCCACCAATGAAGCAAGCCACTAACATGAATTATCCTAGTTTGGAATATCCAGGAATTGGTAAATCGATTCGACATAAACAATTATCGCCGCAAGCGATTAAGGAAGACGATTAATCCGTTTTTAAAACTACAATCAGAAGAAATGGCTCGAAACAGGTGCTTTTATATCAACCCAATACTCTAATTTAGGTTTTATCAACATGCATTCGCTCGAAAATTGATTTTCATGAAATCAAAGTTGTCTGTGTTTACATGAATCGATTTACGTTAATGTATCTCTATACCGATTAGTGTTGCAAACAGTTCTTGTTAATGCCCACAACCACCGATTATACTGGAAATGTTTTCCGGTTTAGGAATACCTAACCAGAATTGGTCTCTGTTAATGCTCACATAGGCCTATTCCTACGTGGAAGAAACAACTGGTTCCTGTATGTTTTCGTTGATGAAATCGGATTATGTGAATATTCGCATATATCGATTATGTATCCTTTTATATTGTTAACTTCCAAGGCTATAATTGGTGCAAGTAAGTATCCACATAAACCGATTCTTTGTCCAAAGAATGTCATTTTTTCTATAAGCTTTTTAACATGGAATCGGGTTACATGAGCACTTCTAAATACCGATTCTTATTGACCATTATAGGGACAACAATCGTAAGCAAACGTAAGCCGAAAAGAGAGAGAAAAAGAAACACGATATTTCTTAGTGAGAAATTGGATGCTAAACACCTAAAGAGCACAACATCAATGATCCAACGCCTCAAGTGTAGCCGCCAGCACAAGAAGAATCCGATGCTGATACACTTAGTGAACAAGAAGTCAATCAAACTCTACAACAACAAGTAGTAAAAGGCTCCAAATAGATCACCAAAGGTAAAGGAAAATCTCCAAGTGGACCACCAAAGAATAAATGAAGAAACTTTCCCCCCAAGGAGAAGATGATGCTTCGCAGCAATGAAGATCCTCCTTATGGGTTACTCGGTGATGGAGGAAATTTTTTATGAGGGTACGAAGAGAGTTGGGCTGCAACGGTCTGCAATACCATAGTAATTATATCAACCTTATGCTATGTCTCGAACTTTTATTTAAGATAAGAACTTATTTCTGTTTAGTGTATTAAATTTTATGTATTGGTTTTGTTTTTTAGGACCACGCCGATAGCTTGCAGACTCTTAAACTAGAAACATCCTCGAGTAGCATGACGACCTTCTGTCCAATACCAAAGGAAGTAAAGTAAGTATACAATATAGTAGATTCTACGGGGTTGTTGGTTGCAATCGTAAATTTGGTTGTTGGATATGAAAAACCTCTTGTATATGCCTTCACCGAGAGATTTTGTAGGGAAACAGATAATTTTCACCTTCTGGTTAGCGAAATGACAGTAAATCTAAATGAGAGATGTTGTCTTTCACCCTTACAAGGAAGTATTTTCTCAAGGAAAGATCCATGGTTGCGAGGAGAAATAATATTTTGAACCTTTGTTCCATCCCAAAGGATATATAATGTACAACCTGACGAGAATGGAGAGACAATGTGATAGTGTAAAAGATACCCAGCATCTAAAAAACCCAAACTTAAATCAGATGAGAGCGGTAGTAAGTCTCTGGATAACGATCTTGAGGTTTTTCACGATCCTTATCCAATATCTACATATTGGGACAATCGTAGGAGGACCTGATTCCAAGAAGTGGGTGGAAATCCTCCGCCGAAGACTGATAATGAGTTGATTCCGCGCTGCATTCCTTCGTATCTCGAAGTTTTGCATACTCGTGTGATACGAGTAGATGATAGCCCCCTAATCAAGGACAACGAAAAATCTCTCGTTTTCCTGGTACGTATTGTTACTCCCTTAGTTATGTTGATGGTTATGACATGATTTGTTGAATGTTTGTTGTTTGAAATGAAAAGAGAGAACGCGAATCGGGCATTTGATAAACAAATCATGGGAATGTATATGTCAAGGAAAAAGTGTTAAAGAGAATAAAGAAAGGATTGCAGTATATAATGCCCTGGAAGATGTAAAAGATTATGAAAGGTTTGGGGAACCGCCAGAGAAGACAAAGTCGAAGAGGAGGAAAGTCGTTTCGAGAAAAAGCTCTAGGGGTCAATCAACCATATCCCAACTTGATAATAGTGATGAACATGCATCCGAAAAACGACCTGCTAAACGAAGACAAAGTGGACGTGGTCGTGGACGCGGTAGGGATATTGATGGTCATGAAGATAATGAATGAATGGTTTCTTTGTTTTTGAAACTTATGTCTTTAAATATATGGATAACTACGGTGTCAAAACTTATGTCTTAAACTTATGTTTATTCAAATTATGTTATGTTATTTTCGTTAGTCTATGAATCTATGTGTTTAGTGGTTTTAAAACCGGTTTTTTTTCCTAAGATGCGACAAAAGGACTACAATTTGTGCCAAAAATGCAAGTATTCTGGCTGTTCATTTAGCCATGATCGGTTTACGTATTACAACATACCTTTTTCCTCAATTCCAAGTTCGAAATCGGTCTGTATTGTATACTATTTAGATCGATTCTGAAATTTCATTATTTTGCAATGGTACACAATCGGTTCGTATGTGATATTTCTATACAGCGATTCTGAGAAAAAAGATATCAAAAATGCTCACATACTAGCACAATCGGTCTATGTTTTGGTCCATATAATCCGATTCTTGTAAGGAAAACTGCCATTCTCCTTTATGTTTTTTTTGACAAGAATCGGATTACATGTGCAATATTATAAACCGATTGTTTCGAGGCAGGTTTTATATGCTTTTGCAACGCCATAATTGGTCTATGTGGACATACATAAAACCGATTGTGTGGATCGATTTAAAAAAATATGACCTTTTAATCTTCATCTATATAAAGACAACCTTATTCTCAAGCACATTTTCCCCAAACTTATGACTTTGAGCCACTCCTACTTCATCCAATCCTAAAATAGAGCCTGGAAAATGGATTTGGATTCAGAAGAAGATATATAGCTTGTGAAATCATTCATTCCTTCCTTCCACGAGCGTCCCAATAAAGTATATTCAATGTTTTGGAAGAGATTCAAAGAACTATATTATGAGCGCACCATGAATCCAAAAAACCGTAGATGGAGAAACTTAGTGAATCGATTCGGATACATAAAAAGAGAAATACGAGAGTATGTCAAAATTAGCAAAATGATGAACGACCATCATCCACAAGCTCCAATATAACCAATAACCAAAGCCATTTTTCCAGTAGCAAGTACCAGGTAGGGCGGAGATAATATCTCGTGAAGATCTTATCTCCAAAATATGGTTAAGTTTTCACACCGTTTTACCTTCCTGGACAACCTGTCGGAGACAGTAGTAAATCATTGGCATCTTCCGTACCCCTGGTGGAACAGGGGATGGTCACACCATTTTAGTAGGGTTTACGCATTCGCGATCGTTAAAATAGCATACCAACTTTATCCCTGCCCAGGGAATGCAGGGCTACAGGGAGGAGTCCCCCCGTTCACGATCATGCTGCCTGCATAGCCACAGGAGGGAGTCCCTCCCTTCACATATGCTAGGATGATGTCACATGTTCACTGTTGTAAGGGGAAATAGTTGATAACTTTTCGACAGATAAGCACAGGGACCAAACGAGTCTTTCCCTCAGGCGAATCAGGGATGAAGCTGAACAGGTAGTCGGGCTTGTTGTCGCCACGTGAAACGAGGGTCTAACCAGCACCGAAGACCAAACACCACTCATACGCCAACACATATTTTCCATCAAGGAATGACTGTATTTAGTAGAACAAGCCAGCCAATTTTTTAAGACCAGGCGAGCACGAGCACCAGGGGCAAGTCGTTTCAAGCGGGCACGTTGTGCGCGAAAAAGTGAGTAATCCGATATTTCAATACCCATCTCATCGTTTAATGTTGGCATACAATATTGAATAATTCATTTCATTTCAGATGGAAAGATTCAATCTCCTATGGCGAATACGACATGGGGAAGGAAGGTTCATTCACCACAAGAAATATGATGTGATGTATTGTCGTGTTCGGAGGTTCATTGAAGACGTATTGATGTGCGAGATTCAAGAATTTGCATACTGAATTGTCCTATGTAATGTGCTGATTTCCTTAAACTATGAATGAATATTTTATGTACGAAAATCGGTTTATATGTACATTTATAAGCTTCGTTTCCGCTAATCGGTCTACTAGATAAACCATAAGGATCGACTCTTGGTGTACATCTTGAAATAAAAACATCAACCTAGAATCGACATACCAGTATACGAGCATCCACTGATTCTAGGTTGATTCAAAAAAAAATTCAAGTTCCGATGATGAATTAATGTCAGTTGATTTCGGGATTAACTTGATTAAATGTCTATTAATCATTCGAATTAACACTAATTACTCATTGGTAAAGTAGCCATTAAGGAATATAGTTGGCTAAGGGGTTTTTCATTTTACTTCAAAATGCCTTATTTTGTCACGTAATGATAGGCCCCAAATAATTCACCTAGGCCCCAAACTAGCCAGGTTAAGGAAAACTAATAAAGAACCCATGGATTTTTAATTTTAATTCTAGGAAATCGTTGCAGAAATTTTTCCTTACACTTTGACACTGATAAGTAATTTTTATATTGCTACTCCAACATAAATTTTTTTTGACTGAGTCAATCGCGTCATCAAGGTTCCGTGTAATGGGCCTTTCTTATTGGTGCATTACAGTGCAAGAGCCAATAAGCGTATTTTCAAAAATCTTGCACTTATGTTGATAGGTCTAAGAGCATCCACAACCACTTATATCATACCATTTTAAAAGGAGCAGTACTCAACCAATGAGTTACACCATGTTTGTTTATTCTTGACTCATCTGAATCGTCGGGATCTGACTGAAATCACCTGAATCATCTGGTTCTGACTCAATATATTTGTTTTGAGTCAGATCTGACTCATTTGACTCAAAAATTAGTGAGTCAGTGGTTTATTCTTATGAGTTATGGGTATTTTGTTACCTTACTCAAATGAGTCCGAATCAGGGGTTAGGTCTGAGTTAGATCTGACTTAAAATAGAAGACAATAGTCTGACATCTATCTCGCGGCGAGTCAGGGATTGATTCAGATCCAGATCGCGATTCAGATGCAAACAAACAAGGTGTTCGTAAATATGTGTGTCGAGGTTTTAAATCGAACGAGGTTTCAAATTGAGCCTCAGTTCTAGGAAGAGTTTAAACTGAGACTAAGTTGTAGAAAGAGCTTAAAGCAATGTCTAAGTCACATGAGGTGTTTTAAACTCTGCCAAGATACCTAAAAAAGACTCATGACTTATCTGAATCTGAGTCGCCTCACCTGACTCATCTGGATCTAACTCAATATGTTTCTTTTGAGTTAGATCTGACTCAAAAATTAGTGAGTTAGTGGTTTATTCATATAAGTTAGCGGTATATTGTGACCTAACTCAAACAAGGAAGAATAAGGAGTTAGATCTGAGTCAGAGGTCGAGTCAAAGCTGACTCAAAATATAAAACAAACGATCTGACGTCTGACTCGTGGCGAGTCAGGAATTGACTCAAACCCAAATGGTGAGTCAGATATAAACAAACCAAGTGTTAATCTTTGTCCCATGTTTTAATCTTGGTATGTTGTATCATTTGACAATTGCTAAACTCATATGGTATTTACCACATGAGTTGCATACATGATACATATGACATTGTACCTTTTTTTTAATCGAATATATATAACATTGTGCCATTTTTTTTTGATGGAAAAGGTTAATAAATTAACTTAAACAATGTAATAAAGAAGATCTACAATTTCATTTTCATCAAAAATATTAGAAGTAATACTTTCTTTTCGCACACGTTGACAAAAGTGTGTTGACATGTGATGAAGTCTTCTGATCCTTGCTTCTTTTGCAACTGAGTCCGCAGCAGCTAGTCCCTGTTTATAAATTTAACCTGTGCTTGAGGAAGTTTATCCAACAAGTAAATTGCTTCTTTAATAGTATTCTCCGCAACCTATGAAACTTTTGTATCTTGTTTGGTGATAGAATCCCAAAGAAGCTTACAGTCTGTGGCTATACAAACGCTAGAAAGAATATTATTTTTTAGCCACTTTAAAGCATTTACCAGTACTTTTGCTTCAGCATGTAACGCCGAGGAAGCCCAGTCAGAGACAGCTGAAATATGTAGGAAAGCTTGTTGGTCTGCCGAGTATAGAATGAAGGCATATCCCATGGATAGATTTTCTTTTTTAAAGGACGCATTAATGAAATTTATCCAATCCGACCTAATGTTGTTCCACACATGATTGGTAATCTTCGTTTTTCGGATGCATTGAGATTTGGTCTCTTCCTTGATAATTGTAGACTGAATGAATATTTTTATCTATTGAATTAAATAGGAGGGATCCGGAACGATTTTCCAGAAAACAACCTCACATCTATATTTCCATATGAACCAAAGAATGATTGCAGTTTGTTCACTAAATTGCGAGAAGTTTCATTGTGCCATATCCACTGCTACCTCCCCAAAATAGTATAAATATCATTTTAGCACACCCATTGTGGATGCTTTAAGCAAATGTTTATACCTTTATATATTTTTGTAGTTTGCCTGATCTGTTTACAGAACTATGATATATTACCATTAGAACCAAATCATTAACAAGAATATGAATAGAAAGGTAAACACAATGCTCATAGATTTTTAATTACAGACCAAGACATTACTTTGGCACAAACTCTCCTCGTCTAAAGTACACTCCCACAACCCATGCATTATAACAATTTGATAATCTAATTTAATTCACATAATTAAAAAGATTACCCATAAGCACTTCGATTTCAGCCGCCATCGGTTCATCATTTGATCCAATCTCTTGTTTATTGTGGGGTGAATGCCTAATCAACCAGCGAAAACCATTAACAATGTCAGAAGTGGTGTAACAATTGTAACTTAGTTAACAGTAGAAATACTCAGCAACTGTACACTTACTTGGAAAATGGTGGCATGACCAGGGTCAGCAAGATGGGCAAAGAGGTTGTCAATGGGACCAACACCAGTGTATTGAGCTTGAAACCAAGCACCCATGACTGCCAACATAGCCAATCTTCCATTCTTGATCTCCTTAGTTCTCAATTCCTTGAGTTTCTCAGGGGAAGCAGAACCCCAGCCAAGTGGGTCAAACCAAAGTCCACCGGGGTAACCGACATCAGTCCCGGTGAGCTTGTTGTTAGGGAAGACGGGATCAGTGTTGACGGAACCGGGTTTAAGGATATCTGCCCATCTTCTACCTTCTGCCCAACCGATGAGGACGAGTTCGATAACAAAGAGAGTGGTTGTGTCTGTGAAGTATTCTTGCTCACCAGCAGTGTACCATGATGGTGTGTTTAGGATGCCAATCTTTGTTAGAAATTCTGGAATGAAAATACCAGCAGCACCTAACATTGCCCATCTGCAGTGAACTAATTCTGCTTGTTGGTTCCACTTTAAACTCTCTGGGTCTGATGAAAGTCCAAGAGGATCAAATCCAAAGTCTCCTGGTAGGCTGCATTCGTACAAGAAACAAATATAAATGAGATGAGAAATAGAGATGATTTGAGGGGTAAATTCTCGGGTAAGAAGTATATGCACCAGGTATTGGATTACCTGCCGTCGAGCCATGCTGGAGGGGTGCTTCCTGGGAACCAAAGAGGGCGTTCGGAATTGGTAGCTGCTGCAGCAGAGACGGAGAAGGTACTTCTTGAAGCTTTTACAAAAGCGCTACTTGTTTGTCTAAATTTTTGTCCAACAAGGAAAGAAGCCTTTGTTGCTCCCAAAGTAGTTCCACTACTCTTCTGAGAACTGGAAGAGATGGCAACAGCTGCAATAGCAGAAGAAGTGCAAACAGACGCCATTTTTGTTGTTGTTAAGCAAATTAACACCTGGAAAATGTATGAATTCTCTGACTTGTTTTGGTTCTAATGGTAAACACTTGAAACGAACTTGGCATACATAAAGACCAAGAGATGGGGCTATCTTGATTGGATAGGAAATGGATTCCTGATTGGTTTATGGATTGCCATTTGTCATATAAGAATCTAATATCTTATTTCATTACCTCTAAAACTCTGCTGACTTGGAGAAATCTGAACAAGTGGTTGATATTTCATAGAATCTCAAGCCACTAGGCAACAGGGATGCGTGAACCACAAACATAAATTGTGCAAGGGGAAATTTAAATAGTAACACACACGCATATTTTAAGTCTTGATGTATGAAGAATGGTTGGACTGGACACCGCTGGGCATGTAACTTTTAGCTTTGTGCTTGGCTTAGGTTAGGTTAGCTCACAGTTGAAACTAACTGGAAAAGATTTGAACTCAAGTGATGCTATTAATATCCAAAAATCATCTCACAGGTTCTGTTTATAAAACTGGAAAATTGAAACTACCGTTGCAATTGCATCAACAAAACCAAATAAAAGCCAAGCTGCAGCACCGTTTCTCACTTTCTCTACTCGTCTTTGTTGCTTCTTTCCTGAAAGAAGCCCAAGACAACCAACCTGGGACTCAGAAAAAAAAGGACTCACAAGACAAGTCAACCTTATAGTCTACTATAAGGCCCATTTTCGTCCTACCAAAGAACAAGCAAGCTTATAGTTCTGACAACCAAGATTTATGTTCAAACCAAAGATTATTTTTTCATCTTTCCAACGCAATTAGCTGTGTAAATTAGAATGTAACCACCTCATAATAATAGAGAGAAATAGAAAATATGCCACAAATCGTGAGTAATTATGAGCACCTGACAATTTATGAGCACCTGATAATAGGAAGAAAAAGAAGATGCCACTGAAACCTCGGTTTTATTTTGGTTTTATTTTTCTCATCTCAGGCTTAAACATGGGTAACTGCCAGACAATTTTATCCATTTTTTTTTGTGACAGGAAAGGATAAATTTTAATTAAAAATAATCTTCATAAGATGAAGTTTTTGGGTACAAAAGGAAAACAGAGGTATTTATTTCCCATTACTGCCTCCCGGTTCTTTTGTGACAGGAAAGGATAAATTTTAATTAAGAATAATCTTCATCACAGAGATGAAGTTTCTGGGTACAAAGAAAGGTACTCAATGAGTAACCTTTAGAGAGCTTAGCGTGTAAAGACCAACTAGAAATAGTACAATTTACAGATATGATTAGCTGATCAGAATTCCACGCTTATTAGAGCAACTGCAGTGGTGCGAGTATAACCAAAGACCAAAGAGGAAAAAAAAGACCAAATTTTGGGTTTAATCTGGTGTGTGACCCTACGGTGGAAAAACTAAATTTGGTCAGACGGACATTATACCAACCCCTGGTGTGGGGCGTAGAATATACCAACGCCTGGTGTGGGGCGGGGAGTATACGTTCGCCCGGTGTAGAAAAAAAAAATAAAAAAGAAAAAGAAAAAAAAGTGGGGCGGAGGTATTATGCCCGCCCCATGCATTTGAAGTTTGTAAAGAGTGGGGCGGAGGTATTAAGCCCGCCCCACACAAAAGATTAAAAAAAAAAAAGACGGGCGTGCATTATACGTTCGCCTGGTGTGGGGCGTGGACTATACGTCCTCCTGGGGTGGGACGTGGACTATACATCCGCCTGGTTATGAGGCGTGGACTATATAAACGCCCGACTATATTTGGGTTTGGTCTTGGTCGCAGACCAAATTTGGTCTGGATTTTAGTCTTTGATCAAATTTTGATCGATGGTCCGTCCCACTACGCCTATCAACTGGACACTATATTTGGGTTTAGTCGTCCATTGTGGACGCTCTTAGAAGACCATTCCAATACATTCCTCTTAACAGAATCAGAAAATACCCAAAACAATTTAAAACTATCAAAAAAGTAGTGCCAAAGCTTTCTAGTTCCTGAACAGTGTAAAAAGAAGTGATTTTGGTTTCTTGATTAGTATCACACATTAAGCAAATGTCATTTTGAACTAAGCCAGCTCTTAACAGCATATCCAGAATAGGTGCACCGTCATAACATAGAGATCAAACCAAAAAAGAGACTTTTGAAGGAACTATAGGATTCCATACCTGCTTATGTAGGAAAGCCAATAATCCGTCTATGCCTAAAGAAGCATAGCAGTTTCCCACATTAAAATCCTCTATGAATCTCCAAAGTCTACTGTCCTCCAAGTAATTATTTTGTATTGTTATGATTCAGTAATTTATTTGAATAAATATGTACCTCTTGTTGATGATCAGGCTTCTCTTATTGATAGAAAACATGATTAGGTATCTCTTGTTAAAATTTGAGAATTTTGCAATGAAAATTCACCGTTGAATGTTTCTTGTAATTTGGATAATAGTTTCTGAAATTCTGGACAGTTTCGTTTTGTTGTGGTTTTGATGTTCTTAGGAAGTCTTAATGATGTTAAAATGATTTGAGGTATTAACAAAAGTTTTAGATAAATATATTATCTTTCATTTTGCTTTGCTTAGTTTGAGACTAATATGAATTTATGGTGAATATTTTGGTAAATTGATGTTATCTGCCTAGGTTTTGTGATGTGTTTGTAAAATCAATATCTTTTGATTGAGATGTTAGTTTATGTTATACATGATGGTGTCAGGAATGTTCACTGAAATTTTGAGGTAGATCGGACAAAGTTATTAGCTGAAACACATGATGTAAAATGTCTGCAGTTAGCGTATTTGATTAAATGCTTGAGATAAATGCATATTATTTGTAGTACGTTGTTAAGCCATGATTGCTTGTATTTTTGTATAAAAAAATGGTTTCAAAAATGGAAATAAGTTCATGTTTTACTGTTAGATGGAACATGGTTTCATGCTAACGGCGGGTAATGATCCCCAAAAGTTAAATGGCTTATGATACCCAGGTATGAACTTGTGTTTCCTGACCATGAATGACGGCTGTTCGTGATGAATACGAATATGAAACGGGTAATGATTACCGAGAGAAAATGTGTACGATCCCCATAGGGACTTTTGCTCATCTCCATCAATGGCGGATGTCCGTGCTGGTAAACGATAGGTGAGTGTACGAGCCAAGGTTTTCGTGCCGTGAACTCATGGTTTGTTGGTGACAATATTAAGTTGTGAATCGTGTGTTAAAATCCTTAATGAATGATTTGTGGAAACCTTATTGGTTTTACGAACTCAAGCATTGAAATATGAATTGAAGTATTTGTAGGAAATATTAATAAATTATTTGTTTAAAATAATATTTGTGTGGTAATCTTGTTGGTTCAGTATATGTATATTTGATTGCTCGAAATTATGTCATATATTCATGTTGTATGTTGTTTGACTCATTGATATTTTTATGCATGTTTGAGATTGGGAAAGCATTCTACTGAGTTGTCATCTCACCCCAATTGACATTCCTTGCAGATTATTAGAGTTGCACAACGGGAACTAGGAATGAGTAGCTTAGTGACTGAATTGTTTACTTGTATTTGTTTGAAGTGTAAATCCATATCAAATGTTCCATATATAATATTGTTAAACATAAATTTAAACCTAAAAAAACGATATTTTTCTGATTGATTAATTTTGATATATTAGTTTGATTTAAATAAAAATAGAAAAAAAATGAAATTTTAAGTCTCTTTCCGGCCTATAATGATTCGAGTTCGGATTTCCATATGGATTTGACCTTGGTCCGGAAATCGGGGTGCTACAAAATGTCTCTCCAAAAATCAATACTCCTTTCATTCTTGAGAATAATTTTGGAGTTGTCAACTATATATTACGACATCATACCAAAGATCAGTACCAATATATTTGAAGTAATCTTAGGGAAAATCGAATCCTGCTTACCTCCAAATTTTTCTAAAACAAATTGTTTCCACGGTGCTTCTTTTTCCTTGACATACCGCCAAAATCATTTACAATGCAAAGCCTTATTGACTTTTTAATACCAATTCCACCTATAGCTTTAGATAGAACTGCCTTAGACCAAGTCGTCCAACTTCTTTTCTTAACTGGGTCCAAAGAGCCCCATAAGAAATTACCAAAAATTCTCTCTATCTCTTCGACCACAGCTGCAGGCATTTTAAACATAGAAAGATAATATATCGGAAGGCTTGTGAGAATACTATTTATCAAGATAAGTCTTTGACCTTTTGAGAGATATCTCCTTCTCCCTTTGCTGACATTTTTGAATTTCTACATCCCTAATCTTCTTGTTAAAAAAAATTTAATCCCTAGTGGCATGCCGAGATAATTAGTGAGAAATGAAGTTAGTTTGCAACGAAAAGCAGATACACAGTTTGTACCAATTTTATAATCTCCAATACCAACAATATCACTTTACATAAACTTAACCTTAAACCTTCCATAAGTTCAAAGGCGAACAAAATATTCTTCAGGTTTAGAGCTTGTTCTTCACGATTATCCAAGAATACTATTAAATCTCTAGCAAACTGCAGGTGGTTAATGACAATACCATTGTCAACAACTTGAAATCCAATTATGAGACCTTGATAATAATTTTTTTTATGGTTGTAGTAAATAGGATTCGTTTCAGACTTGTGAAGGAAATGGAATTTTTAGATTTAAAAAAAATATATATACAAAAATATTAACAATGGGCGAGAGGTACTGGGACTAAGGATTTGGCCGAATTCACTACACAGGGTTCATTCATAAATTCTTTGAAAATTTAAAACTCAATAAAATTAACATGGACTCTGATTTTGCCAAGATAGATTCTCAAAACATCGATTGTAAGTCCTAAGCATGATGTATCAAAACACCTAAGCTAAGCATACATCATCAAATTAAATAACAACCAATTAATTCAAATCATATTTCAATTTTAAATTAACGCAAAAGTCATAAAAAAGAATAAAATAAATTTACCCGTGTATGAAATTCACCCTCCTCCGTCGTCCCAGTGTTCGGTTTAGCT
This sequence comes from Papaver somniferum, assembly GCF_003573695.1. Lineage (NCBI taxonomy): Eukaryota > Viridiplantae > Streptophyta > Magnoliopsida > Ranunculales > Papaveraceae > Papaver > Papaver somniferum. Next base: position 133,920,146 of record NC_039361.1, on the reverse strand, counting down.
CATCATGATAAAAACACGCTCAAAATATTTATTTATTGCTCAAATGGTGTTTACAATGAAGAGAAGAAGAGAAAATGGTGTAAACAGCTAATGTGCGACCCACAGGAAGCGTCACAAAAGAACGATAAAAGAGAAGTGCTATTGTCGCCGTGGTTCTAAGACCCAAACCTACGACCCACGCCTGTGAGTCTGTTTCACTGTTGATAAACGACTGTCCCTGCGAGTCTGTTCTTCGTGTTCTTGGTGTTCTTCATCATCAGCAGGAGCAGAAACAGAGTTTCATCAACTCTTGATTTCTCGCTCCTGAGCTCTCCTATCGACCCCAAACTCTCGACACCCTTCCTTGTACCTGGAGAAACTTATTTATACTCAACAGGGCCCTCGAATCTCTCCATAACTTTAAAATATTTCCCATGACTCGGCAGTAAAGAGAAAATATTCTCGGATTGTTTTCTTTCCTTTCTTGCCTACTCACGCTGTCAACCAGTGTTTACACGCTCCAAACATGCTCTCAGATCATCAAGGAATGTGTCAAGACGTTGCAAACGCATGCCATCTTCCATACAACATCGACACAATCCCGAGTATCTTTTCTCAACCACGTATTCCCTGATTTCTTTAAACCGAGAATCAAGCCCAACTGGATCGATTCCAACAACCAAAATAGCTTCCCATATCCATATCACGTCTACCCAACAAGAATCATAGGTTTAGTCTACCTCTAACCCCTCCAAATATCCGATTGAAATCTGCCAGGGAAGAAAAAAAAATTCCCGCCAAAACTGAAATTTGAATTTGAGAAGAAGGACACCCCTTATCCAGTGGTCGCCACTTATCCGCTGCTGGAGTCCGAATAACACATGTCCCTTGGGGTGTCTTTAGTAATTTTTCTGGGGTGTTTCCAACATTTTTTCTGGGTTCCTCCGGTGCATTTCTGGGGTGCTTCCGGTGCATTTCTGCGGTGCCTTTAGTACTTTGTCCTGGGGTGTAAAACACTACTTTTCGAGCCCATTTCGCCGCAAGGACTTATTTCTCTAAAATTTCCTACAAAGACATAAAATAACACAATAAATACAAAATCGAGCACTAACAATACATACAAATGAGACATATTAGACACATAAATGCGTCTATCAACACCCCCAAACTTATTATTTGCTAGTCCTCGAGCAAAACTAATATGGAAAATAAAATCTTAACTCACTAGGTGTCCCTAGTGACCGAGTTAATCTCGGGAGGGTTTACCAGAGGTGTGCCCACAAAACCATTACTCCAGACCCTAGCTATCTATGCAGAACCTTAGAAGGCACTAAAGAATCTCCTTGGTTGGCATACTTATTGACTACAGGAGGAAGTACCCTGATGCGAAATTCCAATTGCTGTACACGAGTTTGCACTCAAGCATACTAAAATTCATATAAAGTGACAGATCTCTAGTCAGATAGTTTCTGGACATCATAAACCGGAGTCAACCAATCACATGGATAGATTAAGAAGATGGATGTAGAGAAAAATGTGGATGATGTTGACTAAGGTGAACCTATCCTAATGGACTGAGATACTGGTCTGGACTAATATCAACACACTGGCAAATACAAGGGAACCAGTGGTCGATAATCCTAACTCTAGGTCAACTCAGCTGGCATATACAAGGGTACCAGTGGTCGACTTTATTGTATTTATTCCGGTTGGTCTGGTGGTCTGGTCTCAATTTTTTTTCATCTCAGTCACTCTATTTCACCCTAGTAATGGTAAAAAGAAGAAAAAAAAAGAAGTGATCAGGATTCTTTCGATGTTTCCATCACGAGGATATGGCGAAACTACCATGTTTTTTTTTTAATTCTAACACCTGAGCTCTGTGCTTTTATGAATAGACTCTTTTAGATGTTTCCATCTAATCGGATTGGTTACTCAACTCCTACAACCAAGATGTTCCCATCCACTTAGATTGGTTAGTGCAAACCTTAATAGGCATAAATTTCTAGGCTCTGGAGTTTAATAATTTCAACTAAAAAGTTTCTCCCATACCCCCAAACTTAAATCTAACATTGTCCTCAATGTTCTAAAGATGAAACTAAAAGCATGAACAAGGAGAAACTGTTACCATTTGAAGCGAAAGAGTTAAGGAAAGATATTATCGTGTTGCATGAGCATGGGATACCTCCCAAGAAGTGCTAAGTAAAATCTTCAGCCAGACTTAGGAAAGGATTAGTCAACTCGAACCATAAAGTAACAGTCAAAATAACTGTGGGTCTTCAAAACTAAATAGAGCTGACCAAAGGAAACTGCAATGAACCAAGAAAGTGAACAAGACTAGCATGCCCTTACTTAGTTTCCTGATTAAGAAATTTATATCTAATTTTGGTTCAGGTTCAGGTTCTATAAAAGGGTCTAAATAGAAAATTTTCATTGGATGCGTTTCTTTATAGGTGGGATCCGAATCATTAGGTCCTAGAGTCTGGAAAAACTCAAATATGATCATAGAAGCGCACAATAATAACCTAAATAACTGAGGATCCTCTAAGTCAATAAGATTTGACTTACAAAACTGACCACAATGAAAGAGTTGGTATTCCTTAAGAAAATGTGTCAACCCTATTCTCCTAAAGTAATTAGGTTTAGTCTCAAAACTTAATAACCGACACATCTTAAAATCAAATGTTCCCACAATTGGAAGAAAATTTGTTGGTGGGAAAACAAAGTCAATCTTGGTATCATAGCCTGGGTCAACCACATCAACCAGAGGATGGGTTTCTAACAACTGAGCTTCTCTTTGGACATCATTAGGTTCAGGAAAAAGTATACGAAGATAATCTTGTAAGATAGTTGAGGCACAAATGTCAAGTCCTACACGAGGGAACTTTTTAAGAGTTAAAGCACATGGAGAATGATAATCACCCCTAAACTTAGAGTTTTTTGTGTCTCTAGAAAGACTAGTCACAACTTCCCTAATTTCTAGGTCATCGGATTCCCAAAAATGGTCAATTGATTCTTCTAAGTCGGGTTCATCCTCACTCATCTCTACGGGTATATCTTCTTCATCTAATACTATTGTTTCTAAGTCGCTAGACTCTAAAACAGCATTTTCGGAATAAACCCGTTCCTCTAAACCACTATCGGCTTCGTAATCAAAAGGAAAAACTACATCGTCTAAAACGGTGGTATCCCTAATCAAATCCTCGTCCTTTTGAATAGGTGAATAATCATAAAAGTTATTTGGATTTGAACTAGAAATAATATAATCATTATAAAGCTCAATTGGATTAATAGATTCCTGATTACTATGCCTACATATTTCAGATTCTTCATTACTACTATCCTCATCATAATAGTACAAAGATGATTGAACCTTATCTAAATAAGTAGTGTCTTTTATTCTAGCTTCTTCCTCTAAATTAGGAAAATATCACTATTGATATCAAGGGTAGAATTAGAAACCCTATTTTGGAAATTTAGATTATTTCGAGCAGCATTAGCCAACTGTTCATTTTCAGCCTCTAGACGTGCCTGAATTTCACTGAGCATAACACTTATACGTTTACCACTCTCGTTTATCATCTCAGAATATCGTGTACACTCTTATTTTGAATTATTCATTGCAACTAAACGTTTATACGTCCTTTCAATCCGTTGTTGGGTCTCTTCTAGAGATGGAACAGGTTCAGAAATATCATAATCAGGACTAGTTTCCAAAAACGAGTAACTAGTACTACAGTGTTCCTGATTTTCTTGCTCGTAAGACCAATTCGCGTGTGGATAGTAATTGGGCTCACCATGGTATGAACCATAACCTTGAAAAGGTTGGCGTTCCCAACTACTATTCCCACCATGGTCATAAAAATGATGATGTCCATATTCAAATTCAGATCGATACTCATTGTATTGGCTTCTGTCATACCAGTTCGACATTCTTAATTGCAAGGGAATTCTACAATCACAAACAAGGCTGACTCGACCAAATCAAACCTACTGATTTCTAGCAAACAAAAAGCATGATGGATCCACTTAGATTGTTTCTAGACCAGCTTCTAATCCTTCGAAAGGGAATTCGTTACAATTTTAGCAAACCCCTCTGGAATCAATCCGAGTCAAAGTAAGTTGAATTGAGGCAAGAGAAGCTCAGTGGAGCTTTGATACCCAAGGCCTCACCGCTATCACAAGGCGGCGCAGTCACGCATTCAACTCACAGAAACCATCATGAACTTCGAAGTATGCTAAAAGAGTAACCAATATTTTTCGAACGACTTTCCTACTAAGCTCGTTACCCTATCGGTCTCGTTCTAATCAAATTTTAAGCTTGGGTTCGCGTTAGGTTTCGTTTACCTAAGGCGGGCAAGAAGGGAACGGTGATGAAATCCGAACCCTTATCTTATATGGCCAGTTCTTGCCCTTTACTAGGAAATTAAAGCAGCCGGTTCAGTCCTCAACATATAATCACCTTAAGGCAGACAGTAAACCCGCTGACAGGAGATTCGCGGGTGTTTAGAAGGTTACCTCCCGTACCAGACGGGCGAAGAACCGTTGTAGTCGACTCGGGCCACTGACTCCGGTGTCAGTGTGCGAATCCGAGGGGCCGAGACGATATTGTAATCGTCGTCCTTCCCTGCAAACAATTTATATTTATATTTTTTTTATATAACCCTTCCGTAGGGTTTAAAATTAAAATAAATTGTCCAAAGTCCAGTCCAGTCCAATGAAAAGAAATACAAAATAATAATAATAATAATTACAATTTTTTTTTTGGAAAGTCTCTTAAAAATAAATAAATAATCTCTCTCTCTCTTTTTTCTCTCTTTTTTCTTTATTTTTTTGCTTTGTCTTTTTTCCTTCTCTTTTAGCTTTAAGCTTTGATTCCAAGGTCTTTAGTATCCAACTTCAAACCTGTAATACAAAGACACAACCAAAGAGACGTAAAAAGAACAAATGGAATAATAAAAATAATAAAAACCTAAAAATTCTACCTAAGCACAAATCCGCGTCGGCGCGCCAAAATTGATATAATATTTTTGATGATGTTGTAGTAATGAGGTTCAAACTCTCGGACTTGTGAAGATTAAATTTTAAGATTTGATAAAATTATATATACAAAAATATTAACAATGGGCGAGAGGTACTAGGACTAAGGATTTGGACGAATTCACTACACAGGGTTTATTCATAAATTCTTTGACAATTTAAAACTCAATAAAATTAACAGGGACTCTGATTTTGCCAAGATAGATTATCAAAACATCGATTGTAAGTCCTAAGCATGATGTATCAAAACACCTAAGCTAAGCATACATCATCAAATTAAATAACAACCAATTAATTCAAATCATATTTCAATTTTAAATTAATGCAAAAGTCATAAAAAAGAATAAAATAAATTTACCAGTGTATGAAATTCACCCTCCTCCGTCGTCCCAGTGTTAGGTTTAGCTCATCATGATAAAAACACGCTCAAAATATTTATTTATTGCTCAAATGGTGTTTACAATGAAGAGAAGAAGAGAAACTGGTGTAAACAGCTAATGTGCGACCCACATGAAACGTCACAAAAGAACGATAAAAGAGAAGTGCTATTGTCGCTGTGGTTCTAAGACCCACACCTACGACCCACGCCTGTGAGTCTGTTTCACTGTTGATAAACGACTGTCCCTGCGAGTCTGTTCTTCGTGTTCTTCATCATCAGCAGGAGCAGAAACAGAGTTTCATCAACTCTTGATTTCTCGCTCCTGAGCTCTCCTATCGACCCCAAACTCTCGACACCCTTCCTTGTACCTGGAGAAACTTATTTATACTCAACAGGGCCCTCGAATCTCTCCATAACTTTAAAATATTTCCCATGACTCGGCAGTAAAGAGAAAATATTCTCGGATTGTTTTCTTTCCTTTCTTGCCTACTCACGCTGTCAACCAGTGTTTACACGCTCCAAACATGCTCCCAGATCATCAAGGAATGTGTCAAGACGTTGCAAACGCATGCCATCTTCCATACATCATCGACACAATCCCGAGTATCTTTTCTCAACCACGTATTCCCTGATTTCTTTAAACCGAGAATCAAGCCCAACTGGATCGATTCCAACAACCAAAATAGCTTCCCATATCCATATCACGTCTACCCAACAAGAATCATAGGTTTAGTCTACCTCTAACCCCTCATAATATCCGATTGAAATCTTCCATGGAAGAAAATTTTTTTCCCGCCAAAACTGAAATTTGAATTTGAGAAGAAGGACACCCCTTATCCAGTGGTCGCCCCTTATCCGCTGCCGGAGTCCGAATAACACATGTCCCTTGGGGTGTCTTTAGTAATTTTTCTGGGGTGTTTCCAACATTTTTTATGGGTTCCTCCGGTGCATTTCTGGGGTGCTTCCGGTGCATTTCTGCGGTGCCTTTAGTACTTTGTCCTGGGGTGTAAAACACTACTTTTCGAGCCCATTTCGCCGCAAGGATTTATTTCCCTAAAATTTCCTACAAAGACATAAAATAACACAATAAATACAAAATCGAGCACTAACAATACATACAAATGAGACATATTAGACACATAAATGCGTCTATCAGACCTCCGGCAGCTAACTTTTTGATCATTAAAGATAAAATTTCCACCACCATAATGGAAAAGAACGGAGAAATTGGATCTCCATGCATAATCCCCTTCTGACTATTAAAATAGCTTTTAAATTCACCATTAATAAGAATTGAGATCCTAATAAACGAGATACACCATTTGATCTAATTCATCTAGCGAATACCAAAACCAAATTTCTCCATCACTAAGCAATATCTGCAATTATCCTTCTACACCAAATGACTAGATTTATTGTATCCCAAGAAATATAGGTGAATGAGTTACTGGGAAGACCAGGTAAATATTCAAACTTGAAAGTTACACATCCCTATAAAAAGGGGGGATCAGTTACTGATAAGACCAAGTAAGTATTCAAACATGGAGGTTAGATATCCCTAGAAAAATGAGGAATTGGTTTGGAACATGATGAACCTGGAGAGCATTTGGTCCAGGTACATAATCAAAATGTATGCATATGGATATTGAACTGGATAAAATTCCTCTACAACCTATAAATAAAGGTAGAATTTCAATTGGGAAGGTACACATTTCTAATCCCTTTGTCCCCATTACAATATGCGATAACTCTTACTCGTTAAGGAATCTGAGTATCCTTGCTTGTACCCCTCACTTTCATTTATCAAAAATTCTTGGAAAGCCAAAGCTACAGGAAATCTGATACATCAAGTAGCAAAAATCATAACTTCCAGCAAGAACGCAACATATCCCGAGGAAATTGTAGGATCATCCAGCGACAGAGATCTCATCATCAAGTGTAAATCTCGAAGAGTGTTATATTAATATATTTTCTACAACATCTTTTGGCACCCACCGTGGATCACATAAGGGATTGTAAGAAAAACGCAAATCAAGATACATGGCTACATCACAAGCAATTCGGAGTGATGTGAACGAAAATGCAAAGAATAAGAGGAACTCCATATGTCGATCACCCACTTTGAGAAGGAGTCGAAACATCACCTGAAACAACGTCTTCAGGATGTCCCTCGGCGAGACTCATCCTTAGGGGATAAGCAGAGGAAATCACTGGGTACGTAATTCAACTGCTCGTTTAAGTGAAAGTATTAATATGAACAGATCTGCCAGAGATTTAGATCCGCATCAAACAAAAATGTTAAATCTTGTCCAAACACCATTGTCAATAAAGGCTTTCGTTTATCCTCTCCTATTGTAAAAGTGGATATGACCGGAGTGACACCTGTAGATATAAGTTTGTGCGAAAGATTACAAGAGAAAACAAAATAGTGTAGAACAGATAAGGGTAACAGGGATAGGTTTAAGTTTCGTCGGAAACTTAATAGAAAACTGATTTTAGGATCAAGATTCTAAGGTAAAGATTGATAATCAATTTTGATAATAATATTAATAATAAGATGCATTCTCTAAACAAGAAGGCTTGTCCTTTATATAGGCTAGCATGACCGACTGAAAAGAAAAGAAAAAGGAATAATACCTAAACTAGGAAAGTAAAGGACTAGCAAAGCAAGTAAATTAAAACAGACGCAAGGGATCAACAATCATTGTTGATACAGACGCAAAGGATCAACAGTCATTGTTGATACAGACGCAGATGTCCTACATCAGTCCCCCCTTCTTGAAAGAAACTCGTCCTCGAGTTAGCTAGTAGAACTTCATTCTCTCCATATGTTGCTCTAGACTTCGAATTGTCATTACAGAATATGAGTTCTTTTCTTCCATGGAAGTTGTAGATTCCACGTTTAACAGCTTACCACGATCAAACACAAAATTCATAGCTCTAGAGATCATAAATCGAAGTATCCAAGAAATGTGTCTCAAAACATGATAAAAATTGTGCTTAAATTTTCGTGGATCGAACACAAAATTCACGTCATCAGTGACGGTAGTGTAAAGCAAGCTAGCAACGTCCTCCATGAGTACAACATAAATATCTCCCAAATTCAGAGTTACTTCTTTTAAAGCATAATCAATTGACTCGTTCCTTCTCTTGTCCAAAAATTCTCCCTTGGCTTCAGTATCAACATTTTTGTTCCGAAATAGTATCCACCAACCAAGTATTCTGTTTTCAACATAACGCATAGCTTCAACTGTGTGATCTAGTAAAGTCGTAACTAACGATGCAGCAGCAAGGGGCGAAAAGAATGTGATAATCATGTCTATCATGTTAGTAATGGCTACTAATTTCCTTTCTCCTCCTACTTGGTTTACCCCAAACATTTCTTTGTCCAGAATACTATTCAGCTTATCATTTGTTCGTATTGATTTTTCACAATCAAAGACAAAAATCTCAATACCGCCAATTGATGAAATCTTGTGAGTAGCGACCACGAACTGAAATAGTGGTTGTCCGGAGGATTGAGCTAAATTTTTAAGTGCACCTTCAGTTGAAAACCCCTGTTGCGGATCCAAAACATAGATTATCTCCCTGATTTTAATATTCTCATTTTCGTTTTGAAATGGACTACACCAGCCAATTCTTCCATCTTCGACGTATCGTCTAGGATCAATTGTGTTGTCCAGTATCCAAACTGAGAATGCAGCAACATATGGCAAAAAGAACCACCCTACTTCTTTAAGATGATTTTTAAAATATATATAATAAAGTCAGTGCATTTCAAACGGACTCTTTGATTGCTAGTGATTGTTGGAAACAGACAATCCTCCATCTTGTCTCCATATGCGGACAAAAGCTCATGTTGTATCTTTTTTAAAAACCCCAGTAGAATGCTTAACATATACTTGTTATGAGCTTCATTAATTAATGTTTCAGCCAATCTATCTGTAAGAGACTTACTCATTAGTGATTCACCATTAGTTTGTGTAACGTTCAAGATGACCCCATCATATGTCCTTGACAATGATTCCAGTAAAATATTACCAATGTCACTACCAGTTGTCTTCTTCTTGGTAGAATTCAGCTGCTTGATAATCTCCTTAATATTTGTTCCAAGTATCAAGAAATGTGAAATGGTTTCTATGAAAATTGATAACTGTCTTAGCTTGTGCGGAATGGAATAGATCAGTGCAAGAGCTGAGCTGAGATACTTTAAGAGAGTGATATTGCACTGTTTCTTGAACCCCGAATTCTTTGAAATTTCTTTTCCTCTCTCTCGTAGTAATTGTCAACTTTATCATCTTCATTGCATATTTTCTGAGATAACCATGTGAATTCAACCATAGCTGTTAGTTATTGACGACTAAGTATTATTTCCTAAAGTTAGTTGTGGTTATTTAAGGAAAGGATTTTTTAAACCGGTTAGGATTTTTGGTGGTCAAGTTTGTAACCTATATAAATAGGTAATTAGGCATTGTGGAATTGTATTATGTAGAAAACGATTTAAAGATTAGTGAGAGACTTCTTGTATAGCTTTTAGGGCTAAGGCTAGGGTTTCGTTGTGAGAGCATATTGGTGAGGAACAAGAGACAAGGTTATCGTCTCGGATAATTGTTACGGTGTAACCAAGGGTTTGCTGGGATTCACACGACGTTGTAATCGTTTTTCTTCATAGTGGATTTGAGTTGGTGGGGCTCAAAGTGGACATAGACAATATATACAAGTTGTATGTATTGGTCGAACCACTATAAATCTTGTGTCTTGTGAGTTTATTTATCTTTCTCGTATTATTTTCATAGCTTCTTGTACTTGGTTTACTTATTATTCATCATAATATCTCAAGATCCGTTATTCCGCGGTTGTCAGTGATTCCCTAAGAAAATTCTGACAACTGGTATCAGAGCTCGGGTTAGAGCTTCAGGGTTTATCGTAGTACGATTGGAGTGGGAGTTATGGGTGATAATAACGAAAGTACGGTAGCTAGAGTTAAAGTTTTCAATGGGAAGAACTTTGCGTTTTGGAAGTCTCAGATGGAAGACTACCTATATGAGAAAGACCTTGCTGATCCATTGGGTGGAGTTGCGAAAAAAGGATCACGCAAAGACGATGAATGGACAAATCTTGATCGCAAGTGTGTACCCGTGATCCGTAGATGTCTAACGAAGGAAGTCTACAATAACGTACAAGAGGAAACTAGTACGAAGGATCTTATGTATAAACTTGAAAAGTTGTATCAAAAGTCATCAGCCTCGGGGAAGATCATGTTGTGTGAACAATTATTTAATCTGAAGATGCAAGAAGGCGAAGAGATTTCAGCACATCTTGGGAAGTTTAAATCGATTAGTTATCAGCTTTCAAAAGTTACTATTACTTTTTATGATGAAGTTCAAGCTTTACGGTTGTCGTCATTACCAAAGAGTTGGGAGACTGCAAGGACAACCATTAGCAATTCCGCAGGGAGCGAGAAGTTGAAGCTTGATGATGTGCAACAAAGGTTGATCGCTGAAGAGGAAACAAGAATAGAACAAGGTTATGGTTCTAGTACTTCAAGCTTGGCCTTAAGTTTGCAGGAAGAAGATAGAGGCAGGAGTTCAAATCGGAACAACAACAACAAATCTAGATGGAAGTCTAGAGGAAAGTCTAGGGGGAGATCTCAATCCCGGACTAGAGGTGTTGTTGAGTGTTGGGCGTGTAAGAAAGTATGACACTTCAAAAGCAATTGTCCGGAAAACAAAGGTGCTAATAATGGTGGAAACAAAGGTAATCAAGAAGAGGTCAACGTAGTTGCAGCTGCGGAACCGGTGAAGATCCTTGTTGATAACAAGAAGGTGATTACAGAAGGTTTTCTACTACTCTCTGAGGACAAGCAAGATGAGTCTTGGATTATAGACTCGGGAGCTTCTTTCCATGCAACAAGTGATAAGAGTATTATGATCTCTTATAAAGAAGGATACTATGGCCAAGTATTCTTAGGTGATGGTGAAGCATGCGACATCATTGGTTTGGGTGATGTGATCTTGAAAGTCAACGGTTCGACTGTATGTTCCCTTTGTGCCTCCTTGGCACTTTGAAATAATTTTAACTTTTATCAAAAAAAAAAGTCAACGGTTCGTCATGGAAATTGAAGGATGTACGACACGTTCCAAATTTGAAGAAGAATTTGGTGTCTGTGGGCCAAGTTTGTGATGATGACTGTGAAGTTGTTCTTGCGAAACACAATTGGAAAGTGAAGAAAGGAGATATGGTATTAGCTCGTGGTGTTAGAGTCGGTACTCTATACCGGACTTCAGATGGAACTACTTTAGCAGTGTCTAGTAGTGGTGAAGACACTAACTTATGGCGTAGAATATTAGGGCACATGAGTGAGAAGAACATGAAGATTCTATGTTCGGGAGGATATCTACCTAAGGTGAAGTCTGTTGATATGAGTTTTTGCGAAGAATGTGTTCTTGTAAAGCAAAAACGGGTTAGTTTCAGCAGAGGCGGAAGATCCTTGAAAAGTTAGAAACTTGATTTGGTTCATACTGATGTGTGTGGACCAATTGATATTGCATCTCATAGCGGGTTCCAATATTATGTCACCTTTATTGATGATCACTCAAGGAAGGTATGGCTTTACTTCATGAAGAATAAGTTCAAGGTGTATGAAGTGTTTAAGAAGTGGAGAGCTTTGGTTGAAACAGAAACTGGTCTGAAGTTGAACTGTCTAAGGTCAGACAACGCTGATGAGTATGAAAAAACAGAATTCTTACAGTTATGTACTACAAATGGAATTCGTTTGGAGAGGACAGTTCCAAGGACGCCACAGGAGAATGGAGTAGCAGAACGTATGAATTGGACGTTGAATGCACGTGCTAGGTGCATGAGGTTGCAGTCTGGTTTTCCCGAGACCTTCTGGGAACATGCAACAGAGACGGTTGCTTATCTAATCAATAAGACACCTAGTAGTCCATTAGATATGAAGATACCAGAGGAGGTTTGGATCGGCAAAAAGGTAAAATCTTTCACATTTGAAAGTTTTTGACTGTGTTAGTTATGTTCATCTTAGTCCAGGTGAGAGGTCTAAGATAGGTGCTCAAGCAAAGAAGTGTATATTTCTTGGTTACGGAAATGACGCTTTTGGGTATAAACTTTGGGACTACGAGGGTCACAAAGTTATTAGAAGTAGAGACGTCACTTTTAATGAGAATGAGTTGTACAAAGACAGGAATAAAACACAAGTTGAAAATATCGTATCAAGCAACGTCGATAAGGAGATGTATATTGATATTGATGATGTTTCTGGAAAAGGTGTGGTACAAGAAGGGCACGGTGTTGCTGATGGCAGAGAAGTACAAGGTGAAGAGACTTATGCTGCAGTGGGAGTTACTCCTACAGTTCCACAAGAAGTACGAATATCGTCAAGAACTCCAAAACCAAACCCAAGGTATGCTCTGAATTATCTATTACTTACGGATGGAGGTGAACCTGAAGATATTAAAGAAGCACCAGCGGCTGATGATTCATGCAAGTGGCAACTTGCTATGGAAGACGAGATGAATTCACTTGAGGATAATGACACTTGGGTGTTAGTAAAATTACCAAGAGGTAAGAAGGCGTTGCATAACAAGTGGGTTTATCGGATGAAGTCTGAAGCAAATGGATATATTCGCTACAAGGCGAGGTTGGTTGTGAAAGGTTTCCAGCAAAAACCTAGTGTTGATTACAACGAGATATTTTCTCATGTTGTGAAGATGACTACTATCAGAGTACTGTTAAGTCTAGTGGCTTCGGAAGATTTCTACCTTGAACAGTTGGATGTAAAGACATCTTTTCTTTATGGTGACCTTGATGAAGAAATTTACATGAAGCAGCCAGAAGGATTCATAGTAAAAGGCGAGGAAGAGATGGTGTGCAAGCTAAAGAAGAGTTTGTATGGTTTAAAACAAGCCCCGAGACAGTGGTACAAGAAGTTTGATAACTTCATGCATAGAGGTGGTTACTCACGGTGTAATGCAGATCATTGTTGTTACTTCAAAAGGTGCGGTTCTGACTACATCATATTATTACTGTATGTGGATGATATGTTGGTTGCCGGAACATCTCTAAAAGAAGTTGGGAATTTGAAGAAACAATTAGCAAGTGAGTTTGCTATGAAAGATCTTGGTGAAGCAAAGAGGATTCTTGGTATGAGGATCATAAGAGACAGATCTAAGGGTGTACTTATGCTTAGTCAGGCTAAATATATTGAACGAGTGTTGAAAAGGTTCAATATGGAGAATGCTAAACCAGTTAGTTCTCCATTTGGAAGTCAAATTCGTCTTTCAAGTATGCAGTGTGCGAAGATAAATGAAGAAAAGGAGTACATGGCTAACGTACCATATTCTTCGGCTATTGGGAGTCTAATGTATGCTATGGTATGCACGAGACCGGATATTGCGCATGCAGTGGGAGTAGTGAGTAGATATGCAAGCAACCCCAGGAAAACAACATTGGGAAGTTGTGAAGTGGATTCTCAGGCATTTGAGAGGTAACACAAACGTACCATTGTGTTATGGAAAAGGTGGTTCTATCTTGAGGGGTTATGTGGATGCAGACTTTGCAGGTGATGCTGATAAAAGGCGAAGTACGACCGGTTATGTTTATACTATGGAGTCAGCTGCAGTGAGTTGGAACTCATGGTTACAGAAGTTGGTGACATTGTCTACTACGTAAGCTGAGTACGTAGCAGTAACAGAAGCGAGCAAGGAGATGATTTGGTTACGAGGTTTGTTAGATGAGTTGGGAAAGAAACAACGAGATAGTGTTCTGTTTAGCGACAGTCAAAGCGCTATACATTTAGCCAAGAACTCAGCCTATCATGCTAGGAAGAAGCATATAGATATTCGTTATCATTTCATTCGGGATATCTTAGAAGAAGGATAGTTGAAGCTCGAGAAGATTCTTGGTTCGAAGAATCCGACGGATATGTTTACCAAGGGAGTTACATCAGACAAGCTAAAGCTCTGCAAGGATTTAGTTGGTCTTTCAGAATGAGGATCTGGGAGGGGAGCCGCACTGACATGAAGATGTTTTAGCACCGTCAATCCAAAGTTTAAGAAAAGGAGAATTGAAGACGACAAATGAGTCTTCAAAGTGGGAGATTGTTAGTTATTGAAGACTAATTATTATTTCCTAAAGTTAGCTGTGGTTATATAAGGAAGGGGTTTCCTAAACCGGCTAGGATTTTTGGTGGCCAAGTTTGTAACCTTATCAATAGGTAATTATGCCTTGTAGAATTGTATTGTGTAGAAAACGATTTAGATATCGGTGAGAGATTTCTTGTATAGCTTTTAGGGATAAAGCTAGGGTTTCATTGTGAGAGCATATTGGTGAGGAACAAGAGACAAGGTTATCGTCTCGGGTAATTGTTACGGTGTAACCAAGGGTTTGTTGGGATTCACACGACGTTGTAATCGTTTTTCTTCATAGTGGATTTGAGTTGGTGCGGCTCAAAGTGGACGTAGACAATATATACAAGTTGTATGTATTGGTCGAACCACTATAAATCTTGTGTCTTGTGAGTTTATTTATCTTTCTCGTATTATTTTCATAGTTGTTTGTGCTTGGTTTACTTATTATTCATCATAATATCTCAAGATCCGTTATTCCGCGGTTGTCAGTGATTCCCTAAGAAAATCCTAACAATAGCAACACAAGACTCGCTAGAAAATACGAAAGTTTGCATACTTAATGTTCATTGATAATTAAAAATCAAAGTATCATTAAGCCGTGCATACTCGTTCCTGTTGCAATATGAAATATTACCATCCGAACCAACACAATTCTCCTCGTTCTTTAGACCAATATGGAACCATATACTTCATTTGGATCAAACCAGTCGGTAAGCAATCAAAACCTTTGGGAGATATCCCGCACACGACTTTAGGGTCTGTAGCATCTTTTTCTCCCATTACAGGTCCACTAGTAACTATGTACACTCCAAAATTTGGACCTCTACAAATACCAAAATTCATCATGATAGGGGTAAAACACTTAATAATCTCCCAGATGTTTTTGTAATCACCTGTACAATGTGTTACGTAGATAAAATCTGGAAAGTATACTCGAGCAAGCAAAGTCGCATTTAATTCCACCAGGAAGATGTCTTTCACTTCCCCTTTTGCCAAAGTTGCTAGTTGCACAGTAACTTCAGTAAGATTTACCTTCTTCCAGTCACTAAGAAGAGCTGAATTCTCACAGGTACAACTAACCAAACTCAACTTGGTATCAACGCCGTATTCATCACTTGGTGTCAATAATCCCGGATCCAACAGAGTTGATTGATAAACTTCAAGACTAACCACCATAAACTTTCCTCTGTTTACTGAACTAATTAACCAACGTGCAACAACATCATAAAAGAATTCTTCTGTTAAGGTGATAATTTTCCGTGCGTCATTGATCCAAATGATTCCAGTTCTCATAATTGGAGTATAACCAAAAAAGTAATGATCTTTTAATATATAGTTCTCAAAAATCACCAACATTTGTGACGATGAGGTATCAATTTCCGTAAGCTTTCGACCTTCATGGAATACCTTCTGAAACTCTCCAAAGGGTTAAAAATGGGAAGTATTAACAGCTAGCTCTTCATCGACAACACCATTATCGAACACAATAAATGAAGTTTTCCCTCTAGGCTCCCATGTAGATTGCTTAAAATCGCGTTTTGCCGACAATCCAAATAATATTATTCTTCCAGTGGCAGCTGAGCCAGTATTGAAAGCAACTTTTCTAGTTCTAAACACAACTTTCTGTCCTTGAACATCAAAAGACCTGCGAAGAGTTTGAAAATTGTGTACGCCAACGACAAAAGCAGTTAGATTATGAAGTTGATAATCGATTTGTGCAGCTGCGCAGTTTATAGGTCTCATGGTATGGCATCGTACAGTAAGGTCCTTCATGTAAGAATCATGGCCCTTCTTGTCCACATAGTACCAAACTTCTGTTGAAGTAGAGCCAAATTTCTCAACATCAATAATCGGCACATTAGGCTCAACAAGTGCTTGCTCAAACACAATTCCCAGATTGTTACTCATCCATCCAGCGATGACCAGAAATTCAGTTCCATAAATCCCGTGATGGAAAATATGTGTTACTGGCATTATAAAATACGGTGGATCACCTCTGAGTCTTAGCACACATATCAAATCACCATGGAGAAATCTGAACGCACCTGAGTTGTCAAGAATATTATCAAAACTAGCTATACCTTCTTGATTGTCAAACTTAGACACGTTAATGATTATTTTGGATGCTTCTGTATCAGTATGTGGAAATCCATCACTTCTAATTCATTAGTATCACGAACATTAGATCCAATGCCAAGTGTACTTCTTTGAGCATCATACAGTGATTGCATCACTGTGGTAGAAGGAAGTTTAGGAAAACTCCATCCAATACCTTTAGGTGTAGACCATTCTACATACATCTCTTCATTGTGAAAACCAAAATTTGGATATGTTGTAAACTTGACGTTCTCAAAATCCCAAAGTAGCCTTTTTGCTAAAGATTGTCTACATGTATACTTTTATACAGTAATATCCTCTTGAGATACTAACACATCTACAGAAGTATATGGAAACACAAAAGAATTCTCTTTGATTATCTCAACGAGTGTAGCCTTACTAGGGTTTTTATGCAATACTATTTGTGTATCCAGTTGATCAATAACTTGATTATGTTCATCCCTAGATAAAACAGGCATATCAACATCAGAAGCTATGAAGCTAAGAACCGAAGACTTACCATTCTCTGACAAATCATCCAACGAATCATGTAAAACTTCCTTCAGCTGGTTTTCTTCATCCTTTGGCAAAGTTTCTTTTGTATTCTCCTCACCAACTGAACCATCAGAAGACAACGATAACTCCTTTTAAGTTGATAACGAAACATCTTTATCATTATGTAATTGCTCATCTTCGTCGACCAGATTTTCTTCTTGCATAGAAACATGATTTTCTTCACCGTTCACTTCAGAACTAGTATTTATATTCTCATCAACTGATGCATTATAATCTTGAAAAACATACGGAACCTCATCGACTCGTTGTGTTACTTCTTCCCGTTGAGAAGTAGCTTCCGTATCTTCTCTGCCAAGTGGTGCAGTGGAAATATCGTCAGCATCATTCTGAACTAAAGAAAGATCTTCATCGTCAAATATCATCCCGGCAGGACATAACCTCAATAATTTCCCTTGATAAAGAAAATCATATGTATTCTCAAAACAGTTGTGCACTACACGCCTGTCATACTGCCATGGTCTTCCAAGAATGAGATCTGTCACAGACATATTGATTACATCACATAATACAAAATCTTCATACCCAGGAAAGGAAAAGGTTACGAGACATTGATGTGTAACCCATCCACGAAAGGAATCATTAACCCCTTTAACTGCATGAGGGTTGGGATGTGGTGTAACTGGTAAATCCAACTCCTCTATCACAATAGAAGCGATGTAATTTTATGTACTACCACTATCTACACTCATATAACAGAATTTACCTCCAATTATACAACCTGATTTGAATATGTTGTTTCTCTGTGTAAAAAAAGGTTGATCAGACAAGGTAGGACGAATCATACCTAAGAAATTCGAACCATAAGCTTGGTTATATTCTTGTTCCATTGTATAAACTTGTTTATGAAGAAAAATAAAACTAGGGTTCTTTTTTTTATATAAATATATGGGATAGGGTTTTGAGTTTGCGGAAGCGGGTTTAAGGATCTGTTTCTAGATAAAAATCTAAAAACTTTGTATCTGATACCAACTAGTGTAGTACAGATAAGGTTAACATGGATAGGTTTAAGTTTCATCATAAACTTAATAGAAAACTGATTCTAGAATCAAGATTCTAAGGTAAAGATTGATAATCAATTTTGATAATAATATTAATAATAAGATGCATTCTCTAAACAAGAAGGCTTAGCCTTTATATAGGCTAGCATGACCGACTAAAAAGAAAAGAAAAAGGAATAATACCTAAACTAGGAAAGTAACTAGCAAAGCAAGTAAATTAAAACAGACGCAAGGGATCAACAATCATTGTTGATACAGACGCAAAGGATCAACAGTCATTGTTGATACAGATGCAGATGTCCCACATCACAAAATCAACACAAAACAAAGATCGTTATTCATCAGTTTTCTTGCAAATAGGAGTCAGTCACTTCAGACGGCTTACATAGGAACAATCTCCATATATTCCTCTATGGATGCAATCTTTAATGACAGATAAAAAAAATAAGGCACACGTGTGAGGATGGAAGTTTTCAACAATGACACACCTCGCGACGTGAACATTGATTGTCGGTGTCAGTTGCAATGCAATCAAAATACTCATGCTCTCTTATCCGAGCATCACAAATATTCATCGATCTCAAGTTTTGTACTCGTAAAAAATCAATGGAAAACATCACCAGTATATCACTATACCAATTCCAACATTACTTGCTCGCCCCACATTTGATCTTTCCTAAATGCACCCTTGGTCCATCAATCGAACTCAAGACTTCCCCAACAATCTAACCTGCTAGACCCAACTTTTCCAAGTCATCGGTTCAATCATGAATTTAGCTCGTTGATCCGACTAGTAATCTATCTTGTCGATCTAATCAATGATTTGTTCTTTTGAATTGATCCAAGTTCAAACTAGCAAGAGTCTAAAACAATTGGATCCACACACCATTGCGAGTTTTACTCACAATAGTCGTACAACTGGGGGCGTGTAAGGAATGACTGTACTTGTTAGATAAGGTAGCAAGAGGGAAGTTACGTTAAGTGAGGAGCAGCAAAATGGATCCCAAAACTTGGAACTCAAACAACTTGAAATGGTTCATAATTGACTACATCCTGCATATTTATAATATTGGATCCATTCACGCCTTATAAGGTAAGCCTAAATTATTGCTCAATTTGTTTACTATTATTCATATTTTCTAGTCCTACAAAAAATATATAATTCAAATATAAGTGCACTATTCATAAGAAAATGCATGATCCACGCATTTCGATACTTGCCAAATTCGTTTAGCAATCACACTCACATAACTAAGATCGGACACAAACTTCGGGCATACTAGCAAGAGCTATTAAACAATTGAAAAAGCGGGGGTACAACAATCACACCCAATATTTCGCTTAGAAATATGTATGGACTAACTCCAATATACTTTTAAGAGAATCAACTAGACTCAATCTTAATAAAATATATCACAGATTTATATCTCTCTTTCTCGATTCAATTCTTACTCGAGCAAATAGAAACGTGCGAGTCTAATTGAATACAAGAGAAATCACTTGAACGGTACCAAAGACCAATTGGTCAAGTGTCAATAAATGTAAATCAACAACCAATGGTTGGATATTCTAATTGATTTATTTAACGCACAACCTGTGATATTTCAATTATATAACAAAATATAATGCGGAAAATAAATAACACAGACAACAGAAGTTTTGTTAACGAGGAAACCACAAATGCAGAAAAACCTCGGGACCTAGTCCAGATTGAACACACACTGTATTAAGCTGCTACATACACTATCCTACTACAAACTATCTTCGGTATGGACTGTAGTTGAACCCCAATCAATCTCACACTGATCCAAAGTACAGTTATGCTCCTACGTCTCTGATCCCAGCAGGATACTACGCACTTGATTCCCTTAGATGATCTTACCCACAACTAAGAGTTTCTATGACCCAAAGTCGAAGACTTTAATAAACAAATCTGTATCACACAAAAAACTCTATGGTAATAGATAAATCTGTCTCCCACAGAAATACCTACGATTTTTGTTTCGGCTTTTGATAAATCAAGGTGAACAAGAACTGATAGACACATTTTTGTGTCCTATTTGTCTCGCTTCTATATGTTGTTAGGGCTCATTCTTGTACTTATTATGGTGTTTTATTTATTTGTAGGTATTTTTGGACAATAAACATTTTTGGAAAAATTCGGCTCGAAAAGTTGCTAAAGGCACCTCCGGAGGACATCTACTAAAAGGACTCCCATTTTGGATAAGGGGCACCCGAATTGTTAAGGGTCACCCCCCTGTTATTCATACCCCATCAGAGGATACGGGGTGTCCCTTATTCTTCCCCATTTAAACATATTTTGGCGGGAACAAATTTACAGAGACGTGACTTCCCAGTTTGGATTTGAACGATAATCTCTCATGGATTTTTAGTGGAAATACGTGGGTATGGGCCTGTTAGGATTATGGATGCTAGCTAATGGAATTGGACGCGGAAGAAACATGATTATTACACGTTGATTTGTTAAAACAGGGAAGAATACTCACTCGGATTCTGTTGGTTCTATTCTTGGAAATTCCGTGCAGTAATGGAGCCATATATCCTGTTAGATTCGTTTTGATCTTCATAGAGTTTTTGGAGAGTTTGGAAAGAGCTAGAAGCCGCATATAAGAGAAAAATAAAAGGAAAGTACCGTGACCTGCGGGAGAAAAAAAAGAAGTTTTCTCCGAGTTTTAATCGGCTTGTGGTGGATATAAAAGGTAGAGGAAGTCATAACAGAGTCACGGAGAGACTTTGGGGGTCGTACGGAGGCTTTGGGGGTAGTTGCAGAGAAGACCAGGGAGCTAAAGAAAGTTTCCTGCTGCTGCAGGAAGAAGAAGAACACAAAAAACTTTATGCTGCTAAGGACAGTCGCAAAAGAACGTTGTAATCATACGACATAGAAAATAGTCGTACATAAGCAGTCTTATTTTATCTGTCACCTTCGTAATAGTCGATCTGTAACGTTTATAACTGTTGCAGTTTCGCAGTTTTGTTCTTTTTCTCTATATTTCTTCAGTAAAACACCTTCTTGAGCTATGGATTATTATTTTGTGCATGTTTTTGATATTTAATTCTTTTTATGACTTTTTGCATTAATTTAATTGTTTTATGATTTTTCTTAATTAGTTGTGAAGTCGTATGATAATGTATGCTTGGTCTAAGTGCTTTTGATGCATCATGCTAGTGATTTACAGTTAATCTTTTTAAAATCTACCCTGGAAAAGAATTAGAGTCAATAAACAAGAGCTATAATTGTCTAAGAATTGATTTTTGAACCACATGGTATGAGGTTTGGTGGAATCCTGAGTCTCAGTAATCTCTCGACATTGTGACAAACCTTGTGTATATATTTTCTTTATTTTTATTGTTTTCTATTATTAAGTCTGAAATTGAGTCTACACAAGTCCGAGTTGAACGAACTTTATTTACCACAAAAAACTACATCAGGAACCAATTGATAAACCACACTTATATTCCCGAAGAACAGCTCAGTATTATCAATCACCTCACAATAATCTTAATCGACGCGGCGAAAGAAGATATTGTGGCACCACAAACGATGAGACGAAGATGTTTGTGATTACTTTTATATCTTGCCTATCGGAGATATCAATCTCAAGCCAATCTTTACGATTGTACTCATACGATAAAATCTGCAAGATCAGATTACACAATTACAAGAAAGTAGTATTGGTCTGGCTTCACAATCCCAATGAAGTCTTCAAGTCATTAACCTACAGGGTCTCGAAGAAACCTAAGGTTAAAGGAGAATCAACTCTAGCTTATACAACTAGTATCACACAGGAGGTGTGGGGATTAGATTTCCCGGTTGCTTGAGTTCTCCTTTATATAGTCTTTCAAATCAGGGTTTGCAATCAATATTAGCTTAGTAACAAAGCATTCAATATTCACCGTTAGATGAAAACCTGATTAGATTCAAGCTAATATCTTTCAACCTTTATATCGAAAACTTAGCTTGTTACACACAAATGAAATGCACGGTTTTAGGTTTGTGTAACCGTAGCCAAACATGTACATTTGTTGGTTCAACAGTAGCTAACCAAATGGTTAGCCATATGATTACTTTCATATCAACCATATTCTTCTTCACCATAACTATTTCAAATGACTCAAATGAACTAGTTAAAGAGTTGTTCAATTGCTTAGATCTTATAGAAGTACACAAGACACAATCGAATCAAAAACGATTTGATTTACTCGAATCAATTCATGAACTTTATAGCCACGGTTTGCAAACTTGCATTCCTTAGTCAATATAAGTATAAGTTCACGAATAATCATTTTTAAAAAATAACCAACCTAAGTTCGCGGACTTAAGTTCCTGGAATAAGTTTGTAAACAAGTTCACAAACTCCAGTAAATTTTCTCAAGACAAGAACCTCCGACAGTTCGCGGACTGAGTTCACGGACTTTGTTTCGGTTTTCCTGAGCAGAAAAGTTCGCAAACTTTGGTTAATGAATAAGGGCTTATGCATATATATATGAGTTACCACACAATGCTTATATCCAACAATGGTTATATCTTCTAAACTCTCATTTCAATCACTGAAACATTCTTAGAGGATGTTACATAGTTGTTGTTCACAAACTATTTTTCGTCAAAGCCATTTTCAAGTAATTGAAACATAATATTACTTTCGTCACTAGGTAAAGATGAACTTGGACAAAGCGAAAGCTTACCAACACATATTTAGAGATATAGATAAGCGATATAAACTCGGCTCGAAATAGCAAATGTGTATAATCAAAGTCTATATATAGTAAAACGACTTTGGTCTCAAGATAGGAGATAGAGTAGATAAACTTTTGAGTGATATATAATTTCAAGTCTCCACATACCTTTTAGTAGATGAAGTTCCACCAGTTCCTTGAGTAGTTCTTCGTCTTGTATGATGATCGCCATGGAGTTCTTGAGCTCAACTAAACTTTCTGTCCTAGTCCGAGACTTAGCTATAATAGACTAGAAATCAAGACTTATAGTTTTGATCACTAACATTGACAAACATGCTTGAGATAGCAACGCATGCGAGTTCGGCCGAGTAGTGCTCTAACAACAATAACTCTCTCATAGCTAGCATAAATATTAACTTGGCTTTGATTAGTCAATACTTGCATAAATTTAAGAGAAAACTAAAACCATTATAGCACAAGCTCAAGAATTACAAGGACCTTTTTTCATGAGCAACGAAATTTCAACAAAAAAAAAACTCAGGGAAGTGAGAACAAACCAACTTGGCTTTAATTAGAGGAAATAATTTAAAAAAAAAGTGCATATAGGCGAGCAAGCTAAACTCAAACGGGTTTAGCGCAGGGTTAAGAACAGCAAGGACCTTGTTCCATGGGAAATGAAACCTTATTCTCAGGGAAATGAGAGTTCATACTAAAATGCCACATAGCTTAAGATTACAAATAAATAATAGTAATAATAATAATAATAAATGAGGCATTACTATTTAAAGTATGACAAATGTTTAAAAAAGAAGTGACTTCCGAATAGAGATTCCTATGGAATAAAAAAGAATGGGTAAAACAAACTACTACTTCAAAAGCAAAAATAAAATATATTCATCTGTTAGAGCACTGCTCGGTCGAACTCGCAAGTGTTGCTATCTCAAGCTTGTTGTAAAGTTTAGTTGCCAAAACTATAAGTCTTGATTTCTAGTCAACTTATAGCTATGTCTCAGACTAGGATATAATGTGTAGTTGAGCATTAGACTTCACGGCGTTCATTGATTGAAGACAAAGAACTATTAAGGGGAGCTTGTGGAACTTCATCAATAAAAGGTATGTGGAGACTTGAACTCATATATCACCTAGAAGTCTATTTCTATTCTATCTCCTACTGAGACAAAAGTCGTATACTGATAGACGCATTTATGTGTCTAATATAGCCCCATTGTATATTGTGTTAGTACCCATTTTTGTACTTATTATGGCTTTTTATGTCCCTGTAGGTATTTCCGGAGAAATAAGCTTTTGCGGCGAAATTGGCTAAGAAAGTGGTTTTTGCGCTCGTGGGAGAAAATTACTATACGGACTCTCACTTTGGATAAGGGGTAACCTAATTACTAAGGGGTGACCCATTTACAGGCAGCTGCTAAAGGGACACCAGAACTGGATAGGGGGAGGTCTTCTTCAAATTTCAAATACTGGTTTTTGGCGGGAAAGGCCATGCATATCGCTGTTGAATTTTGATCCGATTGTTGGAGCTGTTTTAGGGAGATTAAACACCGGAAATTGATTGGGCTGGACGTGATATGGATATAAAATTCTAGTATGGATGATTTCATGGGCTTAATTGGGCTAGAATATCCGGGAGAAGCAATCAAAGTTAAAACAGAGAGACGTGTCCTGTTGTGCACTTTCAAAGATTTTTGAGAGATTTCTGGAGGACTTTGACGATGGATTAACATGTACACGGTCTTATTCAAGTCTAGGGAAGAGTTTGGTAGCTATTTTATAGCTAACAGCACGTGAAAAAGCTCAACAGAAGGGATTATTCTCTCAACAGCGCAGAGAAGAAAAAGAAAAGAAAAAGTCGGAATTTATACGAGATATTTGGGGTCTGTGGGATATATAAGAGTGGTTTCAAGTCATAAAAAGGGTTAGAAAAGTTTAGAGAGAAATAGGAGAGAGTTCAGAGCCGAAACAAGGAAGATACCATTGATTGTTGCTGCTGCTTCTGCGAGGAGGAAGAACGTGAAGAACAGACTCTCCAAGGCCGTCGTTTATCAACAGTGACATCGACTGTCCTCTGCGGGTCGTAGTTCTTCAACAGTGCAAACAGCGAGCTCTCTGTGTCGTTGTTATACAACACTTGTGTTCTATCGATTATTTTCAGCACTACCCCTTTGTAACAGTGACGCTGCAACAGTACAACAGCGTTACAAACTTCAATTATCAATTATTTTCATCAATAAAAACACTTATTTAGCCATGAATACATCTTGTGAGTGTGTTTTTGAGATGAGGAGCTAAACCCAATCCCAGGGGTGACAGAGGAAGCCATTCTCACAATAAAATAGAGATTACCACATAATTATTGTGAGAATGGCTTCCTCTGTCACCCCTGGGATTGGGTTTAGCTCCTCATCTCAAAAACACACTCACAAGATGTATTCATGGCTAAATAAGTGTTTTTATTGATGAAAATAATTGATAATTGAAGTTTGTAACGCTGTTGTACTGTTGCAGCGTCACTGTTACAAAGGGGTAGTGCTGAAAATAATCGATAGAACACAAGTGTTGTATAACAACGACATAGAGAGCTCGCTGTTTGCACTGTTGAAGAACTACGACCCGCAGAGGACAGTCGATGTCACTGTTGATAAACGACGGCCTTGGAGAGTCTGTTCTTCACGTTCTTCCTCCTCGCAGCAGCAGCAGCAACAATCAATGGTATCTTCCTTGTTTCGGCTCTGAACTCTCTCCTATTTCTCTCTAAACTTTTCTAACCCTTTTTATGACTTGAAACCACTCTTATATATCCCACAGACCCCAAATATCTCGTATAAATTCCGACTTTTTCTTTTCTTTTTCTTCTCTGCGCTGTTGAGAGAATAATCCCTTCTGTTGAGCTTTTTCACGTGCTGTTAGCTATAAAATAGCTACCAAACTCTTCCCTAGACTTGAATAAGACCGTGTACATGTTAATCCATCGTCAAAGTCCTCCAGAAATCTCTCAAAAATCTTTGAAAGTGCACAACAGGACACGTCTCTCTGTTTTAACTTTGATTGCTTCTCCCGGATATTCTAGCCCAATTAAGCCCATGAAATCATCCATACTAGAATTTTATATCCATATCACGTCCAGCCCAATCAATTTCCGGTGTTTAATCTCCCTAAAACAGCTCCAACAATCGGATCAAAATTCAACAGCGATATGCATGGCCTTTCCCGCCAAAAACCAGTATTTGAAATTTGAAGAAGACCTCCCCCTATCCAGTTCTGGTGTCCCTTTAGCAGCTGCCTGGAAATGGGTCACCCCTTAGTAATTAGGTTACCACTTATCCAAAGTGAGAGTCCGTATAGTAATTTTCTCCCACGAGCGCAAAAACCACTTTCTTAGCCAATTTCGCCGCAAAAGCTTATTTCTCCGGAAATACCTACAGGGACATAAAAAGCCATAATAAGTACAAAAATGGGTACTAACACAATATACAATGGGGCTATATTAGACACATAAATGCGTCTATCAAATACCCCCAAACTTATTATTTGCTAGTCCCGAGCAAATCAAATAGAAAATAAAATCCTAACTCACTGTCGCAGGCATCGTCGATTGCATTTAGCGTATGCAATAAGCCTTTAAACCCCTAGGTGTCCCTAGTGGCCGAGTTATAGTCTCGGGAGGGCTTACCAGAGATATACCCACAAAACCTGTACTCCAGACCTTAGCTATCTACGCAGAACCTTGGAAGGCACTAAAGAATCTCCTTGGTTGGCATACTTATTGACTACAGGAAGAAGTACCCTGATGCGAAATTCCAATTGCTGTACACGAGTTTGCACTCAAGCATACTAAAATTCATATAAAGTGACAGAGCTCTACTCAGATAGTTGCACTATGGACATCATATTCGGAGTCAAAACTAATCACATGGATAGATCAAGAAGATGGATATAGAAAACATAGATGGTTTTGATGTTTACTAAGTGAACGACGTTTCCCATATCTGTCTGAAGGCCTCCTCCAAAATGAACCTATCCTAATGGATTGAGATACTAGTCTGACTAATATCAACACACTGGCATATACAAGGGTACCAGTGGTCGATAACCTAACTCTAGGTCAACACAACTGGCATATACAAGGGTACCAGTGGTCGACTTTATTGAATTTATTCCTTTTGGTCAAATGGTCTGGTCTCAATTTTTTTTTTTTTTTTTTTTTTTTTCAACTTTTTTTTTTTTTTCATGGTATCTCAATCACTCTAATTCACCCTAGCATTGGTAACAACTTGAATCGTGGGCCCCACCTATCACTTAGAGAAACATAGTTTAAAAACAAAATAAAATAAAAATAGAAGTGAAAAGGACTCAACGAGATATGGTGAAACTATCATGTTATTTCTAACACCTGAGCTCTGTGCTTTTATGAATAGACTCTTTAGATGTTTCCATCTAATCAGATTGGTTCCTCAAACTCCTACAATCAAAATGCTTCCATCCACTTAGATTAGTTAGTGCAATCCTCAATAGGCATAAATTTCTAGGCTCTGGAGTTTATTTATTTATTGCAACTAAAAGCTAACAAAAAGTTTCTTCCCCACCCCCAAACTTAAATCTAACATTGTCCTCAATGTTTCTCATGAAAGAACAGTACCAAGAATATAAGTAACATGAGGAAATAGTAAAGAGAGAGTTCGGAAAGATAGTACCTGAGTGAAGTGAAACCAAAAACTGAATAGAAATTATACAAATACATACACCTCGATGGTCAATCAAGGGTAAACAGGGTCCTCCAGAGGGACCTCCTCAACATCACCTGTAGGAAAAGGCTCTAAAAAGGGCTTCAATCGCTGACCGTTAACCTTTGAAGAACTACTACCATCCAGTGTCTCGATTTCAACAGCTCCATGAGGAAAAACAGTACGGACCACAAAAGGACCGGTCCACCGAGAGCGCAGTTTCCCGGGGAATAGATGCAAACGAGTGTCATACAGAAGAACTTTTTGACCTGGAGAAAATGACTTCCGTAATATGTTTCTATCATGCACAAGTTTCATTTTGTTCTTATACTCCTTCGCACTATCGTAAGCATCTATACGAATCTCGTCCAACTCATTGAGCTGGAGTTTCCTATGGGCTCCTGCTTGTCAAGTGAAAAATTTAGCTGCTTAACAGCCCAATAAGCTCTGTGTTCTAACTCAACAGGTAAGTGACATGCCTTGCCATAAACAAGCCGATAAGGCGACATTCCAATGGGGGTCTTAAACGCAGTACGGTAAGCCCATAAGGCATCAGTAAGCCTAGACGACCAGTCTTTCCGATTAGGATTAACTGTTTTCTCTAATATACGTTTTATCTCCCTATTGGAAACCTCTACCTGACCACTAGTCTGTGGATGATACGGGGTAGCTATCTTATGTGTAATACCATATTTCTTCATCAGAAGTCTAAAAGTCCCATTACAAAAGTGCGACCCTCCATCACTAATTATAGCTCGCGGTGTACCAAAACGTGTAAGTATATTATTTTTCAAGAACTCAATCACAACCCTATGGTCATTGGTTTTACACGCAACCGCCTCAATCCACTTAGAGACATAGTCTACGGCGACAAGGATGTATAGGTTACCAAAAGAATTAGGAAACGGACCCATAAAGTCAATACCCCACACATCAAAGACCTCAACAATTAAAATAGGGTTCAAGGGCATCATGTTCCTACGGGAAATGGTTCCTAATTTCTGGCATCGTTCACAAGTAACGCAGTAACTGTGGGAGTCTTTAAACAACGAAGGCCAATAGAATCCACACTGCAATATCTTAGCAGCAGTTTTCTTAGCACTAAAGTGACCCCCACAAGCATGATCATGACAAAAGGAAATAATACTGGACTGGTCACTCTCAGGTATACATCTCCTAATAATCTGGTCTGGGCAATACTTAAAAATAAGGATCATCCCAAAAGAAGTGCTTAACCTCAGCTAAAAATCTAGAACGATCTTGTTTACCCCAATGTTGGGGCATTCGACCAGTAACAAGATAGTTCACTATATTCGCATACCAAGGTAATTGGGTAACAAAGAACAATTGTTCATCAGGAAAGCTATCCCTTATAGGAAGGGAATCATCTGGGGAACTAACAACTAGCCTAGACAAGTGATCTGCTACAACATTTTCGGCACCCTTTTTGTCTCTAATGTCTGGAGAAAACTCTTGCAACAACAGAATCCACCTAATCAATCTAGGTTTAGTATCCTTCTTAGACAAAAGATATTTTAAAGCAGCATGATCAGTATATATGATGATCTTAGAACCTAAGAGATAGGGTCTAAACTTGTCTAAGGCAAACACAATGGCTAATAGTTCCTTCTCGGTAGTGGTATAGTTCAACTGGGCATCATTCAGAGTTTTGCTAGCATAGTAAATCACATGAAGTAACTTATTTTCTCGCTGACCTAGCACAACACCAATAGCATAATCTGAAGCATCACACATGATCTCAAAGGGTAGGTTCCAGTTGGGTGCCTGGACTATGGGGGCGGTAGTGAGTAATGACTTAAGCTTCTCAAAAGCCTCTAAACAAGCATCATCAAAAAAACTTAACATCTTTTGCAAGCAAATTGCAAAGAGGTCTAGACATCAAGCTAAAATCCTTAATGAAACGACGATAAAAACCAGCATGTCCTAAGAATGACCTAATATCTCTTACGGTTTTTGGGACCGGTAAAGTTTTAATAAGGTCAACTTTTGCTCTATCCACCTCTATACCCTTTGAAGATACAATATGCCCTAGAACAATTCCTGAACGAACCATAAAGTGACATTTCTCCCAATTAAGCACTAAATTCTTTTCCTTACACCTAGTCAAAACTAATGACAAATGATGCAAGCACTCATCGAAAGACGAACCAAACACTGAAAAATCATCCATAAAGACCTCTAAGAACCGTTCTACCATGTCAGAAAATATGCTCATCATGCAACGCTGAAAAGTCGCTGGGGCATTACATAGCCCGAAAGGCATGCGTCTATACGCAAAGGTACCAAAGGGACAGGTAAAAGTGGTTTTCTCCTGGTCTTCTGGGGCAATAACGATCTGATTATATCCAGAGTAGCCATCTAAAAAGTAGTGACTATGTCCAGCTAATCTCTCTAGCATCTGGTCGATGAAGGGAAGGGGAAAGTGGTCCTTCCTAGTGACCTTGTTCAATTTCCTATAGTCAATACAAACACGCCAACCCGTGGTCATTCGGGTCGGGATTAACTCATTGTTATTATTCTGGACTACAGTAATACCAGATTTCTTGGGAACAACCTGAACGGGGCTGACCCACTTACTGTCTGAAATAGGGTAGATAATTCCTGCATCTAATAGCTTAAGAACCTCAGTTCGAACTACTTCTTTCATATTGGGGTTTAGTCGACGTTGCATCTCCCTAGAAGGTTTGGTGTCTTCCTCTAAATAGATCTGATGCATACAAACAGTAGGACTTATACCCTTAATGTCTGCTATGGTCCACCCTAAAGCTTCCTTGTTGTTTTGAATGACGGTTACTAGCCTACTTTCTGATCTCTATCCAAGTCGGAAGAAACAATCACAGGTAAAGTCTCAGACGGGCCTAAAAACACATACTTCAGGGTATCTGGCAATGGTTTTAGGTCCAACTTAGGAGGCTTTCTAAAGAAGGAACTAGGGTAGACTTAGAAACTGGTAGTGGTTCGAACTTAGGTTTCCATCCATTACTAGTATCTAACAAAGGGGTTGAATCTAACAAAGCATTCACCTCATTAATTACATTATCATCATCAAAATCAATCCCAAAGTGAGCTAGGCATTTTTCTAATGGATCTTCTAACAAAGTGTTTGGTAATGACTCCTCGACTAATGTTCCTATCATGTTCACCTCTTCTATATTCGAGTCATCTAGTTCAGAGGGTAGCTTACTAATATTAAAATATTCAGCTCAATAGTCATATTACCAAAAGACAAATTCATAATACCATTTCGACAGTTAATGATCGCATTGGATGTAGCTAAAAACGGGCGACCTAAAATCACTGGTATTTGGTTCTCTGGGTCAGGGACAGGTTGGGTATCTAGGATAACAAAATCCACTGGATAAATAAACTTGTCAACCTCTATGAGAACATCCTCGATCACACCACGAGGAATTTAACGGACCTATCAGCTAACTGAAGTGTTATCTGGGTAGGTTTCATCTCACCAAGTCCTAGCTTAAGGTACACATGATATGGAGTAAGTTCACACTGGCTCCTAAGTCAAGCAAAGCTTTCTCAACACGGTACTTACCTATTGTACAAGCAATGGTAGGGGACCTGGGTCTTTATACTTAGGAGTAGTGGTATTCTGAATAATAGAACTCACATGACTAGCTATGAAGGCTTTCTTCTGGACACTGAGCTTACGCTTTCGCGTACACAAGTCCTTAAGGAACTTGGCATAAGAGGGAATCTGCCTAATTGCATCTAATAATGGAAGGTTGATATTAACCTGCTTAAAAACCTCCAATATATCATTAAAGTTGGACTCCCTCTTAGTCGGAACTAGCAGCTGGGGAAACGGGGCTCTAGGAACAAAGCCGGGCTTAACAGGACCCTCATTGGTCTCTTTGGAGACTCTATCAGTCTCCTCATTTTCTGGCTCAGCAGGGTGAATACAGCATGTTCACTATCAGGCATGGCGACCTTGTTGTCAACTTTCTTTCCACTCCTAAGGGTTGTGACAGCATTCACATGATTGTACGATTTCTCTCCTTTTGGGTTGGGATCAGTACGACTAGGGAACCTTCCATCTTCTCTCTCACTTATGAACTTAGCTATTTGTCCTACTTGAAGTTCTAATTTGGCAACTCTGGGAATTATTCTTCAATTCTTGCCTAGTTTCTTGTTGAAAGCTCATGTGGTTCTTTGTTAGCATTTCATGGTTATTTGCTAACATAGTGAGAGTATCCTCTAAGGTAGAGATCTTTTTCTCGGAAGTGTTCTGAAACTGGGTTTGACCTGAAGAGTTCTTAAAACCAAAACCTGGGGGAGGCTGAGAATTGCTAGACTGGCCTTGACTCTGGCCCTTAGACCAAGAGAAATTAGGATGGTTTCTCCAACCAGGGTTGTAGGTTTCTGAGTATGGGTCAAACTTCTGACGGTTCTCAAACCTAGCATTGTTTAGACAGCATGGGCTTGCTCTTCACTAACCTGACCTTCCAAAAATGAATTATCAGGCTCTATTCCACAACTAGAGACTTGAGAGGCTCTATTAGGTTCAACAAGGGACCTATTTTTAGACTGGCCCATTTCCAAAGCTTCTAACCTTCTAGATAAAGCAGCAAACTTAGCATCTGAACCAAAACTTGTATCTACCACATTGGTGCTACTTCTATTGACCAAGAGTCTTTTAGGGGGTTCAACACAAGATTCCTACTGTTGGGATTTTTCAGCGATAGCTCCTAAGAAGGTAAAAGCATCATCAGCATTTTTACTAGTGAACTCACCAGCGCACATAGACTCAACCATGGCTTTGGTCGAATAGTCTAAACCATCATAAATAATCTGTACAAGTTTCATATTATCAAATCCATGGTGAGGACACTGAGATAGGAGATCATTGAATCGCTCTAAAAACCTATAAAGAGACTCTCCCTCTTGTTGCACACTAGCACTAATTTTCTGCCTAACAGCTGCAGTTTTATGCTTAGGGTAGAATTTCATATAGAAGGCAGCGATAAGTTCCTGCCATGTTTATATGGATTCAGATGGTAGGTTGTTAAGCCAGGTCTTGGCTTTATCTCTCAAGGAAAAGGGAAACTCTTAAGTTTCAAGACTTCATCGGTAAGGTCCTTTATCCTAATTGTCCCACAGATTTCCTCAAAGTCCCTAATATGAAAATAAGGGTTCTCATCATCTTTTCCTAAGAATATAGGGATCATTTGAAGAATACTAGGTTTTATCTCAAAATTAGCCGTAGTAGCTGGCAATTTAATGCATGAAGCTCGGTTGGTCCTAGTTGGGAACATGTAATCTTTCAAAGTTGCCATAGCTGGCACAACAGAAGTACTAGGAGTACTTTCCTCACAAAGAGACAGATTCTCAAAACAGAAGTTTCCAAAAACAGGGCTCTCAAAAGAAGAATCTTCGAGCTCCCTGCTTAAATCAGAAGAACTACTAGGTTTTTCGCTAATCAATCGACCTAGAGTATCTCTTTTCCAAGCCCTAAAAAAATCGGGCATACACTAAAAAGAATTCAAAAAGAAATAAAAATCCTAACAGGAAGGTTCTAGCAAACACACAGCAGGCTGACTCGACTTTACCACAGCAAACCTAAATATTTCTAGCAAACAACAAGCATGATGGCTCCACTTAGATTGTTTCTAGACCAGCTTCTAATCCTTCGAAAGGGAATTCGTTACAATTTGAGCAAACCCCTCTGGAATCAATCCGAGTTAAAGCAAGTTGAATCGAGGCGAGGGAAGCTCAGAGGAGCTTTGATACCCAAAACCTCACCGATCCAATGCGGCGCAGTCACGCATTCAACTCGCAGAAACCTTCAAGAACTTCGAGGTGTGCTTAAAAGAGTAACCAATATTTTTCGAATGATCGTCCTGTTAAGCTCGATACCCTATAGGTCTCTTTCTAGTCCAAATTTTAGGCTTAGGTTCGCTTTAGGTTTCGTTTTCCTAAGGCGGGCAAGAAGGGAGCGGTGATGAAATCCGAACCCTTATCTTATATGGTCCAGTCCTTGCCCTTTACTAGGAATTTAAAAACAGTCCATATTCAAGTCCTCAGCATATATTCACCTTAAGGAGTCCAGTAACCCGCTTGCAGGAGATTCGCGGGTGTTTAGAATTTTACCTCCCGTACCAGACGGGCGAAGAACCGCTGAAGTCGACTCGGGCCACGACTCCTATGCCGTGTGCGAACCCGAGGGGCCGAGACGATATTGTAATTGTCGTCCTTCCCTGCAAACAGTTTATATTTAAGGGTACCCTTCCGTAGGGTTTAAAAATAAAAATAAAAATGTCCCAAAATTAATGTCCAAAGTCCATAAAAAAAAATAAATACAAAAGAAAAGAAAGTCTAATAAAAAAAAAAATTACAAAAAAAAAATGTCTCTTTTTTTTTCTCTCTTTTTATCAAAATAAATAAATAAAATTCTTCTTCTTTCGCTCCTTTAGCTTTGCTTTTCGCTCCCAAACTTTATGCGTACATTGTATGCTAACTGTTGCAAATTATTCAAAGTCCAGGAACCATAGTATGCATACCCGTATGCATACTGGTTGGTTAGTTGAAAGTCCAGGAACTTAATATGCATAACTGTATGCGTACCGGCATAAAGTTCAAGTCATAGAATTCAACTAAGTTTGGAGGTGTGCGTACCCATTCGCATACTGGCGAATCCATACTATGTTCGTCCACTTAGGTATGCGTATCCGTTTGCATACTTGAGAGGGTTAAGTTCTAAAATCGGTTTTTTCATGAACAAATACATTTATATATTAAGGAATGAAATCTTTTGCAAACCGTGGATATAATGTTCATGAATTGATTCATGTGAATCAAAATCGATTTTGCTTCAATTGTATCTTGTATACTTCTATGAGAATATAAAAAATTGAACAACTCCATAACTAGTTTCATTTGAGTCATTTGAACTAGTTGTGATTAAGATGAACAAGGTTGATATGAAAGTGTTCATATGGCTAACTTCGGTTAACTATTTTTATGCCAACTATGTACACACGTTTAGATATGGTTACTCATACCTAAATGAAGTCACATTTCATTCGTGTATAACAAGCTAAGTTCGATCTAACAGTTGAACGATATTAGCTTGACTCTAAACAGGTCTTCATCTAACAGTGAATATTGAATTCTTTGTTACCAAGGTAAAATTGATTGCAAACCCTGATTTGAAGACTATAAAGGGAGAACTCTAGCAACTGGGAGACCTAATCCCCACACCTCCTGTATGATACTAGTTGCGACTAGAGTCGATTCTCCTTTAACCTATATTTTTTTCTAAAACCATTATAGGTTAACAACTTGAATACTTCATTGGGATTATGAAGCCAGGCCCAACTATTTTCTATGTAGTTACGTGTTCTGATCTTACCTTGTTCTATCGTGTTGAGTACTATCTTCTCTAAGATTTTCTCGAGATTTAATCTCCGATAAGTAAGATAAAAAGTAGTCACAAACATCTTCGTCTCATCATTTGTGATTCCACAATATCTTGCTTCGCCTCCATACGATTGAGGTTATTATTAGGTGATTGATATTACTAGGTTGTTCTTCGGGAATATAAGTCTGGTGTATGAATTGGTTCATGTTCACCTTGATTTATCAAAAGACAGAACAAAACTCGTAGGATTTCTGTGGGAGACAGATTTATCTATTCAATAGACTTTTCTATGTGAGACAAATTTGTTTATCAAGTCTTCGACTTAAGGTCGTAGCAACTCTTAGTTGTGGGTGAGATCAGCTAAGGGAATCAAGTGTGCAGAATCTGGCGTGGTTCAAGAGGCGTAAGGAACGTGACTGTACCTTAATCAGTGTGGGATTGGTTAGGGCTCAACTACATTCTAGTCCGAAGTTAATTGGTAGTAGGATAGTGTCTGTAGCGGCTTAATACAGTGTGGTGTTCAAATCTGGACTAGGTCCTGAGGTTTTTCTGCATTTGCAGTTTCCTCGTTAACAAAATTTCTGGTGTCTGTGTTATTTATTTTCCGCATTATGTTTTTATATAATTGAAATATCACAGGTTGTATGTAGTTCAATCAATTAGGTAATCCAACCTTTGGTTTTGATATAAATTGATTGACACTTGGATATTGGTCTTTGGTACCATCCAAGTTATGTTTTATATTCAATCGGGCTCACAGATTTCTATCTGTTCGATTGTATATTGATTTGAGAAATTGAGATATAACTCTTAGATGTATTTTGTTTGATTGAGTCTGATTGTCTAGTTGATTCTCTTGGAAATATGTTTGAGTTAGTCTATACGGATTTCCTAAACAAAATATTGGGTGTGGTTCTTAGACCCCACGGTTTTTCAATTGGTATTAGAGCAGGAAAACACGTTTAAGACCTCATAAGTCTGTGTTTGTAGCAATCTGACTCTATGGACAAAAGTGTTATCTCTGACGAACGCGTCACCAGAAATAAAATTTATGTTTCTATGAAATCTATGAAAGAGAAAGACTTTTCGATCTCACATATAGATGAACATGCGGTTCACACGAAACAGAGAAGTATTGATATGTGTTACCCTAAATATCTTACTGACGAGTCTGACTCTGAAGTATAAAGGGAAGCATCTCAATAAAGTGCAGCGATTCTAAAACTTGTTAGAATCCAGGCAGTTGAAATCAATAGGCTGAAACACAAGGTCAATACTATGATTGGTATGGTAAAAGACCGTGATTCCCAATTAAAGGTTCTCCGTGAGGAAAATGTTGTTGTTTGTTCTTGCAGAACCTTACTCGAGGCTAAATTCAAGGAAGATTTCCTTGAAATAGAACGACTATTGAGTAATCTTTATATTCAAGACAAATGTCGTCCTGTGGAGTCCGTCATACCAATCACTTCTGATTCTGCTGTGATATTAGAAAACGATAGACACATTTTTGTGTTTAATTTGATCTCAATACTATATATTGTTGGCACTCGAGTTTTTACTAATTTTGGTGTTTTATGTGTTTGTAGGCACCTTTGGAAAATAAACATTTTTTGGGAAATTCGGCTCGAAAAGTTGGTACAAGCCCCGGAGGACACGTGTTATTCGGACTCTCACCGTTGGATAAGGGGCACCTCAATTACTAAGGGGCACCCCAAAAGGCATCTGC
Source organism: Papaver somniferum (assembly GCF_003573695.1). Lineage (NCBI taxonomy): Eukaryota > Viridiplantae > Streptophyta > Magnoliopsida > Ranunculales > Papaveraceae > Papaver > Papaver somniferum. The sequence goes on along the minus strand of NC_039361.1, from coordinate 133,883,375 downwards.
TATTCGCACCCCAGTACAGGATTAGGGGGAGGTCATCTTCTCCATTTGAATTTTGTTTTTGGCGGGAAAATGGAGAACACTTCTGCAGATTTTTGATCGAATTGTTGAACGTGTTCTAGGGAGATTCAATGGCTGATTTTTGGTAGATAGTTGTGATATGGCCTATTAAACACACTGTGGGCGTTTGGTTCGACCAGAATTGGCTAGAATCAGCTAAACAATTCACGGTTTGAAAACAGGGCAGTTCGTGTATATCACGGGTTTCACGTGATTTGGAGAAGATTCAACGTGTTTTGTGCGTGCATGGAAGACCTCACAGCCTGTTGGAGCGTGAAGGAGTTAAATATGGTAATTTGGAGGCTTGAAAACGAGTGAGAAGATGAAACAGGAAAGAAAATATTCCCAGAAATATTTTCTTTACTGCCGAGTTAAAGAGAATTATATGGAGTGAATGAGCGAGATTCGATGGGTCTGTTGGCTATAAATAGGTTGCTGGGGTTGAGTAGAAAGGGTGTCGAGAGTCTGGGGGCTGAGGAGAGCGAGAGAAGAAGAAATTCGAGTTTTCCCAAACTCGGTTTCTGCTGCTGCTGATGATGATGAACATGAAGAACACGATGAACGGACCTGCAACAACAGTCGTTTTTCTACAGTAATAACGACTCACACCTGTGGGTCGTACATCAGGCAGACTTATTTGCTACAGTGTTTGCGACACAACTGCAGCAGTCTTATTTTGTCACTGAGGGTCGTAGTTCTCTGGTTTGTAACAAATATAATTGTTACAAACCCGGTTTTATTGTATTTCTCATATTCTCATCATTTGTAAACCATTTTTGAGCATCAATGAAATATTTTGAGAGGTTTTCCAACATGATGAGCGGCTAATTCCCTCGTAACCAAGACAATGGAGGAATCTATTCACGCAACATAAATGGGAAACTATTTCATTTAATTATATAATTCACCTAATCGCTGCTTTTGCAGAGTTTTAAATTATTTGAATGATTGTCTTAATTATTTGTTATTCAGTTTGATAGGTTATGCTTGGTTTAATCTCTTGATAATCTATGCTTAAGGTTTACAAATAATGTTTGAGAATCTGTATGATTGATAGTGAATTAAAGATAAAAGAGGACTTAAGAATTGAATAGAGTTTTGAAATATTTATCATTCAATTTTGCATAATAGTGGAATCTAGTGTCTTGGTTACCTCTCGCACCCATTGTTAATATTTTTATATATATAATTTTATCAAATCTTTAAATTTAATCTTCACAAGTCCGAGAGTTTGAACCTCATTACTACAACAACAATCAAAAACCATATCAATTTTGGCGCCGCCGACGCGGATTTGTGCTTAGGTAGAATTTTTAGGTTTTTATTATTTTTTATTATTCCATTTGTTCTTTTTACGTCTCTTTGGTTGTGTCTTTGTATTACAGGTTTGAAGTTGGATACTAAAGACCTTGGAATCAAAGCTTAAATCTAAAAGAGAAGGAAAAAAGACAAAGCAAAAAAAAAAGAAAAAAGAGAGAAAAAAAAAGAGAAAAAAAAAGAGAGAGAATTATTTATTTTATTTTTTTTAAGAGACTTTCCATTTTTTTTGTATTTCTTTTCATTGGACTGGATTTTGGACAATTTATTTTAATTTTAAACCCTACGGAAAGGTTATATAAAAAGATAAAATAAATAAATAAATATAAACTGTTTGCAGGGAAGGACGTCGATTACAATATCGTCTCGGCCCCTCGGGTTCGCACACTGACACCGGAGTCAGTGGTCCGAGTCGACTACAGCGGTTCTTCGCCCGTCTGGTACGGGAGGTAAACTTCTAAACACCCGCGAATCTCTTGTCAGCGGGTTTACTGTCTACCTTAAGGTGATTATATGTTGAGGAATGAACCGGCTGCTTTAATTTCCTAGTAAAGGGCAAGAACTGGCCATATAAGATAAGGGTTCGGATTTCATCATCGTTCCCTTCTTGCCCGCCTTAGGTAAACGAAACCTAACGCGAACCCAAGCTTAAAATCTGATTAGAACGAGACCGATAGGGTAACGAGCTTGGTAGGAAAATCTTTCGAAAAATATTGGTTACTCTTTTAAGCATACTTCAAAGTTCTTGATGGTTTCTGTAAGTTGAATGCGTGACTGCGCCGCCTTGTAATACCGATGAGGCTTTGGGTATCAAAGCTCCACTGAGCTTCCCTCGCCTCGATTCAACTTACATTAGCTCGGATTGATTCCAGAGGGGTGTGCTCAAATTGTAACGAATTCCTTTTCGAAGGAATAGAAGTTGGTCTAGAAAACAATCTAAGTGGAGCCATCATGCTTTTTGTTTGCTAGATTCTATAGGTTTGATTTGGTCGAGTCAGCCTTGTTTGTGATTGTGTAGAATTCCCTTGCAATTAAGAATGTCGAACTGGTATGATAGAAGCCAATACAATGAGTATCGACCTGAATTTGAATATGGACATCATCCTTTTTATGACAATGTTGGGAATAGTGGTTGGGAACGCCATCCTTTGGAAGGATATGGGTCATACCCTGGTGAGCCCAATTACTATCCACACATGCATCAGTCTTACGAGCAAGAATATTATAGTACTAGTTCTTCGTCTCTAGAGGATACAATCAAACTATTGAAAAGTAGTCCTTTTTATGATCCCTCTGTTCCTATTCCTCCTTTAGAAGAGTCCCTCAGGAAGTTAGCTGAGTCGACGCGTAAGTTAGCTGAGATGAATAGTATAATTATAGACGAAAGAACTACAATAATGAGTGAACCTTCTTTAGAAGACCACCTCAAGCGGATAGCTGAGACGAACGAAAGAATTGCTCGAAATTACTTGAATTGCCAATATAGTGTATCCAATAATACCCTTGAGAATGAAGATAGTTATTTACATAATCAAGATAACAAGGATAGAATTGGTAGCATTACTTGTTTTGATGAGGTTCGATCTTTTTCATGTTATTATGATGAGGATAGTGTTGATGGAGAATCATACTTATGTAGGAATAGTGATCAGGAAATGGTTACTCCAATTAAGCTTTACAATGATAATATTATTTCTAGTTCAAATCCAAATAATTTTAATAATTATTCACCTATTCAAAAGGACGAGGATTTGACTAGAGATACCCTCGTTTTAGACGATGTAGTATTTCCTGTTTACAAAGCCGATAATGATTTAAAGGAACGAGTTTATTCTGAGAAGAATGTTTTAGAGTCTAGCGATTTAGAAACAATAGTCTTAGACGAAGAAGATGAACTAGTAGAGATTTTAAATATGAGTGAGGATGCATCACCTGAGTATAATTTACAAGTAGCAATTGACCATTTTCAGGATTTTGATGATCTAGAAATTAGGGAAATTGTAGCTAGTCTATCTAGAGACACCCAAAATTCTAAGTTTGGGGGTGGTTATCATCCATGTGCTTTCACTCTTATAAAGGTCCCTCACTTGGGACTTGACATACGTGCCTCAAACATTTTACAAGATTATCTTCATACACGTTTTCCCGAACCTAATGATGTCCAGGAAGAAGTTCAGTCGTTAGAAACCCATCCTCTGGTTGATGTGGTTTGCCCAGGCTATGATACCCAGATTGACTTTGTTTTCCCACCAAATAGTTTTCTTCCAAATGTGGGAACGTTTATATTTCAAATGTGTCGAATATTAAGTTGTGAGACTAAACCTAAATGCTTTAGGAAATTAGAATCGACACATTTGCTTAAGAGTGACCACTACTCTCATTGTGGTCAATTTTGTAAGTCAAATCTTATTGACTTAGAGGATCCTCAGTTATTTAGGTTATTATTGTGCGCTTCTAAGATTATATTTGAGTTTTTCCAGACTCTAGGACCTAATGATTCGGATCTCACCTATGAAGAAACACAACCAATGAAAATATTTTATTTAGACCCTTTCTTAGAACCTGAACCACAATTAGATATAAATATCTTAATCAGGAAACTAGATAAGGGCATGCTATCCTTGTTCACTTTCTTGGGTTATTGTAGTTTCCTTTGGTCAGCTCTTTTTGGTTTTGAAGACCCACGGTTATTTCGGTTGTTACTTTTTGATTATATGAGGTGAATAATTCCTTCCGATGTCTGGCTGAAGACTTTAAACTTAGCACTTCTTGGGAGGTAACCCAATCTCATGCGATACGGTAATATCTTTACTTATCTCTTTTGCTTCTATTGGTAACAGTTCTCCTTGTTCATGCTTTTAATTTCATCTTTAGAACATTGAGGACAATGTTAGATTTAAGTTTGGGGGTATGGGAGAATAATTTTAGTCGCATTTTTTTTGAAACTTCTAGCGTCACATGGTACCCGGTTAGCTAAGTTTACATACTGTTTCTCACCGAAAAGATAGAAATTGGAATGCTAGGGATAACAACCTTTTGAGACATTAGAGAAAAAGACATTGAGATCCTTGAAATTCAGGAGAGAACTTGTTCCTTTTAGAGGGTAATCGTGATGGACCTAACCATACATGATGGAAAGGCAAGTAGGTCAGGGAAATGCCAGAAAGACAAAGCAACCTCACAATGTAGTCTTAGTTATTGGATTGCGACTCTCTCAGTAGAAACTTATCATCATCAACAAGCGGAGCGACATCAAAATCTATGAAGAAAGTTGAAGACGTTTTAGGTTTAGAAGCAACAATAGAAGAGAATAATTCAAAAATCAAAGTTGAAGTTATAAGAGCAAATGATATAAGTTGTTAGAATCCATGATACCAAGACATCACAAGTTGCGAAGATCCAAGTTTTGAAAGTCCTTCTCTCATGGCCATGTAAATTTTTGTCTTGTAATTTTTTTGTTCATCAAAAAAATAAAATAAAATGAAACATCATTACGTTCTTTTTGTTCAATAAGGCCATAGGGAAGAAGAAATTTATAAGTCAAGCAAGAAATCGAAGAGAAGAGTTAATTTTCAAGGTTCTATGAGGTTCGAGAGTTTATCATCAACAGTTGAAGACCGAAGAAGACGTTATTTCTACTGAGCACTGTGAGAGAGTCGAAGAAAGATGCATTTTGGTTGCTTTGTTAGTCTGCTTTCAATATGGCACAAGATCTTTCTAGCACTGGTTTAACTCATCACACGTAATTAGTCCAGATGTGTAGCAGATGTCCCTCTCATTTTTATCTCTCTCCTAATCTTATCCAGCTGTAAAGCATCGGACGCATCTTACAATTTTTATCTAGTTGTGTAACGGATACCTCTTTATCTAGCAGTGGTGCGGATATGTCTCCCCTTTTCTTCAGTCAGCTTTAGAGCTGACACCTTTAATTTCTCTGGCATTCTACTTACTTGGAGATAGGTTGAGAATATGTATGTCCTCATAGCTCTTTGGATACTTGTGACCAATTAGGAGTAAAGGTTTTGTGGGTACACCTCTGGTAAACCCTCCGGAGACAACACTCCGCCGCTAGGGCCACCTAGCGGTTTAACGGCCTGTTGCACGTGCTAAGTGTAGTCTTTTTATCTTTTCAAAAATAAATTTTGCTCGAGGACTAGCAAATAATAAGTTTGGGGGTATTTGATAGACACATTTTTGTGTTTAATTTGATCTCAATACTATATATTGTTGGCACTCGAGTTTGTACTAATTTTGGTGTTTTATGTGTTTGTAGGCACCTTTGGAAAATAAACATTTTTTGGGAAATTCGGCTCGAAAAGTTGGTACAAGTCCCGGAGGACACGTGTTATTCGGACTCTCACCGTTGGATAAGGGGCACCTCAATTACTAAGGGGCACCCCAAAAGGAATCTGCTATTCGCACCCCAGTACAGGATTAGGGGGAGGTCATCTTCTCCATTTGAATTTTGTTTTTGGCGGGAAAATGGATAACACTTCTGCAGATTTTTGATCGAATTGTTGAACGTGTTCTAGGGAGATTCAATGGCTGATTTTTGGTAGATAGTTGTGATATGGCCTATTAAACACACTGTGGGCGTTTGGTTCGACCAGAATTGGCTAGAATCAGCTAAAAAATTCACGGGTTGAAAACAGGGCAGTTCGTGTATATCACGGGTTTCACGTGATTTGGAGAAGATTCAACGTGTTTTGTGCGTGCATGGAAGACCCTCACAGCCTGTTGGAGCGTGAAGGAGTTAAATATGGTAATTTGGAGGCTTGAAAACGCGTGAGAAGATGAAACAGGAAAGAAAATATTCCCAGAAATATTTTCTTTACTGCCGAGTTAAAGAGAATTATATGGAGTGAATGAGCGAGATTCGATGGGTCTGTTGTAGGGGTGTAAATAACACCCGAAAATACTCGGCCTGCCTGTATCCGCCCGAGCCCGTTTGTACCCGAAGTAGCCCAAATCCTGTTATGGCCCGTCATGGACCACCCGGCCTGGCCTGGATTAATTTATTGGGCGGTCTCGGTCTTTGCGATTAATTATGATGCCCGGCCTGATGCCCGGCCTGAAAGCCTTCTATGTGCCATTAATCATTTATATCCTCTTAAAAAGATTTAAAAGTTACAATTTTATAATTGTCAATTTTGTGTCAAGAAAAATAAAATATATAATTGTTTTTTTACTTATAATTAACCATTTCAAAACATTAATGGTAATATATTTTCTTATTAGAAAGTTTATTGTACTCTAATTAATTATTTATTATAGGCTAAAATTAAAAATTTGTCAGTGTAATTTAAATATAAAATAATACTATCACTTACGATATGCGATGTTGGAAAGGAAAGGATATTGTATTTAATACCGTTCATTTGAAAATTTAAAATTAAAAAAAAAAATCAAAATAGTGGCCTGTCCGGCCCGATCTGGCATGCCCGTGTAAAAAGCGGGCTTTGGGCGGTCTTTGGGTAGAAAATTATCTACTTGTGCCCGGCCTGTCCGACCTGAATTTGTTTACGGACTCACAAATATTAAGTCTGGCCTGCCCGGCCTGTCTTAGTTTTTGAGTCGGGAGGCCCGGCCTGCCTGAATTTACACCCCTAGTCTGTTGGCTATAAATAGGTTGCTGGGGTTGAGTAGAAAGGGTGTCGAGAGTCTGGGGGGCTGAGGAGAGCGAGAGAAGAAGAAATTCGAGTTTTCCCAAACTCGGTTTCTGTTGCTGCTGCTGATGATGAACATGAAGAACACGAAGAACGGACCTGCACCAGCAGTCGTTTTTCTACAATAATAACGACTCACACCTGTGGGTCGTACATCGGGCAGACTTATTTGCCACAGCGTTTGCGACACAACTGCAACAGTCTTATTTTGTCACTGAGGGTCGTAGTTCTCTGGTTTGTAACGCATATAATTGTTACAAGCCCGGTTTTATTGTATTTCTCATATTCTCATCATTTGTAAACCATTTTTGAGCATCAATGAAATATTTTGAGAGGTTTTCCAACATGATGAGCGGCTAATTCCCTCGTAACCAAGGCAATGGAGGAAGCTATTCATGCAACATAAATGGGTAACTATTTCATTTAATTATATAATTCACCTAATCACTGCTTTTGCAGAGTTTTAAATTATTTGAATGATTGTCTTAATTATTTGTTATTCAGTTTGATAGGTTATGCTTGTTTAATCTCTTGATAATCTATGCTTAAGGTTTACAAATAATGTTTGAGAATCTGTATGATTGATAGTGAATTAAAGATAAAAGAGGACTTAAGAATTGAATAGAGTTTTGAAATATTTATCATTCAATTTTGCATAATAGTGGAATCTAGTGTCTTGGTTACCTCTCGCACCCATTGTTAATATTTTTGTATATATAATTTTATCAAATCTTTAAATTTAATCTTCACAAGTCCGAGAGTTTGAACCTCATTACTACAACAACAATCAAAAACCATATCAAAACGTGGCTAGTTCTAATCATGTTTCTTTAATGAAAACAACTTCGGAAGCTAAACTACAAACCCCTCCTATAGCTAAAGATGTGCTGGGTTCTTCCACTGATCATGGAGTTTGCACGTCTCATGGAAGGAAGAAATCTTCTAAATATGTGTCTAAATCTACACACTCTAATCACTCCCTCGATAATAAAGTATGTCTTTTTTGTGATTCAAAAAGATATGTTCAACGAAAGAGTAAACTGAAGAATGACAATTACTCTGGTCAACTTCATTACACCTTATATTTAATTCTCAAAGGTGTAACTGACATACGGATGTATAAACCTATTGGCTTTAACACTCTCCCTGTGAATCCTTCCAAGAAAGTCAGTTCGATATGCTCATCGAACGTTCGAACCAATTGTGCCAACAATACAAATCGTTCAAGGAGATTTCAGAGAAGTTCTTTTCAACCTAATATGAAGAATGACGTTCAAGATGTGAAAAAGGTGCCAGTTTGTAGAAGCAAATGTTAGAGAACTGCTCGGTCTAACTCACAAGCGTTGTTATCTCAAGCTTGTTTGTCAAGTTTAGTTGCCAAAACTATAAGTTTTGATTTCCAGTCTACTAATAGCTAAGTCTCGGACTAGGATAGTAAGTGTAGTTGAGATCTAGGCTCCACGACGTTCATCATGCAAAGACGAAGAACTACTCAAAGAACTGGTGGAACTTCATCGACAAAAAAGTATGTGGAAACTTGAACTTATCTATCACTCAAAAGTCTATCTATCTCCTATCTTGAGACAAAAGTCGTATTGCTATACAGACTTCAATTACACACATTTGCTATTTCGAGTCGAGTTTATCTCGCTTATCTATTTCTCAAGATATGTGTTGGTAAGCTTTCGCATTGGCCAAGTTCATCTTTACTCGTGACGAAAGTCATGTTGTTTATTTCAATAACTTGAAAATCGCTTTGATGAAAAATAGTTTGTGAATAACAACTATATAACATCCTCTAAGAAAGTTTCAATTATTGAAATGATAGTTAGATCATGTAACCATCTTTGGATATAAAAATAGTGTGTTCTCACATTTGTGTAAAAGTCCAAAACCGGGAACCCAAAGTATGCATACCCGTACGTGTACTGGCGATTGTTGGAAATCCGGGAGAGTATGCGTGCGAAAAGTTCACGTCTGTGAATTTCTGATGGAGTTTTAAAGTGAAAACAAACTCAATCTGGTTACTTAAGTACACCTACCTGTTCGCATACTTAGATAGGTTACTTTCTAAAATCGTTTTGTTCATGAACTAAAACATTTATATAATAAGGAATGCAATCTTTGCAAACCGTGTCTATAATGTTCATGAATCGATTCGAGTGAATCAAAACCGATTTTGCTTCGATTGTGTCTTGTATATTTCTATGAGATCTAAGCAATTCAACAACTCTCTAACTAGTTCATTTGTGTTATTTGATCTGGTTATGGTGAAGATGAATAACGTTGATATGAAAGTGCTCATATGGCTAACCATTGGTTAACTATTGTTGAACCAACTAACTTTACACGTTTAGGCAAGGTTACTCAAACCTAAATTAAGTTACATTTCATTTGTGTATAACAAGCTAAGTTCGATCTAACGGTTGAAAGATATTAGCTTGAATATAATCAAGTTTTCATCTAACGGTGAATATTGAATGCTTTGTTACCAAGTTAACTTAGATTGCAAACCCTGATTTGAATACTTTATAAAGGAGAACTCTAGCAACTGGGAAACCTAATCCCCACACCTCTTGTGTGATACTAGTTGTATAAGATAGAGTCGATTCTCCTTTAACCTTAGGTTCCTCTCAAGACCCTGTAGGTTAACAACTTTAAGACTTCATTGGAATTGTGATGCCAGACCCAACTTTTTTCTCTGTAGTTGCGTGATCTAATCTTGTTGTTTCTATGGTGATTGAGTACAACCGTAATATTGGCTTGAGATTTGTATCTCCGATAAGCAAGATAGAATAGTATTCACAAACACCTTCGTTTCATCATTTGTGATTCCACGGTATCTTGTTTCAGTAGTCGATTAAGATTATTGTGAGGTGATTGGTATTTCTAGGATGTTCTTCGGGAATATAAGTCTGGTATATCAATTGGTTCATGTTCATATTGATTTATCAAAACACAAAACAAAACTCGAAGATATTTCTGTGGGAGATAGATTTATCTATTCCTGTAGACAATTCTGTGTGAGACAGATTTGTTTATTAAAGTCTCCGACTTTGGGTCGTAGCAACTCTTAGTTGTGGGTGAGATCATCTAAGGTAATCAAGTGTATAGTATCCTGCTGGGATCAGAGACATAAGGAGCGCAATTGTACCTTGAATCAGTGTGAAATTGATTGGGGTTCAACTACAGTTCATACAGAAGTTAGTTTGTAGTAGGCTAGTGTCTGTAGCGGCTTAATACAGTGTGGTGTTTAAGCTGGACTAGGTCCCGAGGTTTTTCTGCATTTGCGGTTTCCTCGTTAACAAAACTTTTGGTATTTTTGTTATTTTTTTTCCGCATTATATTTTGTTATATAATTGAAATATCACAGGTTTTGCGTTGTATCGATCAATTTGTAAATCCAACCTTTGGTTGTTGATTGAAATTGATTGATTCTTGAACATTGGTCTTTGGTACCGTTCAAGTTATCTCTCTTATATTCAATCGGGCTCGCAAATTATTGTTTGTTTGATTTCGAATTGAATTGAGAGATTGAGATATAATTCTTTGATATACTTTTCTTAAGATTGAGTCTGTCTGTCTAGTTGATTCTCTTGAAAGTATATTGGAGTTAGTCCATACAGATTTCTAAGAGAAATATTGGGTGTGGTTGTTAGACCCCCCGCTTTTTCAATTGGTAGAGCAGGCAAACACGTTTAAAGACCTCATAAGTCTGTGTTTTTATCGATCTGACTCTATGGACAAAAATTCTATCTCTATAAACGTATCACCAGTCTTCGATCTCAAACTACTTGTGGTGGAAAATCGATATGCGTGCTTTTCTTCAAGCTCGTGATTTTCCAATGGGTACACGTTGTTAATGGCTATGATGCTCCGGTTAATACAGAAGGCGATGTATCTATACCTAAGGATATTGGTAGATATAGTCCAGAAGAAATCCTTGCTAAAAAGCAAAATTCTGACGGCTTAAATGTTATCATACATGCCATTACCCCAGATCTTCAGAATCAAGTGACTACTTTCACGAAGTCTAAAGAATCATGGGATATATTAGAAACCGTATTTGAAGGGAATACCTGTGAAAAAGAAGCTAGGCTTCAAAACCTAAATTCTGATTGGGAAAACCTTTGTATGGCAGATGAATATTCATTTGATGAGTTTAATCACAAAGTGTCTGAAATTGTTAATGCATCCTTTGCATTGGGTAAGACTATTCCTGAAAAGGACATTATGATGAAGATTCTCAGATCTCTGCCATCCAGATATGATTCTAAGAATCATGCCATCATTGAAGGAAATAATCTCGCAACGCTTTCCAGAAATACTATGGTTGGGAAGTTAAAGATATTTGATCATGAGCATACATCCAAATCTGGAAAGGATGTTGCTTTCAAAGCACAAAAGAACACTAAATTACTTGATAAAAGTAAAAGTGTTTGCATCTCTGAAGATGATCTTTCTGAGGATGATTCATCATATGAAGATCTTGACAAGTCAGTCTCATTGATCACAAGACAGTTTAGGGACCTTCTTTTGAAGAAAAGTAAAAGGTTCTCCAGAGATAAACCCCATAATTTTGTTCCTCCTAAAAACATGGATAATGATGAAACTGATGACGAGGATATGCCTCAGTGCTTTAAGTGTAAAGGTTTTGGTCATTTTGTAAATGAGTGTCCAAATCTAAAGAAATACACTGGGAACAAAGGTGTAACTACGACTCTTGATGAAATGTCTGACAACTATGATTCTGATGAAGACGAAAAATCAAGTATTGCACTTCTTTGTGAAAATATTGATTTTGATAATTGTAGAAATACATACATCAATCTTGATATTATTCCATAAGAAATCTCAACCAATCTGGAAGAAAAAATTGATCTACCTGTTTTTACTAGAAACTCTTCTTCTGATTTTTCAGGTTCCACTATGTGTCTAGACGCGTACACATCTTGGGCGTCTGAACCATCTACCAGGTTGACATGTCCTTATTTATCTCTCAGAATTCATGAGTTATGAAAATGTTTCAAGTACAAACATAATATAAGATATGTCAACAAACTTCAACGAAGAGGGAATCGATTAGCAAACAAGCTCAAACTTGTTCAAAAGACCGCTGAGGTATGTAAGATTTTATCTTCGTCGAAGATGTTAGTTACCAAGGATAAGACAAGACCATTAGAAAGAAATTTATGGTCTAAACACTATGAGAAACATGGTTCTATGAATTCTGATCGAAAAGGATATGGTGGACAGATTATTGTTCACCCCAGCACAACTTAAATTGTGCTGGTTAGTGCATCTTGTCTCATGTGCCTGATCAAAAGAGACGATATTTTGCACACCTCAGGATTTAGAAAAAGAGAAATAATTTTAATTTGTTTTTTTTTTTTCTCTTATGAGCTTTGCCTGTTTTGCAAGTTTGGAATTCTTCCATATCTAATTGATATTGGAAAGGACTTCCCTGGTCAATCAATAAAAAGAGGGTTATTCTCAACAATTCTATCCTTCTTAGGGTTGTCAGTTGTGCGTGCACGTACCGGTGTTTAAAGGTTTCGTAACCCTACATTTTTCCTTCTCTGAAACCTTTGTTATCTTAAGACTGCTTGTTGAGTTTAATTTGTGAATTCCTCTCACAAACCCGTACGCATATGGATACTCCAAGCATCATGTCTTCTGATGGAAAAGATGTCAATATGATTGTTAAGTCATCAATCATGAAGGAAAAATAAAGATATCCTTTACCTCCAACTTTAAAAAGAAAATGAAGGAATGTGAATAAGCCAAGAGTTGTTCCTTCAAATTCTCAGAAGTTTTCTGATGTTCTTGAAGAGTTGAAGGAGACAAGAAATGAGATTCAACAAATAAAGGCTTTTGTTATGAGAACTCTTAAAATTCAGAAGGCCCTGGTTCGACATCATCAGCCTAGAAGGTTTGTTGGAATTGACTCCTTTCTTCATGAACCATATGTTCCCATGGCTGTTGATGACAAGGAGTTCGGAGACAATAAAGAATTTTTCAGAGGTCTCAATGTCTAGGAAACTTCTCATAAGAATTTATTCTTGTGTTTTTAAGAAGGATAACTAGGGTTTGGAATATCCTTTATTGTGAGTACACATACCTATGTACAACGTTTTCATCTTGCAATGTTTTTAGATTTATTTATTTAAATTCTAAAGTTGATCTGGAAGATGATTTTGCAGTATTAATCTTTATGGTTTCATATATTGCAACTTGTTATAGGATATGTGTGTTTGCGTCCATGAACTATGATTGTCCCATATGTGGTCAAAAGTTAAGTTTTTCATATGTCGATATGCAAGTATTGATAGAAGATTGAATGAAATTTTGACAAACAAAAGATAAGCCTATTATGTCATTATGCAAATATTGATGGAAGATAAGATGATCTTTTGTTTAAAAAGATTAAGTCTATTATATGTCATTGTGCAAATGGTAACGAGGAATAGAATGAATCTTTGTTTATTCCGCAATATTGATCTTCCCTGATCCATAGTTTATGTAAATACTGTGTGGCTTCGTAAGTTCTCTTATGTGAGCATTTCCGATTAAATTAATCATAAGTTCTCTTGTGGTTAATTTAATTGAGATTTTTGGATACAAATTCATGTTTCATGTGATTTTTTAATGTCCAAAGAAATCTTTTCTTTTCTTGTGAAAGTAAGGTCGCTCTTGTTGTTCTTTCGGGAATGACATTTTATGGGGGAGAGATCTTAATTGAACTTGTGCTTAATTGCCGAATCTTTGTGGGGAGTGCGGTTGTGGAATATTTTAGGGGTTATCTTGTATCTTTATAAACTCCTTGATGAATGCATTTAGTATCGGCTATATGATTACATCTAAAAAAGTTGATATGTGCCTTTCTTTTGGTCATGAAGTGTCTCTATGGAAATTTCATTAGGATCCCACTAGTTTTCGTACCTTCGCCAATTTTATTGACAAAAAGGGGGAGAATTAATGTATAGTTCACACTACAAATACATATGGTTTTCGGATCATTATGTAAGGGGGAGTGGTTTTCATGTGAGATGAAGTATTGACTAAGGGGAATGATACATATCACCATAGTATTGTTGTCAACGTTGTGATACAATTGAACTTTGATGATGTGTAATGATACTACGACACTATATAACAATAATTGAGAGCTATTGTTTTCTCATTGTTATGGCTACGGATCTTCAACAACGACGATGCTGAATTGAATACCTTTGGAATCATTGGAGTACTTGGAAGTGACGAAGATTTCGAGTAATGTTGAAGAACCAATGAGATCAAGCATGTGGATGAGAAGCTGCAAAGTTTATTTATTTTGTATTCCATATGTATTGATAGTTTTGTCACTAAAATTGAAAAAAGGGGAGATTGTTAGAGCACTGCTCGGTCGAACTCGCAAGTGTTGCTATCTCAAGCTTGTTTGTCAAGTTTAGTTGCCAAAACTATAAGTTTTGATTTCCAGTCTACTAATAGCTAAGTCTCGGACTAGGATAGTAACTGTAGTTGAGCTCTAGGCTCCACGACGTTCATCATGCAAAGACGAAGAACTACTCAAAGAACTGGTGGAACTTCATCGACAAAAAAGTATGTGGAAACTTGAACTTATCTATCACTCAAAAGTCTATCTATCTCCTATCTTGAGACAAAAGTCGTATTGCTATACAGACTTCAATTACACACATTTGCTATTTCGAGTCGAGTTTATCTCGCTTATCTATTTCTCAAGATATGTATTGGTAAGCTTTCACATTGTCCAAGTTCATCTTTACTCATGAAGAAAGTCATGTTGATTATTTCAATAACTTGAAAATCGCTTTGATGAAAAATAATTTGTGAATAAAAACTATATAACATCCTCTAAGAAAGTTTCAATGATTGAAATGAGAGTTAGATCATGTAACCATCTTTGGATATAAAAATAGTGTGTTCTCACATTTGTGTAAAAGTCCAAAAACGGGAACCCAAAGTATGCATACCCGTACGTGTACTGGCGATTGTTGGAAATCCGGGAGAGTATGCGTGCGAAAAGTTCACGTCTGTGAATTTCTGATGGAGTTTGAAAGTGAAAACAAACTCAATCCGGTTACTTAAGTACACGTACCTGTTCGCATACTTAGATAGGTTACTTTCTAAAATCGGTTTGTTCATGAACTAAAACATTTATATAATAAGGAATGCAATCTTTGCAAACCGTGTCTATAATGTTTATGAATCGATTCGAGTGAATCAAAACCGATTTTGCTTCGATTGTGTCTTGTATATTTCTATGAGATCTAAGCAATTCAACAACTCTCTAACTAGTTCATTTGTGTTATTTGATCTGGTTATGGTGAAGATGAATAACGTTGATATGAAAGTGCTCATATGGCTAACCATTGGTTAACTATTGTTGAACCAACTAACTTTACACGTTTAGGCAAGGTTACTCAAACCTAAATTAAGTTACATTTCATTTGTGTATAACAAGCTAAGTTCGATCTAACGGTTGAAAGATATTAGCTTGAATATAATCAAGTTTTCATCTAACGGTGAATATTGAATGCTTTGTTACCAAGTTAACTTAGATTGCAAACCCTGATTTGAATACTTTATAAAGGAGAACTCTAGCAACTGGGAAACCTAATCCCCACACCTCTTGTGTGATACTAGTTGTATAAGATAGAGTCGATTCTCCTTTAACCTTAGGTTCCTCTCAAGACCCTGTAGGTTAACAACTTTAAGACTTCATTGGAATTGTGATGCCAGACCCAACTTTTTTCTCTGTAGTTGCGTGATCTAATCTTGTTGTTTCTATGGTGATTGAGTACAACCGTAATATTGGCTTGAGATTTGTATCTCCGATAGGCAAGATAGAATAGTATTCACAAACACCTTCGTTTCATCATTTGTGATTCCACGGTATCTTGTTTCAGTAGTCGATTAAGATTATTGTGAGGTGATTGGTATTTCTAGGATGTTCTTCGGGAATATAAGTCTGGTACATCAATTGGTTCCTGATAACCTTGATTTATCAAAAGACGGAACAAAACTCGTAGGTATTTCTGTGGGAGACAGATTTATCTATTCCTGTAGACTTTTCTGTGTGGGACCGATTTGTTTATTAAAGTCTTCGACTTTGGGTCGTAGCAACTCTTAGTTGTGGGTGAGATCAGCTAAGGAAATCAAGTATGTAGTATCCTGCTGGGATCAGAGACGTAAGGAGCGTAACTGTACCTTGAATCAGTGTGAGATTGGTTGGGGTTCAACTACAGTCCAGATCGAAGTTAGTTTGTAGTAGGGTTTGATGATAATAAGTTTTATGATACTTTCTCACATCACAAAGGGTTTCCTCCAAAAATTAGAAGTAAAAAGAGGATCAACCATGGACAATATTAATTCGATGAGCGTAATGCTCATACAAGGGTTGAATCCTTACTCACAAAAATCATGTTGAGTAAGTTCTACTAATAATCTGGTATACTTATTGGCAAAATGCTTTCTGCTTAGTTGATCTATTCTCTTATCGACCATAGCTAAACTAGTGTCTTCAGATAAGTGGTGCCCAAGTATTGTTTGTGTCTCGAGAATCTCTTCAGTTGTCATCTTTTTACTTTTTGAAAAAGTGTTTACAACTTAGTTACCTGCTACTCTTGTGCTCTTAAATTTTTTTCTCTATAGAAATATAAAATTTATTGAGCCAAAAATTGTGAAAGAAAATCTTCACGTAGCACAATTACTGTTTTGTTTTAAACTTGTAAAAGGGTTCGTTACAAGTTTTAGTTTTGTTTTTCTTATTGTGTTTGTACGGGTTCCCATGACTTACTTGTCACGAACTATCTTTAAAAATCCTAAAAGTTGTCGTCCCTAAGAAAACATTTAAATACCAAACCTATTGAGTCACGTACGCGTACTCTAGGATATTATTTTTTTGTCAAGAATGTCTTTTCCTTCTCGCAGTTGTGATTTTTCAAGTGGTTTTCTTGATAAAGGTATTGGTTTCGAGTCCAAAGGGAGGAAGAAAAGAACCGTAGCAGATGTTGATGGTAAAAATTCTGATGTATCATGCTACTATGTATATTCCCATCAAGATGTTGAGAATGAGGAGATGGTTTCGGCCGAAGTGGTTCATGATTTTCTTAAATACTTTGAGGAAGCAAAATTGCAGCTCGTTGATACTATAAAGGGTCTCGATGTGTTAAGAACTGAGTTGAAAAAGGTTAACTATGACCTTGTTCTCATAAAGACACATGTTAAACATCTTCTCAATGAGGATATCTTCTCTGAAGAAGTAATGGATGTTGTCAATCACAAGCTCAAAGGTCTCAAGACTCGTGAGGGTTCCAGAAAAGCTCTTTGATTTTAGTTCATATTTGATTTTGATGGTTTAGGAGTCTCTTTGTTTTTTTGTTAGTTTTGATTATGTCTAGGAAACTTCTTATGAGAATTTATTCTTGTGTTTTAAAAAGGATAACTAGGGTTTGGAATAGCTTATTTTATGATTACACATTGATATTTCCAACGATTTTCATCTTGCAATGTTTTTAGATTTATTTAATTTCTAAAGTTTATTTGGAAGATGATTTTGCAGTATTAATCTTTATTGGTTTTACATATTGCAAAAATTGTTATGGCATATGTGTGTTTGCCTCTGTGAACTATGATTGTCCCATATATGTCAAAAGTTAAGCTTATTATGTCATTGTGCAAATATTGATGGAAAATAGGAAGAACTTTTGATTTGCAAAGATTAACTCTATGGTATCATTATGCAAATATTGATGAAAAATAGAATGAATCTTTTTGAATATTCCGCAGTATTGATCTTTCCGTGATCAACTTCTATGTGAAAGTATTGTATGGCTCCGTAAGTTCTCTTATGTTGAGCATTTCCGATTAAATTAATCATAGGTTCTCTTGTGGTTAATTTAATTGAGTTTTCTGGATACAAATTCATGTTTCATGTAATTTGTTAATGTCCAAAGATATCTTTCTTTTCTTGTGAAAGTAAGGTCGCTCTTGTTTTTCCTTTCCGGAATGACATTTTATGGGGGAGAATTCTTAATTGAACTTGTGCTTAATTGCCAAATCTTTGTGGGGAGTGCGGTTGTGGAATATTGTAGGAGTTTTCTTGTATCTTTATAAACTCCTTGATGAATACACTAAGTTTCGACTATGTGAAATTATCGAAACAAAGTTGATATGTTCTCTTTTAGTCATGAAGTATCTCTATGAGAATTTCATTATGATCCCACTAGTTTTCGTACCTTTGCCAATTTATATTGACAAAAAGGGGGAGAATTTATGTGTAGCTCACACTACAAATACATATGGTTTACGGATCATTATGTAAATGGGAGTGGTTCTCACTGTGAGATGAAGTATTGACTAAGGGGGAGTGATACATATCACCGTAGTATTATTTTCAAAGTTGTGATACAATTGGACTTTGATGTTGTGTAATTATATTATGACATTGTATAACAATAATTGAGAACAACTATTTTCTTATTGTTATGGCAACAAATCTTCAACAACTATGATGCTGAGTTGAACACGTTCAGAATCACTGGAGTACTTGAAAGTGAGGAAGATTTCGAGTAATGTTGAAGAACCAAGGAAATCAATCATTTGGATGAGAAGCTACAAAGTTTATTTATTTTGTAATCCATATGTATTGATAGTTTTGTCACTAAAATTGACAAAGGGGGAGATTGTTAGAGCACTGCTCGGTCGAACTCGCAAGCGTTACTATCTCAAGCTTGTTGTCAAGTTTAGTTGCCAAAACTATAAGTCTTGATTTCTAGTATACTTATAGCTATGTCTCAGACTAGGATAGAATGTGTACTTGAGCATTAGACTTCACGACGTTCGTCGATTGAAGACGAAGAACTACTAAGGGGAGCTTGTGGAACTTCATCAACAAAAGGTATGTGGAGACTTGAACTCATCTATCACTCAGAAGTCTATTTCTATTCTATCTCCTATTGAGACAAAAGTTGTATGGCAATATAAACTTTATAGTATACACATTTGATATTCCGAGCTGAGTTTAACTTGCTTACATATTTCTCGAAATATGTGTTCGTAAGCTTTCGATTTAACCAAGTTCATATTTATTCTTGACGGAATCCAAAAGATGATCATGTGAAAATCGCCTGGTAACATCTTACATGATTTGTGTGAGACAGTTATTTGATGTAGACTCAGAATGTTTGGTATTGATCTGTGGATCACTTGAAAATTGCTTTGAAGTTAATAGTTTGTGTGGGACAGCTATTCCCGTCTTCCAAGAATGTTTCAATAATTAAGATGGAGTTTAAAACGATTAACCATTGATTGAATATAACATAGTATGCGTACTTGTATGCTAATTGTTGCAAGTTATTCAAAGTCCGTGAACCATAGTATGCATACTCTTATGCGTACTGGTTGGTTAGTTGAAAGTCCGGGAACTTAGTATGCATACCCATATGCGTACCGGCGTAAATTTCAAGACCTATAATTCAACTGAGTTTGGAGGTATGCGTACCCGTACCCATACTGGCGAACCCAAACTATGTACGGCTACTTAGGTATGCGTACCCGTTTGCATACTTGAGTGGGTTAAGTTCTAAAATCGATTTGTTCATGAATTAATACATACATACATACATACATATATATATATTAAGGAATGCAATCTTTTGCAAACCGTTGCTATAATGTTCATGAATTGATTCATGTGAATCAAAATCGCTTTTGCTTCAATTGCGTCTTGTATACTTCTATGAGAATATAAACAATTGAACAACTCCATAACTAGTTTCATTTGAGTCATTTGAAATAGTTGTGATTAAGTTAAACAAGGTTGATATGAAAGTGTTCATATGGTTAACTTCGGTTAAATATTTTTGTCCCAACTATCTACACACTTTTGGGTACGGTTACTCATACCTAAATGAAGTCACATTTCATTTGTGTATAACAAGCTAAGTTCGATCTAACAGTTGAAAGATATTAGCTTGACTCTAATAAGGTTTTCATCTAACGGTGAATATTAAATGCTTTGTTACCAAGGTAACATTGATTGCCCCTGATTTGAAGATTATATAAGGGAGAACTCTAGCAACTGGGAAACCTAATCCCCACACCTCATGTGTGATACTAGTTGCGACTGGAGTCGATTCTCCTTTAACCTAGGTTTTTCCTAAAACCATTATAGGTTAAAGACTTGAAGACTTCATTAGGATTGTGAAGCCAGACCCAACTATTTTTTCTTATAATTACGTGTTCTGATCTTACCTTGTTTTATCGTGTTGAGTACTATCTTCTCTAAGATTTGCTCGAGATTTAATCTCCGATAAGTAAGATAAAAAGTAGTCACAAACTGTCGGGAAACCGAGGTTACGTTCATCTCGAACCGGCATGCTTCCAGAGAAGTCAACTCAATGAAACATCATACTTTATATAACTTAGCTCGGATCCTTTACTTACATATTTAGATTAGCATGATCGAATAATATTAGCACGAATATATAATCAACGCGATAATTAAAAATCACACACGACACAAAGATTACGTGGTTCACCTTTGTAGGCTACATCTACGTCCAAAACCACCCTGAGAATCTTCATTATCATAACAAGTTATAACATCGGCACACGTCATATAATCAACTAGTTATATAACCCACTAGCGGTAAACGTTAGCAATAACAAGACATATTACGAGAGTTTACCTCTTCCTTGTTCTTCTTCATCCATAAACCTCCACAACCATGGTCGCTTCGACTTTAGAAAAGAACATGAAGAACATCATGAATTCTAGCTTTTCCCACATGAAACCTAAAAACTCTAGATTTCTCTCATACCCTCTCTTACTACAAGTCTCTCTTCTCACATATATTTTGCCCATCACTAACCATTGTAGGACACAACAGTGTGACCCGAACACTCTCATAAAGAGAGGATTCTCCAAGAGAATGGATATCTAATCACAATATAAGCCTTATTATATAGTAGACAAATCCTTGCTCTCAAAGTCTTAGAACTCCTGAAAATAGACTCAACCTTAATTATGAAATCCTAAAATAGGAAACCACATAACTTGGGAAACACCCAAGTTATGTTCCGGTAAGTTCCAGAATTTTCACGGAACAAAACCCCAACAATCACCACCTTTTGTGACGTGAACAAAACCTTCGTATTCACTCCAACAAAGCATGAATGTTTACCACCTTATACACGGCCATCCTCGCGGATATCATCACTAACAAAAATTAAAATTGTCTTGTACTTTGAGCTTGAACCACCACCTAAGCCAAATTCTTCCTTTGCACTTGCACCATCGAAATCGCTGTCTGTCGGTCTTCTAGCATCACCGCAAACAACTTCTTCATATAATTTATACATTTTTCTGCATGACTTGTATCAAACTACTTCGTCGCCATGATCACTCATTATTCCACCTTTTGTAGAATACTTCTTCTTCGACACATATCTAATACTTGACATTATTTGATCTGAGCCATCAGACAATTCCAGATGGATTCACCAACTCCAAGAACCAACAATCTTGAGTCATCCTCCATGTATACAAAACAACAATCTTCATATGTTGTGTATGAACGATTGTAACTTAGCACCACCATGATTCAAAGACAATATTTGCAGACCCAATTGAACCTACGAACGATTTTCTCTTGCAAAGAAAACACCTTCAACACGAATCATAGTCACATCAAACAAAGTTGTCGAATCTTTTTTGATATCGTCCTATTATTTGCTCGACCTTGATCGACTCGTCATTTTCACTAACTATATCCTTCTGCCAGGAACCAAGAATTTATCTTCTTTGAAATCTCTTGTTCAAATTACCGAATCACTGCCATCTTCATCCACGCTCACCGCACCACTTATCGGGAAACCGAGGTTACGTTCATCTCGAACATGCATGCTTCTATATAAGTCAACTCCATGAAATATCCTACTTTAGATAACTTATCTCGGATCCTTTACTTATATCTTTAGATTAACATGATCGAATAATACTAGCACGAATATATTATCAACACGATAATATAAAATCACACACGACACAAAGATTACGTGGTTCACCTTTGTAGGCTACATCCACGGCCAAAACCACCCAGAGAATCTTCATTATCATAACAATTTATTACATCGGCATACGTCATATAATCAACTAGTTATATAACCCACTAGCGGTAAACGTTAGAAATAACAAGACATATTACGAAGATTTTACCTTTTACTTTGTTATTCTTCTTCCATAAACCTCCACCTTCATGGTTGCTTCGACTTTAGAAAAGAACATAAAGAACATCATGAATTCTAGCTTCTCTCACATGAACCCTAGAAACCCTAGATTTCTCCTATACCTGCTCTTACTACAAGTCTCTCTTCTCACATAGATTTTGCCCATCACCAACCATTGTAGGACACAACGTTTGTGACCCAAAAACTCTCATAAAGAGAGGATTCTCCAAGAGAATGGATATCTAATCACAATATAAGCCCTCTTATATAGTAGATAAATTCTTGCTCCCCAAGTCTTAGAACTTCTGAAAATAGACTCACACCTTAATTAGGAAATCCCTAAACTAGGAAACCACATAACTTGGGAAACACCCAAGTTATATTCCGGTAAGTTCCAGATTTTTCATGGAACAAAACCCCAACACAAATATCTTCATCTCATTGTTGTGATTCAAAAATATCTTGTTTCGCCTCCAGAAAATTGAGATTATTGTGAGGTAATTGATATTACTAGGTTGTTCTTCGGGAATACAAGTCCAGTGTATCAATTGGGTCCTGTTCACCTTGATTTATCAAAAGACGGAACAAAACTCAAACGATTTATGTGGGAGACAGATTTATCTATTCAATAGACTTTTCTGTGTGAGACAATTTTTTTTATAAAGTCTTCGACTTTGGGTCGTAGCAACTCTTATTTCTGGGTGAGATCAGCTAAGGGAATCAAGTGTGCGGAATTCGACGTGGTTAAAGAGGCGTAAGGAACGCGATTGTACCTTAATTAATGTGAGATTGGTTAGGGCTCAACTACATTCCAGTCCGAAGTTAATTGGTAGTAGGCTAGAGTCTGTAGCGGTTTAATGCAGTGTGGTGTTCAAATCTGGACTAGGTCCCGGGGGTTTTCTGCATTTGTGGTTTCCTCGTTAACAAAATTTCTGGTGTATGTGTTATTTATTTTCCGCATTATATTTCATATAATTGAAATATCACAGGTTGTGCGTAGTTCAATCAATTATATAATCCAACCTTTGGTTGTTGATATAAATTGATTGACACTTGGATATTGGTCTTTGGTACCATGCAAGTTATTTTTCTTATTAATCTGGCTCATAAATTTCTAACTGTTCGATTGCAGATTGATTTGATAAATTGAGATATAACTCTTATATGTATTTTCCTTGATTGAGTCTGACTGCCTAGTTGATTCTTTTGGAAATATATTGGAGTTAGTCCATACAAATTTCCTAAACGAAATATTGGGTGTGGTTGTTAGACCCCCGATTTTTCATCATCATTGATACTGTTAGAGCATTGCTCGGTTGAACCCACCAAGTGTTGGTATGTCAAGTTTGGTTGTCATATTTTAGTACCAAAACTCAATTAGAGTCGTTTGATTGAATGTACTAGAGTCAACTTCGTTTAGGTTAGACTAGAAAGTTTAGGAATGTTGAGACATACAAGTATTACTCTGAAGACCTGAAGGTCGTGAAGACGTATTGATCATCCTTCCACTTGAGGTACAGTGATACTGACTTGACTTGTTTTCATTCCTATCATTGCTTTTAAGTCGTTTAAGACTGAAAACATAACATGCAAGGTTATATTAATATTGTAGTATTGTACTTGGTCATTTTGTTATGATCAAAGTGTCAAGGAAGAATATTTGATTACAAAGTATAACGTTTATATTTTGAACTTCGTATATGTGACATCGACATAATCTATGTAATTCGTTACTTGATTGTGTATTGGATATAGGTGTAATTTCATCATAGGAAACTATATTTAATTACATATTTTTAAAGGGAGTACATATACAAAACTTGTTTCGTTATCGAAAGGAAATCAACACGCGTTTTGGTCCGGTTTTCATTGAAGACCTATTGGATGACCAATTCGAACCTAGGTAAGAACTTTGGTAGAACCGATCTTGAATTATGTTGATAGTTACGGTAGAACCGATCTTTACCTATTTTGGGATATGCGGTAGAACCGATCTTATCTTATGTTGAGAGTCTTGATAGAACCGATCCTTACCTATATTGGGACACATGGTGGAACCAATCCTTACCTATATTTTGTAGAACCGATCTTAACCTATGTTAGGAGTCATGCTAAAACCGGTCCCAAGAGAAAAAACGATCCTTCATATTCACGTTACTTTACGGTTGTGTGTGAGTTTGGAATTAGGGTATGCTAAATAGGAAAGTTCTATATTTCGACATAATTTGGACATGAATACAATTCATATCTTTTATTGTCCAAAGATATTCCTTGATACTCAAGGTGATGCTCATCCGAAATATTGAGAATCTTTGAATTAAGTTTTTCGATTGTATGCTTTTGATTTTCGAGTAAATCAAACGTATTTGTTGGAAAGTTATATTAGTTAAGTTCTAAACTAATATTAGATATTTTATAATGAGAGATTTCAGAATTACAGGTTGGATATTATTTGGAAATAAGAAAACTGAAATTATGTACTTATTGCATATCTTGAGAATATTTTCGGTTTTGGAATTTCCTTGTTTTCCAAACAACCTTGGTATGTAAATAGTTGAGTTTGCATTTGTTGCAAACTATCCTAAGAGCCATAAAAACTTCATTTGCGTTGTTTCTGGAGGATCCATCTATCCGGAGAGGAAATTACCCTAATTAGGCGAAATCTCTTACGACCACTCGTTTAAAGACTTATGTGGGATCAAGAATCTCTACGAGTACCGTTGGTGGGAAACTAGATAATTGAATTGTTATTTTAGTTTTCGATTATTTATTTGATTGACTAATGGTTGTTGAAACTTTGATTGCACCTAGTTTGATTATTCTTGAGAGCCTTCTCTTCTAACATAAGGGCCACTCAAACTAGATCAAAATATTGACGAGATCTTTAGAACTGATTTTAAATACAAAGAAAACTTGTGATCCTCCATTGTTAACAGACTCCATTATTTATTTGATCGATCATAAGTGGATTCAATTTTGTGGTTTGCAGGTACATAAGAAGGAAATTGAATATGTGAAGACAAGAATATTTTTCTTATTGGTTTTCGTATCCCGTGATTTATGCACACATCTTAATCGGTTGGGATCCAACTAGATTTTATTTATCTTTGATAGGATTGTAATAATCTAGTTGATTAAATCGGCATATATTTGCAGTTCTCTCTGAGATTTATTTAGATTGATTGAGAATCTAGATCTAATTACTTCGGTAATAAGGATCTTGATTGATCTATACCAGACAAATGAGTTTACTTGTTAAACGGAAGAGCCTTGTCATACTCAACATATCTTTTTCTAAAAGATTGAATAGAGTGGTTAACAAACAACTTTGTTCCTTTACTCTTTGGAAGACAACCAAAAGGAGTTGAGTACTTAAGACTTTACATCGGTAAAGCAACTCAAGATAGTGATTTTCCTGTCTTGGGATTCACATGCGTGACCAGACGGTCGTAGACGCATGAATATTAAGGGAACTAAGTAAATAGGATTAAATTACTTGGTCTCAACTATACGAAGTTGGCTTTGTACTTTGTATATCGGCTTAATTCTGAGAGTATTCAAAAATGGACTAGGTCCCGGGATTTTTCTGCATTTTCGATTTCCTCGTTAATAAAATGTTGCTATGTCATTTACTTTACTTCCACAATTAAGAATTGTTATATTATAATTAAAAGTAAATACACTAGTATGTTAAATCCTAATCACTTGACATTAATCCTATAGTCAATCGCTCTTGTATCGTAACTATTGCCAAGTGAATACCTTGTTGTTTTATTCCCTCGAATCTGTTCATAGACAATCACACTTGGTATTGGACTTATAGGTTAAAACGAAAAAAAACGTGGTGTATTTGGGTACCCTCGTAATTTGAATCGGTATCAGAACAGGCAAACACGAAAAGATCTAACAATATGTATTTGGTGTGATCCAACTTATAAAAATGAATTTGAGTTCAAATGAATCGATTTCAGTTAACGTACCGCCAAGATTTGATGGAACTAACTATCTGTGGTGGTAGTCTTTTATGAAATATTTTCTTCAATCACGCGATTTTAATACTTGGTTATTAGTCGTAGATGGATATAATCGTCTGCAAATTGTTGGATCGGAAACTGAGTTTAAATATTTAGTTGATTATACAAGTGAAGAAAAGACTTTTGCAAAGCAGAAGTTTGAATGCTACTATACATGTTGTGAGCCGAGATTTGCAACATCAAGTCTCCACGTTTCAAACTTCTAAGGAAGCTTGGGATAATCTTCAGAACTTATACGAAGGTAATACATCAAAAAATGAAGCTACACTTCAAACCCTCACTTCTGATTGGGAAAACCTTTGTATGGATGATAACTATACTTTTGATGAGTTTCATGTTAAGATCTCTGAGATTGTCAATGCTTCTTTCTCTCTTGGAAAGACTATTTCTGAAAAAAAATATAGTGTACAAGATTCTCAGATTGTTACCATCTATATAAGAGTCTAAGAAACATGTAATCATGGAAGCAAATGATCTTTCAACTCTTTCACGCAGCACACTTGTTGGAAAGTTAAAGATCTTGGATCATGAATCTCAATCTAATAAGGGTAAGGGAATTGATTTTAAAGCTGAAAAAATTCCAAAATCTCCAATGCAAAAAGATAAATTTAAATGAATTGATTGCGGAAGACTCCGATGATGATATTGAACTAATAATTTCGTTGATCACCAGGAAGTTTCAAGATCTTTTAAAGAAAATACATAAAAAAATTCACAAAGGATAATCGTCATCCTTCTCGTCCTCATGATCGAGTTCCGACCAAAAACATAAAAGATCAAGAGAAAGATGACGAACATCACCCTCAGTGTTTCAAGTGTAAAGGTTTTGGTCATTGGCTAAAGACTCTCCTAATCTAAGAAAATACACTTCAATTAAGGCATTAGCTGTAAGTCTTGATGAGACCTCAGATTCATACAACTCCGAAGAAGAGGAAACAAATAATATTGCATTAATTGTTAATTTAATTCCATCTTCTTCCATAAACGATTTAACCATTTTGATAATGGATACATCTTCCAATGTTGAAAATCATACCAATGGTACAAGGGAAAATATGACAAAGTGCACAACTGACATGAATCCAAGAATTGCTAAGATATCTCTGCGCGATCTCGAGAATCATCAAGGTGATAGATATCATCTCAACCAGTCTCCAAAAACTTTGGTGTAACAAGGTAACAAGAGAAGATAGAAGGATCATACTTCACTAGATCAAGAATATTTTGTATATTCTAAGTCCCATAATGAGAGAAAATCTCATACTTATATTACCTAATCGGTATCAGGTTGCATGCTCACATTAGTGTGCCAATTGTGTATGAGGAAGCAAAAAATAAGGCACATATTGCGTAGATTACGGGAATAAAATCTAGTAATTGAAAATATATCTTGAAATATATTCTTATTTTTAGGAATATTATATTTACGGTGGTATGATATTCCGAAATATTTTTTTTTTTGGAATTATAAAGGATTCATCTTATTCACTGGTTATTCCTTGTCCGAACTATAATCAGGATCCGATGTCTTCTCTTTCTAAGGTGCGTGATCTAAAAGATTTCTTTTTGAATAAGTCTGCACCATTACTTGATACTAAGAAACCGAAGAAAAAAAAAAGATTGGCTTAGCAAAAAGGAAAGAGAGAATATACTGAAGAAATATCAGTGTATTGAGATATTGACCCAATTCTGTGGTCAATCTAAAACAAAATTGCATGCTCTTCCAGAGTCTTTCATCAAAAGCTTCTCAGTTGCAAGAGATTGTTGTCAAGTAATGTGGAACAAGGTAAAAGAAAGCAATACTAGATTGCTATAAGCAAGAAGAGAAGAGAATTCAAGCAAGAAGAGAAAAATAAGTTTTGTGTTTAATAATTTGATTGAGTAAAAGATAGCTCTTACAAGACTTAATCTAGCCTTTATATAGGCTTGAAGAATAACTAAACTAGGAAACAGAAAACTAAAAGGAAATCTAAAAGAATCCTAAAAATAAGAAAGACTGAAACTAGGAAACCATGGAAGCCAAACCTCTAAGCGGAATCTTCTGGAATTGTAGTATGCCCTGCATCAGTCCCCCCTTCTAGAGTAAAGCTCGTCCTCGAGTTGTCCAAACAAACCAGAAGTTCATTGTCACCATGAAACGTAAAAATCTCTTGAACATTAAATGTGTTGGAGATATTCCAATCATTTGGTAGATCAATAACATAAGCATTATCATTGATCTTCTTTAAAACCTTGAAAGTACCATATTTCTTCATCTTGGTTTTGTTATAAGTACCCACTGGAAATCTCTCTTCTCTTAGATGTATCATCACGAGCTCCCCTTCCTTGAAGGTTTTAAACCTCTTGTGTTTATCAGCATCCTCTTTATATTTAGAATTGGACTTCTCCAGTTTAGATTTTACTTCATTATGTAATTCAGTTGCTTTGTCTACAAAAGAGTCGGCTGCAGTGTTTGTACTCTGTGTGGTGGGTAAGGCTACCAAATCAAGAGTATGATTAGGTACTTTAGAGTACACAATCTCAAATGGAGTTTTCCCAGTAGAACGATTCACAGAAGTGTTGAAAGCGAATTCCATATGTGGCAATAACACATCCCACTGCTTACTATTATCCAGGCACTTAGATCTAATCAAATTACCAAGTGATCTATTAACAACCTCAGTCTGTCCATCAGTTTGCGGATGTGAAGTTGTGCTGAATTGTAGAACTGTGCCTAAGCGCATCCATAAACTTTTCCAGAAATAACTCAAAAATTTGGTATCTCTGTCAGAAGTGATAGACTTTGGAACCCCATGCAATCTTACTACTTCTTTAAAGAACAAAGAAGCAACATTAGAAGCGTCAGTTGATTTCTTACAAGCCACGAAGTGAGCCATTTTAGAGTAACGATCAACTACGACCATAACAGAATCATTACCTCTAGCAGTACGAGGTAAACCAAGTATAAAATCCATACTTATATCAACCCAAGGTGCATCATGAACTGGTAAAGGAGTATACAACCCGGTATTTTGAATTGTACCCTTTGCTCTCTGACAGACCATGCATTTTTGTACGAACTTTTGTACATCACGTTTCAAAGATGGCCAGAAATATCTTTCTTCAATCAGGGCAATGGTTTGAGAAGCTCTACGAGTACCGTTGGTGGGAAACTAGATAATTGCGGTTTATCTTGTGTTTTCGATTGATTTGATTGACTAACGGTGGTTGAACTTTGAGTGAACCTAGTTTTTTAATGCTTGAGAATCTTCTCTTCTGATATAAGATTCACTCAAACTAGATCGAAGTTTCAACAGGGATCTTTGACTGTTGTTAGTTGTAAAGACGATCTTGTGATAATCCAGACTCCGTTCTGCGCGTTATTGATCACAAGAGATTCAAGTTGTTGTCTGCAGGTGTTTATTGAAGATCTAATAAGATTTGAAGACAAATAAGATATTGAAGATTTCTGATATGGGGTTCATAATCTTTGGTGTGCACAATACTTGTTTCGGTATAAGAGGATCCAACTATAATCGGTTTATCCTTGTGGTAGATTGGATTGATTAGTTTTGTAGATCGACATCAATAAAAATTTTTTGATTAAAAGTATTGATTGCAAAATCTTAACAATTACTTCGGTAGTTGAACATAAGATAGATCTAACAACCTGACAAAGGAGTTTATGTTAAGATAAACATAAGAGCCTTTGTCGAACTCACATCACTTGGTTGAAGAGAGTTGATACCAAACAGATTTGTTGTTCCTTTACTGTTTGGAATACGAACCAAAGGAATTGTTCCAAGTACGTGACTTATTCAAAAGTTAGAGGCATGGGAATACAGACGAAACTAGGTGAACTATAGGTTTAGTTGCTTGGTCTCAACTATACGAAGTTGGTGTAATTTTGTGTAGCGGCTTAATCCTGAGAGTATTCAATTCTGGACAAGGTCCCGGGGTTTTTCTGCATTTGCGGTTTCCTCGTTAACGAAATCTTGTTGCGTCATTTACTTTATATTTTCGCATTATAATTATTTTATTATAATCAAAGTAAATTTCACAAACGTTAATTTATATTTACTTTATAAGAAATCCTATTGTGTTTGGTTAAGTCCGAACCTTTTTATCAAGTAAACATACTTCGTTGTTGTATTGTCTCGATCTCGTATCCATAGACGATCACACGAAGTGTGAACCGATTAGTTTGATTGTCTCGACTTAGTCCATAGACAATCACTTTCTTAGAAAGGACTTATAAGTAGGAAATTTTTTAGCTTGAGGTATATTTGGGTACCCTTGCCTTTTCAATTGGTATCAAAGAAGGCAAACACGAAAAGATCTAACAATCTGTGTTTGGTGCGACCCAACCTATAAGAAATTGAATCTATGTCTGATTCAGTTAACGTTATGCAAGAGTTTGAATACTCAAAAGTTGAAGATGTTACTACTTCGTTGACTCATGATCCAAGAGTTGCGAAAACATCTGTGTCCATCTATGATGGAAAGGAAGGTGCTGATAAAGAGTTGGTAAAACTCATGTAGCCTATAAAATCTCTGTCTTCTAAAGTGGTGTTATTAAAGATAGAGACAAATCTTCTTAAACAGAAGATCAGAGATAAAGACATTCAATTGAATTGTCTGGACAAAGAGAATATGGATCTCACTGTCAAACTAGAAGCTCTTGGTAAATCTCTTACTATTAAAGAGACACATCATATCTGTTGTGATTTCTTCTGATACTGAGGAAACTAAAAGTCCTTGCTCAACTTTTACAAACTGTGATAAAACCGGTTTAGTCACATCTGAAACATATCAAGATGATGGTAGTCTGCCTAACTACATCAAGTCAGAAGAGGATGAAAAACTAGCTTCTAGATCTACTGATGATCAAACGAAATCTTGTACAAAGGAAACTTTGAACCGATTCCGTGAAGGTGATCTTAAGGAATACAATTTTCAGTCACTTGACAGGAAACTTATACTTCTTCAACATACGGTGGTAAAATTTTTGAAGGAAGTTTCTTGTCTTAAAAAGATGAAAGTTCATTCCTCAGTAGAAAGACAGATTATACCACTACCCGATAAGATCAACTCAAGATAATATGAGGAAAGAGTTGATAATCTCTTCTGGAAAAAGGTTCCTCCTCACTTATATCGAAACAATCCTTGTTTTGATGAAGAACGACTCCAGAATAAAGGGGAAGAGAGAATCTCTGCCAAAAGAAACAATCAGGAGTTTCCGATTATTTCAGATAATCACACTGATGTGAATCATAAGGAAGTCCTTATAATGAGAAAATCTTATGAAAATCTCATTGAAAGAATTAAGAGAGAATTATTTATCTCCAAGAATTCTCACGTCAGTACAATTTCTCCACATGATCATATCTCTAGAGTTAGAAAAGATCATCGTCTTGGGAGAAAATATTTTGGGAAGAAATTCCCTAAGAGAAACATGAACTATGTTTTTGATATTCACTGTAAGCTAGAAAAATCTTACTCTGATACAACCTAGTTGTATCAAAATTGTGCATTCTCATCCTTTTCGTGCTCTTATTCATGGATGGGAAAGGCACAATAAATATGGAGCACATTTGTTTATGTAGTTGTTTATCAGAAAAGCTGTGAAACGTTATGGATAAATGTGAATCCATAGTTGTCTAAAAATGTTCATGTTTATCATGATATTCCAAAATTAGGTTATATTTGGAATTTTCGAATTTCAATAAACCTTCCAACTTGGGAAGTTCGTACAAAGGAAACGAAATATATTGTTTAATTTTTTCGGTTTCCCCAGATATCTTTCGGTCCGAAAGTTGTCTCTTTTTAAAGGGAAACTATCTCTTGTCTGTATTATGATACCTTGATCAATCCTATACATATATTTATATATGAGCAAGCATGCCTCCAATAACTCGTAGTATCTCAAAGGCTAATAAGGAGGAAGATCAAAGGGTTAAAGATTGTCAAGGAATCAATACAAAGAGGAAGAAGAAAATCATATCAAAAATCACGTCTGATTATGATTTTGATAGTTCAGTTGGTTCACAAGATGAGTCATGTATGTTGGCTTACAACCTGTAAGATCCAACCAAAACCAAGTGGATTCGTTCTGACAGTATGATTGACTATATCCAAGGTTTTGAGGAACTAAGAACCAATCACATTATAACGGTTCGAAATCAAGATTGGCTCAAAGATAAGATTGAGGAAACAAAAGCTGATATTGCTGATGTAAAGATTCAAGATGAAAAGCTTGAAAAACAAGAAGTATTTGCTGACAAGTCTCTTGAGACATGATTTAAAAGTTTGAACACTGAAGAAACCTCAATGAACAACAAGAGCACCACTAGAGATTAAGTTGTATGCTGCAATACTTAATATAAGAAAATATACATCAATTTTTGATTTCTTCAATGATTGTATTAAGTATATTATGAATAAAACTATTATGAATAAAATTATTTGATTTATAATTTTTCTTGTGATGGTTTTTGATTTATACAGCCTGTGCTTAAATGCTTTATTATTGCTATGGATGTTTATGGGATGTTTGATTTCGTTTTTATTACCATGATATTCAATCTCATAATGTTGTGAACCCTTATGGTTTGGGTGACTTTTTGATTTAGCAAGATTAAGTTCTAGCCCATGTTGGTAGGCTTTATCAAAGGATCATGAGGGGTTCTGGTAGAAACAATATGTGAAAAATTCATAATATGTTGAATCGGTTTTGGTTTAGCATAAAAGCATATGTGTTTCGACGGTTTTCAACTTTTGCTTGCAATAGTTAAAAACCGGTTTTCAACCTTTCTCTGGTAAAGGTTGGTTGTTGTTATTCTTTTGTTGTGCATAAGGATGACAACATAATGATATTTCGATATTAATTCTCCCTGGAAGAAGATGCAAACATATTGGAGAAGTGGATGCGAAATTTGAGGTAGCAATCTTGTTAGTTAATTGTTTTCCTGTTTAAGAAAAGCCTGATTTTTATTTCATATATATTTTGCTTTTTCTTAACAAAATTTCGGTACAATTGATGTTTTATTCCATTATGTATGTGTGGATGTGTGTGTGATTCAATTGGTTCCGGTTAAGAAAAACTATTGTTATCTTGCTTTATTGTGTGATATCAATTGTTTAGGCTTACAAAATTTCGGTGCAATTGCGGTGTTTTAATGCTTATGTTGATTCAATTGCTTCCGGTTGAGGTGAATAATTGCGCAAGTTGATTTATTTGGTTTGTATGAATTATTTATGGCTTAACGAAAAGGTTTACGGGATGGATTGTTTAGTCCAATTCGATTCCGGATAAGAGAAGCTAAGTTTATCTTAGTTAAGCTTACCAAAGTGGAGGTTTCAGTTATTCAAGTCTAACCGAATGTTGTAGCAAGAAATGCTAGTTAACTAACCTAGTACTTGTCTTGTTTAAAATTGAAAGGTCTAAGTTATATGGATAATTAGAACCTGATGAGAAAAATAGAATTATCTTTATTTTGGTATTATTGAATGAAGCGGTTGTATTTGTACAATCGGTTTAGCAAAGGGACTAAGGCGCTTAGTTAATTTTTGGTTTTCTAAACTAAATTGGGAAAACTGCTTTGGGCAATTGTTTCCTTGATAACATATCAAAACAAATTACTTTGTAGTTTCGGTTTTGATATTGGTTATCAAAAATGGTGTATGGAACCCTCGTGCTTAACTCTATAGGTTTGCAAGTCTATTTTGAGATTTGTAAGTTTCTCTTCGTGTTGTCCTTTATTTTTTCGTTTCTTTGTCATTTTGTGACAAAAAGGGGGAGAAATATATGGAGTAAACAAGTGATACTGGTATTGATTTTATATTGATTGGTATCACTAAGGAAAAGAACAATTATGCTTAAACGTTTATCTAACGAAAGAGTGAAAGCATAGACTAAGGAGGAGTAGCATATCATATTAATTGTTATAACAAAGACGCGTGGATTGATGAAATCTACCTATCTCACCTTTAGGGAGAGTATTAGCTTTGTTATTATAATGTCATTAACGAAATTTAAGGATTGAATGAATGCAGGTTATTGTGTTG
Organism: Papaver somniferum; assembly: GCF_003573695.1. Lineage (NCBI taxonomy): Eukaryota > Viridiplantae > Streptophyta > Magnoliopsida > Ranunculales > Papaveraceae > Papaver > Papaver somniferum. The sequence goes on along the minus strand of NC_039361.1, from coordinate 133,849,000 downwards.
TTGAATTCGGTAATCAAGCATATGTGTAATGAATTCTTGTAATTTGTTTATCCATATGATTGTAAGACTTTTGTCACTAAAATTGACAAATGGGGAGATTGTTAGATCATAGCTCGATTGAACCCACCAAGCGTTGGTATGTCAAGTTTGGTTGTCATATTTTAGTGAATCAAAACTCATTTTAAGAGTCGCTTGATTATGTACTAGAGTCAACTTCGTATAGGTTAGCTTGAAAGTATTAGGATATGAGACATTAAAAGTATTGCGAAGACTTGAAGAACTGAAGAAGTAAGAAGCTACAACGAAAACATCATCCTTCTACTTGAGGTTAGTGATATTTGACTTGAACTGTTTCATTCCCTAACGTATCTTTCAAGTCGTGCATATTGAAAACGAAACTGCGAAGCATGAACACTTTATATAGACATAGTATTAAGGAATACAATATGAAGTTTATTGCTTAACCATTAAACTTTGTAGATAAGACGTCGACATAATCGTTTAAATGCTATTGTGATTATGTATGGGTATGAGGTGAGGATTTTATCCTAGGAAACAATGTTTTACATGTGTTTTAAGGAAGTAAGTTCATAAACTTGTTTAAGAATCGAAAAGGAAATCGCCAGGCGTTATTGGGATTGTTATTCATTGCATATCTTGTGAACATCCAATAACCGCCCACGACTTGTTTGTGTTCTTGGTAAAACTATTCACAAAGGCCTGACTTATGTATTGGTATGACTTTTATTAGTGAAACCGATCCTAAATAATCACCTGAGAGGGTATGATCGAGTTTGTGATTTGCTTGAGCGAATCTGGGTAAAGGGGAACCGATCCTATGAAGAGGTGCAACACATCACAAAGGGGAACCGATCCTTGTATGAGGTGCAGCAAGTTTGTAGCAGAAAGTGGAACCGATCCTATGGACATGTGCAACACGTTTTTAGGCAAAGGGGAACCGATCCTATGGACATGTGAAACACGTTTCTAGGCAAAGGCGAACCAATCCTATGGACATGTGCAAAAAATATAAGTTAGATACCATATATATGGTGGGGAACCGATCCTAGTACCTAGTCAATCGAATTTTGGAAAGCTAGTGTGACTATGCACAATACTCACATGGAGGTAGAACCGAAACTTGTTTTGGTAGAACCGTTAAACCCATGATTTGTGATTGAGTGTTTCTTAATCAATCGCATAGTTCTTGAAAGCCAGATGAACCAATTCTAAACTTGTTTGGAAGTGTGGCAAATCAGTTTCAAGGTTGTAAGTATGAAAGAGGACTTACAAAGTAAGTATGTCGGCATACTTTGAACACGTACAATAATGTTTGTCTTTTATTGTTCAAAGTTATTCCTTAATAGCTACAGGAAGAAAATCCCAGGATCAAAATATAAATAAGTTAAGAATCTTTTAATTAAGGTTGTTAATTTTATTTTAGGAAAATGAGAATTAGTAATGTGCATTTACTAGTTGAGATTTTCCAAAGAGATTTTTGGTCATTATTTTGGACAGAACATTTCCAGGAATTATGGAAACTGAATTTGGAATATATTGAATATCTTTGAAAATATTTTCGGTTTTGGAAATTCCTTGGTGTCCAAACTTCCTTGTATATAAATACTTGAAGTTTGAATTTCTAGCAAACTATCCTTCGCGACAGCAAACTTCCTCAGTTGTGTTGTTACTGGTGTATCCGCCTATTCAGAGAGGAGAGTAACCTAATTAGGCGAAATCTCTTACGGTCGCTCAGTCTAAAGTCTTCTTTGGGATTGAGAAGCTCTATGAGTACCGTTGGTGGGAAACTAGATAATTGGGGTTTATCTTGTGTTTTCGATTGACTTGATTGACTAACGGTGGTTGAACTTGATTACACCTAGTTTGTTTATGCTTGAGAATCTTCTCTTCTGATATAAGATTCACTCAAACTAGATCGAAGTTTCGACAAGGATCTTTAGACTGTTGTTGATGGTGGTTTTTATCTTAGGGTTAAAATCGTAAAACCTTACATCTGACATGACGTCACTACAACCACTAGCGCATCTATTGAATAACTCAACCATACCTATGATAACTAGGGTACCTTTTTTTTGTATACATGTGTCATGTTCCACGGAATAACCCTTAGTATTGACCGACATCATCTTCGTACATACCAAACTCTAATTCTCATGCTACCGCGCCAAGGCATGCCAACCATGCCAGCCACATCTCCGCGCCAAGGCATGCCAACCATGCCAGCCGCACCACTGTGCCAATGGCAACCCATGCCAGCCACATCTCCGCGCCAAGGCATGCCAACCATGCTAGCCGCACCATTGTGCCAATGGCAAACCATGCCAGCCACATCTCCGCGCCAAGGCATGCCAACCATGCCATCCGCGCCACTGTGCCAATGGAAAACCATGACATCCACATCTCCGCGCCAAGGCATGCCAACCATGCCAGCCGCACCACTGTGCCAATGGCAAACCATGCCAGCCACGTCTACCGCGCCAAGGCATGCCAACCATGCTAGCCGCACCATGCGCCAATGGCATGCCAAAACCTTGTCCCTACCATGCCAAGCCAACCACACCTTTCCTTGGCCCCAACCATGCTAGATGCACCACGCACCAATGACATGCCAAATCCTTGGCCCCACTATGCCAAGCCAACCGCGCCTTGCCTTGGCCCCAACCATGCTAGCCGCACCATGCGCCAATGGCATGCCAAAGCCTTGGCCCAACCATGCCAAGACAACCGCGCCTTGCCTTGGCCCCAACCATGCTAGCCGCACCATGCGCCAATGGCATGCCAAACCCTTGGCCCAACCATGCCAAGCCAACCGCGCTTTTCCTTGGCCCCAACCATGCTAGCCGCACCATGCGCCAATGGCATGACAAACCCTTGGCCCCACCATGCCACGCCAACCGCACCTTGCCTTGGCCCCACCATGCCAAGCCTTCCGTACCAAACCCTTGGCCCCACTATGCCAAGCCATTCGCACCATTGGCCTTGGCCCCACCGTGACGGCCTTCCCTATGAGGCTACCAAAACGAAGGCGTGCGACGATCAACGACCACCCTTCCATCCTAGATGCAAATCCTAGCCGTCCAAGGTCACCAAACAACGCATGGTAACCTTTGGCCCAAAACCCTAGATATGGCCATGCCAAACCGCGCCAAGGCATGCCATGCCACATGTGCCAATGGCATGCCGTGCCACCTTGCCGCGTCATACCATGCCGGCCTTCCCTATATGGCTACCAAAACGAAGGCCTGCATCAATCAACGACCACTTTTTCATCTAAGATGCATATCTTAGCCGTCCAAAGGTTACCAGCTAACGCATGGTAACCTTTGGCCCAAAACCCTAGTTTTGGCTACGCCAAACCCCGCCAAGGCATGCCATGCCACATGTGCCAATGGCATGCCAACCACCTTGTTGCACCATACCATGTCGGCCTTCCCAATGCGGCTACCAAAACGAAGGTGTGCGACGATCAACGACTACCCTTCCATCCTGGATGCAGATCTTAGCCGTCCAAGGTCGCCAAACAACTCATGGTAATCTTTGGACCAAAAACCTAGTTTTGGCTACGCCAAACCGCGTCAAGGCATGCCCTGCCACATGTGTCAATGGCATGCCAACCACCTTGTCGCGCCACACCATGCCGTCCTTCCCTATGCGGCTACCAAAACTAAGGCGTGTGACGATCAACGACCACCCTTCCATCCTATATGCATATCCTAGCCGTCCAAGGTCGCCAAACAATGCATGGTAACCTTTGGCCCAAAACCCTAGTTTTGGCCACGCCAAACCGCGCCAAGGCATGCCATGCCACATGTGCCAATGGCATGCCAACCACCTTGCCGCGCCATACCATACCGGCCTTCCCCATGCGGCTACCAAAACGAAGGCCTGCGACGATCAACGACCACCCTTCCATCCTAGATGCAAATCCTAGCCGTCCAAGGTCACCAAACAACGCATGGTAACCTTTGGCCCAAAACCCTAGATATGGCCATGCCAAACCGCGCCAAGGCATGCCATGCCACATGTGCCAATGGCATGCCGTGCCACCTTGCCGCGTCATACCATGCCGGCCTTCCCTATATGGCTACCAAAACGAAGGCCTGCATCAATCAACGACCACTTTTTCATCTAAGATGCATATCTTAGCCGTCCAAGGTTACCAGCTAACTCATGGAAACCTTTGTCCATAGTTTGGTCGCGCCTAGACAAAGCCAAAACCCTAACTTTTGGCCGCGCCTAAACTGGGACATATTAAAGCCATACTGATCATACTTTCATGCCACTGGCTACCAAACGAAAGGTTGTAATAATCAACGACTACCTTCCTCTTAAGATGCAAAATCTCGACTGTTGAAGGTCACCACCAAGCCGGAAAGTCTCCCAAGCTCAACTTTCCAAACAACAACAACATGCTACATGTTTTCCACGAAAACACTCGAGACATAAACACATGTCACAAACTGGGGGATGCTCATTGGGTATCGGTTTGGCGGTTTACAGCGTGCGGTGTACACTACGCTCGTTATTAGAAAGTGTCATAAGGATGAGGCGGTTAGTAAATACAGGGAGTAGCGGTGAAACGCTTTCTTTTATGGAACATCAATTCCAAGCGTTATCGGTTACCACCTCCTCCCATTTACTCACCCGTTTTCCATTTCTTAATGAGACCAGAGCACGTTTCACTTCGACTTGTATAAATAGGCATTACCTATTTCCACCGAACAACAAGTTCTGGTCAGGAGCATATAATAATCAGAAAACGTTTGCTAGATTTCCCATCTGTTAGCTTCCCACTTTCTGATACAAGTCACAAAACAACTATTCTGGTCTCAACAGTCTCTTCGCTTCCCTCCCCAAAACCAACCCTTCTCCTCCACTTTGTGACCGAAGCAAGTCTGGAACGGCCATTTCTTGGTTTAGGCCGGACTTGTACAGATTGATCTCTCGAATCTAAAGTACTCCCTTGAAGTACATTGTTTAGGGTTTAGATTTGTTTCTCACCCACATCACACGAAATTACCGAAACCAGCAGAAACTATTTTCACCCTCAAACAATTGGCGACCACAGTGGGAGATTTGTCTTTCGGTTACAATGTCAATTTTCAATCCTCGATATCATACTTCGACCCAGACGTCAGGACGGTAGAGGCAAACGATCCGTTCAGGGATCGACGACCCATCTACCAGACGGCCCGATACGATCCGCTCAGGGATCGACGACTCAGTTACCAGACGACCCGAGTACCAGTCATGACACTGTAAGGGGAGACTGAGGACTTCCCAGAGGTTAAAATCAAACGATCTTCCCAAGGATTGACGACTCGATTATCAAGTGACTCAGGGACGACTAGGGACTTTCCACAATTGCGGTGCCTCTCACAAAACTCGGACTTGCATCTGACTCATTTTTCGTTAGCAGATCCAAAAAACCGAGTAAGTCTTGCCTAGACAAAATACATGGTTTACTATTTCAAGTTTTCACGGGAATGATAAAACCGATAGCCATGTTATGTTTCATCCCATGTCATCTACCGACACGCAACGTTCATAGTTCCGTATCTTCCCTAGGATTTTTGTGTCACTTACAATCATAACCAAAAACGGCATCATCCTAAAACAGTTCATCCCGAATAATAATCCAAAACCCTCATAGGTAACACTTGTCTATCAACCCAGAAATCCAGAAAATCAAAACCATAAAGTCAGGTGTTTCATTTGCCTTTCAAAAAAAAAGACGAAACAGAAGACAAAAGTGCATTCAAAGGAAGCCATTCAATGGTGTTTTTCTCTTCTCGAAGAAGGAGTCCTTCGTCATTTGGAGGACCGCCTGTTTCAGCTCCAACTTTTTGGACAGCCTTTCGACCTCCGCTTCTTGTTGTTTGACCACGTCCGTAGAAGGACCTTCGGTCACCTTGGCCTGCAACTTTTGTATCTCAGAGAAACCCTAACGCCCAGTTCCTCGTGGAATCAGTCACCTTCCCGTACCTACCTACTTTGCATAATAACGATTACCAGTCACTATTCATGAGGTAGCCGATGCTACTACAATGATATTCGAAGAGAAGAACAATATTTCTACAAATTCATAGAAGGCATACCTATAGCTAGGATTTGCCCCAAAACAAGAAAACAAATTGAAAGAGAAATGCTGGAGTACATAGCTGGAATACGCTTGCCCACTTTATTGCTTCCGCTAACACCAGGATGTGAGAATAAAGATACGAGATAAAAAGGAGATCCAACCCATTTCATACGCATAACACTTTTGGAATTTGAATAAGGAAATGATTTCCTATTTGAGCTACGTATGGAAAGAGGCAACTGGTCCCGCAAGTACAAGTCCGCGCCACGCCAAGCCAGCGCCGTGCCAAGCCAACGCCGTGCCAAGCCAACAGTCCGTGCCATGCCAAGACAACATTCCGCACCATACCAAATCCAAGACAGCGTTAACGCCAAGCCAGCGCCCATTCCAAGCTGATCCAGCGCTAGCAGCTTGCATCTTTCCAGCGCCAGCAGCTTGCATCCTTCCAGCGCCAGCAGCTTGCATCCTTCCAGCGCTAACAGCTTGCATCTTTACAGCACCAGCAACTTGCATCCTTCCAGCGTTGCTTTTTGAACATCCAGTAGAAGGGAATCAACAATCTAATTTCATCACACGTAAAGATCATGAACGACTTCTCCAAAATCGAAGCAAAGAAAATCAGCAACCCCCTGAGTTCACAAAGACTCTCTTCCTGTCAGGAGCTTCATGATTTTCGGGGACTTCTCCCACAAAATCGTGAAGTCTATGATGAAACACTTATGTGTGATTTCTGTAGGCGCAGTGTCAAGACATATTCGCAGCCCTCAACCGCACTGCATCAGGGAATCAGCTGTTTTCAACCAGATAAGTCGTTCCCAAGCCTCAACCTCTTCTGGAAAACACGATTGATAGATGTAACTGGGGACTCCTAACCATTGTTCGCTTGAAGGGTATCCAGTTTGACAGCACACTAATTAACGTAGTCGCTCCGCTTCAACGTTTGCTCCAACAGCCGTTTCACTTCAACGTCCTTCAGCAGCGGCTCCGCTTCAACATTCTCTCTGACAGCCGCTCCGCTTCAGCGTTCTCTCCATAAGATGCTCTAGAATCCAAAGTCGAAGCTTCAGCGTTTGGCTCCTTAAGTTTCAACATCCTTTCCAAGAGCCGAAGATGCTTCAACGCCGTTTCTTCCTGCAAAGGGTCATACCACCACGCTCCCCATGATTGCAAAATCTTAACAATTACTTCGGTAGTTGAACATAAGATAGATCTAAGAACCTCATGAAGGAGTTTATGATAAGATAAACAGAAGATCCTTTGTCGAACTCACATCACTTGGTTGAAGAGAGTTGACACCAAACAGATTTGTTGGTGTAATTAGCAGGAGTATTATCATTATGAAAATTACTAATATCATCGATGATAACATTAGCAGATTCCATCATGACCTGGGTTCTGAGATTAAATACTCGGAAACCACGACTATCAGAAGCATAGACAAGGAAAATACCTTCATCACTTTTGGTATCAAATTTCCCTCTATGTTCTCGATCTTTTAGAATGTAGCACTTACTACCACACACTCTAAGATAGTGCAAGTTGGATTTTCTACCGTACCACAACTCATAAGGAGTGTTGAGGGTTTTAGACCGTAAGTAGACAAGGTTGATCAAATAGCATGCTATGAAGATAGCTTCTCCCCAAAACCTTAAAGGTAAGTTTTTGTTATGGAGCATTACCCTGGCCATTTCCTGAATGTTTATGTTCTTTCTTTCTGCAACTCCATTAGATTGAGGAATAATAGGTGAAGAATATTGTTGAATAATTCCCAGTTCATCACAGAATTCAACCACCTTAGTGTCCTTGAATTCAGTTCCACGATCGCTTCTAATTTTCTTTAGTTTTCGACCTTGTTCATTCTGGATTCTATTAACAATAATCTTGAATTCATCAAGGGTTTCATTCTTATGAGATAGGAACGCAACCTAAGTGAACCTGGTGTAATCATCTACCATAACTAAAGCATACTTCTTACCCGCAATAGTAGGTTATTGAATTGGTCCGAAGAGATCCATATGAATTAAATCAAGTGGAGATTTAGTGAGAATATCTCGAGATGATTTATGGTGAACTTTCGCTTGTTTACCCTTTTGACAAGCACCACATACACCTTCAATCTTTGCATTGATTTTGGAAACGCCTCTAACAAGTTCTTTGGTAATGGCCTTAGTTAGAAGACGATAGTTGATGTGAGCAAAACGTTCATGCCAAAGATGTGTAGATTCAACCTTAGTCAAATTGCAAGAATTGCTGAAATGAATATCTAGAAGACATTAGTTATTTTTACTACGAATTTCCTGAAAAATTACTTTCCCAGTTTTGTCAACAATGTCACATCCATTTGCATTGAAGAAAACTCGGTGGCCTTTGTCACAAATTTGACTAACAGGAAGAAGATTTGCATTCATACCTTTTACGTAGACTACATCATGGATTTCAGGTACGCCAGGTAATTTGATCGTTCCCTTCTTGCTTATGTAGTAACAACTCACATCTCTGAATGTTACAGTTCCGCCTTCATAGTTGTATGAAGAAACAAACCAAGTGAGATCACCTGTCATATGTCTGCTACATCCACTGTCAAGAAACCATTGAAAGGGTGATGTTGATTTTAAAGCAAAAGCTCCCATACTATCAGTACTATTCTGTTTAGGATTTCCTGATAGTCTTGTATGTCTTTTTAGAGAAGCAACGAGTTGTTTAGTTTTCTTGTAAAGATCACTTGCAACTTTTAGTCTCTTTTGAAAAGACACACAATCATATTGAAAGTGATTGAAGGAATCACAAAACAAACATGGGCCAACACCTTTTAGTTTGGCAGAGCAGTTCTTAGTCATATCAATTTTCACAATATTTAATCGTTGTTTATCACCTGATATATCATCGTTCTTCAGAGAGGAACGACTGGAGTCACTCATATGAATTAATGGGTTTAAGATGGGTTTCAAATCGTTAGGTATTGCAATTTCCGCAACAAAATAAGAATTGATCCGTATTTTTTCATCCAGCCTTTTCTGGAGAATAACCAGTTTATCAGAACTTCTTTTGCGATTGGTTTTTAAACCTGGTGAAGCGTTACAAGAGACTTTATCGTCCATAGAGTCAGATCACTACAAACACAGACTTGTAAGGTCTTAAACGTGTTTGCCTGCTATGATACCATTTGAAAAAGTGGGGGTCTAACAACCACACCCAATCTTTCGCTTAGCAATCTGTATGGACAAACTCCAATATACTTTCTAGAGAATCAACTAGACAGTCAGACTCAATCTAGATAAAAGTACATCAAGATTTTTGTATCTCAATCTCTCGATTTGATCTATACTCAAGCAAATAGAAATCTGCGAGTCTTTATCAAAGAGAGATAACTTGGATGGTACCAAAGACCAATATCCAAGTGTCAATCAATTTAAATCAACAACCAAAAGCTCGGATATTCTAGTTGATTGAACAACGCACAACCTGTGATATTTCAATTATATAACAAAATATAATGAGGAAAATTAATAACATAGACACCAGAATTGTTAACGCGGAAACCTCAAATGTAGAAAAACCCCGGGACCTAGTCCAGATTGAACACACACACACACACTGTATTAAGCCGCTACAGACACTATCCTACTCGAAACTAACTTTGGTATGGACTGTAGTTGAACTTCAACCAATCTCACACTGATACAAGGTACAGTTATGCTCCTACGTCTCTGATCCCAACAGGATACTACGTACTTGATTCCGTTAACTGATCTCACCCACAATTAAGAGTTGCTACGACCCAAAGTCGAAGAATTTAATAAACAAATCTGTATCACACGGAAAAGTCTACGGTAATAGATAAATCCGTCTCCCACGAACATACCTACGAGTTTTGTTCCGTCTTTTGATAAATCAAGGTGAACAGGAACCAATTGATAATCCGGACTTATATTCCCGAAGAACAGCCTAGTATTATCAATCACCTCACAATAGTCTTAATCGACGCAACGATAAAATATATTGTGGAATCACAAACGATGAGACGAAGATGTTTGTGATTACTTTTTATCTTGCCTATCGGAGATAGAAATCTCAAGCCAATTATTATAATTGTACTCGTACGATAGAAACAACAAGATCAGATCACACAACTACAAGAAAGTAGTATCGCTCTGGCTTCACAATCCCAATGAAGTCTTTAATTCGTTAACCTGGTTTAGAAGAAGAAACCAAAGGTTAAAGGAGAATCGACTCTAGCTTAGCACAACTAGTATCACACAGAATGTGTGGGGATTAGGTTTCCCAGTTGCTAGAGTTCTCCCTTATATAGTCTTTCAAATCAGGGTTTGCAATCAATGTTAGCTTGGTAACAAAGCATTCAATATTCACCGTTATATGAAAACCTGATTAGATTCAAACTATTATTTATCAACCGCTAGATCGAAAACATAGCTTGTTATACACAAATGAAATGCACGTTTCTAGGCTTGTGTAACTGTACCCAAACTTGTACATTAGTTGGTTCAACAATAGTTAACTAAATGGTTAGCATATGATCACTTTCATATCAACCATATTCTTCTTCACCGTAACTAGTTCAAATGACTCAAATGAACTAGTTAGAGAGTTGTTTAATTGCAAGGAAATATTATGTACTACACAAGACACAATTGAAGCAAAAACGATGTGATTCACTCGAATCGGTTCATGAACTATATAGCCAAGGTTCGCAATTGCATTCCTTAGTTAATATGAATAAGTTCACAAACATCGCTTTTAGATATAACCTACTCAAGTTCACGGAATGGGTTCGCGGACTTAAGTTCCCGGATGGAGTTTACAAACTCCAGCAGAAATTCTAGGGTTTGAGAACTTCGCCAGTTCGCGGACTGGGTTCGCGGACTTAGCTCATGCAGTACTCCGGTTCACTTGATCAACAAAGTTCGCAAACTTCAGTTCAATGAGTAAGGACTTATATATATATGTGTTTCCACAACAATGCTTATATCCTCCAATGGTTATATCATCTAAACTCTCATTTCAATCATTGAAACATTATCAGAGTACGTTATATAGTTGTTATTCACAAACCATTTTTCTTCAGAGCAATTTTCAAAGTGATTGAAACATAACATGACTTTCGTCACTAGGTAAAGATGAACTTGGCTAAAGCGAAAGCTTACCAACACATATTTCGAGAAATAGATAGGCGAGATAAACTCGGCTCGAAATACCAAATGTGTATAATCTAAGTCTATATAGCAAAACGACTTTTGTCTCAAGATAGGATATAAATAGACTTTTGAGTGATAGATATGTTCAAGTCTCCACATACCTTTTAGTCGATGAAGATCCTCCAGTTCCTTGAGTATTCCTTCGTCTTGTATGATGATTGTCATGGAGTTCTTGAGCTCAATTACACTTTTTATCCTAGTCCGAGACCTTAGCTATAGTAGACTAGAAATCAAGACTTATAGTTTTGATCACTAACATTGACAAACATGCTTGAGATAGCAACGCATGCGAGTTCGACCGATCAATGCTCTAACAACAAGATTATGTCGATGTCATATCTACGAGGTTCAAAAAATAAGCGTTATACTTCGTAGTCTAATTCCCTAATACTATGATCATACGAATATGACCATGTAACATCACTAGAATATTATACAATATGTACAGTATATACAGCTTCGCTGTTGTGTTTTCAATATAGCACGACTTGAAAGATACGTTAGGAATGGAAAAGTTCAAGTCAATATTATTAACCTCAAGAGGAAGGATGATGTTGTCGTTGTAGTCCGCCTCTTCTTCACATTCTTTAGGTCTTCGGAGTAATGCTTGTATGTCTCAACATTCCTAGACTAGAAAGTCTAACCTAAACGAAGTTGACTCTAGTTTACAATCAAGCGATTTTCAATGAGTTTTGACACACTAAAATATGACAACTAAACTTGACATACCAACGCTTGGTGAGTTCAACCGAGATATGCTCTAACAAATCTGCTCTAACAGATAAGCCTATTTGATTTCCCTTAAGATCAAAGATCTAGGCTTGGAAATCTGTTTGCAATAGACAAAGCTAGCAAACCTCAAAAATACGGAACACTTACACTCACTTAGATGAGAAGCCCGGATTCTTTACCACCTTTCAAGAATAATCTTCAACTTATCACAGTTAAGGATAGTTTTCAAATATCTATCTTGAGGAGTCACAAAGTCTGAGACAAAGAGAACTTTGCGATTATTATCTATCTTTGTCGAAGGAGACTACAAGAACCTATATAACGGAAAAACAAGATCAGGATTTACGAACTATGAAGATAAAAGATAGTCGGACCTGGATTCACGAATTCCAACGACGCTCAATTTAACTTCTGGCATGAAAACTTGAGATGAAGTAACAACACAAAAGCGAAGTATATTTTATTCGCAGATCTAATTATGTTTCTCAGGGGAAACTTAGGTCAATAGAGGACGACTCTAGTTATTAACTAGGACATAAAATGTCAGGGATTAAATTTCCCAGTTGAAAAAGCATCTATATTCATAGTTTTTCAAGACCGAGGGTTGCTTAGAATTCAGGCTAAGAAAAACTGGAGAATCAAGCAGACACTTTCTCTGTTTAGATGAAACTATAATAGGTTTTCAAGTAAGCATGTGAGAATTAGTGTTGAAATCACATTAGAAGAATATACGCAGTGGTCCGGTTATGGAACCGTGTATAATGATCGTTCTTTAGCAAATATGCTTTATGAACTATAAGTAACTTTATGTTCATTTAAATACTTAAGAATTTAATCATGATACTAATCATGATACACATACACAAGTGTTTTAGTGATCAATGATGTTTTAGAGGTGTTTATGAGATCTTTGAGCATCTGCTAAAATCTACTGGGACTGTCGGTGAAATGGTTCGTGAACCGTAAGGAAAATTCACGAGTCAGGGTGCAACGGTTCATGAATCAGGTTCGCCAAACCTACTCGGCTTGGCAACTCAGATGGACATGGTTTTTGAACCGGGTTCGCCAACTGTAAGACTTTTACATTAACATGAAAAATTCAGATCACCACGGTTCGTGAACTGTCCCCAACTGAAAATGCGATTGGAGAACCCACCTTCCCTATATTTCTGAAACTCGGATATCTACGGTTTGTGAAATGGTTCGCCAACCTAAAGGTGAGCCGAAATATGAGAAATCATGTATTTCTCTCTTTTCATGTTTGAAACATTCCCAGATGATAAAATTTTGCTTGGACAATTTTGAATTGATCGACAAATTAATTCTTGAACAATAAATTATTTCGAACTAATATTGTTAAGAACATTTGCTTCTCATGTGGTATTCAAACACCTTCTTGAAAAACTATGGCTTAATCAATCTAATCCAGCATGTCTGGATATTTGAATAGACATTGGAAAACGGGCCTTCGATTATTTATTAGGCTTATAAAAACTAGTTTCCTTATTGGGCTTGCGAAAATTGGAAAACTAGCAGAGATTCTTACACTAGGGTGAGCAATTGACCACCTATGGCCTATGTAACCATGTCTACATTGTCTAGGATTATCTCAGCCCCAGAGTCCCAGACCAGCTCCGTGGAAGAAAGTAAATAGGCGGGCAGCCACAGCTAGCCCGTTTTACACCCCTACACTTGACATCTACCCACCAGAATCACTTTTCAGTTTACTAAGAAGGCACTTCAGCTTATGAAGTTTGATGATAGAATGCTCCTGTACTTTTTTTCCGCCATTGCTAATTGCCAGTAATGGGCGTCGTTGACTTATCGGTCATTCTCTGTAACCTGTGGTCACATATTTACTCAACATGACGAATGTGTGATGCTATGTCTAATGGTCCAGGGGGTTGAATTCATAAAAATATTTTAGTTCCATGCTTTCATTCTTTATCTTCATAATCATTGTACCCAAGGTCAAACATGGTCTTTGGTAAAATGATACTTTTGTCCACTTGACAAGGTTCATGTTGACAGATGATGTCAATCTCTGGTTACAGAAATGCATCGATGAGGACCAAGTTAAAATGATTCAACATGGCAGTCGAAAACTACAATTTCTACCACACATTTTGTGATTTGGTAGTAAGGGAAATATCAAAGTAAGACGATATGTGTGCTCCATGTCCTCTCGTTATACACATAAACCTCATCTTTTCAAACCTTATCACAATATGCACTATAATATCTCCCCCTCCATTCACCATCTTGGAAAACCATATTTCTTGTATATTTTCAGAAGCAAAATTATGCCCCACAAACTACAACATGCAAAGAAAGAAATTATGTGCAACTTAATCCAACTCTCTCAACTTGCTCCATGCGAATTAGAGGAAGTACAAACAAAGATTTTAAAAACAACCCTACCACCATGTATAGCAACATCACAAAGTAGATATATATACGTACAAACTTGCAATGCACGCGTACTTTGTTTGACGACAACGGTATATTTGTAGTAATTTGTTCAAACAAGTACAATATGGGCCTAATAAATTGTCATCGATCGGGTTATATAATATCGGTACCCTTCGCAATTAAGCAAGTCTTCGAAAAGGAAATCAATGTTCCAATGGGGTTTTAAGAGAGGAAAAAAACCCAAAAAAAACTCATTAAGCTAATAATGCATGTAGTTCAAAAGAGAGGAATGTTAGGTAAAAGTAGCATCACTCTATTCATTACTATCCCTTTTAAACACTAACTTATAATTTCAAAAAAAAACAATGTCTTCTTCTTAAAATCATTGAGTGAATTCTTCTCAACATGGTTACCTACTTGACTCAATCTAGCAGTCGGTATAGGTATAGGTGAGTGTGGAAGCTCATCATCTTGACGTTTTTAAGGAACCCACACACATATCACCATCATTATGAACAAAAAAAAACCAAATCCTCCTCCCATGAAGAATTATGTGCTCTAGGTTTATTTTTATTCAACAGCTCCCCCACAAAGCGAACATTTCATTTATTAAAGAGCTGTGGTGATTTGGGTGAATGCCTACCTAAATCATGTTAGGCATGTGCAAACCTCACTGAAACCATGTGCACTAGCTAACTTGTTTTTAGTACTAGTAATTATGTTAGTTTCAAACGAGATCGAGTGAGCGAATTATCACAAAAACACATCACACTAACTAGCTATATCTTTGTGTCGACGGGTCGTCATAACCAAGTCTGGTCTTTAGAGAAAAAGAAAATGCCAGGAGATCATTACATGTGATACAAAGAGGAACTATACGTATCCACAGATCATACGATATTGCCTCCGCTCTGAGCTCTCTCAACAGTGAAATGCTATGACCTTGGCTTCATTGACTTCTATATATATATATATATATACAAGGATGGGTCTGTTGATGATTCCCTATATGTACAAAGGGGTTAGGAGCCGACCAAAACCAAATTGAAAGTTAGGGTTTTGATCAAGTGATGCAGGATACAATTATTATTTTATGTTCTAATCCTTCGCTATCCATCATAATCTCTACTAATTAAGAAATATTTGTATGTCTCTATTCTAAACGACATGAAGCCGTATTAATACTTTGTTTAACCCTAATTAGGTTTTATTCTACTTAGATCTTTGCTTTTTAGTTATAATAAACCTGAATGAGATCACAGAAAACAATCATCAACTTAACCACCATGTATTAACAAATACTTTAATCAGCAGAAAGAAAAATAAGTAAATGAATTACTAACACGCAATCGACGTAACATTGCATGCATCTAGCTGCAGTGGTCGTGAATACGGCGTATCATAAAAGCAGCATGCGCATAACTATTATTGTGAAAGCATAATACTGATTAATCATGTCAATTTCAAATAGATAGATGATCATTTTCATTAAGCTAGCTTTAGTTAATTGATTACTTCATTTGCGAACTTAGGAAGAGATATCTTAATACATGTACATCCGTTTCCTTTCTTATCTCAAGTGACACGGTTTATTTTGTTTACATCCATAAGGTTAAATCATTTTCACCAAATGGATAACAAATCCTCGAAACCGTCACGTTTTGAATCCCTAATAATGCAATATTAGCTGATGTTACTGCACTCTAGTTTTCTAATTATTTTGATTAAAACCGCCCATGAAATGGATGGTTTTATATGTATTTTTTATTTTCAGTTGTTAAAAATATGGTGCTGGCGGTTGCCAGTGTCGTCATCGCCTAACAATTTTAACTCTTAATTGCTAGGTTTTGTCAAAATCATGGACTTAACTAGAAAACCGGCTTGCAGGGTCTGGGTCGTTCAAGGTATATACATTGCATAAATTCAGGAAATACTAGGCGACGTGGAACTATACTTAACAGGCATGTCTATACTGGTTAATCTCAGAATTTGTTGTCATTCTACTTTTACCAGGGACCTAAGGGAAAAGTATATCCGAACGAGCTTCAATAAGAAGAAACAAATACATACCGAAAGAACATGGCAATACGATTTTAGGGTACAATCCAAAGCAACCAATTATTTCATTCATTAATTCACACTGAATTCGCAACCAAACCTTTCCTTTTTCTCTTCCGGACCATTACATTTGCATGTGCTCTTTTATGTGTCCCACTGCATTATATTAAGGATGCAACTTACATCCATAATCATATACTATTACTTAGTTTCAAAGTTGATTCATTTCATTATTCTTTCACAACAATAATAAATGAACGAGTTAAGTTTCCATCTGTTTATTATCTATTTCAACTTGCTCAACAAAGAGAAGCACAGAAACAACGTGTTGTCCCACATTGATCATAGTGGTTACCTACCATGTTATATCTTGCTCATCTTGTTTTAACTCTACCCGGAAAGTTGTTTTGAGATGGCTATTATAATAGTTTTGCGAGCTAAACCATAACAATGTCTATTTTGATGGATTGGAGAAGGAGGGTATCAGTTTGTTAGGGCTTATATCAATCTATAACTCCAGTCATTAAGATTGTTAAGATCGTTCTATTTTATGTAGATGTAGGTACCTGATAGGGTGTAGAATACATCCTATTTATTATCTATTATTTATGTTTTCTCTGCTATTTTTCTTGTAGATTATGTATTTTACGCATGTTTTTGAGTTATTAGGTATTTTAGAGTCGCACGGAGGAAAAGAAGAAGAAATCACCCAATTTGTGCGAAATGGGCAATATTGTCGTTTCATAGGCGACTCATTTAATGAAGAATTTTCTAGACTCATCTAGATTCATGGGTTTGAATAATTGGGCTTGGATTTGGAAAGAGAAGATGGAAGATTTGAGAAAGACTTGGATTTGGAAGTTGAGATACAAAGGGAAAGTGGTGTTATTATGGAATGAGGATTCTATTCCTAAGAGGATTGCTAGGAAATTGAAGCCTATAAATAGAAAAGTTCTCTACACAATTTTTACACACCTTTTACACACACAACACTTCTCTTTTTTTATTCTTTGTGTGAACTTCTTAGCATGAGTAGCTAATTTTATTGATTGAGGATGAATTCCTAGTTCTTGATATGTTTTGAGTTTTGTTTTAAATCTACTTTGAAGTTTTCACATGATTATCGTTTGTTTTTACTAATAGGAATGTTTATACATTCATGGTTGATTGATAGGTCGTTTAGGATGCATACTAAATTGATTTGTTAATTGATCTAAAGCTAGTGAAAGTTAGGGGATAAGTAATCGTTTCTTGACTCTTTACATAAGTAGCAAACACGAGACCTTGCGGAGGGATTACATTGAGAAATTGTGTGTGGAAACAACGTTAGCAAGTAGACCTTGAGCTAAGAGTCTAACTACTAATATAAACCTAATAAATTCATAAATCTTAATGCGTTTAACTAAATTACATCTTGAGTGAGCTACTACTAGGTGGTTTGGTGAATAGAATCCGGTAGTCGAGAACTTCCGTATCTGGTGATACTAGGGATTTAGGGGTTTAGCACTGAGCTAGCTGCTTTACCTACGGTTGGTGATAATCTGTGACTAATAAAAAGTGGAAAAGAACATAACTTGAATCATTGTTTTGCAACGAAGAAGGATTCCCTGATCTAATCTCTCTTATTGATTTCAACTTTATCTTTTTAATTGCTTTGTTTATTCTTTTACTTTATAAAATCTAAAACCCCCCTTTTTTGTGACACTATAAGACAACTAAAACCTCTTGCTCCTCGTGGGAACGATCCTTACTATCGCTATATTACTTGTTAATTAGTGAGAAAAATATTAATTAATTTGTTGTGGTTACGACACGCATGAGTACCGACTTTAACAAAACTGATACCCATCATTATTAATTATGTATTTTTATCCGTTATTATCGGTTTCTGTGAGATTTCTCTACTGTGAGTAGTGTCTTAAAACAACTGTCATATCAGTGCATCAAAGGGATAGATATTAGGCTCCTTTTTAACAACCAAGAATGAAGTCTAGTCCAGGTCTGACCAGTGCAATCCCGCACGACCTTGCAGGAAGTTTTCCCGTTCAAGCGGCTTCTTTACTGTTGGATCATGCTAAAATCCAAATCTAATAGCTTTGAACCCTTTAGGAAAAGTGGTGGGTCCTTCCCTAAAAATGGTGGATCCTATCTTGAAAGTGATGGGTCCTTTCCTAAATGTGAACCTTATCATTGATTTGATCATCCAACGGTAAAGAAGCCGTTTTTGCTGGAAACCATCCCACAAAATCGCGTGAAATAACATTTGTCTCCATGAAATATAATTCTGCTAATGGGAATATCATTTTGTTTGGCGGTGTACCGAATCGTATATAGGACAAAATATATTTTGATAAGGGAATGGTATATCCCAAGTAAAATGGTACCCCGCTAGCAGCCATGATGAAATGGAGCTAAAATTGTAAATCTATTCCTTTCTATTAATCATTTCCTTTCATACTTATCCGAGTACGGTCTTCTCACCTAGTTGGATAGTTCCATCCATCGACGCCTACCTTCGAGGAGCTATGCATATCACATAAAACGTGGGCCAATTGCTCGATAAAATTGAGTATAGATTAATCATAGATTCATAGTCCTAGCCTAGCCATGGAAGTTAAGTAGAATCCCCGGATTAGAAACTAAAGTACCCTAAATTTGACTTCGAACCTTTGCTGACCCGTTGAAGTTGGTCAAGTGTCAATGTCGAAGCCATCATTGTAAGAAACCCCAAAAATAATTGGACTTGTTTAACAGGATGAGGGAAAAGAAAAAAAAAATGTAATTTCCAATCCATCATTCCTAACCAACGGATAGTTCCTTTTAAAAAAAGAAAACAAAAACGAAAAATGGATCATTTGTCCGAATATTTTTAAAACATGGTTCAAATGGACGAGTAAAAATTATTATGGGTAAAATGGACACCAAAAAAATAGCAAGGATGAAACTGGATTCATCCCGACTTAAAACTTTCAACTTTCGCCAGTATTTGTTCTTGTATAAGAATCTTCGATGAAAATCCTTTTAATCTTTCAACTTAAATAATCTTGGCATAATTACTATCGGACTGAAAAATATTTGTGCATTGAAAAAGTGAAGTTGATGTCGTTGATCCACCTGACTACATACTGATTCAAGATAATATGGACCAACATAACTAGAACATAATATGATCTCATCGTCAGGATAAATATCATAAATTGGTGGTGAATTCCAATCCACGATAACCTGATATTTTTCAATTATTGAGAAAGAAAAAATACCACCAAATCTTTGGATTTCAAGCTTTAACCGGACTCCGACAAATCTCGCGGATTATGTGCAACTCCTTGAAATCCTTCCTCATTGTCTCCAACGAGGTTTTCTTGTTCATCACCGGTCACTTCCTCCACTTGATGTAGGCTAGGACCATGATGTGGCTCTTGCTGATGATGCATTTCAGCCAATTGGAGGGTGAGCGCCTTAACCTTCCGTTCTAGATCATCTATTACCACTTGCTCTTTCTCATCGCTAAGAGCGGCTCTTCGAACAACACCATAATTTCTTCCTCGAAACATGATGCAGGAGCGTTGCCTGTCTCTGAACCAACTGATGTAGGGCGGAAGCGTGAAACAGAACTTCATCCAAAACTTATGCATTTCTGAGATAAAACTCAAGAAACTCAATATTCTTTATTCATCCAAAACTATCAAATACCAAAACACAGATCTCTTTATATAGATAACTCTTATAAAATCATTAATTATTTTCTAATCAATTAAAATATATTTGTTACCGTAGATAATAGATATTTTCTAAACTAATAAAATATCCAATCTAAAAATTAACAAGATTGACAAACAAATTTGGTTGGTAACCTAGCAACAATCTGGGCACCAACCACTTTTTAAATAGCAATCCCTAATCTATGAAAAATAAAACTACCAAAACCACTACTAGCATCGTTGCTAATTAAACAATTCTTCAAACGCTTGAAAAAACACAAAGTATCTTCACCGATTTACCCTAAGGTAGAGAAGACTAAAACACCCAGACCATAACCATGTGAAACATACTTGTCCAAGTACTTAGTGCGTTTACGCGAAACAACACTAGAATATTACTAAAACATACTTAAATAATGAAAACCAAAATATTTTAATCAAATTAAAATATAACTTGTAATAAATTAAATAATAAACATGTATATTCTCCTTCCATAAATACTCCACGAGTGAGGGAACTTGGTCTATCTCTTTAGCATAGACTTTGGCCTTTTTGAAGGTGCACTCCTTTCTTAGCAAAATGATCTGTTGAGAAATTAACCTCCCTATACACATGCCTGTAAAAAATAGAGTGTAGACCAGTAATGACTCTTTGCCATCTTGCTACCAGGAACCATGGTATCTTCTGACTCATCAATGAAATAGCACAAGCTTTAAAATCAGTTTGTAGAATCACCTTGAACTTCTGATTCTCCAGAGCCCATTCCAAAGGTCTTACACTTGCAATAAACTCAACAATGTAATTTGTAAGGACCCCTAGACCACCTAACTCAGCAAAAACAAAATCTCCTATGATGTTTCTGACAATAAAACCATATCCAGCAAGCCGTGTCTTACCTCTTGAGGCACCATCACAACACAATAGAACTTCATCCATATTAGGGAGATAGAAAAAAAATTCAACAATTCTTATGTTGGAGAAAATGAGTTATTTAATAAATGATTTTTTGGTCTTGGTGTGGTTTGATCTCATGACCTAAGGGTCTAAGGATACTCACTCTTTTTTGAGTGAATGAAATGGAACCTTTAGTCCCACATTGTGGAAAACTAAAGAGGTGCTCCACTATATTACCATGTTCTCATGGATATGTTGTAAAACAATGTGGGTGGAGCGAGTGGGGCGAAAAATACATGTTTCGACCGATGCCCATGCGCGTGTACCAAACACCACCGTGTCTACTTGAAATTATTTTTGCAAGTTTTTAACTTGATAAATAATTTATTTAAGAGTTTTATTTATGGAAAAAATTACATTTTTGTGTTTAATTGTTTTACAAGAAACAAAACTCGTTCTATAAGAAAAAACCTAAACCTAACTTGATTTGCAAGTTAATTTTCCTATAAATACAACTCGAAAATCTCTTTTCAAAACACACAAGCAGCGACCATCTCTAGGTCTACTTTTCTTCATCTTCTTGCTTTTATTTTCGTGCGGCGTTTTACTTCCATCCCCGTTGCTGAGTTTAAGAGTGGGTAACTTGTATTGTGCTAATACAAGTTATATCGGGTAGTCTTATCCTGGACACATCTTCGCACGTTGGGGTTTAGTATTACTTTAGAGTATACCCGCGAACTAATGTGTTAAGGACAGCTTGTTGAACCTGTGATTCTGCCCTCATAAATTTGTTCGTGGTAGAGTTGTTTGATACGGTTCTTTATATTTATTTTTTGATACATCTGAAGTTTCTTCTATTGTTGCAAGACTCCAACAATCTTAACAAATTATTATTCCTTGTAACAGTGGGAAAGAACGACGTTGAAAGACCACAGAAGTTTAATGGAAAGGATTTCAAGAGATGGCAATCCAAGATGTTGTTTTATCTAAGCCATCATGAACTGGATTATGTACTTGTTCCACATGATGAATTGATGAATGCTGAAGGTTTAACTGAGGAGGTGATCGAGTATAACAATCGGTGTAATTTTCTGGCGAAAAATCATATCATGAATGGTTTGGAAGATACGATGTATGATTTTTACAATGCTAAAGAAAATTTCAGTGCTTATGATTTGTGGACTGCGTTAGAAGCAAAGTATCAAGCGGAGACTGCAGGGAGCAAGAAATTTCTGGTGGCGAAGTTTATGGACTTCAAGATGACGAATGATAAGCCTGTTGTTGATCAATTCCTCGAATTTCAACAGATTATTAATGAGATTCTTGCTGAAGGTATGGTCATTGATGAGACGTTTCAAGTATCTGTGGTAATTGAGAAGTTACCAAGTTCCTGGTCTAAGTACAAGAAAAATCTAAGACATGAAACTGGCGAGATCAACATGGTTGAATTAGGGGAGAAGATTCAAGTGGAAGAGTTGATGTGCTCCAAAGATAAGAACGTGTCTTCTGCAAGGGACATGAGTAAAAAAGCTCATATGACTGAACATAGATCTTCCAAAGCTGGAAAAGGTGAGAGTAACAATCGTAACTCTAAGCGTGGTCCTCCCAAGAAAGGTATGTTTCGAAAACCAGAGTCTAGCATTACTAAAATTAAGGGTGCTTGTTATGCCTGTGGAGTTACTGGCCATATGGCAGTTCACTGTAGACATCGTAAGGACAAGAAGGATAATGCTAACTTGGTTGAAAAGAACAAGGATGAGTTTTCTGCTGTAGTGTCTGAAGTTAATTTGGTGACCAATGTGATGGACTGGTGGGTAGACTCTGGAGCTACCAAGCATGTTTGTGGGAACAGAGACCTGTTCACCTCCTACCAGAGGGTAGGGGAAGGCGAGAAACTCTATATGGGTAACTCATCTGCATCAGAGGTTGCAGGAAAAGGAAAGGTCGGTCTGAAGCTCACATCTGGCAAGACTCTCACATTGAATGAGTTCTTCATGTTCCAGACATCTGCAAAAATCTTGTTTCTTGTTCTGTTTTAGATGATAAGGGTTTTAAAGTTTCAATTGAGTCTGGAAAACTTATAGTAACTAAGGGCAATGATTATGTGGGTAAGGGTTATAAGACTGGGGGTCTTTACAAACTTAATGTAACCTGTCCTGAAGTGAAATTGAATGATTCTTCTGCTTACATGTGTGTGTCATCGAATGTTTGGCATGGTAGACTTGGTCATGTAAATTACAAATCAATGCATAAACTGGCTAGCGTAGGCTGCATACCCAAATTCACTTTAGATAAAAGTCATAAGTGTGAGATTTGCGTAGAATCTAAGCATGCTAAGAAATCATTCAGGAAGAATGTCCAGAGAAACACTAAACCCTTAGAATTGATTCATTCAGACGTAGTTGACATGAAGTCAGTTCAAACTAGAGGTGGTAAGAAATGGTTTGTCACTTTTATAGATGATTGTACGAGGTACTGTCAGGTTTATTTGCTTAGAGGGAAGGACGATGCCTTAGAAGCCTTTAAGATATATAAACGTGAAGTTGAAAACCAATTGAATGCTACCATTAAAACTTTTAGGTCTGACCGTGGTGGTGAGTATCTAATTCCTATTGGAGATTTCTGTGAAGAACATGGCATAATACATGAAACTACAGCCCCTTATTCACCTCAATCCAATGGTGTAGCTGAACGTAAGAACCGTACCCTTAAGGATATGATGAATGCCATGTTGATTAGTTCAGGATTACCTTCGAATTTGTGGGGGGAGGCTATCCTCTCAGCCAATTACATCCTGAACAGAGTACCCTTTAAAGGATCAGATAAAACTCCATATGAGTTATGGAAAGGTAAACAACCATCTTATGATTACTTCAAAGTGTGGGGGTGCTGGCAAAGGTGGCCATCCCTCCTCCTAAGACAAATAAGATAGGACCCAAAACCGTTGATTGTGTTTTATAGGGTATCCTGAGCATTCTAGTGCTCATAGGTTTATGGTTGTGAGTTCTGAAATTTCTGACATAGGGTTGAATACTATCATGGAGTCTAGGGATGCTGAGTTCTTTGAGAATGTTTTTCCTATGAAACGTGATTCTCGAAAGAGATGTTTAGATGATCCCCTAGAATTTCCATCATCCAGTCAGTCATTACCTTTAGAGGAAGATGAACCAGAAATAGAACCTAGAAGAGGTAAAAGGGTTAAAACTAAGAAAACCTATCCTGGTTGCATTACATACCTAGCCGAGTCTGATCCTCAGACTTATAAAGAAGCCATGACTTGTCCTGAAGCTCCGTGGTGGAAAGAAGCTTCAATTAGTGAAATGGATTCCATTCGAGAAAACGGTACTTTTGAACTTGTAGATTTACCTCCAGGGTCTAAGGCCATAGGTTGTAAATGGATTTTCAAGAGAAAACGTAATATAAATGGAACTATTGAAAAATACAAGGCTAGGTTGGTAGCGAAAGGCTATAAACAGATAGAAGGTATAGACTTCTTTGATACATATTCACCAGTAAGTAGAATTAGCTCCATTAGGATGTTAATTGCTATAGCTTCTGTCCATAACCTACAGATACATCAAATGGATGTAAAGACAGCGTTTTTGAATGGTGAATTAGATGAAGAAATTTATATGGAACAACCCGAAGGCTTTGTAGTTAAAGGTTGTGAGAAGAAGGTTTGTAAACTGAAGAAATCTTTGTATGGATTGAAACAAGCACCTAAACAGTGGCATGAGAAATTTGATCATGTGATGATTTCTAGTGGTTTTAGAATTAATGAATCTGATAAGTGTGTTTATACTAAACTTGTCAAGGATGCCTGTGTGATTGTATGCTTGTATGTTGATGATATGCTTATACTAGGTACAAACATGGATGTTATTAATACCACTAAGAAAATGTTGAATGAGAACTTTGACATGAAAGACTTAGGCCCCGCTGATGTCATATTAGGGATGAAGATTAGAAAAACTTCTAATGGCTATAGTCTGAGTCAGTCTCATTATGTTGAATCCATACTTAAGAAATATAATCAGTTTGACTGTAAACCTGTTTGCACTCCATATGATTCTTCTTGCAAACTCATGAAGAATAAGGGTGTAGGTGTTAACCAACTTGAATACTCGAGAGTCATAGGAAGTCTGATGTATTTGATGAATTGTACGAGACCAGACATTGCTTATGCTGTGAGTAGGTTAAGCAGGTATACTTGTAATCCAGGGCAGAAACATTGGGATGCACTTAATAGAGTGCTAAAGTACTTGAAGTACACAATGACCTTTTGTTTGAATTACGAAGGGTATCCGGCCGTCCTTGAGGGATTTTGCGATGCGAACTGGATAGCAGACTCAGAGGAGTCTAAGTCTACGAGTGGATATGTATTCACTCTAGCAGGTGCGTCTGTATCTTGGAAGAGTTCCAAACAGACATGTATAGCTCGCTCAACTATGGAGTCGGAGTTTATTGCGTTAGATAAAGCAGGAGAGGAGGCCGAATGGCTAAGAAACTTTTTAGAAGATATTCCTCTCTGGCATAGGCCTGTGCCAGCTATATCTATACATTGTGACAGCAAATCTGCAATAGGTAGAGCTAAGAATAGCTTCTACAATGGAAAGTCTATACATATGCGTAGAAGACATGATTCTTTGAAATTACTAATCTCCACAGGCGTTATTTCCATAGATTGGACAAGGTCCAAGGAGAATATCGCGGACCCTTTGACGAAAGGTTTCCCAAGGAGATAGTTAGTAAAGCATCGAAGGGGATGGGGCTTAGGCTCAAATAATTAAACTTGCCATGAAGGATACTCAACCTTGCTGACTGGAGATTCCAATAACAAGGTTTCGAATGAGACAACTAATTTATGGTGGGTAAAGGTAAACACTATCAGAGAATTTCATTCTCTGTCCCTTCCCTATGGTGTTGATGTGATAGTGTGACTGCATGTGGAGGATGACTTTTAATTAAGTCTTAATGAGTTCTATAGTTTCAATTTAAGATTGAAGTGGGGTGTAGCAGTAAACACTCTTGATGGAACTCACCTATCTGAATGAGGAAGTGGGTCGCTTCCAATGAGAATGAGCCGATTCTCTAAAGCATTTTGAGAAACAGGATATGTCCAGGGCCAAAATGGACAAAACGGCACAACTTAGCAACACTTGGAGGATATCATGCATGGATGTTATTAGAATTACACCAAACGCTAGCAGTTCAAGACATAGTTCACTGTCTAGCTAGTAGTTTCGGTAACTTCTCTCTAAGCAAGGTTCAAGACCTCATGGACACCTTTGCCTAAATGGTATTTTCCGTACTCTGATTTTTCGATTTTTACCGAGATTTCATTCATGTGGGGGATTGTTGGAGAAAATGAGTTATTTAATAAATGATTTTTTGGTCTTGGTGTGGTTTGATCTCATGATCTAAGGTTCTAAGGATACTCACTCATTTTTGAGTGAATGAAATGGAACCTTTAGTCCCACATTGTGGAAAACTAAAGAGGTGCTCTACTATATTACCATGTTCTCATGGATATGTTGTAAAACAATGTGGGTGAAACGGGTGGGGCGAAAAATAGATGTTTCGACCCATGCGCGTGTACCAAGCACCAAGTCCGTGTCTACTTGAAATTATTTTTGCAAGTTTTTAACTTGATAAATAATTTATTTAAGAGTTTTATTTATGGAAAAAATTCCTTTTTTGTGTTTAATTGTTTTACAAGAAACAAAACTCGTTTTATAAGAAAAAACCTAAACCTAACTTGATTTGCAAGTTAATTTTCCTATAAATACAACTCGAAAATCTCTTTTCAAAACACACAAGCAGCGACCATCTCTAGGTCTACTTTTCTTCATCTTCTTGCTTTTATTTTCGTGCGGCGTTTTACTTCAATCCGCGTTGCTGAGTTTAAGAGTGGGTAACTTGTATTGTGCTAATACAAGTTATATCGGGCAGTCTTATCCTGGACACATCTTCGCACGTTGGGGTTTAGCATTACTTTAGAGTATACCCGCGAACTAATGTGTTAAGGATAGCTTGTTGAACCTGTGATTCTGCCGTCATCAATTTGTTCGTGGTAGAGTTGTTTGATACGGTTTTTTATATTTATTGTTTGATACATCTGACGTTTCTTCTATTGTTGCAAGATCTTACTATCTGCATTTTCATGTACTGTAGGTGAACGGATTGCAGATTATGACCTTCAATATTAGATCCCCACATAAGACCTTTCATTCTTCTTTCACAATCCTGCACAGTTCTCATAATTTTTTTTTTGATTTTGGTGATATTAGGTTTCTCATCCTCAAAACAAATGTTATTCCTCAAAAACCACAATTCTACCATGAGAGTATAAGAGCTAAGAGCAACTGCAGTGGACGACTAAGAGCAAATTTCTAGTCGAGTGGGCTGGCGTAGTGGGACGGACCATCGATCAAAATTTGATCAAAGAGTAAAACCCAGACCAAATTTGGTCGGCGATCAAGACCAAACCCAGATATAGTCGAGCGGTCGTATAGTTCACGCCCCACCACCAGGCGGTTATATAATCTACGTCCCACACCAGGCGTACGTAAAGTCCCCGCACCACACCAGGCGTACGTAAAGTCTACGCTCCACATGGGGCGTACGTAAAGTCTACGCCCCATTTTTTATTTTATTTTTAATTTTGTATGGGGCGGGCATTATACCCCCGCCCCATTCTTTGTTTTCCAAATTTTTTTTTGTGGGGCGGGCTTTATACCTCCGCCCCACTTCTTTCTTTTTTTTTTTTCTTTTTTTTTTTAAGAATCTCCCCAATCAGGCGGACGTATATCCCACGCCCCACACCAGGCGAATATATAGTGTACGCTCGATCAAATTTAGTCTTTCACCCGTAACGTCACACACCAGACTAAACTCAAATTTGATCGTTTGTTTTGGTCTTTGATCTTTGGTTATGATCGTACCACTGTGGAAGCTCTAATAGCCCATATCTCTTTTATCATTGGGCTAGAGGATTTAATCAGTTTAATAACATCTTCAAATGAAAAAGGATTGAGAAAGTGAAAAATACCTCCCAGCCATCTCCATAACAGCTTACTGAAGTTACAATTCCATAAAATGTTATTCATAGAATCAACATCA
Source organism: Papaver somniferum (assembly GCF_003573695.1). NCBI lineage: Eukaryota > Viridiplantae > Streptophyta > Magnoliopsida > Ranunculales > Papaveraceae > Papaver > Papaver somniferum. The sequence goes on along the minus strand of NC_039361.1, from coordinate 133,820,764 downwards.
GTGTGGCAAATGTAGCATCTTGACACCATATGGAAACCCTTCTTGGTCAAGTTTTCATCAGTTGCACAGGCTTCTCTTGTAATTTTCCAAATGTTAGCTGATGCAATGAAGAAAATCAGTTCTCCCATGCCTAAATTGCACTGGTACAAAAAAAATCTAAATTATTATTTGTGGATTTAGTGCACAAACATTGATTACTGAAATAACCAATATTTAGATTCGCAATCAATCAATATAGAACTCAAATAGTAACTATAGAGCGATGCTGATCTTATAAAACTAGCCAATCAAGTCTATCGATGATAAACACGATTCTAGTTGGATCCCATCCGATCAAGGTTTGTGCACTAAATCCACAAGATACGAAAACTAATAAGAAACACCTCTTCGTTTTCAAATCTTCTATTGTCTTCAATAAACTGCACAACACAACTTGAATCCTCTTGTGATCAATCACACACAGAACAGAGTCTGTTAACAATGGATTATTACAAGATGTCTTTAGATCCAAAAATGGTTATAAAGATCACTTCGATACTTTGATCTAGTTTGAGTGGGCCTTATATCAGAAGAGAAGTTTCTCAAGAATAAACAAACTAGGTGCAATCAAAGTTTCAACAGCCGTTAATCAATCAAATCAATAATCGAAAACTAAAATAACAATGCAATTATCTAGTTTCCCACCAATGGTAGTCGTAAAGCTTTTTGATCCCACCAAGTCTTTAAACGAGCGGTCGTAAGAAATTTCGCCTAATTAGGGTACTTTCCTCCACAGATAGACGGCTCCACCAGAAACAACAAGAATGAACTTTTCCTGGCCCTTAGGATAGTTTGCAAAAAACTACAAACTGAAGTATTTATAGACCAAGGTTGTTTGGACAACAAGGAAATTCCAAAACTGAAAATATTCTCAAGACATCAACATTAAAGTACCTAATTTCGGTTTCCATATTTCCACTTAAATGCCAAACCATATTTCTGAAAACTCTCATAGAAAACTTCTATTATTAGTGTAGCACATTAATTAATAATATTTACCAGAGGATATGCTTTAATTGATGGTAATTAAAACATATATGATGAAAATCATAATTAAATGCTTTTCAATATTTCGGTATGGAATCTCCTTGAGCATCAAGGAATATCTTTGAACAATTAATGATAAGAGTTATGTACATGTTCAAATGATGTCGACATATAGAAGTTTCTCTCAGCAAACCCTAATTCCAAGTTCACACAAAACATAAAAAGATATGTGAATATTGGAAACTCTGTTTTGCTCCTTGGGATCGGTTGTACCAAACTCACAATGTAAGTTGTGACCGGTTATACCATGTTTCCCAAACTAGGTTGTGACCTGTTACACCATGCTTCCCAAAGTAGGTTGTGATCGGTTACACCATGCTTCCCCAAGGTAGCTTGTGATCGGTTACTCCTTACTTCCCGAGACATCTTGTGATTGGTTACACCTTACTTCCCGAGTTAGCTTCTGATCGGTTACACCTTGATTCCAAAGGTAGCTTGTGACCGGCTACAATTAACTTCCCAATGTAGCTTGTGGTCGGTTACACCTTGCTCCACAAAGTAGCTTGTGACCGATTACAACTTGCTACATCCTATAGGCCATGACCGGTTAAACCACAATTCTCAACATAAGTTAAGATAGGTTCTACCTTGTCATCTTGTATTGGTCATTCAAAAGATATTCAATAAAGAACATGACCAATCATGATTTCCTTTCGATTACGAAACAAGTTCGTATGTGTACTTCCTTTAAACGAATGTTATGAAACATTGTTTCCTAGGATGAAATCAACACCTGTAGTTTACACATAATCAAGTACCTAAATACAAAGATTATGTTGATGTCGTATTTACGAAGTTCCAAAAGATAAGCGTTTATACTTCGTAATAATAGATTTCTTGACACTTTGATCATAATGATATGACCAAGTCTAATCATTAGAGTATTATATATATACATACATGTGTGTATGTGTGTGTGTGTGGGGGGGAGGGTGTACAGCTTCGCATGTTATGTTTTCAATAATACAACTTGAAAGATATGTTAGGAATGGAAACTAGTCGAGTCAGTATTACTAACCACAAGTGGAAGGATGATGTCCTCGTTGCAGTTGTTACTTCTTCTCATTCTTCAGGTCTTTGGAATAATACTTGTACGTCTCAGCATTCCTATACTTTCTAGTCTAACCTAAACGAAGTTGACTGTAATATTTAATCAAGCGACTCTAAATGAGTTTTGATACTAAAATATGACAACCAAACTTGACATACCAACGCTTGGTGGTTTCAACCGAGCTATGCTCTAGCAAAACTGATTTCAACCCTTTTCTCACATTTTGAATTTCCTTTGATAAATCTCCTCGGGATATCTAACATTTTTGTTTCCAAACCAGCACCAGCACAGCCCAGCCTAGCACGTTAAAATTTGAGCCTATCCCATCCCAGCACGTGACTTAGCTCAGCACGGCAGACATAGCAGTTTCATGTGTTATGTTGGGCCAGACTAATCGTTCAAGTGGCATAGTACAGCACGTGGCACAGTGCACTATGAAATCACGTCATACATAACATGCATACCACACTACACAATAATGTACAATGCAACACATTTTCGGTATATTTCACAAAAAAAATGTTTATTCTAGCCAATTTTTGACATTCTATCTTCCTTATGCTGAGTTATTTCTACAAATACATATAATATCTAAATATTTTGAAAATATCTATTTTGAAGAATTCAAAATAAACATAACCCGCTGGGCTCGCCTTTTAATGAGTTGTGCTGGGCTGGACCGGCCCGTTTTACACCTCTACTCGTTCCATCGTGTGAATGTGTTCGGTTCAGTAGGAGTTGATCCAAAGGGATAGTAATGTGTGAATGGGTTCGGTTCTGGCAGGAGTTGATCCAAAGGAATAGTAATATGGATGATAGGACTGAAAACACTGTTAACGTGTTTCTATAACACAAAATTGGTCAAAAAGACCAAAACATAAATTTTCTGGGTGAAATAGATTCTTAGCTTTAGATACTGTTTATATGGACAATAAACATAAAAATAATGTTCATTTAGCCAAAATGGATATTTGACCCAGGAAAATAAAACAAAAAAAATATCAATCACCTAAAATACCCTTAACTGCCAAAAAGCAACCATTGAGCCATGGAAAAGCCCCAGTTCCTTTGCCTGACTGATTAGATAAACATCTTGCTCAAAAATTGGACTTAATCTTTTCAACTCATCAAGGAACAAGTCCTGTAGCTCACACTCTTTTGAAACACACAATGCAACTGATCGTCCAACTATATCATGGGAAGTCCTAAATGGAATATTCTGCACAATAAGAAAAGATGTATCAGATTTTTTGTTCAATAAATCTGAATGATTTAACAGACACCTATAAACACAACCAACAGTTTACATTCTTCCTTCACTAACGTCTGCCAGTTTTCTATGCTCATTCATGTAAATATAAAAATTCATAATGAAAAGGTCATTTTTATACGGAAAACCAAGAATATGGAAGGATAAAACATGCCTTGTTTACTAGATAAAAATGGCTTACTGTTCCAAGCAAAAATGGCTTACTCTATCAAGATGTATCCCAGATATAACTACACATCAGTAACGCCAGAAGTATTACATGTAGATCACGGTTGTAAGCTTGTGGAAGTCCCTTGCAAAGTACAAGAAGTGTGACAAGGTGTCCTACAACTCTGGCAGATTTTCCACGAACAAGTTCCATTGGGTCAGGGTTCTTCTTTTGAGGCATGATGCTACTGCCGGTGGAGACTGCATCACTTGGGGTAAGGAACCCAAACTTCCCCGACGCCCATAAAACCCATTCTTCACCAAGTCGAGAAACATGGATAACTACAATTGAATTTGCTGACAAGAATTCCAGAACGAAGTCACGGTCTGAAACCGCGCCAATGTTGTTTTAAAACCATTGAAAATAATTACATATCTTAACCAGCTTCTGAAAATCATAGAAATGAGCACAACTTTACTTAATTTATATGCAACATATATGGTGAGCTTGATGCCATTTCGTATGGCATTAATAAGTGGTTCATACAGGGAATCCTTAAGTTCTAAAGTCTAAAGCAACACAAACAGGTCAGTAAAACCGTATGCAAGAACATTCTACTCTTAACGCAAAGAGAATGAATAAAATGGCAGATGGTCAGAGAGAAGTGCATATAATGAACGGTATATCACAGTTTACGAGATGAAACTGATTTCATCCAGCATATTCCGATGAAAATACAATTATATAATAGTCTATAACTAGATGAAACTAGTTTCATCCTGCATATTTTGACAAAAAAACAATTATACTACAGTTTACAACTAGATGAAATTGGTTTCATCCTGAGTATTCTTACGAAATTAAGGTATATCAATATATAAGTTATATGAAACTGGTTTCATCCTGCACATTTGGCGAAAATACAGCTATATGAAAGTTTACAACTAGATGAAATTGGTTTCTAGTTGAGTATTCTGGCGAAAATGGTATATCAATGAATAAACTATATGAAACTAGTTTTCATCCTGCATATTTTGACAAAAAAAAACAATTATATTACAGTTTACAACTAGATGAAATTGGTTTCATCCTGAGTATTCTTACAAAATTAAGGTATATCAATATGTAAGTTATATGAAACTGGTTTCATCCTGCACATTTGGCGAAAATACAGCTATATGAATGTTTACAACTAGATGAAATTGGTTTGTAGTTGAGTATTCTGGCGAAAATGTTATATCAATGAATAAACTATATGAAACTAGTTTTCATCCTGCGTATTTTGACAAAAAAAATAAATTTTACTCAATCTTAGAAAGGATTAAACTGGTTTCATCCTAGTTTCATCCTAATGTTATATCAATGAATAAACTATATGAAACTAGTTTCATCCTATTTTAAACTTGTATAAAAACAAATTCAAAAGGGATGAAATCAGTTTCATCACCAGCAAACAGGGATGAAAGCAAATTGAACTAAACCTAAAACATGATGAAACCGATTTTGAATGAAATATAACTTTTTCTTCTTTTTAGTGCATCTAGGTATATGAATTCAATCAATTTTGTAAAATAGAATGTATACAGAGGCAATATGCTTATTGAAACAAGTTTCATCCTACTTTAAATCAGCTCAAACTGCAGATTAAACCTGGATGAAGTCGTTTTCATCCTGGAATCAACACAATTTCACATCACACAAACCAATTTCGCAGCATACACGCTGATTTCGTAACAAATTTCTCATTGAAAACAATTTTGACCAAATTTAATTGAACCTAGATGGATGATTCCAGCTTCGTCCAATTTTAAATGGGTAATAAGTAAAATTGCCATAATCTTGAGCATGGGATAAGATTATGGAGAAATTATGAAGCAGGTGAATCCAATTTCAAAATCAGTAAAAAAAATGAAACGAAAGAAAACCTAAAATTAGTAGATAGAAATTGTAATTACCCTTTTTATGGTGGCGATTAAGAGAAGATTTGATCCGGGTTTTTGGTGGTGGTGGTGGTGATAAATACTTCTGATTGAGTCGACTTGGTGTTGATACTGACGAGGATTTTTGGTGTGGTGGAATTGATGGCGGTGCTGGTGGTGGTGATGAAATTTTTTTTGAAGAGGGAGTTTGATTTTCCACGGTGTTGATGGCGGCGATGGAGAACGAAAGCTGGTAGCTTTTCAGATCTGGTTTTTGTGACGAAGAAGACGAGAAGTAATGTGATACGAAGGGGAAGGGTAGTGAGGTCTCTCCCATTAAAAAATTTCTTCTGGTCATTTGACCCAGGCCTAATATCTACCTGTACATATGGCCTAGAAAATGTGCGCTTTTGGCTATATCGCCCATTTTCTGTTTCTATAATTTCAGGTACAAAAAGGGTAACTCAACTAGGGGTAATTCTGTAACTAACGTGTATCAGTTATAAAAGCATGGAGGGTCGACGACCCAGATTTTGTCATGGACTTTGACCAAACCTGACCTTTGTTCCTTCAACTCGATCTTAACGCCACAAATATAAAATCCTAGCTCCATAATTTATTTAACAAAATTAACAAACAACTAAATCATGTGTTAGTAACTTAAAATGGCAATTGACTTAGTGTTTACTCATGATGTTTGTGGTTATACTCATAACCATCACGTGTGTATGACAAAAACCTCACGCTTCAAGCTAATTTCATCCCTACTCTTCCTTTTGTTGCACCCAAACAATAGCAGCTCATCCGACATTGACAAATCCGTCAAGCAACATCCTCTTTCTCTCTAGCTAGCTTACCTCGTTTGAATGGGGGGCTTTACAAATCCCAATGGTATGGGAATTAGAGGACATTTCATGGAATGGGAATGGGAATGAGAATGAAGGAATGAATGAATGTTGAGTTTAATTAAACGTTGCTTAACCCATTTTACGTTAACTTAGAGTTAGAGTATCAAGTATCAACCTAGTTGATCATTTCCCTTCTTCTGTTTTAGTCTTTTTGCTTCATTACTTAAATACCATCTTTCATTTCCCGAGAATATATAGTCAAGCTAGAGCCATATAAATCCAAAGGTACTCAATTCATGCATGGCCGTATGCACCCCTTGCGTGGTTGTAAACCCCAATGTATGCATGGAGCACCACAATATGATAGATAAGCGCAGGAGTAAACTTTACTTACCGTGCTGTCAAATTTGTTGACCGCCTCTCTCTGTAGTATGTGTTTTCAGAGAAGAGAGACTTCTTATTTTCGTGGAATAAACGTAGCTTTAAAAAAGTAAAATCCTTATGCAATGGATTAGCAGAGGACGGCTAACATCCTTAAAGATACGACTGGATTATGGGTGCTTTAGTTTGCTACTTATAATTCAGACGTTGCCCCATTAGAGCAGGACGTATGTTTGTATACACATAAGTTATCGTCCGCCACGTGTCGAAAGAGTTACGCATGGAAGGCAGACGATTCTTGAACATCGAGATAGGTGCCACGTCTTAACACCCAAGAGGCATCTGTCATCTATATCTATTCATCATCAGACTCATCCAACGACAGAGGATCAAGGGACACCAGAAGAATGAGCTACCGCGAAGTACCGTAGAAGGATGAGGGATTTACTTTACTCCATAAGAGGAAGATCCAAAATCAAGGGTAGGGATGAGTTCTGCAGACAAACATGTGACAGGGGCACCAAACAATCGCATGACGCGTGCAGGCAACCCAACCAGCCGCATTAAATGACACAAGCATAAGATACGTGTAAAACATCCTATGGAGAAGAAGGAGGCTCGCCTTCGTTTTTGCATAATGTCGTTGGGAAACGATGGGTCATAACGAAGGTATCGTCGGGATGACACATTAATCTAGACGATAAGGACTGATGTATTCTAAGAAAGGGACCCACAAAAGAAGCCTATATATACCCCTCTCCACTAAGAGAGAGGGGGTCGACCATTTTTTAGTTAGAGTAACAGAGAGTTAGGAGAGAGAAATTGTAAGAGTTATATTTCCTCCATAGCTTCGTCCCCCACTCAAAGTAATTGGACTATCTCTGTAATCTTTGAATACATAGTGAAACACTAACCCCCGTGGACGTAGGCCTGAGTGCTGAACCACGTAAATTTGCGTCTCGTTTACATTCTACACTTATAGTCTTCGTACTCTTCACATTATGCATCTTTTAAATCATCATAGGAATTCCTATGATAAGAAGCAAGGACGAGCCATAAGGTTCAGAGCTCCCCTTTTTTACTGTTTTATGCAACTTTGATTATGTTACTATCATTTCGTCTGTTATATCATGATTGCGAACTTTGTTTGTGGACACGATGATACCATCGTTATTTTTGTGTTCACAATGTTGATCAATTTGTATGAATGTCTCCCACTGTGCCGACAAAGACGATGTTGTTACAAGACTCCACTTATCGGACCTATCACACGCGTCACTATGAGTAATGCAAGACATTGACAATTACATATTGTCGTAACATTATGTACTAAAACTATATGTAGTTCAATATTCGACGGTTGGCATGAAAACAAGATGGATGTAATATGAAGAAAGAGTTTTAATTTTAAAATTTAATTATCAGAAAATAAAAATTATCATAAGAAGAAAAATAAAAATTATCATAAGAAGAAAAAAATGGTCAAGAAACTTGCCTTGATGTCACCGGAGTCTCATCTTTTGCGGGCGATGGCCTTCGTAGTTTCACACCGGAACGTGCTATTTCTGCTCACCAAATATTTAGAAAAATGCACAACTTATGATTATGGATTTGGTTCTTTAGACTTCTCAACACTAGGTGAGTTCGGAGATGATTTTATTATTTTTCTAAATAGATTGAAGAATTGTATAGCTAACTATGATGCTAACTATAAGATTGGTAGTTCTGTTTTTCAAAGGATTGGAGTAGCTATTTAAAAAGGTGTTGGGGCGCAATTTGTTGCTAGGCTCCCAACCCTACCAGTCAATCTTTTATAGGGTTAAGTCCTTGTATATTAAAAATTTAGAAGAAAAAAAAAACTAAAGTAAATGAAAACTATATGTAGCTCAGCTTATGGAGAAGCTCCCATCCAATTTCTTCTAACTTTATTTTCTTTAATAAAATAAAGTAAATGAGAAAAAAATTATTAAAAAATAAATTTTTAGTTCGCGATTTAATAAAAAAAATTCCGCCATGACTAAGTTTGTGATGTAATTGCGAATATTTATTACAAAGCTGGTGTTCCTGCAAGCAAAGAAGTTGCTTTGAGTTTTTTGTCAGATAATAACAAGGATTTACATCCAGCGGACATCCTTGTTCTCAACTGGGAAATTAAATGGCCAAGATGTGTGTATGGATGTCACAAGTTTCTCACCCTTTACTGGTGATGGAGTTTGTGCTTTCATCCCAGGCCAGGCTATTTCTAGAGCAATTTCACGTAAACATACTAAATATTTGAATGAATGTGTTTCGCATGGTTATGGTTTGGGAATTCTAGCTTTCACTACCTTATAGGAACTTAGTGAAGATATTGTATGTTTTTTCAAGCGTCTGAAGAATTGTTTAGTAGCCATGATGCTGGTAGTGGTCTAGGTAGTTTTACTTTTCATAGATTGGGTGTTGCTATTCAAAAAGAGGTTGGTACCCAGCTTATCGCTCGACTGCCAACTAAAAAATCTGTGATTTGAACTGATTTAAAGACAATTGAATCACTTAATCACAAAAATTTATAAAAAGAAAATAAATAAATAAAAGTAATGATAAAAAATTGAAAAAAAAATAGAACTAAGTATTTAATAAAGAAAAAAACAATAGAAAAAAATATAAGAAAAAAAAAACTAAAAACTAAACATTTAACAGTAAAAAAAATGATGTTTAAGAAGAACAAAACGTGAATATATTCAACTATGCAAATAAAATAAATGGTTGATATTGGATAACTTTGTAGTTGGAGGGTGTATTACATGGCCGCATTCAACGCATACCTCAAGAGGTGATTATTCAATGTATTCCTTTGAAGATAGTAGGAATTACATTTAGTTGGTGGGTCATGCCAAACATCCAACATTTGAATGCAGCCTTTGACTATACTACACCTCCAATTACTTCTGATTTAAATGTAGCAGACAAACCCTTAGTTTTGCACCATGGTGGTGCATTCTTATTTCTACAACTTCCCAATGATGATGCCTAAGCATCATGAAGCTATCTCGAGTAAGCAGAGTAATAATAATGTTTTCACGTTATATAGGATTTATCGGCTAAGTGATGAAACTAATGGTGCATCTCTGCTATATGAACCTTCAACCAACTACCCTTCCCTATATATGTCTTATTGACAATTATACAACTAAAAGTTGGGGATCACTTTGACATGCTTGATTCACTACTCATGGTCGTTTTCCATGTACCCTTGAGTAACACTAACACACCATGATGGTGATATTTCCATCTCTGATCTGTTGTCCAACTTGAACATTGCAACCATGATGGTGCAATATCACATCCGGCCATCCTCTCACCGGAGTGAAGCACTATGATGGTGCAATGTTGCACTTGGCTAGCCTCCAATTGGCATGATGCACCGTTTTGGTGCAACTTATGTCATGGGACAACATGCCTTTAACGCGCAACCAAAGATTTGAGATGAAGCTTCATCTCATGCAAATGACGCATGTTCAACACTATAACTTTGGTTGTATTTACACTCTTGTCTTTCAGAGCTAAGCAATCACAGAAGGGTCAAGTTCTTTGAGTGAGAGATAAACATAAAGTGATATTGAAAGGGTTCTTGATAGGAAATAGCTTAGACCTAGATCTGTATAATTCTTTTCATTTAACGAACAAATATTTCCTCATGTGAACGCGGGTAATCATGTTGAACCACGTAAATCTTTCAGAGTTGTATTTCTCTTCAAGGTCTGTGATGTTATTTTTATTTGCTGCTTACTTGGTTGTTTAAGTTTGAGAATTCACATTAGTTAAAGTTTGTGATGTGTAATTGGATTTTTAGCTACTACATATTGGCGTTAGAAACAAGGACCGAAATTGTCTTATTGATTATTTTTGTGGTAAAACTTCATCAGTTAAGAAGATCTTGAACCTACTATGATCTTTGTTCAATCCTTGGAAAGATCCCTGGTGATGAAAGGACACATCTTCTCATAATTATGATATTACTAAGAACTATTAGAACATAGTTCGGTCGAAATCGCAAGTTTTATTATCTCAAGATTGTTGTCAATTTTAGATTTAAAAAACTATATCTTGATTTCTAGTCTAATAAAGTCAAGTCTCGAACTAGGATTAGAGCATGGTAGTTGAGTATCAGATATCACTAACTAAACCTCGAAAGTTGAAGACTGAAGAACAAACAAGACATTCGCGGGAACTTCATCAACAAAAAGGTATGTGAGGAATGACCTATCTTATTTAATCATGGCATATACCATCCTACCTTATGAGAGTATGTCGTATAATTTTAGCAGATTTAATACTGCAAAGATAAAATTTAAAGTTGAAGCTTGTCTTGGTTAAACTCTCGAAATATGATTCGAGAAATTAATTTACATAGATCCTTTGCAATCTTTGTTAGAATAATTTATTGTTCACAAACTATTTTTGTTTAAGTTGATGATTTCGAAATTGCCCAAGCAACAGTGCATATTGTTTATGACTATTGGGAATAATTCAAATTTAAGAATGATAGAATTTCGTAATTTCTTGGAGAAAGGTACGGGATACCCAATGTAATACCTAGTCAATCTGAATCTCGCGAACTGGAAAGGTTCGCATACCCTTTCCATCTGAGTTTGAAAATGGGGTAAGGTTGGCATACCCGGTTTACATACCCTTCCGGCTTAACTTTGGAAACTGCCAGAGGTATGCATATCCGGTTTGCATACCCTTTGAGCCTGACTTCGCAAACTGCCAAGAGGTATGCATACCAGGTTTACATACCTACATAGTTCCATATAGAAAAATCTCGCCAACTATCTTGTATAACTAAGTTTGGTTTTTCTATAACTGTCATACACACTTCTAAGACAACTTTGTTCAAAAATTACTTTGAGCTTGTGGATTATTGCTTGAGTCTTGAGTGTTATTGAATACCGTTATTTCTTGTAGGTTCACATGCTTACTTATCCTCCATGGACAATCAATGTGTATGGTTCCATAACTCCATAACATAATGCATATTCTTATGTGTAACTTCAAGGTGGACCATTTCACATGCTTACATAAGTTCTTAACTTAGAATTTCATCTAAACTCATAAAGTGTTAGCTTGAATCTCAAGCTAACTTAGCTTGAATTAAAAGATATCATAGCGTTGAAATTCTATAAGTATAAAGACTCTTGCAACAAAATTTCTTAATCACAAGAACTATTGTGTCCTAGTTGCAAAGCTAGAGTCTTCCTATACAACGTAAGTTTATTTAAGGAGATGAATTTGGTTACAACTTTAAAGACTTCAATTAGGGGTTTGCGAAGATCGGCTGGACTATCTTTTTACCTGATAGTTCTTGTATTCGGATATTGTTCTATTGGTTATTGAAGTTCACAAAAATTAAATCAGGAATAAGATAGATATAAATCACAAAATTCTTTTCGTCTCAGATTTTGTGATTCCTCAATATAGATATCTAAACTCTTCTTTGATTGTTTGGATTGTTCTTGAGAGCTGTTTATTTAGTGATCTAGGATTCTCTTTGATAAGAGTGTAAGTGTTCCGGATCCGTGAGGTTGGGAAAATTGTCTACTGCATAAATATTTTTGAACCTAGATTTAAAAATATCAAAAGTAAAATTAAATAGGCTTGTGTGTTAGAGGCAGATGGGTATCAAAACTCTTCACTAATGTTGATGCAACTCTTAGGCTGTAAAGGATGTCATCTAAGGGAATCAAGTTCATGGGATCTTACGAGATCCAAGAGACATAAGGATCATGACTACAACTGAATTGCTTGGAGGGTTAATTTAGTCTCTACTATGTTCCAGTATAAAGTCTGATAGTACGCTAGTGTATGTAGCGGTTTAATAAAGTATGGTGTTCAAATATGGACGAGGTCCCCAGTTTTTTTCCTGTCAATGTCGTTTTTCTCGTTAACAAAATTCTAGTGTATTGTGTTTTCCTTTTTCGCATTATATTGTTTATCTTTATAATAGAAATATCACAAGTGGTATGTAATCAATCTAGATAGTCTAAGTCCATATTGATTGAGTTGAAACCAAGACTTTTTCTTGTTGAATTCATATCTTGAAATATAAATTACAAGTTTCGTACTTGTTAGAGTTTGATATTGATCTTTGAGATTGTCCAAGAACTCTTCTACACAATCGGGTACACGGACCTTTGGCCTATACATGTTGATTATAGAAAAGAAGGCGAAAAACTCTGTATACAATCTTGTTTAAGGGTCTTTGCTTTGACCCACTTTTTACAGGTTTTCGAATGAAAAAATTGGTGGTGTATTTTGTACCCTCTCTTGTTTAATTATTATTAGAGTAGGAAAACACCGTTAGACCTAACAAGTATGTGGTGGTGGCGATCTGAATCTATGAACAAGAGTTTTATCTCTCACAACATACCATCATCCATTCAAAGTGTTATTTTTTATGGATTCTAATCAGATATGATCCCCTTTATTCCCTAATGTAGATGAACACTTTGTTCACATAAAACAATCGAGTATTTAAAATTATTATCCCTACTACCTTACTGATGAGTCGTTCTCAGAAGTGAAAGGAAAGCAGAGAAAGAAAGTGATAAAAACCTTAAGCATCTACAGATTCAGGCTTCTGAGTCATCATGCTGGAAAGAAAATTCAATATCCTCGTAAGTAAGATTTAATGAGGGAGATTCATTAATAAGGATCCTTCTCGAGGAAAAGGTCTTGGTGCAAAAAAAACTTTTAACTTAAACTTTGACAAGATGTTTCTCATACTTCATGTATACCTATTTGTGTTTCAGAAAAATGAGCCTTATCTGCAACATCTGAAAGGATCAAGGAGTTAAAAAAAGTGTTTGCCAACAGTGCTCATGAATGTTTCTTGACTAAACCTTCATACTCCAAATACATTTAATTCATTAAGGAACGGACAGTTAGATATTTTGGACTAAGAAAAAGTTGTTTCTTCTAAAAAATAAGAATCTCTTATTGATTTTTATAGCAAATCAACTCATTATGATCCCATCCGAACTCAGCAATTTTGCTACTTTTGTAAAATGGAAGGACACCTTTGTAGGAAGTGTAAGCTTATGGTGGAGAACAAGAGATTTAGGAATCTTCAAGATACATTGAATCTTATTCTAAAATGTGTAACTGAGATCCGAAACTCTAAACCCATTGGCTCAAGAATAATGGCTATTGATCCTCGCAATTAAGAAACATGCCCCAAAAATATCAGTTCCACTTACTCCACCAATGAGCGAGTTGTTGCTAAGAGTATTCACATTAATAATTTCAAGATCAATTGGAAGAATCCTTTGAAACATGGGTTCCTAAAAGTACTCATGTATTTTCATGGGATTCTAAGGAGTTATAGCCTAGAGAAGCGAATCAACTTTCTAACATGAACATGATGACATCTGGGTACGTCGATCTCATCGACAAGTTATCCTTCAAATTCAAGGACAAGCAGACGAACTAATGTAAGGTTCCAACTTCATAACCTTCCATGAATGCAACGAGTTTTATAATGATTTCTCTAAACCTAAAGGTGGAAACTCAAAAGGGGGATTTGTGCATAAATCTAAACGTTGGCTTGTGTCTCATGGTGAGTAAGAGAATACTTACCTCAGTGTTGTCTAAGCAACATAGATTTAGATCCTTATCATTTTCAAAAATCATGTAACATGAGGATTTCAAAATAACATGTGTTCTATTTGTTCTCGAATATAGTTCTGCTATGTGTCTCCAAACACTTTTAACTCTTGATTTTCGTCTCCTCGATAGTTGCTTATAATATATAAATCTCAATAACTATCTCTAGATGTTATGTTTTCATCAGCTCTAAGAAGACAAGAATTAACATCTCTATTTTTAGAGCCTCCTCTTCTAAAAGATGTATCCATCCACAACCGGTTACGCGGCCAATTGATTTGAATAGTTTAATGATTAAATATCGTTTATCATTATTGTCCTTCTTGGGCCATTATGATGAGACATATACTAAAATGGTGCTACCATGTGATCTATAAAAGTCAAAAATATAAAGACTTGATATAGGTATCATCCCATCCAATGCTCTGTGTTATAACTCTCCATGGCTATTTGAATCCTAAGCAAGATACGAGAACAAGATCCATGAGAATTCTTACACATTAAGTTAAGCTGGTTAAATGGTTTTACATTTTTCTAATCATCTAAGTTGATATTTAAACTTAATCTCAAAGTGATGGTTTTGTTAACAACTGAATGGAGAAATCAAAATTTCACATAATGTTGAGTCCATATATGCAATTCTACTCTTTTAGGGATTTGTGAGAAAACTAAGACTAAAAATATGTGTTTTAGAGAATATTTTCTAAAATAAATTGTTCATAGTTTGATGAAAATTTTACAAAAGGGAAATTACTTGATTTCCTACTTTGGTTCAACTTCCAAAGATAGTTACGGTCTTTTGCATGTCTCTTCTTATTTTTGGAAATGTCTTGTTGAGTCCACCTTTATATACCTTATACATGGGTTGAGGTATCTCATTCAAGTCTTTCCTGGAATAGAGCATGTCTCCAACATCACGTACTTCGTATCACGACAACATAGAAGAAGCTCTTGATAATAATTACAATGGTATTTGGTCAAAAGGACAGAAGAAAAGAACTCTGATTGAGGATGAAGTTGATGATCTTAATACTGTTGAGAATCACCCTGAAGTAAATTATTATTTTCTTATGGATATCAAGATGTTGAGAAATAAGAGATGATTTATGTTAATTTTGTCTATGACTTTCTTAAACAATTTGAGGAAGCTAAGATCTAACTTGTTAAATCTTTTTGAAGGGTTCAGAAATGTTAAGAACTAAGTTGAAGAAGGTTTTTTCCTGATCTTGTTCTCATGAAATCTCATGCCAGTGAACTCTTTAATGAAGAGATTTTTCCGATAGAGTTCAAAGGTCTAAAAACGAATGAGGGAAGGTTTGTATACCCGGTTTGCATCATTTCCATCTGACTTCGTGAACTTCCAGAGGTATGCATACCCTTTGAGTCTGACTTTGCGAACTGCCAAGAGGTATGCATACCCAGTTTGCATACCTACCCAGTTCCATATAGTAGAAGCTCATGAATGATCTTGTATGACTAAGTTCGCTTTCTTTACGACTCTCAGAAACAATTTTAAGACAACTTTATTCACAAAATCACTTTGATCATGTGGGTATTGTTTGAGTCTTATGTGTTATTAAACACCGTTATTGCTTGTACGTTCACAGTCTTACTTAGACTCTATAGACTATCGTTGTGCACGGTTCCGTAACTCCGGACCATTGTGCATAGATCTTATGTGTAATTTTAAGTAGGAATTTTTGCATGCTTACATGAATTCATAGTTCAGACTTCATCTAATTGAGAAACTGTTTGCTTGAAGCTTAAGCTAACTTAGCTTGATTTTGAGGCTATTTGTATCCTTGAAAATTTATAAATAAAGAGACTCTTGCAATAGGATTTCTTAAGCCCTGACACTCTTGTATCCTAGTTGCAAAGCAAGAGTCGTTATTTGTAACCTAAGTTACTTACGGAACTAAATTAGGTTATGACTTTGAATATTTCACTTAGAGATTGGTGAAACCCGGTCAGACTATCTTTTTACCTAATAGTTTTTGTATCTGAATCTTGTTCTACTGGTTATTGAAGTTCATGAACTTTAGATCAGGAACAAGATAGACATAATCACAAAATTATCTTTATCTCACACTTTGTGATTTCTCGAGATAAATATTCAAACTCTTCTTTGAGTTGTTTGGATTGTTCTTGAGTTTGGTGGTTAGTGATCTAGGTTTTCTTTGATAAGCGTATAAGTGTTCTTGATCCGTGAGGTTTGCTAGACTTATCAGCTGCAAATAGTTTTCATTGAGGTTTGATAGATTGAAACAATATCAAAAGGGAAACTAAATAGGTTTGTCTGTTAGAGGAAGATATGTATCAAAAGTCTTCACTAAGGTTGCAGCAACTCTTAAGTAACATCATCCAAGGAAATCAAGTGCGTCGGATCTTGCAAGATCCAAGAGACGTAAGGAGCATGATTGCATCTGAATTGCTTGGAGGTTAATCTGGTCTCGACTACATTCCAATCTAAAGTATGATCGTATGCTAGTATCTGTAACGGTTTAATAAAGTGTGGTCTTTAAAGATTGACGAGGTCTTGGGATTTTCTGCCAGTGCAGTTTTCCTCGTTAATAAAACTATGGTTTCTTGTGTTTTTATTTTCCGTATTATTTTTTTTATCTTTGTAATAAGAATATAACAAGTAGTTTTTGAACTACAATAGTCAATATGAAGGGATCAGTACTGTTAGAAATCCTTGGAAACGGTCTTAGTAGAGATCCTTGCTTAAGGGAGCAGTCCTTGTAAAAATCATTCTTTAATAGATCGGTCCTAGAGTAGATCTTTTGATTCCTTTCAACTGCAAAACAAGTTTCGCCAAGTCTACTTACTTAAATTCATATAATCAAACATAGTTTTCTAAGGATAGAAATCAACCCAAAACCTCAATACATTAACTAGTAAAGAAATTACAAAGATAATGTTATATCACATTTACGAAGTTCAAAAGATAAACATTATACTTCGTAATCAATATACCAAAGTTGTTTAAAACAACTAGTATATACTTCAATGACACATTGATCATAAAAGAATATTCAAGTCACTATTACTATAAATATATAATTATACTTCGTAGATTATATTTTCAATCTAAATGATTTGAAAAAAAAACATATATAGAAATGGAAACAAGTCAAGTTTGTATTACTAACCTCGAATTGAAGGATGATGTGTTCGTTGATGCCGATACGTCTTCAGCTTCTTCAGAGTAACAAGAGAAAGTCCCAGCATTTCTAACGTTTCCTAGTCTGACCGAACGAAGTTGACTCTAGTAATCTAATCAAGCAGCTTCAATTTTTGGAGCTAAATTCTGACAACCAAACTTGACATACCAACGCTCGGTGGGTTCAATCGAGAAACACTCTAACAAATACAATTTTATAAAGGAACTTGGGTCTTCAAATGACTATTCTAGCCTCAACTAGGGCACAAAAGTGCCATGATTGAGATTCTAATATGCAGAGAGTCCTCTATTGATAATGATTAACAAGGATATGTGGCTTACAAAAAAAATATGACTTCGTGAACTTGTTTACATGTTTATAAATTACTTTGATTCCAAGCAAGCTTAAATTCTTCATGTAGAATGATCATGTAAGCATATGATTTTTTTCTTGAATTACAGAAAAGAATGTGCAACTGCATATTAGTCGAAATAAGCATTGTGCACCAGGGTTGAATATCCCTATACACGTGGACACATCCTAGAATCCTAGAAAATGGAGTAGATTAAAGCGAAAAACCAGAACTAACCTACAAGTCCAAAGTCGTAACCAAAATAACTACCACATTTAGCTAGGACGATGACGCGTGGAAAGTAACTGAAAAGATCAACATGGAGTTTGAAATAGGATATCGGGCATCTAACTCTGCTGACCAATAGCAGAAAAGGTAACAGAAGACCAAAATAAAGTGGGGTCCGACCACGTGGAGATCGATTTTATATCGGGTCGCAACAAAGAAGACATCGAGGAACTACGAGGAACATATCGAGTGCAATACATCAGACAACTCATGATACACGCTCCGATAAGGACACAACAACTCAGATACACATCTTTAACATTTTTGTATCAACACTCTTGTATATAAATTCAGAGCTAAGCTATCAAAGAAGTGATACATTGTTTGAGTGATAGAAAAACATAGAGTGAGAATGAAGTGTTCTTGAGAGGAAATAACTTGGCGCTAGATCTGCATAATCTTTTTCACTTAATAGAAACAAGTATTTCCTCCCGTGGACGTAGGTAATCATACTGAACCAC
This sequence comes from Papaver somniferum, assembly GCF_003573695.1. Taxonomy (NCBI): domain Eukaryota; kingdom Viridiplantae; phylum Streptophyta; class Magnoliopsida; order Ranunculales; family Papaveraceae; genus Papaver; species Papaver somniferum. The sequence goes on along the minus strand of NC_039361.1, from coordinate 133,802,152 downwards.
GTAAATCTTTGAGCTATAATTATCTTCATCTTCTTTAATATTATTTTTATTTGTTGCTTATTAGATTGTTTAAATTTGAGAATGCACATCAATTAAGGTTTTTTGATGTGTAGTTAGATTTGTTAGCTATTACATTTACTATTTTTAGTGTTCAACAATTCAGTCAGTAATATGTAACTTATCAACTATAAGTACAGATATATTTACATATTTATTATACGCAGATTCAATATGATGGAGAAAGACGTACGTTCGGTCTACAAAATTGGAAATGTGTCCTCACTACGTACGCTTATCAAGCTATCGAAGTAGAGGGACCAAGTCTTTTGTTACCGAGGGTTAACTGACCTGGATTTAACCCCTTAAAATCTTAATATATACGTAAAAATCCTCCCATCTTTTCCTGGGAATTTTACGAATGATCTAAGTTGGTATATCATGCACTTGTGAGAAAGATTTTTTCTGCACCCATAAATATTGTGAGCTTCCCCTCTTTTTTCTCTAGGCGATTTCATACGAGAGAAACACTTTTTCCGAAAAGATAGATAACTGCTCCAGATTTGAGCAATTTTAAGTTTTAGTTTAGTGTGTTTCTCTCTAGGTATTTCTAGTTCACTAATTAGGTTTTAATGCTTTCATATTTAGGGTTTTGAAGATGTCATCTACCTGCCGGCAATTCAAGTGCGCCTTTATGGCGTTTCTCTTTACACTTTCATGTGTTTCTCCTTTGCCTTTAATGAACATTCGAGTTTGGTTACTAGGGTTTTTGAGTTCGTTGGGAAAGAGCTTCAGTCGCAGGATTATACAATTTTCCGGTCAAGTCAATGGCAAAATACTTTACTCGCAGTGGAGCTTATCTTTCTCAAGAAGAAGATTTATCAAATGTTCAGATCAAGATGTAAAAACCATCCCTCTCCTGATTTTACCGGACCTATCATATTTGTAATTTGTCAATTTCAGGTATCTTTTCTCTTCTCTTGTCCGGATACCCGTCTACGTACTTATTACGATATGTTATCTTGTTCTTGATGTGTTGTTGATATACTTAAAACCTCGGTATCCTTGGATTGGCTATCAATGAATTGGAGTTTCCAACAATGGCCAGGCATTGAGGCCCGTTGAAATTTTTGTTTACAACTGGGATAATTGTCGGGATATGTGTTTGGATGTTACCGGTGTCTTTCGGGGGGAAGGGGTGTATGCTACTTTGTTCCTGGTCAGGCAATTTTCAATATTTTCACTCGGTACTGTAATAAATATGTGGAAAAATGCACTGCTCAGGGATTAGGTTTTCGGGTCCTTGCTTTCACTACTTTAGGGGAGCTCGGTGGTGACACTATAGATTTTATGAAAAGGTTGTGAAATTACATGGGGAGTCATAATGCGAATGTCAGAGTATGAGATTTCCTTTTCCATAGATTAAGAGTGGTCATTCAGAATGGGATTGGAGCGCAGCTTGTTGCTCGGATCCCATCCAATTTCTTTTAATTTCCTTCTTGTTTTTGTTTTATTTTCCTTTGGTATTTAAAAACAAAAAAACTTGTAAGAGGATTTACCCATTTAACAGATGTTCGCATTGAACGCATACTACGTGTACAAAATGCATGATCCATGAAACCGTCTACTGCCAAATGTGTTGAACCCTTATTTGTGTCATTGCTACGTGGTCATAATTGTCATCACTAACGTACACTCGTGCACTATCAATAGTTGGAATAAAGGAAACGAACTAACAAACTAGGATGTGTTTTGGGTACGAACGCCGTATATAAAAATATCATGAGGCAATCTAGTCTATCTTTTATAAACAAACTAACAAACAATTGTTAACAAAGAGGAAAATCAGCTGATGAATACAAAATAAATAGTAACGAACTTGACCCACTCGTTTTAACTGTCTCTTATTTGTTATGCAAAATAGGTGTTATCTTCGTTTCTAACCTTCCAACAAAAAACCTAGTATGACCTTGTATGTCGTGGATGGATGATGAAAAAATTTAATTCCAAAAAAGAAAAGAATTTGGTAAAGTTTCTGTTGTATTTGGATCTTATTTATTGAATCTTTTTTGATAAAGAAAATTTTTATTGCTCAGGAAGAGATAGAGTTTTGATCTTTAGAAATAAGATCACAAAATACTGGAGAAAAATTCTCAAATTGCAAGATGTCCATAGACGTCTCTTTGACATTTCTGGCTATTTCATCTGCAACTTGGTTATCTTCTCTCCTAGTGAAAGAAAAATTACACTAATTAAAAGTGGAACTCAAGTGTTTAATCCCTTTTGTTAAATTCCGTTTCTCCCAAGAAATGTAGACTAGATCTTCAGTGATAGCTTTGATGACAACCTCGGCATCAGCTTCAATATGAATCCTATGTAAGTGCATCTCTTTCGGCCATAAGAGTGCTTCACGAACAGCTAGACACTCTCCTTCTTATGCACTTACGAATCCATCACCATAAGTTCCTCGAATTCCTTCACATGTTCCTGTTGAGTCACGCATCGCCAAATCCATTTTGATTAGTATGATAATCAAATGAAGTGTCAACATTAAATTTAGTAATACCTTGTGCAGGGAGTAACCAATTGGATGCATTATCATTAATGCAGTACGGAATACTATTATGATTTTCATGCAAATGAGAATCTAAGTGATAGTGACTTCTGTTATGGTGGGTTTGTTTGCATCTAACTCCACTGTCAAAGAGCAAAAAAGGTGAACAGAAGATCATAATAAGGTGGGGTCCCACCACGTAGAGATCGATTTTATATCGGGTCGCAGCAAAGAAGACATCGAGGAACATATCGAGAGAAGTACATCAGATAACTCATGATACACGCTCCGATGAGGACACAACAACTCAGATACATATTTTTTTAACATTGTTGTATCACTACTCCTTTTTATAAATTCAGGGTTAAGCTATCAAAGAAGTGTTATGTTCTTTGAGTGAGAGACAAACATAGATTGACATTGAAGTGTCTAACCACGTAAATCTTGTTCACTTAATACGAACAAATATTTCATCTCTTGGAAGTAGGTAATCATGTCGAACCACGTAAATCTATGAGAGATATAAGTGTCTTTAAGTTCTTTGATATTATTTTTGTTTGTTGCTATATTTACAATATTTTTTGTGTTCAATAGTTCAATCAGTAATATGTAACTTATCAACTATACGTGTAAATGTATTTACATATTTGTTATATGCAGATTCAATATGATGGAGAAAGGACAACGCGTTAATTAGCCAAAATTTAGTCAATGTTAACTTATTCCAATCGATATCAACCAGTACAACTGGTATCACCATATCATATATGTATCCGTACGTAATACTCCCTTTCTTTTTAAAAAAGTAGGTTTATTTGGTTATGCACAAGATATATGAAAACCAACCATTTGAACTTTCTTTTTCATTTTTTCCTAATTTATCTTTGTGAAAAAAAAAAGAAGAAAAAATAGGAGAGAGAAATGTCCTCAAATTTGTAGAAGAAAGATTTGGTTCCTAATATAGACAAAATAATAAAGTTACGGTATTTGACTTTTCATTTACAAAAACCAACCAGCCTATTTTTTTGAACTTACCCAAATTGAAAACCATGTCATTTTTCTGGAACAATTGACAAAGTACCCCGCTTTTTTAGTACTCACAAACTTATTAAAGTGCCCTCACAATTAGCTTTTCCATCTAGTGTTAGTTAAAATTAGTTTATTTTACATATTTACCTTTTACTTATCGCTCTACATCATTTTTAAGGTTCGTCTTGTTCCGTTCAGGTTTGTTACACCGCCTTCAGGTTCATTACATCATTTCCAAAAAGGGTTCATCATTCCCAAGTGTTTGGAGGTTTTTGGTTGGTGGAAAATTGACCTTCTACAATATTTTTGAGGTTCGTCGACCCCGGTTCCGGATCGTTATACCTCTTTCAGATTCGTCGAGTTCGGTTCAGGATCGTTACACCACTTTCAGGATCATTTACCTTTCCCACCAAGGAGATGTAATTCAGAGGTAACTAGGATTTTTAACTGGAAAAATAATTGTCACATAACACTTAACCGGATGGAATATACTTTTTGAATAAAACAGGGGTATTTAAACAAAGTTTCAAAAAGGGGGGGCATTCTATTTAGTTTTTTTCAACACTAGGATACTGCGTCAAGAAAAAAAATTGTTTTTTCACAAAATTGGTTAAAAACACCAAAACCAATAATTCTTGGGTGAAAAAAACATTTAGATTTTGATACTGTTTAAATGGACAAAAATGTAAAAATAGCCAGGATGTAAACAGTTTCATCCTGCCAATTTTCAAATCACAAAATTGGTTAAAAAGACCAAAATCAACAATTCTTGGGTGAAAAAGACATTTAGATTTTGATACTGTTTAAATGGACAAAAATGTAAAAATCACCAGGATGTAAACAGTTTCATCCTACCCATTTTTAAATAATTTTTCTTATTTTTAATTTACATCAGGATGCATCCAGTTTCATCCTTGCTATTTTTTAAGTTCAAATCAGGATGAATCCAGTTTCATCCTTGCTATTTTTTTGGTGTCCATTTCACCCATAATAATTTTTACTCGTCCATTTGAACCATGTTTTAAAAATATTTGGAAAAATGACCCATTTTCCGTTTTCAAATACTTTTTCTTATTTTTTAATTTACACAGGATGCATCCAGTTTCATCCTCGCTATTTTTTAAATTTAAGCCAGGATGAATCCAGTTTCATCCTTGCTAATTTTTTTCTGTCCATTTCATCCATACTAATTTTTACTTGTCCATTTAAATCATGTTTTAAAAATATTTGGACAAATAACCCAGTTTCCTTTGTTTTTCTGAAACGGATGAAGTAGCTAATAAATCACACGATCAAACCCCAAAAATGCCACATGTATCTGTCTCGTCTTCATCTGTTGTCACGTATGTGTTAGAACAGAGAAACTTTATGCATTGTAGGGTAAACAGGATGAAATTAGCATGGGTTAACTACCGAATGAATCACTCAGCAATTGCTTGACATGCACATGACCCATCCAGCTGCATCTACAGATGTTCATACTTTTAAGGAAACCAATTTCTCGAAATTTCCATGATCTCTCTCTTTTGATTCTCTACTCTACGTTTCATTTGTCTGTTACAACTCTCTTTCTCCCTCTCTCTAAACACTCTATGTTGGTTTGGTGGGGAGTGGTGTCCTGTGCTGCCTATACCGACTGAGTACGCCCATCAAAAAGGCTATAATGTACATGATGCCCTGTCTTTTACGGCTTCGTTTCTCTCTGCATGGTGTCTATGCTTCAATACTTCCTTGACATGTGTACACACTACACAATATATTGATGACAATGTTGTTTAATATCCTCGTCAGCTCAATTGGTGGACGCATATCTATTCAAACTTGCAAAATAACTTTCTATCTACGTGATGCAAATAAAACACATTTCTTCTCTCTTCTTTTTTACTCATCTTTCATCGATAATATCTAATGCGTGTGCCTTTTAGAGATAGATTGCCATCACGGGCTGTAAACGCTTCAATTTTACTCCAAATGTTTCCACCTCTTTTCCGTTTTTTTCTTTTTTTTTACCATTATCCTGCTTAGCAGACAACAGTAAAGACGTACATTCGGTCTGCAAAATTGGAGATGTGTCACACTACATATGCTTCTCAAGCTATCCAAGTAAAGGACCAAGTCCTTTGTTGCCGAGGATTGACATACTTCGCTCTGACCCCTTAAAATCTTAATATTTGCGTCCAAATTCTTCCATCTTTTCCTGTTTTTTATATTTAGTCCACCAATTATTTATTATTTAGTCCACCAATATTTTTATACTTTCACAAATCTTTTTTGAGTCTCTCTTAATGCATTTTCCTAGCTCGGCCACGATCACAAAACTAGCTAGCTACGGCAGGAGTTATGCCTAATTTGTGACAAATAGTAAAGTGGACCTGGGGAGCTGCTCAATACATGTTTGAGATTTGAGTGGGGTGCGTGGAGGTTAGTTCTGTTGGAAAACGATTAATAAAAAAAAAAAATTTTAAAGTTAATAAAAAATTATAATTTATTATTTTATTTTGTGAATGAAACTTTTTAGTCCCACATCTTGGAGTTTCCAATTTTTAGTAGTTTTAAGAAACTATATAAACCTTTTAATCCCACATCGGGGAGTTTTTCTTCTTAAGTTGTATTTGTCAATTATATAAAGAAATTCACTACTTTTGTAAAATCTATGGGAAAGGTGTTGCTCTATATTTTAGAGGGACCCCTAAGGGAAAATATTTTATAGCGTTTCTTAAGAGTTCGCGATTTTCCTTAACGGTTTTTTCGGAGTTGCCAAGCTCAAGTTGAGCATCTATTACATATGCTGGTAGTAGGTGTAGTAGGGTGTTTTATCCTGGAGATATCCGTCCACTCTTGAGTGTAGCCGGACGCTAATGTCTTAAGGGCAACGTGTTGAACACGTGACTCACTCTGTTTTTCCAAAGTTTTGCCTTGTTGCGTTGTGGAGATATGAGAAGCTCGTTCGTTTCGTCAATCGATCAATTCCATTATAAAGGAGATAAGTATCAATAACTTTTGTTTATTTGATTTTTTCTTTATTTTAATTATTGCACCCAACAATCTTAAGACATTAATATGTGTAATAATAAAAAAAATGGTTGGTTGGTTTGTGAATCATGGATGTTAATTGTGGAGTGAAAAACAAAAACGAATGTTTTTGTCAGCCGTAGAATTTCGAGATTATCTCTTAACATAGAAGGAATTTCGATGAACCCTTTTGACACAACGTATTAGACATCCTGATAGTTACCCACGTAAAATTTCAGAATTTTTGAAGTTGTAAAAGTATTTTTTTGATATTTTACAAAACAGACAAATGTTCCTGAAAAATTCTGACGGGCAAACTTTTGTTGTTAACTAAAGTATTTTTTATGGGGTAATCATGAGTTTTTTGATATGGTGGTTCAAACGAAGTTTGTAAATCTAGATATTATCTTCAAAACTCATATTTTATCTTTCGTTTCGGAACTAAGGTTTGTGAGATGTGGTGTATTAGGTGATTGGGAAATTACCGTGTCCGTGGTCAGAGTATAAACGAAGATTGTGACATGAAATTGAAAAGGAACATGGCTACCAGGCGCATGTGGATGAACATAAGTCTTCCAAAGATGACAAAGGCTGGAATATCAAACACAACTCTAACCGTAGTCTTCATAAGAAAGGTATGTTTCGTAAAACTGAATCCGGCGTTACTTTAATTAAGGGTGATTGTTATGTTTGTAAAATTCCGATCCATACGGTAGTAAAGTGTAGACAACATAAAACCTTAATAAGTAGAAAGTTAATGCTAATTTAGTTGAAACAAATTAGAACGAGTTCATTGACATGATGTCGAAAGTTATTTTAACAACCAATGTGAGAGACCAGAAGGTGGACTCTGGAGCCACCAAGAATGTTTGTTGAAACAGAGACATGTTCACCTCATATCAGAGGATAGGGGGTGTCGAGAAACTCTTTTTGAGTAACTCATCTGCAATATAGGTTGCATAAAAGGAAAAGGTCGAGCAGAAGCTCATATCTGTAATACTCTCACATTGAATAAAGTTTTCATGTTCCAAGCATATGCAAGAATCTTGTATCTTGTTCTATTGTAGATGGAAAAAGATTTAAGATCTTAATTTTTTCTGGAAAACTTGTTGTAACAAGGCAATTATTTTTTAAGCAAGAGTTATAGGACTTTGGGTCTATATAAGCTTAACGGAAAAAACCGATGATGTGAACATAGTTGATTCTTGTGCTTTCTTTATGTGATTGATTGTTTTATGTGGTAAGCTTGTAACCGTAAACTTATAAGTCAATGCTTAACTGGATAGCATAGGCTATCCAGTACCCAAATTTAGTTTGGACTTTGAACACAAAAGTGAAATCTGTGAAGAAAATGCTTTAAAACCTTTTAGCACAAATGTTCAGAGTAATTCTAAGCCTTAGAATTAATTCAGTTAGGCCTAGTGACATGAGTTCAACCCAAAATCACTGTGGTAAAAGATGGTTTATAACTTCCGTAGATGATTGTACGAGGTACTATCTTGTATACTTGCTTAGGGATAAGGATGATGCCTTAGAAGCCTTAAGATGTATAAACTTGAAGTTCAAAACCAATTAGAAGCCTTGAACATAAATTGTATCCTTAAGGAGATAATTACCATGTTGATTAGTTCAGGATTACCTGCGGTCTTGTGGGAGGAGGAGTCCTCTTAACTAGTATATCCTGATATAGTACCCTTAAGGATCAGATGAAACTCCATATGATTTATGGAAAGGTAGATGACCTTCTTATGAATATGTCAAAGTGTGGGGGTGTTTGACTAAGATTGTCATTCCTCTTCCTAAAGAACTAGATAGAAACCAAAAATGTGATTGTGTCTTCATATAAGGTATGCTGAGTATACTTCTACATATAGATTTTTGGTTGTGTGTTCTGATTTTTCATACTTTGGTGTGATTTTTCTGACTTTGTTGTGAATACTATTACATAATCTAGGGATGCTGAGTTCTTTGAACATGTTTATTCTTAAACCTGTACCTCATTAGAGATGTGTTGTTGATCCCCTAGATTTATTTTCAAATAGTCAGAACTTATCTTAAAGGAAGATGAAGTTAAGGTTGAGCCTAAGAGAAGTAAAAAAAGACTTGAGACTTCTTATGAAGCCGACTTCATAACATGCCTAGCTTAGTCTAAGCCCTGGACTTGTAAAGAGCCTTGATATCTACTGAAACCCCATTCTGGTAAGAAGCTTCATTTAGTGAAATGGACTCAGTCCGTCGGAACCTGACTTGGGAGGTTTATAGTTTACCTCCAGAGAGTAAGACCATGAGATGTAAATGAGTCTTTAAGAGGAAACATTAGGTATATGGAACTGTAGAAAAATATTAGGCTAAGTTGGTAGCTAAAGGCTATAAACTAAAAGAAGGTGTATATTTCCTTGATTCTTATTCACATGTGACGAGATTTACTTCGTTGAGATGCTAATTGTTATTGCTGTCATAAACAAATTAGAGATACATCAGATGGATGTTAAGACAGCTTTTCTAAAATCGTGAATTAGATAAAGAAATTTACATAGACCAACCTGAGGACTTTGTAGTGAAAGGTTATGATGACAAAGTTTGTAAGTTGAACAAAATTTTGTATGGTTTATAAAATAAGCACGTAAACAGTGACATGGAAAATTTGATCATGTGATAATGTGTAGTGGATTTAAGTTAATGAATCTGACAAGTATATTTACAAGTAACTTGTTAAGGATGCCTGTGTGATTGTATGCTTGTATGTTGATGATATGCTTATACTTGATACAAACATAGATGTGATTAATTCCACTAAAAACATGCGCTGAATGAGAACGTTGACTTGAAAGACTTAGGCCCTGTTGATGTAATCTTAGGGATGAGGATTAGAAAATAATCTAACATATGTAGTCTTAGTCATTCTCATTATTTTGAATTTGTGCTTAAGAGATACAATCAGTGTGATTGTAAGCCTTCTTGTACTCCGTACGATTATTCTTGTAGACTCAAGAAAAAAGGGTAATGGAGTATCTTAACTTGAATACTCAAGAGTTGTAGGATGTCTGATGAATTTAATGAACTGTAAGAGTCCAAACATTGCCTATATTGTGAGTAAGTTAAGTAGATATAATTATAGTCCAGAGCAATAGCATTCAGATGCACTGAGTAGAGTATTATGGTACCTAAAATACTCTATTACCTTTTATTTGATTTATCAAAGGTATCTTGCTGTCCTTGAGGGACTTTGTGATGTAAACTGGATAGTTGACTCAGAAGAGTCTAAGTCTGCGAGTGGATATGTTTCACTCTAGCATCAGGGTTTGTTTTTGGAAGATTTACAAACAAACATATATTGCTCAATTGATTATGGAATCTGAGAGTATTGAGTTAGATAAAGCACGAGAGGGGGCCGAGTGCCTAAGATGTTTTTTAGAAGACATTCCTCTCTGGCATAGGCCTGTGCCAGCTATATATATATATTGTGTTAGCCAAGCTATAATAGCTAAAGCTAAAAATAACTAATCTCAATTGGCGTTATTTCCATTTATTGGATAAAGTCCAAGGAGAATATCGCGCAACCTTTGACGAAAGGTTCATCCAAAGAGATTGTTAGAAACACATCGAAGGGGATGGGGCTTAAGCTCATAAATTAAACTTGCCATGAAGGATACTCAACCTTGCTGACTGGAGATCCCAAGATCAAGGTTTCGAATGAGACAACTAATTTGTGGTGGGTAAAGGTAAACACTATCAGAGAATTTTATTCTCTGTCCCTTCCCTATGGTGTAGACGTGATAGTGTGACTGCATGTGAAGGATGACTTTTAAGAAGTCTTAATGAGTTCTATAGTTTCAATTTAAGATTGAAGTGGGGTGTAGCAGTAACACTCTTTATGGAAACTCACCTATCTGAATGAGGAAGTGGGTCGCTTCCTATGAGAATATGAGCTTTGATTCTCTAGAGCATTCTGAGAAACAGGATATGTTCAGGGCCAAATTGGACAAAACGGCACGAGCTTGGCAGCAATCTTGGAGATATCACCCGTGGTTGTTATCACGAATTACATCAAATGCTAGCAGTTCAAGACATAGTTCACTGTCTCTAGCAAGTAATTCCGGTAATATCTCACTAAGCAAAGGTTCAAGACCTCGTGGAAACCTCTGCTTAAAATGGTATTTCCTGCTTTTTTTATGTGATTTTCGTTTTGATGGTTTTGGTATTACTGGAACTTAGGACCTAAAGGTCACTAAGGGTTCACTAGTTCATGCTTTTTCACTTTGGTGAAAGATACCTATAGTCTCACCATGTGAGAACTAAAGATGAAAGCTCTCAATACTATTATGATTTATGCAATCCATAGTATGACCCTGGGGTCAACACACTTTTGTGTGAGGGAGAGGACGTAGAAATGACTAGTATGATTTCAACACTTGCACGATCAGTCTGTTTGGATCGTGAGGTTGGGATGTTGATTTACCAAGATCTATCTGTATTTTCATGTTTTATTGAGTTTTCATTCATGTGGGGGATTGTTGGAAAACGATTAATAAAAAAATAATTTTTTAAAGTTTTAATAAAAAATTATAATTTATTGTTTTATTTTGTGAATGAAACTTTTTAGTCCCACATCGTGGAGTTTCCAATTTTTAGTAGTTTTAAGAAACTATATAAACCTTTTAGTCTCACATCGGGGAGTTTTTCTTCTTAAGTTGTATTTGTCAATTATATAAAGAAATTCACTACTTTTGTAAAATCTATGGGAAAGGGGTTGCTCTATATTTTAGAGGGACCCTTAAGGGAAAATATTTTATAGCGTTTCTTAAGAGTTCGCGATTTTCCTTAACGGTTTTTTCGGAATTGCCAAGTTCAAGTTGAGCATCTATTACATATGCTAGTAGTAGGTGTAGTAGGGTGTTTTATCCTGGAGATATCCATTCTGTGAGGGCTATAGCATCACTCTTGAGTATAGCGGGGCGCTAATGTCTTAAGGGCAATATGTTGAACACGTGACTGACTCTGTTTTTCCAAAATTTTGCCTTATTGTTGTTGTGGAGATATGAGAAGCTCGTTCGTTTCGTCAATCGATCAATTCCATTATAAAGGCGATAAGTATCAATAACTTTTGCTTATTTAATTTTTTCTTTATTTTAATTATTGCACCCAACCAGTTCATCACTTACTTCTACACAAAGCTGTTTCTGTAAGAAAAAAAGAAAGAAAGCTATAGACAATGTCACGTGATGCTGCTGTTCAAGATATTTGGAAGGAACAAGTACAACTACGTAGTACGTACTGCATGCAACTAACACGCATTACAATTGACGTGTGATGTAATCCAACGGTATCTTGTGTGGGATGTTGGATTGGACGCCTTGATCGAATTGCCCTCCAAATAGTAGCAACTGTTTCAGGGCGAGCTTGGCATATATGGTAGAGGCCAGGCATGCCGCAGACTCATTTTAAGATATTAGATATTATTTGTTACTACTATAGATAATAATATGAAAATATATATTACGGTGTGTGCCTATTTTTTGTCGACCAACTATGACCAAGATACATATACTCACGAGGCACAAGATCAGATATGGGCGGATTCTCTATGGAATTCAATAGATATTTTCCTACTTACCTTTAGAAGATTTTATAATATCTGTCTACATAAATATCCACCCAGATTTTCCACAGACAACCTTAGAAGAAGAACAGCAAGAAGAAAACATCACGTGGTGTCAAGATTATTCACGTGGCACTACAAGAAAATACTGTTAGTTCTGAGAAAATATCCCATGGCCACGAGAGATTTTCAGAAATATCTGAATTTTTATGCAGAGATTTAGAAAGAAGAAACCAAATTATTGTTTTTTTGATAATTAGCATGCATCACCAAAAACTAGGGCTTTACAAAACGGGATAAGAGTTCACTGCCTAACTACTGTGTCTAAAGGGACTAGAGCTTGTCTAATAAATAGAATGGAAAAGAAATATATAGAGAGGCATTTTACAAATCTAGATTTATAACTAATCTAGAAGACATCAGTATTGGACCAATATGCTCAGTAAAATTGATAGTTAGCTGTATCTGGTTACGAGACTATCAAACTTGGAGGTCGATCGGCATTGTCTATTGGCGCAAATTCGTAGCCGTTTGATGAATTTTCTTATGTGTTGTTTTATCGAACAGAAAGCACAGTATTTACCCACTTTCCAAATACATAGATATAATAGTTGAAAGGGGCTAAGGGTCATTGGTATTTTTCTCTATGTAACGTTGTTAAATTAACAATAACGGTACTATTTTGATTTGTTATAACTGTTATTATACAGGTTTTAACTGGTCTTTCTATATAGAATTTTTTTTCTTCTTCTTAATAATAATATGTTAGTGTACGTTTTCAGAAAGGGTTTTTTCGGTTTTCATCGTTATAATCGTTTTTCTTAAAAAAGATTATAAAATTGTTTTATTACACAATTTTTCGTTTTTAAAACTAAAGATTAAAACTTACGGGTGAATTTTATAAATAAAAGAAAGGTAAAAAGAAAAAGTAAAAAACATTTGTGACAACATCGTTTAGGCCTGTGACAATAGTTTTCATGCAAGTTATACATGTTACGGTATAACTTCTTTAAAGTAATACTTGATAATATAATCTTTTCGTTAAATAATAAAATTTCCTGGTCCCAACTCGTGTCCTTAGTACTAAAATAATAAATTCGATAAAATTATAAAATAATAGATTTCAAAAAATTCTCTTCATGATTAATAGATCCCGAATAATATGTACTTCCTCCGTCCCTTATATATAGGCGGAATTAACCAATTCTCTTAGAATAAGAAAAAATATGGATTTCATAAATTTCCATTACTTTTCTTATATCGATCCCACGAGCCTCTTATCCATTCTCATTCGATCATGGGGAAATTGGTTTCAGGGATAATTGATGGGCACCTAATATTGCATACAGTCTTATCATTTTTTAGGTGTTTATGTCATTTTGTTGCACTAATTACTTGTATTTGTGCCAAATAATGTATTTTGAAGTTCTTGTTCGTTGCAAGTAAAATGTGTGCCAATTGTCCTGATTTTTGTTTTGTAATGATAGGGGAATGGAAAGAACGGTCTGAGCATGGGTTATGCACAAAGTGGAGCTGCTACGCCTTGTCGAGCTAAATGTCAAGTCATCTTTAAGGAGATACGTGCAATGGAAAAGGCAGTTGGGGTGCGAGCTGATTTATGAAGCGAATGGAACCAGTAGTGAACAAGAAGTGCAGAAATAAGAAATCAATGGGCTGAAATTCAGAACTCAAATTGCATGGAGAGCAAACTAAGCCCAAAAGCCATTCTTGTATACCAAAATCAGGTGTTCATGATTTACACCCAATCGGACCCCAAACCCCTCTTTCATTTCTCCATCATTAGAAACAGCCCTCATTTTCTTCTTCACCCTCGACAATACTCTCTCTATGAGAACCAGAGATAACCCTAACTCTGGCGGTCTTATCTCTTTCTATTCCTATTCCGTTTCATGTCAAGTCAATCTCAAGACAGTTCTCGATAATTTCATGTCTCTCTACTGAGAATCACCCTTTCTATCCTCACCCATTTCGGTTAAAACCCTAGGCTATGAAATACAATAGTAGGTCATCTATTTGGTTCTCAAAAGTGACAGAATGGAAAGCTAGAGGTATGAATTTGGTTCTCTTTGCGAACTACAACACTACAGCAGAAAATTGGCAACAAATAGGTGGATGTGGTGGACGCAAGCTACTGGCATGGTTAAAAATTAGAGCTGAATCTGACATCTCTGCAACACCTACAACATCAGTCAATTGAAGAAGATAAGGCAGTGGCAGTACATGAGTGAAGATGATTACATAGTGGTGAGTTTTCGAGAAGCAAAATCCATGAAATATTATATTGTATATGTTGGTTGTAGGGTCTGAAAAAGGGGAAGAATTCATGTATAAAAGGGGGGTTATGTTGTGTAAAGAGACATGATTCATGTTTTCGACATGGTTCTTGTTGTGTTTCATTGAGTAAGGATGGTTTCAACCTAGTGCTGCCATTTATAACTTTCACTTAGTATGTCAGGCATCCTAAGTTGTTAGAGTAATTATATCTTGTAGCTTCAACCTGTGCTTACATGATCTATTTTAATCTGTGATTAGTTGTGCTGTCGAAAGACAACTAATGCTAGAGATTGATACTTCTAGTTGATGTTAAACCATATATATTGTGAACTGATTCCTTATTGAAAAAGCGAGAGACTTGTATCTTTATCGCTGTTCTCCACAAAGGAAAAATAAACTTTGTCGATAACTGGATTTTCTAGTAGATGTTAAGCGGTGGATTCAATTGTCCTATTGCATTTACTTGTGTGTTTAAATCCTTTCTTTCTGTATTACTGTTTGTATTTCTGCATTCCTATCTGTATTTCAATCGCTGCCATCATCTTGTCCTTCTGACACACAAAACCCCCGCTGTTATTTCTTATTTGAATCAGTTTTAGTTAGGCTTTGGATTCAACGTTACACCGACCTAGTCACTGTGGGTTCGACCCGTATTTGCCTGACTACATTGTTGATACTGTCACTTGTGGTTTAGTATAATTGTAAGATAACTTTTTACTCCTATCAATAATCAGGCTCGAACTGATGACTTCCACCACGTCAACGTGACACTCTACCGCTGAGTTATACCCTTAATATTATTACCAAGATAAGGAACATAAACTCATTTGTTATAATACATATGCATAATAAGTAGGGATATATAAGGAAAATTTTATCTTGGAAATGGATATTCGCCTAGCTATGGGGACAATCAAAATTCAAAACTCCGCCTTTATATACGGGACGAAGGGAGTAAAATAAAATTGCCACTCAAAAAATAGAACACAAATTTCATACATATTAAATTTTTTCAAAATATAATTTAATATTGGTTTGTTTTACTTTAATATTCAAATCAAGTTGTAATGCATCCCAATATTTCGTAGTGCAGCCAAAGTACCCGGAGCCCCATTATTGAATTGCAACAAAAAGTAATACTAAAGTGTGATTAATATTTGCAGAGTTTGTATTTGTATTGCAATAATATAATACTACAAAATTAGTCGATATTATACTTAACCTACAAGCATTATTCAACCTCTAAGCTAGGAATTAATAAACTTATTGTTTTTCCTATTTTTAGTTTTCATAATCTTTACTAATAACAGAAAGATTATGCATTACATGTCCAAAACTCCATACTATGGCACACATTCCATGTCCAAAGCTCCGTAATATGAAAATATAGTTTATTTTCTAGTTGAATATTCAAAAATAAAATAAAAAATTATCTAACAGAGAAGAGATTTACCTTCAAACTACTATGAGACGTAGCAGATGCTGGAGAAGTTACTCTACATTAGTAGAGGTAACCAAGCTTAGTTTCTCATTCCATCTGAGTGAATTCCAAGTCAGCTTCAAACACTATATTATCTAGATACACTCACTAATATAAGAATCATAATGAGAAAAGGTAACAACCCTGTCTTTTTAGTGTTTGAAAACAATAAATAAAGATGAATTTCAAAGCTTTTAAATAAATAAATATCGACTTGTTTTCTTTGTGAATAAAAAACTTTTTAGTCCCATGTGGGGAATTCCCACTTCTTAGTTGTTTTAAAGGATTATATAAACTTATTGGTC
This sequence comes from Papaver somniferum, assembly GCF_003573695.1. Lineage (NCBI taxonomy): Eukaryota > Viridiplantae > Streptophyta > Magnoliopsida > Ranunculales > Papaveraceae > Papaver > Papaver somniferum. The sequence goes on along the minus strand of NC_039361.1, from coordinate 133,785,881 downwards.
TTGTATCGGGAAGATCCCTCTTCTTAAGTTGTACTTGGAGACTATATAATCAAGATTTTCTCAACCTACAAGAAAAGCTAAGAGAAAAGGTTTCTCTATAATTTTAGAGATACCAAAAATAAAATATTCTTTGTATTGTTATTCTTAAACTTTCTTGATTTTCCTTGAAGGTTTTCTTTGAGTTTCCAAGCTCAAGTTAAGTATCTACGACGTATGCTAGTTGTAGGTATGGCCGGGTGTTTTATCCTGGAGGAATCCTTCCCGTGAGGGATAAAACATCACTCTTGAGTGTACCTAGGGCGATAATGTCTTAACTACTGAATGTTGAATACATGAGTCATTCTGCTTGACAATGTTTTGCCATTTTGCGGAGATTTGGGGAGCTCAACCGTTTCTCATATCGATCACTTTCGTTACAAAGGAGCTAAACATCATTAACTTTTGTTTATTTGGTTTTCTCTGATATTTGCTTATTGCACCCAACATTTATATATTAATACAAAAATGTACGTTGTATTAGTTACCAAAAAGGTCGTCATTTTTACATAACGTATATAGAAACACGACATAGTTCCAAGACAAATACTAATCTTGTAAGATAAAAATATCCACACGAAAAAAGGTCAGTAAAAACATTACTCCATTTCCATCTGTACCCGACTATTATGTATAGAAATGAAAACCCCTATAATAGACTTTATTTCCAGTTTCACTCGATGATGTAATGACAACATAATTTCAGTGTACATCCATCTGAGATCTTCAATTCAAATCCTAAAACTAGATAGAATGTCAACAATAAAAGATAAATATAACTATGTTGTATAACTTGTTTTTTTTTTTCTGTACAGGGACCAGGGAAGGAAGCTATTAGCTGAAAAGGGACACGTATTATAGGTAAGTCACGTGAAAGTGTTAAGTAATAGGCTAACTATCATTTCGCCCGGAGTATTTATTTTTTTTGCTTTGACAATTACCTTATCCAAAATAATATTTTATATTTTTTTTCTTGGGTATGTGTTGGGGTTACAACCTAGGTAATCCACATACACTTCCGCCCAGCATAAATGTTATGGGAACTTTAGGAATGCTCTAAGTTGGTATATCATGCACCTGTGCGAAAGATTTTTTCTGCACCCATAAAAATCATGAGCTTCATGACTTCCTTATCTAGGCGATCTCATACGAGAGAAACACTTTTTTCGGCAAGCTAAATAGCTGCTCCATATCTGAGAAGGATTAAGTTTTAGTTTACTGTCTTTCTCTCTATGTTGTTCTAGTTTACTAATTAGGTTTTAATGTTTTCAGATTTAGGGTTTTGAAGATGTCATCTTCCTGCCGTCCGGTAGTTCAAGTGCGCCTTTTTGACGTTTCTCTTTACACTTTCATGTGTTTCTCCTTTACCTTTAATGACTATTCTATTTTGGTTACTAGGGTTTTTGATTTCGCCGGGAAAGAGCTTCAATTGTGGGATTATACAATTTTCCGGTCAAGAAAAGGGCAAAATACTTTATTTGCGGTGGAGCTTATCTTTCAAAAGAAGAAGATTTGTCAAATGTTCACATCAAGACATGAAGACCATCTCTCTCCCTATTTTACCAGATCTATTATATTTTTAATTTGTCAATGTTCGGTATTTTTTCTCTTCTCTTGTCGGGATACCCGACTACGTACTTATTAACATATGTTTTATTGTTCTTCATGTGTCGTTGATGTACTTAAAACCTCTCTATCCTTGGATTGGCTATCAATGAATTTGAGTTTCTATGAAAAAAGAAAAAGAAAAATAAAAATAAAAATAAAATAAAAAACTTGTGAGAGGATTTACTCATTTAACAGATGTTCGCATTGAACGCATACTACGTGTAAAAAATGCACGATCCACAAAACCGTTTACTTCCAAATGTGTTGAACTATTATTTGTGCCATTGCTAAGTGGTCATAATTATCATCACTAATGTATACTCGTGCACTATCAATAGTTGGAATAAAGGAAACAAACTAACAAACTAGGATGCGCTTTGGGTACGAATGCCGTATATAAAAATATCATGAGGAAATCTAGTCTATCTTTTGTAAACAAACTAACAAATATTTGTTAACAAGGAGGAAAATCAGCTGATGAATACAAAATTAATAGTAACGGATTTGACTCACTCGTTTTGACTGTCTCTTGTTTGTTATGCAAAGTAGGTGTTATCTTCGTTTCTAACCTTCCAACCAAAAACCTAGTACGACCTTCTTTGTCGTGGATGGATGATGAAAAAAATTTAATTCCAAAAACAAAAGAATTTGGTACGATTTCTATGGTATTTGGATCTTATTAATTGTATCTTTCTTTGTAGTAGGTTTTTTGTTATTTGGTGTTAAGACTTTTATTTAGAAGAGTTTACACAATTAGTATGTATAAGAGCCCAAAATGAACTATGTCCAATAATACAGGATTTAATGAAACATTTGCTTTATATTAACTATTTAAAAAAAGAAAATTAATGAAAAATATAACATATAGGTGAATCAGAAGGGGTAGTCTCTTTAACACCTTCGTATTTAGTATTTCATCCCTCATAATTTGTAGGACCTAATTATTGGTGATAAATTGATGCTAAATGGGGATATAAAATCCTATGTCATGAAAAAAATAATATTTTCGCTCTCTGTGGGTGCTAAAAAAATCCAACACGGAGGTATGGTTTAGGCTTTTATTTATGCAAGTTTATACATTTTGCAAAAATATTACTACTATTTGTCTTATAAACCATCTCCAATAATGCAAGAGCATCTCCACTAACGGGTGTTAAAAATCCTACGTAGAAATTTTATTAATACCCTTATTTAGGAAAAATTGCACATATAGTAAATATAAGACCTCATAACTAAACTATCTCCAATAATATAGAGGTTTTATCCTTTGAAAATCTTTTGCGATGAAATCTTAACCTAATTGTATTTTAATTAATTATTAAGAATCAAAAATATGACATGGAGATTATTCCGAAGGTCTAGATAAGACTTTATTTAAAACCTCTGAAATTAGTATTTCAGCTCTGTTTTGTAGGACCCATTGTTAGAGATGCATTTAGTTAACATGAAAGTATAAAATCCTACATATCATTAAAAAAGTAATCCTCCACCTTCTACTGGAGATGCTATAAGGTCTTAACCTTAAGATTACCGGTGATTATAACTAATTTAAAAACTAAACTATTTTTTTTCTATTCACTGATTTTTAATTTTGAACAACAATTAAAATAATTTCTTTAAAACTAAAGATAATAAAAATAAAAAATTAGTTAAATTGATCACTAAAGGACATTTAAAGATATATATAAGACTTTCTTGAAGATATTTGTATTTATTTTGTCATCCATACTCTGTAGGATCTACTACTATTGGAGATGGATTTATATCAAATGGGAGTCTAAAATCTATCTGTCCTGGAAAAAAATAAACTTTTCACCTTCTACTGGAGATACTCTTAGCAAATTTGCTCAAATTATGGTTGGTTGGAAGAATTTAGTCTTGCGGTGTTACTAAACGAAGACATGCACGTCATATATTACTGAGTTTGTGGATATTGAGTTCATGGGGAATACAATTTATTGTTAGGCCTGTCAATGGATGACCGAACATCTGATATCCGTCCAACTCTGTACCAAAAATTTAGGATATCATTCGAAGTTATTGAAACGGGTACAAATATCTTATCGGATAATGACTGTTTAATGACTGGTTAATCAAGCTCTGCTTATTAAGTAGTGTTGGATATATGCAGTAGAGGATCAAGCTTTATGGAGGTTTATTATTGCTGAGAAATATGGGCCTGGAGATGTTGTTTGGATTCCTAAAGTTCCAACTTGTGCTTGTGGTAAATCAGTTTGGAGAGCCATCATGAAGCATCATTCTTTCTTTTTGAAGCATGTCAGATTTTTAATAAATAATGGAACTCTGTGTAGGCTTTGGGATGATAACTGGATATGCAATACTCCTTTAAAGACATGTTATCCAAATTTTTATGCTCTTTCAAGAGCTAAGAAGTTCATTGTTGCATAAATGAGTAATGTTCTTGGTAATTCAGTGGTTTGGGACCTGCACATCCCAAGAAGGTTAAATGCAGCTGCAAAAGCTGAGCTTGCACTTCTCACTGCTGATTTAAATGATTTCAGATTCAACTTTGGTACAATTGATGAGCTGCAATGGTTTCTTACTAAAACTGAGCTGCAATGGTTTCTTACTAAAAATAATCTCTTTTCTGTTAGTTCCATGTATGACAGCTTAATTCTAGAAGAAGATGCCACTCCAACTGACTCCATTTTTTCTCTTATTTGAACTTCAAATGCCCTCCTAAGATTGAGTTCTTTCTATGGTTAATTGATCACAAAAGACTACCTACCAGAGACTTACTTAGAAGAAGAAAAAGAATTGATGTGCCAGCTACTTGTCTGTTTTGTAATGAGATTGAAACTTGCTCTCATCTTTTACTGCACTGTGCTTTTACAAGGCAAGTGTGGGAGAAAGTTTTGAGTCAGATGAACTGGTATTTTTTTATGCCTGCTAATATTACTTCCTTATTACATACTTGGGGCCTCTTACAAAGCAATAAAGTTAGAAATGCAGTCTGGAATTTGGTACCTGCAGCTGTTTTGTAGAGCATTTAGAAGGAAAGGAATGCAAGAGTTTTCCCTGACAAGATTTGCAATGTTGTTGTTGTTATGAATAAAACAATTTATTCCTTGTTCACCTGGGCTTTGGCTATAAAAGACTTTCAAAACATAGAATCTACAGAAGTGATGAAAAACTAGTGTACTATATATTTTGATTATTGATAAGTCTTGATAATCTGTTACCATCTTATCCCTTTTGTTTTTCTTTTTTTGTAACTTTTGTAAGGTGGTATAATCTTGTTATACCCTTTTTTTCTTTTATCAATGCATTCTTCTTTATCGATCAAAATAAAAAAAATAAAAACGGAACATATATGGAATAACATGTAAATGAACTAGTAATTGTCCGTTCTGAAAAAATAATGGTTATTTCATCATTTCACTTATAGCGTGTTTGGATACACATCCAGAAGTAACTTTTTGACTTCTAGAAGTCAAAAAGCAAGAAGTTAGTTCTGATGTAAAATTTCAGAACGATTTCTAAATCCACTTTTTTGAAGCAAAATATATTTGCTTCTAGTATCCAAACACGCACTATATTATGGTAAGTTAATCCTAATGTTTACTAGTAGATAGCCTACTGTAATAATTACCAAGCAAGATGACAAACTCTTTTGATCGTTTACTCTTTCTTTTGATAATTTCATAATTTATCAATATCGGTATTCACTTTAAGTTTTTTTTTTAAGTTTAATTTTTATTGGACTTCCTGACATTTGAAATAAAGTAGCAAGCATATTAAACTTGTTGTGAACATAAAAATGATATGATTGCCAGTTTGAATTATTTTATTTGATTTTTCGTTGGTTATGTAAACCATAGAAATGGAACGGATAATTATTGGATATTATCCGGTATCCTTTAATACTAGTGGAACAGATAGGGAACTAATTTTTCAACTCCGGTAAAAATTATAGGAACGGATACGGAATAACCAATATCCGTTCGAATAGTAAAATTGACAAACCTAGTTATTGCTAATTGCCCGGTCCCAGGAGGAGCATAACAGCTCGAGAAGGTCTTTGGATTTGCACTACACCTATAAACTAATAAAGAGTTTGATTGATAAATAAATAAAATAAGTAATGTGAGTAAAAGTAACCTCCGTATTAGCAACTTGCATGTAAGCATATAATTGATAAGTTCGTAGTGAATTTTGCTGGTCATACTATAAACACTATAAGGTCAACCATTATTCCATCAAGTCTATTATTAGAGAGCATTTAAGATCTTTTTCCATTGTTGGTTACGAGTGAGTACAGGTTAATTGCTAGCTCGCCGAGGTCATTAACAATTACTCACGGATTCCGAGTTTTGGCAAGTTCCGAGTTCGATTTTCTAAGTGTCGGTGAGTTTCAAGTTCGATTCTTTTTAAGAGTTTCAATGTCAGTAACAGAATATATATATGATGAACGTGAATCTAAGTCTCTAATAAGAAATCTACAAAATGGTCATAATATAAGGACGCGATTCACAAAACCATCCTATTGCTACAAACTATTAATAAAATGGTCATATTTTCGTTATGAAGAGAGTTAACTGGTGATTCATAGTTAAATACGTTATTAAAGTTACCCATGTATTTTTCCTCCCTCCAAACGTAATTTTAATTTTACCTTTATTATAGTTGTTTTAACAGTGGTGCTATTTATAGGTGGTGGTGACGCCACCAACATATTGTTACATCACATTCAGGATCGTTACACCGTATTCGTCGAAAATGTTCACCACTTTCCTTCTGTGATTTAGCAAATTTTTTGAAGCTTCCTCGTCACGCCCACCTCAACCACTTAGTTAAACAAAGAGGGCATTTTAACGGACGGAATTTTGGAAAGAATTAACATTGTTTTATTCAAAAGTGTTAAATCGGATGGAAAAAGACCATTTTATAAAACAAATTTTTCCTCTATATAAACAAACATGTCGAGTTTTGGCGAGTTCAAGTTTGAACTTCCTACTCTTCCCAACTGTGTAAGACTGAGAAGCAAATTAAACTACTTTGATCATAATAGTCTTCAAGTTCCATATAACTGAAGAATTATCTTTTTGCTGATCCTTTTGCTGATTAATGATTAATCCCTGTAAAATTTGATAAGACATTGTTATTAAATATTGATGGTTACTCTGAAACAATGAGAATCTCTCAAAAAATATCTGACAATATATGACAGGACATCATGTTAACTTATTCAAATTCCATATACCAAAGAAAACGGGCTACTCGACTCCCTCTTTTCCTCTTTTCCACCTATCTTTCTTTTCATCTCTCCAATCTAAACCTTATATCAAGGGAATGGTGAACCCTACACGTACCTGAAAGTGAATATAAATCTAGATGTGGTGTTTAGATTGGAGAGAGGTAAATAGGAAGGTGAGAAAGACGGAGTTGAATAGCATTTTCGGAAAGAAAACCATCCGACTTCTATTTTTCTTTCTTTCAAAATGGGCAGTTTTAAAAACCCATACCAAAACTGAATTTTGTTGGTCCACAAAAAACAAAAGAGAAAAAGAAAAACAAGAACGAGATGCCATGCTTGCTGGGTACAGAAGAATACGCCACCTGTCAAACATGATATAGCTGTCGTGGAAAAACAAAAAAGTAAAAATAAAAAAACGGAAATGCTATTCACAGCTCCACTTAGAGCTCTATTCACAGCTCAAACGCTAGGTGTTGCAAGAGTATTGGTTCATGACTTTCAGCCAGGACCCACCGCTGGATAAAAAGGTTCACCATTTTAGAGATGTGGGGTTTAGATGTCCTGAGCTGTGAGTAGTGTGGTGTTTTTGTGCTGTGAATAGCACCACCGATAAAAAAAGAGAATATTTTCAGAAAAGGAATTTTCATTATTACCTACAAAATGAGTAAGGAAAATAATATAAAGATCACGAAAACGGAGGACCTAAATAGAATTATGATAAGGCTCAAAAACAAACAAACGGTTTATTATTAAACAGGAGGATTCGGTCAATTAAGATTCGGAAATGCTATTCCAAGCACTCTTCACCACACTAATCACCACTCAACTGCTAGGTGTTGCACATGCAGTGGTCCAATTTATTCATCCAGTACCCACCCTTAGAAAAAGAGATATACCATTTGAGAAATGTAGGGTTCAGATATTGTGAGCTGTGAGTAGAGTGGTGTTTTGTGCTGTGAATAGCACCGGCGATTAAGATTTGACCAGGGAGTTATTATAAATATTTTAATTTATTGCCATATATATTCAATGGATCACAGAATGGCATTTATAATAAATAAAGTAACTTTCAGGGGTATTCTATGAGATATCTTTTCATCTACCTTATATAAGGTGAGTAAACTTTTTCTCCTCCTTCATCCAATTTCGGCTCTACAGAGACACAGAATCAGAGATAGAGACACACCCAGCAGGGAGAGAATGAGAACAAGAAGTGGTGTTTGTTATCAAAATCTTGAACAGCGTAAAACAGAGATTAAGAAGAAGATGAGAAAACGGATTATTAATACTAATTACAATTACTATACTTACAATCAAGAAGAAGAAATTTGTTGTAAAAGAAGAAAAAAGATTGATTACTTAGATGAATTACCAGATGATATTGTTTTATCCATACTCTGTAAATTGGGTTCTACTGTGAATACTCCTTCTGATCTCTTCAATTTAGTACTAACGTAAGTAATAACCTCCAGAAATCTTCTTTTCCTTGAAAATTCTTTAAATCTACCTGGTTTTCTTTAATTCCAGTGTTGGGTCTGGTTTTTTATGAGCATTCAAATTCTGGGGTTTCTTTCAATTTGTTTATCTTCTTGAAACTTTAATTACATCACAAGAAAATGCTTCCTCTGTTTTCTTTTCTAGAGAAATTCTCAATTTTGTTTCTGATGGTTTATTTGTTTGTCTTGAAACAGATGTAAAAGACTAAATAATCTAGCTCTGAATCCTTTGGTATTGTCAAAAGCTTCTCCAAAATTACTTACAGTGAAAGCTAAGAATTGGTCTGAATCATCTCATAGATTCTTGAAACAATGCTCTGATTCAGGAAACATTGAAGCCACTTATACTCTAGGCATGGTACGTCCCACTAAAACCATCCCTTCTGATTTTTTTTTTTTTTTGTTTCTTTTAACTAATCCAATTTTTTCTCCAGATCCTATTTTACTGTTTAGAAAACAGAGGAAGTGGAGCATCATTAATGGCAAAAGCAGCCATGAATTCATATGCGCCAGCTTTATATTCATTAGCAGTGATACAATTCAACGGTAGTGGAGGTACAAAAACAGATAAAGATTTACGTGCTGGTGTAGCCTTATGTGCTCGTGCTGCGTTTCTTGGTCATATTGATGCATTACGTGAACTCGGTCATTGCTTACAAGATGGTTATGGTGTTCGACAAAACGTTACAGAGGGTCGACGCTTTTTGATTCATGCTAACGCTCGAGAAGTTGCTGCAGTTCTTTACTCTCATCCTCCTTCTACATCGATATTGTTTCATGCTCAACAACTGAAGCATAGTAATGGTGTATCGTGTCCGTTATTAAGTGATTTCGGATGTAACGTACCACCACCGGAAGTTCATATTGCCAACCGTTTCTTAACCGAGTGGTTTGAAATTAAAGGCACGAGTAATGTAGATGATGTGGAGGAGGCCGGCCCTGATGGTGATGGATTAGGTTTAAGACTTTGTTCACATGCTGGGTGTGGAAGGCCTGAGACAAGAAAGCACGAGTTTAGACGTTGTTCGGTTTGTGGTGCGGTGAATTATTGTTCTCGGGCTTGTCAGGCCCTTGATTGGAAGTTGCGCCACAAGGCTAACTGTGCACCAACAGAAGAGTTTATTGTTGTTGATGCCCATGGTAATGGAGTCGATGGGGATGTTGGCGGTGATGTTGTCGGGGTCGAAGACGAAGATGATGAAGATGTAATGATGGCTGAGAGCTGACGACGGTGACAATGACTAGTGATGCGGTTAAATTTCGAGAGTTCTTTTTCCTATTCCGGGTTTCCTTTTTTTTCTTCTTACTTTTTTTTTTTTGGGTGTAAAGAATAGAAGAGAACAGCTACTTAGCTGAAGCGGGAAAATGTGTAAAGCGAATGCAAATCAGAAAGAAATATTAGAACAGAGATCATGGCATTACATATCATAGTTTCTTAAATATATCCATTCAATTTGGTACCAGATTGTGCTCTCTTGCCTTAGTAATGGCCCTAATGGAGGTTTACAACTGCCACCACCTCCACAACCGCCGCCATCCTTTTGCTTATCTTTACTAGTGCGCCAAATGGAAAACATGACCCTGGTAATGGCCCTAATGGGGGGTTTTGTATGCGACCCTGTTTCTTAGCTGTAGATTTATTATGCAAAAAACAAAAGAACCAAAAGAAAACAGATAATTACCATTAGAAGAGCAAATTAAATGCCATTCCTGAAATACACTCTACATGACTGTTGAGGACCTTGAGGTAGATGTATACAGATGACTTGATTTGGTTGATTTAATTTAAATTCCCATCGCTTGTTTATCTTGGATATATCGGTTCGTTGACACACTTCAGCTACGTCCTACATGGTATCAGCTGCTCCATGTTCCATCTTTATGCTGAGTCGCTTTTGTGGTCATAAACGAAATTCTAAAAACTGGCATAAAACGGACACATTCAGGTTATAAGTTAATAACACAAACTCTAATTTCTATTGATTACATTTTTAATTTGTTGAGATAGTATGTAGTAACGCTATGAGCTGCAGACAGCATGCTTCGAGTGTTGGTTTTTTCTGGTAAATTTTAGGTATGCGGAAATAATGACCCGCAATACAAACATTATTACCTACTAATAATTAGTAAATGCGACGAAGTTTTAGTTCTGGAATGAGAAAATTGCATGTGCTCATGAGGGCTCTGTAAATAATGGAGAGGGAATGTAAGTAATGGAGAGGGAGAGTTGTTATGTTTGTTTGCACTAGTTGTTGTGTAACTTCTAGGAACCTAACAACTGGATGTGTAAATTGGCAGTGCCAACACGAGCATAACCCAGCACAATGCGCTAAAATTTGAGCACAGTCATGCCCAGCACATGATTTAATCCAGCATGGTACAACACGTTAGTTCCATAGGCCGGGCTGGGCTAGACTAATCGACACAGTAACCCAACACAACAGGCGTCACGGATAAGCATGTGGCACGATACATCACAACGCGTTAAGAAAGCACGTCATAATATGTATAAAACACTGCACAACATGGCACGATACATCATATTTTGTGTATATTTCACAAAAGAGCCTTTATTCTAGCCAATTATTGACATTTTATTATTGTTATGTTGACTTATTTTCATGACAACACACATGTAATACCTAAGTATTTGGAAATATTTATATTGGAAAACATAAATGTGCCAGGCACAACATGACACAACACGTTTATTTTTCTGGCACAGCACATCACGCCTTATGGCACGACACAACACAATATGTCTTAATCTCCGGCCCATCACAGCACGACACACAACACCTAAACACGTAATTTCGTGGGTTGGGATGTGCTGGGCCGACACGTTTTACACCTCTACTAATTAACAACCACCATGGATGCAACGAGTGGCACTAGAAGGAACACTATTTCTAACCACTGCACATGCGCAAGTATCGACACTCTAGCCTAAATGAAGGATCCCCTCTTGATCACCATCGTCATCCAAAATTATGTTTTACCAAGGTCCAAGCTATAATCTCAATGGTTTCCAATCAACTCCAGCAATGAGGAAGCTATAGGTTGAATAGGTTTATATTAGTTTAGTTGTATAGTTGGGCCGGTTTGGCGGGTTGGATATGACAATGAGACCAGTGCGGCTAGTTGGGTTCGGGTGGGGATGTGATCCGGCTTTCGCATATCAAATAAAGAAAATGTTTTACTAGACAAATTGGAAAACTTGAAAAACAAGAAATGGTTGCGGACAAGTCTCTTGATACCTGTTTCAAAAGTTTGAACATTGAAGAAACATCGGTGAATTATCAGAGCATATCTAAAGATTAAAAAGAATGTTTCTTGGTTAATGTTTTATAAGAATAGACTAATCAACCGTTGACTTATTTCAATATTTGTATAATGTCTATTTGGAACTATCAATAAAAAAAGTTAATGATAAGCTTTATTTTATAAATCTCGTGTCATTCTTTTGATGGTTTGATTGTGCAACTTGTTTTGGTTCATATGTCTCTGTGGTTTGCTTTCGCTTATGAGATAAAACTTTGGTTTTCATTAACTAAATGTTATGAGCTCATTTTGGCTTATGTTTGTATGATTGTGTGACTTGTTGATTTAGCGAGTTTTATATCTAACCTTTTGGGTTTCTTTATTGAATAATCATAAGAAGATGATGGTGGTTTAAATCACATGTGAGTCACATATATACTAATATCAATTTATGTTCTATAAATTATGTATTTAGTATAAATATGAGTTGTTTCGGTTTTAGTCTTTCTCTTGGTTTGCAGGGGATTGCTAGGATCTTGTTGACCTTTCTCTGGTAAAGGTTTTTTCTGTGTTATTCTTTTATTTTTGCATGGAATAACATACTCAGTAGGTGAGTTCTAAGATGAACTTGAGTTTAATGATATATCTCTGTGCGAGTATGGTTGTGGAAATCGAAGAAAAAATTATTTCTGATAATCTCTTTCATGATAAGTAACTAGAACGTTCTAGTTTGGCTTATCGAAATTAGGTGACGATTATTTTTGTTAATCATTTTCCTGATAAAAAAACTAAGTTAATTTTGATCTTAGTTTTGGCTTATCGAAATAGATTCAATTATTTAAGTATTTTGGATCCTCATAAGTAACTACGTTAATTATGATATTAGTTGGACTTATCGAAATGAAGGAAAATTACCTCGGGTGAATGTTCTTTGGTTAGAGGATAAATCTAGATTACTTCCCTAGTTTTTAATTTAGTGTTGCTTACCAGAAGTGGTATGTTTGACCTACGATTCGCTTCGGCTCTTATAGGTGTATCGGGTCCTAATGAACTTTGAGGGTCCATTCGAAATTTATTATTCGTACCTTTATCAGTTATCTGACAAAAAGGGGAGAAATATATGGAGTATACGGTGATTTAATTATCACTGAGAAAGGAAATATATGTTGAAATTTACATATCTAAACATAAAAGAGTAAAGCATTTATCAAGGGGTGAAACATATCATGTTGCGCAGTTATATTATATATTACGAAATATAATAGCATATATGTTCTGATTGAAATATATGTCTGGCGTACCTTTAGAGTTAAGAGATGCTTCAACAACGATCATTTATTTTGAATATTTGCAGGACTTTGTGATGTTGAAACTTGGAATCAAGCGTATGAAAATATAATTAAGAGATTGTTGTGTAATGTAATATCTTTGCCTTTTAATTCTTGTATTTTCCGTATGAAAAAACTTTTGTCACTAAAATTGACAAAGGGGAAGATTGTTAGAGCATTGCTCGGTTGAACGAACCACGCGTTGGTATGTCAAGTTCGGTTGTCATATTTTAGTTCCAAAATTCGAACCTGTTTGATTTAAACACTCAAATAAACTTTGTTATGTTAGACTAAGAACAATAGAAATGTTGAGACTCGGTCGTGTTACTCCGAAGAACCTGAATACATATAGGCATCAAAAAATACATCATCCTTTAATTCGAAGTTAGTAACACTGACTTGCTTGTTACATTTCTATCTACATTTATTTCAAGTCGTTTTCATTGAAAACATAACATATGGATTTTATTTATGTGTCTCTAGTATTGGTGACTTGATTATTTCGATAATCAAAGTGTCAAGGAACGATATACTAGTTGTTTCATACAACTTTGGTATATGGATTTACGAAGTATAGTTTATTTATTGGACTTCGAAGATTCAACATAACATCATTTAGTAATTCGGTATTATTTAATGTGTTGAACTTTCAAGTTGATTCCATACCTCAAAACACTATGTTCTCATGGTTTAAGGAAGTATACTAGCGAAACTTGTTTCGTAGTTGGAAATTAAGGATTCAAAGGATCGATCCTAGTAAAGATCCTTGTTTAAGGTATCGGTCCTAAAATACATTCTTTTGTTAGAGCACTGCTCGGTCGAGCTCGCAAGTTTTTTTTATCTCAAGCTTATTGTGAATGTGAATTAAACGAAACTATATCTTGATTTCTAACTCTGCTTAAGTCAAGCATCGAACTAGGATTAGAGTTTGGTGGTTGAGTGTCAGCCATAAATGAATAATCCTCGAAGATTGAAGACTTAAGATCAAAAAACAAAAATTTTGGTCTGCTTCGTACTCAAGATCTTTAACTCTTCATAATTCAAGTTTTTCTATGGATTTGCATATGTTCGTTCAACACCTCTATTATTGAAGATAAGTGACGATAAAAACTTATGAAATACTCGAAAAGAGCTTTATTATAATGAAATCTCACTCTACTCTGTGGTTGTTACACAGAAACATTGTATTGTTAACTTCCTCAAAGTTCAATTTCACCACAACTGAAGCAATACTATGGTAATATGTTCTCCCTTATTTTATCAATACATAGTTCTTTTGCAAATTAGGTAAAACTTATAAATAATCCACTCCCTCTTACATAATGCTTCAAAAAACCATATGTTATAGTAAGATACCACTTAAAAATTCTCTCCCTTTTTGTCAAAAAAATTGGCAAAGACAAAAAATAGGGATCCTGATTAATTAAAAAAAAGAGTATCAAGACTAGAAAACACATACCAGCTTTTAATTTAGACGATTTCACAAAGAAAACTGGGCGTCTTCATCAAAAATCATAGGTTTCATTTGTGTTAATAATGTCTTGATCTTCGTATTGCTTTGTGACCGTCAGTGACGCCTTAACAAAATGTAACCGATTCTTTCGTTTCTTTGGGTCACTGGCCATCCGCCGGGAGTTTCGGGTTTAATACCGATATTTTAGCAACAGAAAGAAAGAGAAGCTCTCCGTAGGGAGGTCCCCCAGAACCCAAAGGACATGGGATATGGGATATGGGACGCGTGTATGGAAAGGAATCAGCTTAATATTTCTTCTGTCTCCCGCCTGACACAGTTTGACACGCAATGATACCTGATTGGCTCAAAATCAATAGTTGTAGAAATAATTGCTTGCATTCAAACAAGCACGCGGGAAAAATCAAGCGTCTCATCAGATAGGCCAAACTTCTTTTGTTACAAACGGATATTTTTTTGAAAAAAACTATTTGTTCCTTAACAAAATAAGTCTAACAACACTGATAGCTAGAATAAATGGTGAAACCCCAATCGTACAACGGATTTCGGCTGGGTTTTTACGAATTCCACGCCGTAAGATTTATATTTTCCAACTGAAAATTTACGCCAGCCATAAGTTCTTCTAGAATATATTTTATGGCTTGGAATGTTTAAAAACCTAGACGAAATTCCTTCTACGGATGGTTCCCTTTCCTAGCCATAAATGTGTTGTTAGAATTATTTTTTCGAGGAATGAAAAAAACAACTATCCGTTGAGTCATTCTTTTCTATAAAATGACTATCCTTCAACAAAAAATTTGTACAAAAACTCTCATGTTTATGATTCCCTATAATTTGTTCCAACAAAAAAGAATAAATATGGTTGCTCGCTACACTAACGACGAAAAAGTTGCAATCGTTAGAGTGTCGCTCATGGTCACACATTAGGAAGATCTAGACATTAACATAGATAAAGCCTCCGATTTTTTTTTGAGCCGTGTATTTATGGTTTTTGTGGCGTTAAACGAAAATCGTGATGGAAGATCATTCACACTCATTAGAAAAAGATTCGATAAGCTCTTTCTACAATTGAAATCTTTCAAAGAGGAAATTAAAGCCATAAGGAAGCCATTCCAAATGTGCTATAAGATTAAGTTTGTCAGTAAGTGGTTCATCAAAAATAGTTTTGAATATACTAACTCATAATTGATTTGTTTTTGCAGTGTGTGTGTAGTGGTGGTGGTGGTGTGGTGGTGGGGGGGGGGGGGGGGGGGGGGGGGGGGGGGGGTCCGAAGCCGGTTATGAGGCTATCTTGGGAAAAAGTTTGACCGTGATGGTTGCTATCGTACCTTGGAAGAAAGTACTTATGCTTATTTCAGCTTCCATTATTAAGTGTTTAAGTACGATGTAATGATCTATGCTATTGTAGATGGGGAAAACGATTTGCTGGTTTCTTGGGGAATTGAAGAGACAGACGTGTTGTCGAGACTCCTCAACAGATGCACTGCACGGGAGTGCTTTAAGTTTGAGATATCAATCTGTAGGACTCCGGCCTAAACCAAGTCAATGGTCGTTCCAAAGTTAATTTGGTCACAAAGAGGGAGATGGGTTGATCTGTAGGAGAAAGGCTGAGAATTGTGTGGGATCGGTGATGATCAAGGATTGTGGATGTGTTGTGGGTTTCTGCAAATTAATGAATAAGTTCGAATGATTGAGAGATTGTTGCTCACACGATGATTCTTGGTTAGACGATGGATTGTATGTTCAGTATCTCGTGGATTTTTCGGTGTCTTGTTCAATCATGGATTCAGAGACTTATTTATATTGTCAGAATAGTGAACACATTGACCCCAGTAAGTATGACGGTTTCTGGAGTGAAAGAGTGGGAAAGTGGGAGATCGTGGTAAAATCAGTTCCATGTCGTGTGGAGACTTAATTGATCATGCACCCACCAATTTGCTAACTCCTTCAACCGTTTGCACGACTTACTCACATTTCTCATCGTGGATGAACACACGTGTCGTAGGCCGCCAGACCAAAACCCTAATTGCTATCCCCCCATGTAACATGGTTGATGTCTCACGAACATGGAGTCTGCAAGGAAGACGCGTATTAGGTCAGTTTTTGACTTTTAGACAGTGAGTCTAAGTTTTGTTGAATTGAGAATGAGTGATGAATGCTCAGTGATTCATGAATTGTTCTTATGTTGATATCGCTCGTCTGAGCAAATATTTTAAATTCGAGATTGCTCTACGAATTACTGAATATCAATAAATTACTGAATATTGATAGTTAGATCAATATTCGAGCAACTGAGCAAGTATTGCTAAATTCGACGAATTACTTAATATTGATAGTTGGATCAATATTCGAGCAACTGAGAAAGTATTGCTCAATTCGTTAAATTATTTATTCGTAACGTGACCCAATAAAATATTAATTAGAATATTGGTAAACCATCAAATATTATATGATTAATGCAGATGTTGGATCAAAAAAAAATTATTTGTGTTTGAACTTGCTCAGAATGATGATTTGTGGAGCGTTTGTTCGAAACCCTAATTTTTGATCAATTGTTCGTCAATTGATGAATTGCTGAAAATAGGTCATGAATAAGGGAGGGACCGACCACATGGGATGATGGACGTCCATGTGGTGTCCAGGTTCTCAAGTGAGCATGCACCAGGGTCCTCAGTTGACCAGTTGGTGAAAGAATGATCAAATGCTGGTGTTGACCATTTATTAGAATAGTGCTCGTTTGAGCATTCGGTGATGAAACCTAATTATGGAGAAGTGAGGGACCGACCAAGGGGGCATATATAACCGTCCCTTGGTGGTGTGGGACCAACTGATGGTCGATTGAGCAAATTCCAAGTCGGTTGGAAAGAGTTTGGACCCAATATGAGCAATTGAGCAAATTACGTCAAAATTATAAGAATGTATGGGACCGGATCCTTGCAAGCCTTAGGACTGTCCTTGGTCGGTCAAGGAAGCATGCTCGTGTCACAATCATGTCCATGTCTCATTCCTGAGAGTTTCGGTATTTTCTGATGTGCGCTTGAGCAATATTTTGGATTTTCAGAAGAGTTCGATTTTTGACTGAAATTCTTGATTTTTGCTCGAATGAGCAAGTAGGACTTTGCTCTTTGATCAATATCTTGAGAATATTAAAATAATAATATTTTAATATTTTTCATGAATAGCCTAGTTGGTCATGTGACCTTGACCTTTTGGCTTTTTCATGGTTTGAGCAATATTTGATAAAATATGAAGAAACCATGATTTTTGCTCAAACGGAGGAGTTTCATGAGATGAGGGAAATAATAATTATGAAAACAAGAGATTGCAAGCTGGAACCGGCCACGGCTAGGGAATGGCTAGCCGGCTAGGTAGCCCGGTCACGCAACACCTTTCCCTATTTTATTATTTTCATGAAACCGTGAAAATATGGAGAAACCGTGAGTTTTGCTCAAACAAGGAAAGTTGCTTGAATGGAGGAGTTTTCATGAGTTCATGAAAATAAATAAAATAAGAAAAATAAAAGCAAGCGGCGTGGGGGACCAGCCATGGCGGCGTGGTCGGCCGGCCGGTGGGCCCGGTCCCTAGGCACCTCTTTTCTATTTTTTTATTATTTTCTCTCTCCTGTTTCGTGTAGGATTCCTCGTTTGTCCATATTTTAGAATGTTTGTTCGTGCATCATTGTTGAGTACACTTGCACTATTTCATTGGGGCTTACTCGGTGATAGTCCAGATGCCCGATTGTTGAGTAATTATTACTAATTCATGAAATTTAGTGGAGAATTATTCATGAAATGGAGTAATAATCATGAATTGTGCATCTATTACTAATCCATGAATCCAGCCGAGGAATTCAGGGAACGGAGTAATGAGATGAATTGGTTATCTATTACTAATCCATGGAGTCCGACGGGGATTCATGGAACGGAGTAATGAGATATAATAGATTATTTTCTAGGAATTCAGTGGTGAATGTCACGTTAGAATTAACCTATTGTAGAATCGAGATATGAGATGGTTGAAGCATCATACTCGTTCTGAAAGGTGCATAGTCAGGGAACAACGTGCAGCATTGTTAACGTCCTAAAGGCGTTTATCCCCCTCAACGAACAATTATGTAGGAGAGCCGCCTGAATCTATACACGGTCTCTCTACATAGTCAGGGAACAGCGAGTGTCACCGACGTCCTAAAGGCGTTAAGCCCTCTCAACAAACAATTATGTAGGAGGACCGCACAATCGTTCTTCAATTTAGAGGTGGGTCTCTCTGTGTAGTCAGGGAACAGCGAGTATCGCCGACGTCCTGAAGGCGTTAAGCCCTCTCAACAAACAATTATGTAGGAGGACCACGCAGTCATGTTATTCTACATAGAGGTCATGATGAAATGCGCAGCATCAAACGCTCAACTAGTGGGAGGCCTTTTGAGAATCATATTCATCATGGCTCTGAGAGGAACTCGATCAGAGGTCGTGAAATGGTTCACGGATCGTAAAATATGAATCGTCACATGCGTTCCTGAAACCGGGTCGGAAACATGCAGTGTCATGATTTTACGATTTTGACCTTTATTGAAAATCCACCATCAACATTAAGTCCCCTGCTTAGTGAGGGACATTCATGTTCCGCAGTAAGCATTAGATGGTGATTTTCCAATCGACGAGATAAACAGTTGAACTCGGTCGTACAAAGATATTTTCAGAATCCTCGATTTGCTCCAATGTTGTCATGTACGAGCAAATGCTCAGGTAAGGACCCTGATAGTAAGATGAGGACCCTGATAGTGTCATCTCATGAGCACATAGAGATGAGGCACTGGTGATTTGGTCGGTCAAAAGTCCAATTTTGGTTGGTTTAATGTTTAAGGGTCGGAGCCCAAAAAAGGAATTCCATATTTTATTAGGTTTTGGAAATAAATTTAATATAAAAGGGAAAAAGCCCTAAAAATAAAAAAATATTATTGACCGACCAGCTCTTCCTCACCTTCTCACGTTCGAGCAAACATGAGGGGAAAAAATTTCGTCGGAGCCGGCCGTCGCCATCACCGTTCGACGGAGTTCCGGCCAACTCCGGCCAGTTTAGGTAAGCGATATTTATTTATTTATTTATTTTACTGTTAGTTCGTCAATATTCCATGTGTGTATGTATGCGTAGGTTTTATGAAAATTTGTTTTTAGAAAACATATGCCCGTTCGTTTGTTAGTTTAAGAAACGAGCAATAATCCCTAATATGAAAGAGATACATGAATCCTTGAATAGACATGATTTAGTTTCAGTAGATAAATTTTTTTTATGAGGTTTCATAAAAATCAAAATCTTATTTTCAAAGCATGAATTTTTCACACAAATACCTTTAGGTTCGTACGTTTGTTCGTGGTTAAAGTAATAAACAATAATCCTATGATATTTTTTGAAATAAACCTGCACTTCATGATAAAATTTTGTTTGTGAACTTTCAAAATTTTATTTGGAATAAGTGGATCTTTGCAAAATAGAAAAGACCCTCGTTTCATAGACAAACGCTCGTTTGAGCAAAATATTTTTTTTAAATAATAACTCACGTAAATATTATTTTTTTGTCTTTGAAAATTCATGAGTTGCTCACTCATGTAAATTTTATTTTTTACGTGAGTTTGAGTTTTTTTTAAAAAAAATTTGTTTAAAAAATCAAACTCTGATTTTTGGGTAATTGTTGGAACCAAACAATTTTATGTGATAAAACAATGTCTATATGAGTTTTGTGATTTTATAGTGTGTGTACACACGATAGAAAATTAGTAAATATTCACACGAAGAGCTTATGTGAATTATTAATAATTTCGTGAAAAGTAAGGTGTTGACTTTAAATAATGAATTTTGCTCGTCTTTGCAGATTTGAAAGAGCGAGAAAGTTTTCGAAGTTTTACGTTATTATCACTAAGCTCGTGAAACCATAAACAGGTAAGAGTTAAGGATTACCATTTTTGTAGACGCTGATGTGAGCATCATAATTATTTTGTTGCTTTAATTCCATTGTGTTGATGAAATTCGTGTATGGATATCACAACAACTTCGCAAAGATGACTAATTCTCGTGGTAGCGCTTCTGAAGATGATATTTCTAGATAGGAAACTTCCAGATAGGGTGTTTCTACAAATGCGTCTTCTAGAGATGACGATTCTTCCAGAAATGATGATTCTGGGACTTCCAAGGAGAAAGAGGAAACTCCTAAAACCAAGAACATCCCAAATACTGATGATGAATTCTTCGTGTTTCTGTATAGGCCCTAAAAGCGTCCCTCAGGTTCCTCGTTCCGGCTTCTCATAAATCCCAGGAGTACTACTCAGAACAAGTTAGTATCTCTTCAAGCAATAATTAGGTTCTGTTTGAGTGGGAAACACTATTTGGGTTCACATGTTGAACTTAAGCTTTCTCGAAATCCTTTGGCACATTTCTCTGGATGGGCAAGGCATATGTTGGGTCATAGTCGTGTAAGGACCATGCTAGATCGTGCACAGGTAAAACGAGCTATTCAAGTTGCTGGGGATTTAGTCATTCATCACGACATACCAGGTATGGTGGTTTGCTTGCTTGCTGGTGCGTTCCTACTCATACTTTCATATGCATATGGGGAGAATTCACCATCACTTTAGAAGATGTAGTCGCTTTGTTGCATCTCCCAATTACTGGCAATTTCCCTGGAGATCTCTCAGCAGAGGAGAATGTGATATCTGACGTGTTAGAAAATACAATGCATGAATTCAACAAGTCGCCCAAAACTTGCTATGATCAATGGTTGAAGCATTGGTGGCCGCGAGATGAGGTTCCTGAAGAACCCGTCGATAGTCTCTTGACCATTGCTGCTTTCTTACGCTTGTGGCTCTCCAGAGACGTTTTTGAGGATAGTGGACATTTGTTGAAGCCATTTGTGATTCCTTTTGCCACAAAGATAGACAAAGGTGAGAAACTTCATATCGGTAGTCTGTTTTTGGGTTCATTGTATTCCAATTTAGACTACTTAGTCATAGACTCCAGTATCTCCGACGGCTTCATGAAAATTGAAACATATGCTAATACTATGTTCCTCCAAGCTTTGATATGGGAGCAATTTGAGAATTATGAACCGATTCCTCGTAGCATCTTGCAAGGGACAAATGTCGACACTCGCCATGCTTTCCTTGAGAAAAATAATGCCAGGATCGTGTGTTGGTCTACGAAGCAACCACAACATAAGATACGCCTCACCAGTATTTTAGACATCGAGTCTGAGTTTGATTTTCGCCTCTGGGTGTCGGTTCCTCCGCTCTTCTCATAATTGATCACTTTCAATACTGCTGAACAAAATTTCATATTGAAGTCTGGTACCAGTCTGAGTGATGGAGAAAAATCTTTTATACTAAGTTGCACTCCTGGATATTTAATGTCGGTAATGCACGGAAAGTTCCAGGTGGAAGAATATAACATTGACAGAGCAGCTCGACAAATGGGTCTTGATCAGTGTTCCCCGGGTCATAGAATAAATAAGCCATCGGTTGTATATCTTAAGGCTCATTTAGATTGCACACATGTGGAAGGAAATGATTTTTTGTTTCCTTGTTCTGACCGAGCTACTTATGCGACTCCGGGTTATGTATACTTCTGACGTCAGCAACTTGAGCGCTTGTATAAGTTTGCGATGGATATTAAGTCTCTGGTACGAGAGTTTCCTCCTGCTAATTGATCTCTGATCGACCAAGGTTGAAGCATCTTCCTAGTGGTGATAAAAGAAAAACGCCTCCAGAATGTTCACAGGTTAGTATTTTTCTTACGATTTTGGTAAAGGCATGATGATCGCACCTTAATTGTTTCATTAAATTTATGTAGGATGGCTGATGGTATTTTAAATTGAGTTGTAGTAGTGGTAAGTAATGGTGCATTCAAGACTTGTGAAAGCAGCTTTTATAGACTTAATTTTTATAAATAAAAATAACAAACTCGAATAAAAAGTGTTGTGAGAATTATGGAGAGACTGGGGCTAGGATTCCGCTATTTACCAATTCCAAAGTGATACTAATTATAATCATGCAATTTCACACGTTCAAATTGATTCTCAACTATTGAAAAAGTAGATTCTTATAAACAACAAATGTTAATCCAAAGCATGAGACATCAAAACCCTAGGCTAAGCATGTTCCATCAAAAGAAAATACAATTGTTTAACAAAAATCGTAAAATCTATTTTCAATCTAGGCAAATAATCATAAATAAAAATTACACAAATTAAATAATTAAGAATCACCACTTTTTCATTGGAAAGATAGCTTCCTCCGTCGCCCCAAGGATTGGGTCTAGCTCAGCATGATGAAAACACACTCAAAGGAATTTTCCATTGCTCAAAAGGGTGTTCACAATAATGAAATAGGAGAAAAATAATAAAAACCGGGTTTTAACACTTATATTTGTTGCAAACTTAAGTGTTACAGAGAAAGATAACTATTAATTGTCGCCGTCACTGTAGCAAAACGACTGCTGCGCAACAGTCGCTGAGACTGTAGCTTCTAAGACCCACAGTTGTGTGTCGTTATCACTATTGATAAACTACTGTCTTGGTTGGTATGTTCATCGTGTTCTTCAGCTATGCAGCAACAGAAATGGCGTTTCCTTCAACTTTGATTTCTCGACTCTCTGTTCGTTCTAACTTCTCCCCAAACTCTCCATCCCCCTCTATGATACTCCAAGAGTCTATTTATACTCAAAAGGTGAAGAAAATCATGTGTAATAACTCACAGTAATCTCTTTTTACTCGGAAGTGAAGAAAATATTCTCGGGAATATTTTCTTTCCATTTTCTTCTCCTGCACGCGTCTGATTGTCGCTGGCACATAAAAACTCTCCAGGATTAATACAAACTCATGCAAGGGGGATTGCTACACACTCCAGACACATAATCTCCACATACTCATCCAACAGAAACTCGAGTATATCTTGTGCTCTGTTTACTCCAAAAAAAGCGAATCATCCCTTATTTACAGAATCTGGTGAACGTACCTCGCCTGTCTTGGACTAAAAGGTCCGGCCCAATCCACTTGAGTGATTGAATCACTCTAGAAATCTCCAAAATCGAAAACAATAACTCTCGGGTTTTCTTAAGAAAAACCCATAACTCCCTGTTCCACTCAACATGATGATTCAACCAATTCTGATCAATTCCAGCAACCTTACCACGCTTGTTATGCTCAATCAAGTCCTCCCAATCAATCTCGGCCATTGAGTCTCTTTCTACCCTGCCCAAAACGCGAACCCTAACTTCTGCCATTGATAAACAATGTTTCCTGCCAAACTGGAAATTCAAATGAAGGGGACGACCTCCTCCTAACAGAGATGGGGTGAAAATAGCAGTTGATGCCCTGGGGTGTGAATAGTAAATAAGGTGGCCCTTATCGAAAGAGGTGCCTATTAGTAATTGAGTATCCCTTATCCAAATGTGAGAGTCCAAATAACACATGTCCTCCGAGTGCCTATACCAACTTTTCGAGCTGAATTTTCCAAAAATGTTTATTTTCCAAAAATACCTACAAACACATAAAACACCATAATAAGTAGAAAATCGAGTACCAACAATACTGAAAATTGAGGACAATGCAGTCACAAAAATGTGTCTATCAAATACCCCCAAACTTATTATTTGCTAGTCCTCGAGTAAATCTAATCTAGAAAAATAAAAATGACTACACTTAGCACGTGCAGCAAGCCGTTAAACCGCTAGGTGGCCCTAGCGGCGGAGTGTTGTCTCCGGAGGGCTTACCAGAGGTGTATCCACAAAACCTTTACTCCGGACCCTAGCTATCTATGCAAAACCTTGGAAGGCACTAAAGAATCTCCTTGGTTGGCATACAAACATTGGCTATAGGAGGAAGTACCCTGATGCGAAATTCCAATTGTTGTACACGAGTTTGCACTCACCATACTATAATTCATATATAAGTGACAGAGCTCTACTCAGATAGTTTCTAGACATCATAACCGGAGTCAACCAATCACATGGAAATATTAAGAAGATGGATAAAGAGAAAAATAGATGGTTTAAAGTGAATGGTGTTTCCGATATCTGTCTGAAGGCCTCTGCCAAGATGAACCTATCCTAATGGACTGAGATACCGGTCTGACTAATATCAACACAACTGGCAAATACAAGGGAACCAGTGGTCGATAAACCTAACTCTAGGTCAACACAACTGGCATATACAAGTGCACCAGTGGTCGACTTTATTGAATTTATTCCGATTGGTCTGATGGTCTGGTCTCAAAAAAAAAAATTTGGTATCTCAATCACTCTATTTCACCCTAGAAATGGTAACAACTTGAATCGTGTTCCCCACTAAATCACTTTAAAAAAATAAAAACATAAGGATTAGGATTCAACGAGATATGGTGAAAGTACCATGTTTTTTTTTTAATTCTAACACCTGAGCTCTGTGCTTTTATGGTTAAGACTCTTTAGATGTTTCCATCTAATCAGATTGGTTCCTCAACTCCTATAACCAAGATGCTTCCATCCACTTAGATTGGTTAGTGCTATCCTTAATAAACATAAATTTCTAGGCTCTGGAGTTTATTTATTGCAACTAAAAAGTTTCTCCCATACCCCCACACTTAAATCTAACATTGTCCTCAATGTTCTAAAGATAAAATTAAAAGCATATGAACAAAGAGAAATTGTTACCATTTGAAGCAAAAGAGTTAAGGAAACATACTACCGTATTGCATGAGATTGGGTTACCTCCCAAGAAGTGATAAGTTTAACGTCTTTAGATGGAAATCAAAGACTTCAAAAAGGATTGTCACCTTTGAAAGTCATATACCAATCGCCGAAATAGTTGCGGGTCCTCAGAACCAAATAGAGCAGACACAAAAGAAAGACTAATAAAAAAAAAAAGAGATGACGGAGCATAACTTGATCTAGGGATTTCATCAAGGCAACTAGATTTATCTGGGTTGTCTCTTTGGGATCTATATAAGTGTCTAGGAAAACATGTTCAACCGAATGACATGTCTCTAAGATTTGGGCTTCTTCATGGACAGTATCTGGAGGATCGGGTAGCAGAGTTTGAAGAAACTCAAGTAGTATCTTAGACGCACTAAGATCGAGTCCCAAGTTAGGGACTTCAATTAGGGATATATGACGATCACTAGAGTAATCATTACCCCCAAACTTAGGGTGAACAATATCCTCAAATGGACCAAAATCTATGGGATGGGTTCTAGGTTCCATAAAGTCAGCACAGATACTAGCTTCTTTTGGGGACTGTTCATCTAAACGAACAACATCCTCATATAATGGATTATCAAAGAAAATCTCTAGCATAGGCTCATCAACTAAGGTGTTCGCCATGGTTACATCCTCTGAAGCACTGAAAGGTTCATCAAATAATGGATTATCAAATATAGTGCAGGCTAAAGGATCAGGAACTAGAGTGCTAATTATGTTCACCACTTCTAAACCATCTATCTCAGAAGACTTAATGACATTAAAGACATTTAGCTCAGTAGTCATATTACCAAAAGATATGTTCATAAGTCCGGTTCTACAATTGATGACAATATTAGATGTGGATAAGAATGGGCGGCCTAAAATCACCGGTATTTGAGCACTTGGGTCCTGAACAGGCTGGGTATCTAGAACAACAAAATCCACTGGGTATATGAACCTATCAACCTCAATAAGAACATCTTCTATGACACCACGAGGCACTTTGACAGACCTATCAGCTAATTGAAGTGTCATTTTGGTCGGTTTCAACTTACCAAGTCCTAGCTGGGTATACACATGGTATGGGAGTAAGTTAACACTAGATCCTAAGTCAAGCAATGCCTTATCAACTACATGATTACCAATCACACAAGATATGGTGGGGAATCCAGGGTCCTTATACTTGGGGGTTATTTGGTTCATAAGAATTGAACTTACTTGACCAGCTAAAAAGGCTTTCTTATGGACATTCAGCTTACGCTTTCGTGTACAAAGATCTTTAAGGAACTTGGCATAAGGGGGCATCTTCCTAATTGCTTCTAATAATGGAATGTTGATGTTCACCTGCTTAAATGTTTCCATTATCTCGTTGAAAGTCGACTCCTTCTTTGTTGGGGCTAACAAATGTGGATATGGGGCTCTAGGCACATAGGTAGTCCTATCAGGAATTTCTTGGGACTCCTTAGAAAATTGTTTCAGTTTCCTCATCTATGGGCTCCTCTTCGGAAGTAGAAGGTGGAACTACAGTATGTCCACTAGGCATGGCTACCTTATTGTCTACCGTTTTACCACTCCTAAGGGTTGTTATTGCATTAACATGATCGGATGGTCTTTCACCTATTTCATTAATTCCTCTAGGGTTGGGTTGAGTTTGAATAGGAAACTTACCTCTTTCTCTTAAAGAATCATTTATCTGACTAACCTGGGTTTTCAACTCGGAAATAGCCTGAGAGTTAGCCTGACCTATTTTCTTATTTTCTTCTAAACCTTGAGTAATAGATTGCTGAAACTGCACAGTATTACGAGTTAATAAAGCATGAGCCTCTTCTAAACTCATAATCTTCTTATCCGAAGGGTTCTGAAATTGTGCCGGAGCTGAAGGATTCTTAGTATTGCCAAAACCTGGGGGAACCTGGGAGTTACTAGACTGACATTGATTCTGTCCCTTAGACCAAGAAAGGTTGGGATGGTTTCTCCAGCCAGGGTTATAGGTTTCTGAATATGGGTCAAACTTTTGACGGTTATCGAATCTAGTGTTGTTATAAAGAGCATTGGATTGCTCCTCAACAGTATGGCCTTCCCAAAAAGGCTCTATTCTACCACTATTACCACTAGAATGACCTAATTCTAAGGCTTCTAACCTTTTGGATATGGCTGCTATTTTAGCATCTGACTCCTAAGATCCTTCTACCCTATTGACATTTCCTCTACTTAGAAGAATTGTTTTCTGGGGTTCCCTACTATTTTCCCATTGTTGGGTCTTATCGGCGATTTCATTCAAAAATGTCATTGCCTCATCAACAGTTTTATTCTCAAACCCACCTGTGCATAAGGACTCAACCATGGTTGTTGTTGAATAATCTAAACCCTCGTAGAGGATATGAACTAACCTAACCATCTCTAAACCATGAGAGGACATTGAGATATTAAGTCATTGAACCTTTCTAAATACCTATATAAAGATTCTCCCTCTTGTTGAGCAAAAGTACAGATTTGTGTCCTAATAGACGATGTTTTGTGCCTTGGGAAAAACTTCTGTATAAAGGCAGATGTAAGTTGGTCATAGGTTTCAATTGACTCAGAAGCCAAACTATACAGCCAAGATTTGGCTTTATCTTTTAAGGAAAAGGGGAATAACTTGAGTTTCAACGCATCATCACTAAGGTTTTTAATTTTCAGAGTACTACAAACTTCCTCAAATTCCCTAACATGAAAATAGGGGTTCTCATTCTCTTTTCCTAAAAAGATTGGGAGCATCTGTAAAGTCCCAGGTTTGAGTTCATAATTTGCCTCGGTTTCAGCTAACTTGATACAAGACGGATGAGAGGTCCTAGTTGGGTTTAATAAAGCTTTCAAAGTTGTCATTTCTGGGACTACCAAAGGACTATGAGTACTTTCTTCACTAATTGTCAAGTTTTCAAAGCTGAAATTTCCAAAGAAAGGGCTCTCAAAAGAAGAGTCTTCGATCTCCCCGCCTTCACAAGAAGAACTACTAGGTTTATCACTAATCAAACGACCTAGAGTGTTTCTTTTTCAAGCCCGCTCTCTAATAACCTCGGGCATACACTAGAAAAACAAAAGAAAAAGAAAGAAATCCTAAAAGGAAGGGAAGTTCTATGCAAACACAAACAAGGCTGACTCCACCACAGCAAACCTACTGATTTCTAGCAAACAAAAAGCATGATGGCTCCACTTAGATTGTTTCTAGACCAGCTTCTAATTATCCGAAAGAGAATTCGTTACAATTTAAGCAAACCCCTCTAGAATCAATCCGAGTTAAAGTAAGTTGAATCAAGACGAGGGAAGCTCAGTGGAGCTTTGATACCCAAGGCCTCATCGGCGTTACAAGACGGCGTATTTAACTCACATAAACCATCATGAACTTTGAAGCATGCTTAAAAGAGTAACCAATATTTTTCGAATGACTTTCCTATTAAGCTCGTTACCCTATAGGTCTCGTTCTAGTCAAATTTTAGGCTTAGGTTCGCGTTTGGTTTCGTTTTCCTAAGGCGGGCAAGAAGGGAACGGTGATGAAATCCGAACCCTTATCTTGTATGGCCAGTCCTTTCCCTTTACTAGGAAATTAAAGCAGCCGTGTTCAAATCCTCAGCATATATGCAAACGAAGGAATACAGTAACTCGCTGACAGGGGATTCACGAGTGTTTCGACAAACTTACCTCCCGTTCCAGATGGGGGATGAACCGCTAAAGTCGACTCGGGACACGACTCCTATGTCATGTACGAACCCGAGGGGCCGGGGCGATATCGTAATCGCCGTCCTTCTCTGCAAACAATTTATATTTAAACTACCCTTCCGTAGGGTTAACAAAAAAAGTCCCAAAGTCCACAGTCCAAAGTCCAAAAATAAAGTCCAAAAGAAAAAGATAATCTAAAAACAATTCTAAAAAAAATAAAAATAAATGTCTCTCTCTCTTTTTTTAATTAATTTTTATTCTTCTTTTCTTTCGCTCCATTCGCTTTGCTTTTACTCCAAATCTTTATGTATTCACCAAAAACTTTGGCAAATTTTTCTTTCGCTCCAAACTCCAAAATCTTTAAGGAAAATACGAAAACCCAAAAACGTAAAGAAGAAGAAATAAAATAAAAATGAAAAGAAAATAAAAACCTAAAAAAAATAATCTAAAAACTCTAGCCTAAAGACAAGTCCGCGTCGGCGGCGCCAAAAATTGATGGTATTTTCAATTGAGTTGTATTAGCGGTAAGTAATGGTTCGTCCAAGACTTGTGAAAGCATCTTTTTTAGACTTAATTTTTATAAATAAAAATAACAAACTCGAATAAAAAGTATTGTGAGAATTATGGAGAGACTGGGACTAGGATTCCGCTATTTACCAATTCCAAAGTAATACTAATTATAATCATGCAATTTCACACGTTCAAATTGATTCTCAACTATTGCAAAAGTAGATTTTTAGAAACAACATATGTTAATCCAAAGCATGAGACATCAAAACCCTAGGCTAAGCATGTTCCATTAAAAGAAAATACAATTGTTTAACAAAAATCATAAAATCTATTTTCAATCTAGGCAAATAATCATAAATAAAAATTGCACAAATTAAATAATTAAGAATCACCACTTTTTCATTGGAAAGATAGCTTCCTTTGTCGCCCCAAGGATTGGGTCTAGCTCATCATGATGAAAAACACTCAAAGGAATTTTTCATTGCTCAAAAGGGTGTTCACAATAATGAAATAGGAGAAAAATAATAAAAAGCGGGTTGTAACACTTATATTTGTTACAAACTCAAGTGTTACAGAGAACGATAACTATTAACTGTTGCTGTCACTGTAGCAAAACGACTGCTGCGCAACAGTCGCTGAGACTGTAGCTTCTAAGACCCACGGCTGTGTGTCGTTATCACTGTTGATAAACGAATGTCTTGGTTGGTCTGTTCTTCGTGTTCTTCAGCTATGCAGCAGCAGAAATGGCGTTTCCTGCAACTTTGATTTCTCGACTCTCTGTTCGTTCTAACTGCTCCCCAAACTCTCCATCCCCTCTATGATACTCCACGAGTCTATTTATACTCAACAGGTGAAGAAAATCATGTGTAATAACTCACAGTAATCTCCTTTTACTCGGCAGTGAAGAAAATATTCTCGGGAATATTTTCTTTCCATTTTCTTCTCCTGCACGCGTCTGATTGTCGCTGGCACATAAAAACTCTCCAGGATTAATATAAATGCATGCAAGGGGGATTGATACACACTCCAGACAAATAATCTCCACATACTCATCCAACAGAAACTCGAGTATATCTTGTGCTCTGTTTACTCCAAAAAAAGTGAATCATCTCTTATGTACCGAGTTTGGTGAACGTAACTCGCCTGTCTTGGACTAACAGGTCCGGCACAATCCACTTGAGTGATTGAATCACTCCAGAAATCTCCAATCGAAAACAACAACTCTCGGGTTTTCTTAAGAAAAACCCGTAACTCCCTGTTCCACTCAACCTGATGATTCAACCAATTCTGATCAATTCCAGAAACCTTACCACGCTTGTTATGCTCAATCAAGTCCTCCCAATCAATCTCGGCCATTGAGTCTCTTTCTACCCTTCCCAAAACGCGAACCCTAACTTCTGCCATTGATAAACACAGTTTCCCGCCAAATTGGAAATTCAAATGAAAGGGACGACCTCCCCCTAACAGAGATGGGGGTGCAAATAGCAGTTGACGCCCTGGGGTGTGAATAGTAAAAAAAGGTGGCCTTTATCGAAAGAGGTGCCCCTTAGTAATTGAGTACCCCTTATCCAAATGTGATAGTCCAAATAACACATGTCCTCCGAGTGCCTATACCAACTTTTCGAGCCGAATTTTCCAAAAATACCTACAAACACATAAAACACTAGAAAATCGAGTACCAACAATACTGAAAATTGAGGACAATTCAATCACAAAAATGTGTCTATCAATGGCCGTGCTGTGACATCTCGGATTCATGTAGACTTCTGAGAAGTGCAAGAAAGTCCCCAGGGTGGAGAAAACAGAAGTAAGACGAATTATAGGATGACACTGAATAATGTGCAGTCCCCAATCGCTTCTTTGGTAAGTTCTCAATACCCCTTCTACCATGACGTTTTCTTTTCCCGCATAATTAGGATCATGAAACTAACGTTTGTTGTTGTTCCAGAATTTTGCTCCATCAAACATTGACGGTCTCCGTTTTGCTCAGTCCACAACTCACGAGTCCAGCGATGCAGATGAAGTTGATGTAAGTATTCCTTCGTATAATTAATCATGATACTTCTTGAATAAAATAATAATTTTTACGGATATATCCAGGAGAACATTGTCGTGGAATATCAACACGTTCATGCCGTTCACTCGTCTTTTAATGGTGGTGGGAAAGAGAATCCTCAAGAATCGGGACCAAATGTAGGTAATAGTGCTTCCAATGTTAATGCCGACTATGTTAATCCTTCGAACAACTTGGAAACTCCTCAAGTAAGTATCCATACTGTATCCTCTTCATAGAAGTATGATATTGATGATTTGTTAATGATTAGATGAGAATTCCCGTGAATAAATGAAAAGTTTTACCGAAATACGTCACCAGAAAATTCAGAACTCAGCATTTTAGCAAAAACGCTATAAAATCTTCATCCGGTGTCAGATTTTCGCGATATACCCATGTATCCTTATGCCCATGAAATTTCCAAGATTTCTAAATTAATATTTTGAAGTTTTGAGCACGTTTAGGGGTCTAAACCAGCGAAACAGGAAACTTCCATGAGACCTTCAGAACCTTTTCAGCTGGCATGTAGTTCAATGTTTTAGTCACATCTTTTCTCTCGTTTATCCGATTGCTAGGAAATTTTGATATGTTGTATAGAACATCCATACTAAGATAATGGTATATAACTCAAACTTATATTCCTCACCAATTACTCCCAGTTCGTCGTCTTATACAAGGCAGTGTAAAATCTCTTCAGACGGACTTGTTCAAAAACGTGTTTTATGACTTCCACGCTATTTGCTCATGTCTTGAATGTATAGTTAAGAAATTATATAATGTTAGTTCACTTATATGCTGGATTTTATGATTGCCTTTGGTTCCCACGCTTGGATTTCTCTAATCTCATGTAATCTTCACATTAGGTGCCAAATGCCGAAGTTGAGAATAATGGGGCGAATGACGATTCAGACCATATGGTGAATCGAGTTGATAATGTTACCATATCTGCACCTTAATGCCAGTAGAATATTGCTACTGAAGTTGTCGAGGATAATGAAGCTCAAATAATCGTTACTTCAGAGATAGAAGCAATCGGACCCAGAATGGAAGAAACTGCCCAAGAAACCGCTCCCACAATTGCTGAAGCTGCTCCAATAATTGAGAACCGCATAATAGTGCATAAATACCCTAATGCAGGGGTTATATACGATCCTCCATTCGGTGAGTCGCTCTCATATCACACATCAGTTGGTGGATTTAGCGTTCCCATAGGGTATGCTGATATGTACGAGAATCTATGGAAGATGTATGGTAACATCGTCGTTGAAAGAGACCCCAAACTCAGTTACTTCTTGAAAATGCAAGTAGGAAAAATTTTGCGCATCATAGATGATATACGGACCAGGGCTAGGAGCATTATTACTCAAGATGTACTCTTTGATTGGGAGTAAAACTTGAATAAATCTGAAGAACTCGGCTTTAACTTGAAGTGGCTTCGTCAGAGAATCAACATCATCAGGGATGCAATAGAGAACAATATATCCTTCACCAGTGATGTTGTGGTGGAGAAATGGCTAAGATTGTTGAGGACACTCATGCAAAGGAGAGTACTTAGGATAATGATTATTGTGTTCGGCCATTATTCCAGCAATGAACATATCAGTGAGACGCTGAATTCGGAGAGGCTCTACTTCTAACCATTTGGTGTAATATTGCTGAGTGAGGAATCTTTTGAAGAATTCATGTACGTTCTCTTCAGGTTTTTGTGTAAGTCCTATCAGGGCTTGAATTTTCTCTAGATGCTCGAATGATGGAGTGTCCTTTTTTTATTCTGATTCGGAGCTTTCTTCAACAGAGAAATGTGCAATTGAAGGTGTTGGAGTTACCCTTTAAGCATGAATCTATGTTCATTCAAGGATCATATCATATCCTGGTTCCTCCCTAATTATGTGAAATTTGGTTTCTGCCCAGGTCGAGCCAGTTTTCATCTTGAGAATGATGTAACCATAAGCATCTATGGAGACTCCTTCATGGTCTCTGACTATGACAGGAGCATAAGTGGCTTCTTTTCAAGTAATGCCTGCAGCTCTGAGAGTTTTCAAAGGGATGACATTGACAGCAGTACCAACATCGACCAACGCCCGCTTGAATTCATTTCCTTTCAGGTGCACTGTGGTGAGAAGTCCCCAGTCATACATCTCTTTGTTAGTGACTGGAGGCTCAGGGTGCGTTTCTGGAATTGACAGTCGTTTCCCGGACACTATATGGTTCAGAGTCTAAAACATATCCATCCTTTGATCCTTTGACAGATACAACAATTCGCAAGCATGCTCGATCAATAATTGAACTGTTTCTTTGACTGGTGGTTCAGATAACGTAAAGGTTCGGATTGAGAGAGGATTCTTGTGTACTCCTTCAGTCCCCAGTTCTCTTGAATCGGCCTTTTCCTTGAATATGCGTTTCAGAGTTATGCAATCACTGGTCGGATGACTGACATACCTATGAAAGCGACAGTAACGCGGATTCTCCACTTCCTCATCTGCCGGCTCTCTCCTGACGGAAGGTAAGTTGATCGCACCATCTTGGATCTAGACTTTCAGTAACTCGATCACCTCTTTAATAGGGAAAGAAAAGTCTGGTACTTCCTGATCATTCTGCTGACGTTGAGCCGACGCTTGTGCGTTTCGAGTTTGGTTGTCCTTCCTTGGTGCTTTCGTATACATTGAAGGAGCATTCTTATGTTGTTGCGCATCAGCTTTCCTTTTGCTCCCTTCAGCAACATTCATGGAAGGTTGAATATTGTCCTGTTTGTTGATCAGGCGCATGGTGTTGTTTCCAGTGTCTCGTGGCTCCTCGGCTTTGACGGTTTTTGTTCTTTCCAGCAAGGATGGAGCAATAGTTGTTGATCGCTTGGCTGCTTCATGGAGCTCTGAAAAAGTTTGGAACCGGAGATTTTCCAGCAAGGCTCTATAAACTCGGATCATCCCGTTGATACATAAGTCCACCGATTGTTGTTCAGTAACATTAGGGTCATGACAATCCAAAGCTTAGATTCTGAACCTTTTCACATATTCATTCGGATGTTCAGCATTCTTCTGAGTCGGTGCGGCTACGATATGGTCAGGCCACATCATTCCAGTATGTGGCCCATCTTTAAAAAGTGACACATAGATTTTTTTTCTCCAAAACAGTTTTTTTACCTAACTTTTTTTCTTAACTTCCTACTTTTTGTCAAAAAGATAAAGCAATTACGGGGATTTATAGGGGCAGGTTTTTAATTTGAGTACGTGTCACTTTTTAAAGAGGGACCACATACAAAATAGATGTGGCCCGACCACATCATAATCCGAGCGCTTCTGAGCCATTCTTCCAGGTATATGCTCGACCGGTCAGAGATTTAGAGAATTTCTTTAGATGGACGACATGGTTATGTTCGTGCTCTCCTAGTGCCTCAGGGAATCGAGAAACGTGTTCTCGAGCGTTTCCTGTTCCTTTGTACAGTGTGAACGTTGGAGAAGTATTAACCTTTCGGGAGAGGGATCCTTTGTGTAGTAGTAGGATATTGAGGTTGATGACGATGGATGGATGGTGTCTTGTATTTTCCTCGAGCCTCCATGAAGCGTTCCAGATCTTCACGAGTGATGAAACCTGCAGACTCCTTCTCAGGTTGATTTTCTGCAGCTTTGCAGGCTTCATCATCATCGACCACATGGATTGGTGAAATTTCAGGGTATGTTTCTTTGGCTTTTCCTCTCTCTGACCCTTCCTTAGTTTTCTCTGAGATTTTGTCGGTGAGAGTTTTAAGATAATTGCATAGTTCCTTCTGAGTAGTGGCCATATCAGTTTGATTTTTGGCGAGAACTTCCTGGACCTTCATGAGATCAGCTATGGTGGGCGGATTTTCTCTAAGTTCTTCAAGATGTCGGCCGAAGAGAGGATTGTCTGCAATGTTGGTTTGAGGAGGAGGAGTGGTATCACCAGTGCCGTTGTTAGGAGCAGGAGTAATTTCTGGAGTGTTAGAGCATTGCTCGGTCGAACTCGCATGCGTTGCTATCTCAAGCATGTTTCTTAATGTTAGTGATCAAAAATATAAGTCTTGAATTCTAGTCTACTATAACTAAGTCTCGGACTAGGATAGAAAGTGTAGTTGAGCTCAAGAACTCCATGGCGGATTATCATACAAGACGAAGAACTACTCAAGGAACCGGTGTAACTTCATCGACTAAAAGGTATGTTGAGACTTGAACTTATCTATCACTCAAAAGTCTATTTAACTCCTATCTTGAGACAAAAGTCGTTTGCTATATAGACTTTGATTATACACATTTGGTATTTCGAGCCGAGTTTATCTCACCTATCTATTTCTCGAAATATATGTTGGTAAGCTTTTGCTTTGGCCAAGTTCATCTTTACCTAGTTACGAAATTCATGTTATGTTTCAATCACTTTGAAAATTGCTTTGACGACAAATGGTTTTTGAATAACAACTATATAACGTCCTCTAAGAATGTTTCAATGATTGAAATGAGAGTTTAGATTACATAACCAATGTTGGATATAAGCATTGTTGTGGAAACACAT
The DNA here is from genome assembly GCF_003573695.1 of Papaver somniferum. Taxonomy (NCBI): domain Eukaryota; kingdom Viridiplantae; phylum Streptophyta; class Magnoliopsida; order Ranunculales; family Papaveraceae; genus Papaver; species Papaver somniferum. The sequence continues at coordinate 133,749,982 of NC_039361.1, read as the reverse complement.
ATATGTATAAGTCCTTATTCCTTGAACCGAAGTTTGCGAATTTTGTTGATCAAGAGAACCGGAACAAGAGCCGTGAACTAAGTCCGCGAACCCAGTCCGTGAACTGGCGGAAGTTCTCGACCCGAGAAAATCTGCTGGAGTTTTAGAACTCCTTCCGGGAACTTAAGTCCGCGAACCCAGTCCGCGAACTTGAGTTAAGTTATATCTAAAGACGATTGTTTGTGAACTCATGTTTATATAAACTAAGGAATGCAAATTGCAAACCGTGGATATAAAGTTCATGAACCGATTCGAGTGAACCAAATCGTTTTTGCTTCGATTGTGTCTTGTATAGTTACATAAAATTTCCTTGCAATTGAACAACTCTATAACTAGTTCATTTGAGTCATTTGAACTAGTTATGGGGAAGAAGAATATGGTTGATATGAAAGTGCTCATATGGATTACCATTTGGTCAACTATTGTTGAACCAACAAATGTACATGTTTGGGTACGGTTACACAAACCTAGAAACGTGCATTTCATTTGTGTGTAACAAGCTAGGTTTTCGATCTAACTGTTGAAAGATATTAGCTTAAATCTAACCAGGTTTTCATCTAACGGTGAATATTGAATGCTTTGTTACCAAGCTAACATTGATTACAAACCCTGATTTGAAAGACTATATAAGGGAGAACTCTAGCAACTAGGAAACCTAATCCCCACACCTTACGTGTGATACTAGTTGTGTAAGCTAGAGTCGATTCTCCTTTAACCTTTGGTTTCTTCTCTAAAACCAGGTTAACGACTTAAAGACTTCATTGTGATTGTGAAGCCGGACCGATACTACTTTCTCGTAGTTGTGCGATCTGATCTTGTTGTTTCTATCGTACGAGTACAATCGCAAAGATTGGCTTGAGATTGATATCTCCGATAGGAAAGATATAAAATTAGTCACAAACATCTTTGTCTCATCGTTTGTGACTCCACAATATATTCTTTCATCGCGTCGATTAAGATTATTATGAGGTGATTGATAATACTAGGTTGTTCTTCGGGAATATAAGTCTGGGTTATCAATTGGTTCCTGTTCACCTTGATTTATCAAAATACGGCACAAAACTCGTAGGTATTTCTGTGAGAGACGGATTTATCTATTACCGTAGACTTTTCTATGTGATACAGATTTGTTTATTAAAGTCTTCGACTTTGGTTCGTAGCAACTCTTAGTTGTGGGTGAGATCAGCTAAGGGAATCAAGTGTGTAGTATCCTGCTGGGACCAGAGATGTAAGGAGCGCAACTGTACCTTGGATCAGTGTGAGATTGATTGGGGTTCAACTACAGTCCATAACGAAGTTAGTTTGTAGTAGGATAGTGTTTGTAGCGGCTTAATACAGTGTGTGTTCAATCTGGACTAGGTCCCCGGGGTTTTTCTGCATTTGTGGAAAAGAAATAATACAGACACCAAAAAATTTATTAACGAGGAAACCGCAAATGCAGAAAAACCCCGGGATCTAGTCCAGATTTGTACACCATATTGTATTAAGCCGTTACAGACACTAGCCTACTCCAAGTTAACTTCAGACTGGAATGTAGTGGAGCCCTAATCAATCTAACACTGATCAAGGTATAGTTGCGCTCTATACTTCTCTGAATCCCAGCAGGACTCTACGCACTGGATTCCTTTAGCTGATCTCACCCACAACTAGGAGTTGCTACGACCCAAAGTCGAAGACTTGATAAACAAATCTGTTTCACACAGAAAAGTTTATTATATAGATAAGTATATATCCCATAGATAAACCTATGAGTTTTGTTCCGTCTTTTGATAAATCAAGGTGAACAGGAGCCAATTGATATACCAGACTTATATTCCCGAAGAACAGCCTAGAAATACCAATCACCTCACAATAATCTTAATCGTGTGGTAGCGAAACAAGATATTGTGGAGTCACAAACGATGAGACGAATATGTTTGTGATTACTTTTTATCTTGCCTATCGGAGAATAAATCTCGATCCAATCTTAAAGAAGATAGTACTCAATCACGATAGAAGATGCAAGATTAGATCATGCAACTACAAAGAAAATAGTTGGGTCTGGCTTCACAATCCTAATGAAGTCTTTAAATCGTTAACCTACAGGGTTTCGTGAAAAACCTAAGGTTAAAGGAGAATCGACTATAGTCGCAACTAGTATCACATAGGAGGTGTGGGGATTAGGTTTCTCAGTTTCTAGAGTTCTCCTTTATATAGTCTTTATATCAGGGTTTGCAATCAATGTTACCTTGGTAACAAAGTATTCAATATTCATCGTTAGATGAAAATATGATTAGACTCAAGCTAATATCTTTCAACTGTTATATCGAACTTAGCTTGTTATACACAAGTGAAATGTACCTTCATTTAGATATGAGTAACCGTACCTAAACGTATATACCTTGTTGGATCAACAATAGTTAACCGAAGTTATCCATATGAACACTTTCATATCAACCTTATTCATATTAACCATAACTAGTTCAAATGACTCAAATGAAACTAGTTCTAGAGTTGTTCAATTGTTTATGTTCGCATAGAAATGTACAAGATACAATTGAAGCAAAATCGATTTTGATTAGCTCGAATCAAGTCATGAACATTATAGCCAAGGTTTGCAAAAGATTGCATTCCTTATTATATAAATGTATAAGTTCATGAACAACCCGATTTTAGAACATCATCCACTTAGGTATGTGTACGGGTATGCGTACCTAAGTAGCCGGACCAAGTTTGAGTTTCGCCAATAAGCGAACTGGTATGCATACCATCCAAACTCAACAGAAATTCTCGGACCTGAACCTTACGCCAGTACGCGTACCGGTTTGCATACTAGGTTCCCGGACTTGATCAAAATCAACAAGTACGCTTACGTGTATGCATACCATGGTTTCCAGACATGGGTTACATATATGCAAGTACACATACTATACTTAAATCCATTTGTTCTAAATTCTATTTCGATCATTGAAACTTTCTTAGAGGATGATAATAGTAGTTTTCACTAATTATTAGCATCAAATTGATTTTCAAGTTATTGAAATAATCAATACGAAACATTCTGAGTCTACATTAAATGACTGTATCACACAAATCATGTAAGATGTTAGTAGGTGATTTTCATATGATCATCTTTTGACTTTCGTCAAGAGTATAAGATGAACTTGGTTAAAGCGAAAGCTTACCAACACATATTTCGAGAAATATGTAAGCGAGTTAAACTCAGCTCGAAATATCAAATGTATATAAATGAAGTATATATAACTATACGAATTTTGTCTCAAATAGGAGATAGAGTAGATAGACGTTTGAGTGATAGATGAATTCAAGTTTCCACATACCTTTTGTTGATGAAGTCCCCCAATCTCCCCTTAGTAGTTCTTCGTCTTCAATCGATGAACGTCGTGAAGTCTAATGCTCAACTACACATCCTAATCCGAGACTTAGCTATAAGTAGACTAGAAATCAAGACTTATAGTTTTGGCAACTACACTTGACAACAAGCTTAAGATAGCAATTCTTGCGAGTTCGACCGAGCAATGCTCTAACAGTTTTAGTTGCATCTATGAAAACCCATTTAAACATCTCAGTCTTATCTTTATAGTAGTTAGTATAGTTGCGGCAGAATTGAGTTATAGCATCTTCATATCCAGTGCTTTTATTGTTCGAAGATTAAGCATCCAAATATATCTCTTCCAAGGACAGCGTTTGACCTTATTGTAATGAAAATACTAAGCATCTATAACAGCAGGTTCATTAAAGAAACCTTGTACTAGAAAATGATCAAGATTCAGGAACTTCATTACAAATTTAAAGATTCAAATACCACATACTAACAAACTATTATTATGCCTTAAGACACATCTCCATGATACGGTGGACATTAATTCTGACTTTTGTTTCCAAATTGTATTCCCTTTTCTAGTTTTCATTACCTTAGCTCAATATAGTTGAGTCCGTAATCCCCGTTGTATCTGAAAAAGCGGGGATATAACAACCACACCCAATAATTCGTTTGGTAGTCTGTATGGACTAAACTCCAATATAATTCTGAGAGCAGCAACTTAAAAGTGAGACTCAATCAAGAAATATATCCAAGAGCTTTATATTTATTTCTCAACACAATCAACAAATCGAACAGATAGAAATCCGTGAGCCTGATTGATATGAGAAAAAAATTGGACGGTACCAAAGACCAATGCCCAAGTCTCAATCAAGTTCTATCCAACAATCAAGGTCGGTTATCAACTGATTGAACAACGCACAACCTGTGATATTTCAATTATATAAACAAATATAATGTGGAAAAGAAATAACACAGACACCAGAAATTTTGTTAACGAGGAAACTGCAAATGCAGAAAACCCCCGGGACCTAGTCCAGCTTTGAACACCACACTGTATTAAGAAGCTACAGACACTAGCCTACTACAAGTTAACTTCAGACTGGAATGTAGTTGAGTCCTAATCAAGTCTCACGCCGATTAAGGTACAGTCGCGTTCCTTACGCCTCTAGAACCACGTCAGATTCTGCGCATTAGATTCCCTTAGCTGATCTCACCCACAACTAAGAGTTTCTACGACCCAAAGTCGAAGACTTATAAACAAATTTTTCTTACACATATATGTCTATTCTTTATTCGGTTTTTGTTCCTTCTTTTGATAAATCAAGGTGAACAAGAACCAATTGATAATCCGGTCTTATACTCCTGAAGAGCAGCCTAGAAATATCAATCACCTCACAATAACCCAACTGATTAACAAAAAAATTATTGCAGAATCACAAGAGTCTGATACGAATAACTATTGTGATTACTTTTTATATCTTACATATCGGAGATAAATCTCGAGTAAATCTTAGAGAAGTGTTGATGGTGGTTTTTAGCTTAGGATAAAAATCGTAAAACCTTACATCTGACATGACGTTACTAGGACCACTAGCGCATTTATTGAATCATTCAACACGCCTACGTAAGAATTACCAGGGTACCTTTTTTTTACATATATATGTGTCATGTTCCACGGTAGAACCCTTAGTATTGACCGAAATCACCTTCGTACACCAAACCCTAAATTCTTACACCACTGTGCCAATGGAAAACCATGCAAGCCACGTCTTCGCGCTAAAACATGCCAACCATGCCAACCGTGCCACCGTGCCAATAGTAAGCCGTTCCAGCCACATCTCCGCGCCAAGGCATGTCAACCATGCCAGCCGCACCACCGTGCCAACGGCAAACCATGCCAGCCACGTCTCCGCGCCAAGGCATGCCAACCGCACCACCGTGCCAATGGAAAACCATGCCAGCCACGTCTCCGCTCCAAAGCATGCCAACCATGCCATCCGCGTCACCGTGCCAATGGCAAACCATGCCAGCCATGTCTCCGTGCCAAGGCATGCCAACCATGCCAGCCACGATTCCATGCCAAAGCCATGCCGACCCCGCTACATGCCGCTGGCTACCAAAACGAAGGCGTGCGACAATCAACGGCCACCCTTCCATCTTAAATGGAAATCTTAGCCGTCCAAGGTCACCAACCAACGCATGGTAACCTCTGGCCCAACGCCCACGCCTAAACCGCGCCAAGGAATGTTGACCATGCAACATGTTCCAATGGCATGCCGTGCCAACCACCTTGCCGCGCCTAAACCATACCATGTCGGCCTTCCCCTCACAGCTGCCAATACGAAGGCGTACGACAATCAACGACCACCCTTCCATCTTAGATGCAAATCTTAACCGTCCAAGGTCACCAACCAACGCATGGTAACCTTTGGCCCAGCGCCAAAACCCTAGTTTTGGACACGCCTAAACCGCACCAAGGCATGACGACCATGCCACATGTGCCAATGGCATGACGTGCCAGCCACCTTGCCGTGCCTAATCCATACCATGTCGGCCTTTCCCTCACGGCTGCCAAAACGAAGGCGTGCGACAATCAACGACCACCCTTCCATCTTAGATGCAAATCTTAGCCGTCCAAGGTCACCAACCAACGCATGGTAACCTTTTTCCCAATGCCAAAACCCTAGTTTTGGCCACGCCTAAATCGCGCCAAGGCTTCCACATGTGACAATGGCATGTCGTGCCAGCCACCTTGATGCGCCTAAACCATACCATGCGGGCCTTCCCCTCACGGCTGCCAAAACGAAGGCGTGCGACAATCAACGACCACCCTTCCATCTTAGATGCAAATCTTAGCCGTCCAAGGTCACCAACCAACGCATGGTAACCTTTGTCCCAACGCCAAAACCCTAGTTTTGGCCACGCCTAAACCGCGCCAAGGCATGCCGACCATGCCACATGTGCCAATGGCATGTCGTGCCGGCCACCTTGCTGCGCCTAAACCATACCTTGCCGGCCTTCCTTTCACGTCTTCCAAAACGAAGGCTTGCAACAATCGGCGACCACGTTTCTATCTAAGACGCATATCTTAGCCGTCCAAGGTTACCAACTAACACAGGGCAACCTTTTGGCTCGACGCCAAGCCCTAGATTTGGTCGCGCCCAAACAATGCCAAAACCCCTAGCTTTTGGCCACGCCTAAACTAGGCCATATTAAAGCCATGTGGTCCATGCTTTCATGCCACTGGCTACCAAACAAAGGGTTACAATAATCAACGGCTGCCCTTCCTCTCAAGATGCAAAATCTCGACCGTCGAAGGTCACCACCGAGCCGGCAAGTCTCCCAAGCTCAACTTTCCAAATAACAACAACATGCTACATGTTTTCCACGAAAACACTCGAGGCATCAACACATGCCACAAACTGGGGGATGCTCATTGGGTATTGGTTTGGCGGTTTACAGCGTGCGTCGTACACTACGCCCGTTACAAGACAGTGTCATAAGGATGAGGCGGTTAGTAAATACAAGGAGTAATGGTAAAACGCTTTATTTTATAGAACATCAATTCCAGGCGTTACCGGTTACCACCTCCTCCCATTTACTCATCTGTTTTCCATTTCTTACGAGACCAGAGTACGTTTCACTTCGACTTGTATAAATAGGTCTTACCTATTTCCACCGAACAACAAGTTCTGGTCAGGAGCATACAACATTCAGAAAACGTTTGCTAGCTTTCTCATCTGTTAGCTTTCCACTTTCTGATGAAAGTCACAAAACAACTACTCTTACAGGATCAACTATTTTGGTCTCAACACTCTCTTCGCTTCCCTCCCCAAAACCAACCCTTCTCCTCCTCTTTGTGACCGAAGCAATTCTGGTACGGCCATTTCTTGGTTTAAGTCGGATTTGTACAGATTGATATCTTGAATCTATTGTACTCCCTTGCAGTACATTGTTTAGGGTTTAGAATCGTTTCTCACCACACACCCGAAATTACCGAAATCAGCAGAAACTGTTTTCACCCTCAAACAAGAAGATAAAACTCAATACGATATAACAAGTAAGATCAAAATACGCAACTACAGATAAATAGTTGGATCTGGCTTCAAGAATCCCAAATGAATTCTTCAAGTCGTTAACCTAATATGGTTTTGGAAAAACCTAGGTTAAAGGAGAATCTACTCTAGTTTGCAACTAGGACACGGGAAAGTACCGGGATTAGGTTTCCAGTTGCTATAGTTATCCCTTATATATATATATATGGGTAACCTTACCTAAATGTGTATATCGAGTTTGCTCAATAATTATTAACCGAAGTTATCCATATGAACACTTTTGTTTTAACCATATTCATCTAACACTTCTAGACCAAATATGATGATCAATCAAACATGAAAGATAATCAAATGAATCTAATTGTGTTTCAAATAGAGTTATTCAATGGTTCACTATCTCATAGAAATATATATGAAGAAATTGAAACAAAATCGCATTGATTCGTAATCGTAAATAGTACTTATACAAGAATCAATTCATGAACATTAAAGCCACGGTTTGCAAAGATTGCATTCCTTAATTCATAAATGTTTTAGTTCATGAGTATGAGAATCATACATTACTGATTTTAAAACTTAACTACTGTGTTCGTAAACCAGGTACGCGAATAGCAGCTCCGGACCTTGGCCTAGTCAAGCTATTCGCAAACCCGGTTCGCGAAAAACTGTCCCAGACCCAACTCAGGTAAGCCCGTTCGAAAACTAGCTACGCAAACAAGAGTTTCATACCTTCTCAGGTAAGTCCGTTCGCATACTAGGTACGCAAACAAGAATTCCAGACCTGAATCATTCCAAAAAAGTTCGCATACTAGGTATGCATACCGTGTTGCATCCAGACATGGGTAATTGTTCTAAACTCTCATTTCAACCATTGAAACATCCTTAGAAGACGACAATGGTAATCTCACACATTCCATTAGCTTCAAGTAATTTTCAAGTGATTGAATGACCAATATGAAACTTCCCAAATTAACATCAAATGATTGTCTCACACAAATCATATAAGATGTTCAAGGTAATTTTCACATGATCATCTTTTGACTTAATATTTAGTTTCCAACAAATAAATTGTCTCCAACTAAACTCGTTAAGAATATGATGAACATAGCTAAAGCAAAAAGATTCCAATACATATTTCAAGAAATAGATAAGCGAGATAAACTCGACTCGAAATATCAAATGTGTATAATCTAAAAGTTTATATATCTATATGACTTAGTATCATTAGAAGACAAAATATAATAAACTTCTAAGTTATAGATAAGTTTTAGTCTCCACATACCTTTTGTTGATGAAGTTCCTCCAAGCTCCTCAGTAGATCTTCGTCTTCAATTGGTGAACACCATGAAGTATAAAGCTCAACTACACATTTATCCTAATCCGAGACATAGCTACAAGTAGACTAGAAATCGAGTATATAGTTCTGATCAACTAAACTTGACAAACAAGCTTGATATAGCAACACTTGCGAGTTCGACCGAGCAGTGCTCTAACAATCTCCCCTTTTGTCAACTTTAGTGACAAAACTATCAATACATACGGATTACAAAATAAATAAACTTTGTAGCTTCTCATTCATCATTCTTGATTTTCTTGGCTCTTCAACATTCTTTGAATTCATCCCTACTCCAAGTACTCCAGCGATTCTGAACGTGTCAACTCAGCATCACTGTTGTTGAAGATCTGTAGCCATAACAATAAGAAAACAGATATTCTCAATCATTGTTATACAATGTCATAATATTATTATATAGAATCAAAGTCCAATCGCATCACAACTTTGAAATAATACTATGTCACTCCCCCTTAGTCAGTACTTCCATCTCACAATGAAAACCACTCCCCCTTACATAATGATCCGTAAACCATATGTATGTAGTGTGAAGTACCAAATATTTCTCTCACTTTTTGTTAATATAAATTGCAAATGTATGAAAACTACTGGATTATAATGAAATTCTCAAAAAGATAACTCATGACTAAAAGAGAACATATCAACTTTGTTTCGATGATTTCACATAGTCGAAACTTAGTGTATTCATCAAGGAGTTTATAAAGATACAAGTTAACTCCTACAATATTCCACAGCCGCACTCCCCACAAAGATATGACAATTAAGCACAATTTCAGTTAAGAACTCTCCCCCATTTGATGTCATTCCCAAGAGAACAACATGGCGACCTTAATTTTGCAAGAAAAGAAATATTTCTTTGGACGTTAATAAATCACATAGATTTGTATCCGGTAGACTCGAATAAGTTAACCACAAGAGAACTTAGATAAATAAATCTAAAATATTACAAAATGAAAATCGTTGAAATAGCTATGTGTAATTACAGTATTTGCTATTCCAAACCCTAGTTATCCTTCTTAAAACATAAGAATAAATTCTCATAAGAAGTTTCCTAGACATTAAGATTCTTGAAAAATTCTTTATCGTCCCCGAACTCCTTGTCATCAACAGACATTGGAACATAAGGTTCATGAAGAAAGGAGTCAATTCCAACAAACCTTCTTGAATGTTGTCGATCCAGGGCCTTCTGAATTTCAAGAGATCTTGAAACGATAGCCTTTATGTGTTGCATCTCCATCCTTGTTTCTTTCAACTCTTCAAGAACACCAGAAAACTTCTGAAGATTTGAGGTATTAACCCTGTTAGAGCATAGCTCGGTTGAACCTACCAAACGTTGGTATGTCAAGTTTGGTTGTCATATTTTAGTGGATCAAAACTCATGTTAAGAGTCGCTTGATTATGTACTAGAGTCAACTTCGTATAGGTTAGCTTGAAAGTATTAGGATAATGAGACATTACAAGTATTGCAAAGACTTGAAGATGTGAAGAAGCAAGGAGATACAACGACAACAATCATCCTTCCACTTGAGGTTAGTGATATTTGACTTGAATTGTTTCATTCCCTAACGTATCTTTCAAGTTGTGCATGTTGAAAACAAAACTGCGAAGCATATTTGAACTCTAGATAGACATAGTATTAAAGAATACAATATGAGGTTTATTGCTTAACCATTAAACTTTGTAGATAAGACATCGCCATAATCATTTGAATGTTATTGTGATTATGTATGGGTATGAGGTGAGGATTTCATCCTAGGGAACAATGTTTTACATGTGTTCTAAGGAAGTAAGTTCTTAAACTTATTTGTGAATCGAAAATGAAATCGCCAGGCGTTATTGGTTTTGTTATTCATTGCATATCTTATGAACAACCAATATGTGTGATTGGGTATAACCGTTTACGACTTGTTTGTGTTCTTGGTAGAACTATTCACAAAGGCTTGACTTATGTATTGGTATACTTTTATTAGTGAAACCGATCTTAAGTAATCACCTGAGATGGTATGATTGGGTTTTTGTTTTGTCTGATCAAATTTGGGAAAGGGGAACCGATCCTAGTAAGAGATGCAGTACATCACAAAGGGGAACCGATCCTTGTATGAGGTGCAACAAGGTTTATAATAGAAAGGGGAACCGATCCTATGAACATGTACAACACGTTTTTAGGAAAAGGGGAACCGATCATGTGGACATGTGCAACACATATAAGTTTGATACCATATATATGTGAGGAACCGATCCTAGTACCTAGTCAACCGAATTTTGGAAAGCTAGTGTGACTATACATAATACTCACATGGAGGTAGAACCGAAACTTGTTTTGGTAGAACTGTTAAACCCATGATTGTGATTGAATATTATTTGATCGATCGTATATTTCTTGAAAGTCAGATGAACCAATTCTAAACTTTTTTGGAAGTGTGGCAAATCGGTTTCATGGTTGTAAGTGTGAAAGAGAACTTACAAAGTAAGGATGTCGACATACTTTGAACACGTGCTATGAATGTTCATTTCATTAATTGTTCAAAGTTATTCCTTAATAGATAAGAGAAGATAATCCTATGATCGAAACATAAGTAAGTTAAGAATCTTTTAATTAAGGTAATTAACTTCATTTTGGGGAAAATGAGAATTAGTAATGTGCATTTACTAATTAGAGATTTTCTGAGATATTTCAATCATTATTTTTGGATAGAGCATTTCCAGGAATTATGGAAACCGAATTTGTTCTTTAATGAATATATTGAGAATATTTTCGGTTTTGGAAATTCCTTGGTGTCTAAACTTCCTTGTCTATAAATACTTGAAGTTTTCCTTTCTAGCAAACTAATCCTTTGTAACAACAAACTTCCTCTTTATTGTGTTGTTACTGGTGTAGCCGTCTATTCGGAGAGGAGAGTAACCTAATTAGGCGAAATATCTTACGACCACTCAGATTAAAGTCTTCTTTGGGATTGAGAAGCTCTAGCGTGTACCGTTGGTGGGAAACTAGATAATTGCGGTTTATCTTTTGTTTTTATTGATTTGATTGACTAACGGTAGTTGAACTTTGATTGCACCAAGTTTGTTTATGCTTGATAATCTTCTCTTCTGATATAAGATTCACTCAAACTAGTTCAGAGTTTCGACAGGGATCTTTAGACTGTTGTTAGTTCTAAAGACGATCTTGTGATAATCCATTGTTAACAAACTCCGTTCTGTGCGTGATAGATCACCAGAAATTCAAGTGATTGTGTGCAGGTTATTATTGAAGATCTAAGAAGATTTAAAGACGAAGAATATATTGAAGATTTCTGATTTGTGTGTTCATAATATTTGGTGTACACAATACTTGTTTCGGTAAAAGAGGATCCAATTAATAATTGGTTTATCCTTGTGATAGATTGGATTGATTAATTGAGTAGATCGACATCAACACAATTCTTTGGATTAATAGTGTTGTTGCCTTAATCTTAAACGATTACTTCGGTAATTGAACATAAGATAGATCTAAGGACCTGAAGAAGGAGTTTATGTTAAGATAAACAGAAGAGGCTTTGTCCGACTCATATCACTTGGTTGAAAAGAGTTGATACCAAACATATTTGTTGTTCCTTTACTGTTTGGAATACGAACCAAAGGAATTGTTTCAAGTACGTGACTTATTTATAAGTTGGAGGCGTGGGAATACAGACGAAACTAGGTGAACTATAGGTTTAGTTGCTTGGTGACTTGGTCTCAACTATACGAAGTTGGGTGTAATTTTGTGTAGCGGCTTAATCCTGAGAGTATTTAATTCTGGACAGGGTCTCGGGGTTTTTCTGCATTTGCGGTTTCCTAGTTAACAAAATCTTGTTGTGTCATTTACTTTATATTTCCGCATTATAATTGTTTTATTATAATTAAAGTAAATTACACGGACGTTAATTCCTATTTACTTGATAAGTGAATCCTATTGTGTTTGATTAATTCCGAACCTTTTTATCAAGTAACATACTTCGTCGTTGTATTGTCTCGATCTCGTATCCATAGACGATCACACGAAGTGTGAACCGATTAGTTGTATTGTCTCGACTCAGTACATAGAAAATCACTTTAGGAGAAAGGAATTATAGGTAGGAAAAGTTTTATCTTGAGGTATATTTGGGTACCCTCGTCTTTTCAATTGGTATCAGAGCAGGAAAACACGAAAAGATCTAACAATCTGTGTTTGGTACGATCCAACCTATAAAAATTGAATCTAATGAATGATTCAGTTAACGTAATACAAGACATCAAGAGTTTTGAATTAACGCTTGATGATGGCATCTACGATTCAATATCTGAAGAAATCATCTCTAGATATTCTTCGAGACAAGTTAATCTTGTTAATAATTTAGAAACCAATGACGACTGGAAAATACCTCTACGTACAAGAAGGGTTAGATGAAATTTCTGATGATTGTGACTCATATTTTGAACAAGAAGTAGAAGAGGATATCTCAGAATACTCTAAATTACTGGATCCTTTGAAAAATGAAAAACTGAGAACTTCGGATTTTCTTGGTTTTATGACTCCTCTTTGTCGTGAGAACAAGAAATTGAGGAAGGTTTTTCAAGGATATTATATTGGTTACCAAACCAATGATTGTCTTCTTAAAGATCGTACAAATGATCTAAATTCTAAGAAATTATAATGTGAAAAACTTCGAAGAGAACTGTTTTTGTCAGAAAAGAAACCTGCTGAATCGGAAGCAATGTTTAATTCTCGACAAGTACAGGTTCTTGAAGAAAAAGCCAGTGCTAGTCTCTCTCAAACAAAATTGTTAGAGAAAGAGCTTGATGTTGCTCTTAAAAAAATTCACTTGCTGGAAGAGAAACTTGTTGAATATGATGCAAGGATTAACTCTCAACAAAAGAGTTTTGAAGAGAAAGAAGGTGTATATCTCTCACGAGAAAAATGCCTTGAGGATGATCTAGCCGGTGCTCTTGATAAAATCAAGACATTGGAAGAAGAAAATTTGGAACTGAAAATTCCAACGAAAGCTCAAAAAAGTTAACCTCAATGTTAGAAGCAAGTAGAAATCATCGTGATACACGAGGATTGGGCTATAAGGGAATAGATGCTTCAAATATTAACAAAGAAGTAAAATTTGTTAAAGCTACTAATTCTCTCAATCAGAGGCTTCCACTGATGAAAAAGATACTCATATTTCTTGTAAAGAAGTAAATCCAGTCAAGCCTAAGAATTGTGTTCAACCAGCAGCAATCAAAGAGAGCACTTTTTCTAATGTCAAAAAAGCAACAACGTTGAACAAGGAGAAGAAGAAGAAAACTCGTCGAGCTCCAATGCGAGAGGATCCACAAAAAGGTAACACTAAAACTCATACTTCGTATATTTATACTAAGCATTGTTATTATTGTGGTAATAAAGGACACTTGCAATGGGGATGCGAAGTTCGTAAGATGCAAGATGCACTTTCTTTTGTATCAAACGAATTGGATAAGTTTTCTCCTCATAAGAACTCAGATCGTTATTGTCCTAATTTTAGGCAAAAGAAATATTATAATTAATGATAGTTCAAATTTTGCATATTACTCGAAAAGTTCATCTCATAAAATACCCAATTATAGAAAGAAAGATGACGTTTTAAATGCAAAAACAAGATTTGATGTTCCAAATTGGAGAAAGGGTGTTTCGCAAAACATTCAAAAGAACAATGATCCTAATGATATGAAGGAGAAAGATGCTCCTGTGAAACGCAACTCTAAATGGGTCCTGAAGTCCTCCATATCCAAGAAGGGACCAAAAGTTAGTCACAAGAATGACTCTCAACTGTTAATTGTTGGTGACAATAATTACAAGAGTATTCTTGAAAGACTAAAGAAAGATATCATGTCTGAAATTTCTTGTACTAGTGAACGTTGTGATAATGACACTCTTCACCACAAGTCAAAGAAGAAAAACAAGAGATGGAACAAGAGAAAACAAACCAAGAAAGAGGTCAAGAATGATGATTCTGTCTTAGTCACTCGTGACGAACAAGACAAATATCAACTCAACACAACCTAGTTGTGTTAGAATGTGCATACTCACCTTGGTGCTCAATTTTTTGAAAGGTGAGGAAGTACATGAAACTAAGCACATGATCTCTCGGTTATTATATGACTAATTAACATCTTTAGGAGATTTATTTTCTTCTATACTCATACTTTCTCTATCTATACTTGAGGTTTTGATAGAAACGGTAACTGTGAGTTTATGATGTTGATATCTACTGATCATATATGTGTATCTCTTGTTTTTACGGTTAAAACGAGCCAACAATCACTGAATTCGGACATTGTATGCAAAAGTTTTTTCAAAAACATTTTAATGTTGTGATCCGTCACAAGTAACACTTGGGGTACCGATCCTAGTGAGAGGTCCCCATACGAAGAAGTGTAAAACTGTTTTGCCCATAACTTCTTCGTCCGAACTCGGAACCACCTCATTCTTTTTGCGTTGTTTTCAAAATTCAATTCCCTACAAGATAGAAGTAATTTCAATACTTGATTTCATGTTGAATATTTATGGTGTATTGCAAATTCATTTATGAGATGTAAGTTTTCGGTTTTACTACCTTAATATTCGATCTCATATGTTGTGAACCCTTGTGGTTTTGGTGAATTTTTGATTTAGCAGGATTAATTTCTAGCCCATGTTGGTAGGCTTTATCAAAGAATCATGAGGGGTTCTGGTAGAAACAATATATGAAAAAGTCACAATATGTTGAATCGGTTTTGGTTTAGCATAAAAGCATATGTGTTTCGACGGTTTTCAACTTTTGCTTGCAATTGTTAAAACTGATTTTCAACCTTTCTCTGGTAAAGGCTGGTTGTTGTTATTCTTTTGTTTTTGCATAAGGATGACAACATGATGATATTTCGATATCATTTCTCCCTGGACGAAGACGTAATCATATTGGAGAAGTGGATGCGAAATTTGAGGTAACAATCTTGTTAGTTAATTGTTTTACTGTTTAAGAAAATCCTCAGTTTATATCATATATATTTATTGTTTTTTCTTAACGAAATTTCGGTTCAAATTGATGTTTATTCCATGATGTATGTGTGGATGTATGTGTGTGATTCAATTGGTTCTGGTTAAGAAAAACTATTGTTATCTTGCTTTATTGTGTGGTATCAATTGTAAAATTTCGGTGCAATTGCGGTGTTTTAATGCTTATGTTGATTCAATTGCTTCTGGTTGAGGTGAATAATTATGCAAGTTGATTTATGTTGGTTTGTATGAATTATTTGTGGCTTAACGAAATAAAAGTATTACGGGATGAGTTGTTAAGTCCAATTCGATTCCGGATAAGAGAAACTAAGTTAATTCTGATCTAAGTTAGACTTATCTAAGTGACTTTTCGGTTATTCAAGTCTAACCGAATGCCTTAACTAACCTAGTACTTTTCTTGTTTAAAATTAAAAGGTCTAAGTTTATGAATAATTAGAACCTGATGAAAAAAATAGAGTTATCTTTATTTTGGTCTTATCGAATTAAGCGGTCGTTTTTGAACAATCGGTTTAGCAAAAGGACTAAGGTGCTTAGTTTGTTTTTGGTTTGCTAAACTAAAATGGAAAAGTTGTTTCGGACAATTGTCTCCTTGGTAACATATCAAAATAAAACTACTTGTAGTTTTGGTTTTGATATTGGTTATCAGAACATGATGTGTGGAACGCTCGTGCCTAACTCTACAGGTTGCAAGTCTATTTTGATATTTGTAAGATTCTTTTCGTGTTGTCCTTTATTTTTCGTTTCTTTGTCATTTTGTGACAAAAAGGGGGAGAAATATATGGAGTAAACAAGTGATACTGGCATTGATTTTATATTGATTGGTATCTCTAAGGAAAAGAACATTGGTGCATAAACGTTTTATCTAAACGAAAGAGTGAAAGCACAGACTAAGGGGGAGTAACATGTCATATGAATTGGTATAACAAAGACGTGTGGATTGAATATCTACCTATCTTCCTTAGGGGGAGTAATAGCTTTGTTATTATAATGTCAACAACGACATTTTAAAGGATTGAATGTAAGCAGTTTACTGTGATGTTGAATTCGGGAATCAAGCGTATGTGTAATGAATTCTTGTAATTTGTTTATCCATATGATGTAAGAGTTTTGTCGCTAAAATTGACAAAGAGGGAGATTGTGAGAGCATAGCTCGGTTGAACCCACCAAGCATTGGTATGTCAAGTTTGGTTGTCATATTTTAGTGAATCAAAACTCATGTTAAGAGTCGCTTGATTATGTATTAGAGTCAACTTTCGTATGGGTTAGCTTGAAAGTATTAGGATAATGAGACATTACAAATATTGCGAAGACTTGACGATGTGAAGAAGAAATGAGCTACAACGACAACAATCATCCTTCCACTTGAGGTTAGTGATATTTGACTTGAACTGTTTCATTCCCTAACGTATCTTTCAAGTCGTGCATATTGAAAACAAAACTGCGAAGCATATTTGAACTCTAGATAGACATAGTATAAAGGAATACAATACGAGGTTTATTGCTAAAACATTAATCTTTGTAGATAAGACATCGCCATAATCATTTGAAGGTTATTGTGATTATGTATGAGTATGAGGTGAGGATTTCATCCTAGGGAACAATGTTTTACATGTGTTCTAAGGAAGTAAGTTCATAAACTTGTTTGTGAATTGAAAATGAAATCGCCAGGCGTTATTGGTTTTGTTATTCATTGCATATCTTATGAACAACTAATATGTATGATTGAGTATAACCGTTCACGACTTGTTTGTGTTTTTGGTATAACTATTCACAAAGGCCTGACTTATGTATTGTTAGTGAAACCGATCTTAAGTAATCACCTGAGATGGTATAATCAGGTTTGTGTTTTGTATGACCAAATTTGGGAAAGGGGAAACTATCCTAGTAAGAGGTGTAGTACATCACAAAGGGGAACCGATCCTTGTATGAGGTGCATCAAGGTTTATAGCAGAAAGGGGAACCCATCCTATGAACATGTGCAACACGTTTTTAGGCAAAGGGGAATCGATCCTATGGACATGTGCAACACATATAACTTAGATACCATATATATGTGGGAACCGATCCTAGTACCTAGTCAATCGAATTTTGGAAAGCTAGTGTGACTATGCACAGTACTCACATGGAGGTAGAACCGAAACTTGTTTTGGTAGAACCGTTAAACCCATGATTGTGATTGAATGTTATTTGATCAATCGCATAGTTCTTGAAAGTCAGATGAACCAATTATGAACTTGTTTGGAAGTGTGGCAAATCGGTTTCAAGGTTGTAAGTGTGAAAGAGAACTTACAAAGTAAGGATGTCGACATACTTTGAACACATGTTATGAATGTTTATTTCTTTAATTGTTCAAAGTTATTCCTTAATAGCTAAGGGAAGAGAATCCCAGGATCGAAACATAAATAAGTTAAGAATATTTTAATTAAGGTAATTAACTTCATTTTTGGGAAAATAAGAATTAGTAATGTGCATTTACTAATTAGAGATTTTCTGAGAGATTTCGATCATTATTTTTGGACAGAGCATTTCCAGGAATTATGGAAACCGAATTTGTGCTTTAATGAATATCTTGAGAATATTTTCGGTTTTGGAAATTCCTTGGTGTCCAAACTTCCTTGTATATAAATACTTGAAGTTTGCCTTTCTAGCAATTTAATCCTTCGTAACAACAAACTTCCTCTTTGTTGTGTGGTTACTGGTGTAGCCGCCTATTCGGAGAGGAGAGTAACCTAATTAGGCAAAATCTCTTACGGCCGCTCAGTTTAAAGTCTTCTTTGGGATTGAGAAGCTCTAGCGTGTACCGTTGGTGGGAAACTAGATAATTGCGCTTTATCTTTTGTTTTCATTGATTTGATTGACTAATGGTGGTAGAACTTTGATTGCACCTAGTTTGTTTATGCTTGAGAATTTTCTCTTCTGATATAAGATTCACTCAAACTAGTTCAGAGTTTCGACAGGGATCTTTAGACTGTTGTTAGTTCTAAAGACGATCTTGTGATAATCCATTGTTAACTGACTCCATTCTGTGCGCGATTGATCACAAGAGATTCAAGTGATTGTGTGCAGGTTATTATTGAAGATCTAAGAAGATTTAAAGACGAAGAAGATATTGAAGATTTCTGATTTGTGGGTTCATAATTTTTGGTGTGCACAATACTTGTTTCGGTAAAAGAGGATCCAATTAATATTCGGTTTATCCTTGTGATAGATTGGATTGATTAATTGAGTATATCGGCATCAACACAATTCTTTGGATTAATAGTGTTGTTGGCTTAATCTTAAACGATTACTTCGGTAATTGAACATAAGATAGATCTAAGGACCTGATGAAGGATTTTATGTTAAGATAAACATAAGATCCTTTGTCCGACTCATATCACTTGGTTTTAGAGAGTTGATACCAAACAGATTTGTTCTTCCTTTACTGTTTGGAATATGAACCAAAGGAATTGTTCCAAGTACGTGACTTATTTATAAGTTGGAGGCGTGGGAATACAGACGGAACTAGGTGAACTACAGGTTTAGTTGCTTGGTCTCAACTATACGAAGTTAGGTGTAATTTTGTGGAGCAGCTTAATCCTGAGAGTATTCAATTCTGGACAAGGTCCCGGGGTTTTTCTGCATTTGCGGTTTTTTCGTTAACAAAATCTTGTTGTGTCATTTACTTTATATTTCCGCATTATAATTATTTTATTGTAATTAAAGTAAATTACACAAATGTTAATTCCTATTTACTTGATAAGTGAATCTTATTGTGTTTGGTTAAGTTCGAACCTTTTTATCAAGTAACATACTTTGTCGTTATATTGTCTCGATCTCGTATCCATAGACGATCACACGAAGTGTGAACCGATTAGTTGTAATGTCTCGACTCAGTCCATAGATAATCACTTTCGGAGAAAGGACTTATAGGTAGGAAAAGTTTTAGCTTGAGGTATATTTGGGTACCCTCGCCTTTTCAAACCCTTGGTTGCTTCATATTCTTCCTTTTTTTCTTCAAAGTTGTAGAGGAAGGGGATTTATCTTTTTCCTTCATGATTGATGGCTTAACAAACATATTAACATCTTTTCCATCAGAAGATGTGATGCTTGGAGTCTCCATAAAGATATGGGATTGTGACAGAAATACACAAGAATATAGATCCACAAGCAGTTTTTTGATGAAAAGAATTTTAGAGAAGAAAAAAGAACGTAGGGTTACAGAACCTATATACAGTGTAAGTAAGGTTCACGCCCGATCAACATACGCAGCCCTAAGGAGGGTAGAATTATCGATTTTAACCCCCTTTTATTAACCAAAAATGATGAACTCTTTTTAATACCATTTGAGGATATGAAAAGAACAAACAGTTGTTCAAAATTCAAAGGAAGACAACCTAGGATAGTTTATGACCTTAGAAACCCACAGTGCATAACTCTTGTC
This sequence comes from Papaver somniferum, assembly GCF_003573695.1. Taxonomy (NCBI): domain Eukaryota; kingdom Viridiplantae; phylum Streptophyta; class Magnoliopsida; order Ranunculales; family Papaveraceae; genus Papaver; species Papaver somniferum. The sequence goes on along the minus strand of NC_039361.1, from coordinate 133,729,765 downwards.
TCTTTTTGAAATTCGAGCATATGAGACAACATGCAACTTCAACACAATTAGATTGTGTTGGAGTGAACAATAATATGTTCACCACAAGGTTCCTGCACGGAAATTTCAATATCCCCTTTTATAGGTGGTTTAGACCTAGTTGTTTTTTGTAAAGATCTAACTTTTTCTTTAGAAATCAACTTCTTAAGAGATGAGTTAAATTTACATACCTCGGATGGATTCGACTTTAAAACAAGTTTAAGCTTGTTTGCTAATCGATTTGTTCTCCGTTGCAGTTTGTTGACATATCTTACATTATGTTTGTACTTGAAACAATTAGAGAGTACATGAACCTTAATAGTAAAATAAGAACAAGTCAATGTGGAGGATGGTTCAGGCACCCTAGCCGAACATGCTGATAAACAAAGTGAAGTACCTGAAACATGTGAGATAAAATTTTCAGTAGTGTTTGAGGGAAAAAACCGATTCTGCTGTTTTTGGTAAATTTGGGGTGTGTTGATGAGAAACGAATTCAAACCCTAAATAAATGCACTGCACGAGAGTACTTTTGAGTTCGAGAGATCAATCTATAAGACTCTGGACTAAACCAAGAAATGGTCGTTCCAGATTCAATTCGGTCACAAGGTGAAGGAGAAGGGTTGATATTAGGGAGGTAAGCGGAGAAGGTGTTTGAGATCAAAATGTAGAATTATAAAGGTGTGGTTGTTTATGACTTGTATCAGAAAAATGGTTTCTGGATACTTGTGTTGATAACACTTGTGTTGTCTGTCAGTTTGAATAGGTTGAAAACCTATTTATACAAGTCATTGAGCGCACCATGATCTCTTAGGAAGTGGAGGAAGTTAAGTAGTGGAGAAGTGGGTTTGTATGGAAGGTGGTCATCATTGTGTTTCCGTTATGAGGGAAGATTAATCACACGTTCACCCACTATCTCATTGATGTTAAATGTCCGTTCTTTCCTGACACTTTCTCGTAATGGGCGCATTCCACGCCGCACGTTCTAAACGTCCAGACCAACACCCCAGTGAGAATCCCTCAGTTTGTGACATGTTTGATGTCTCGAGTAAGTGGATCGAGTCGTGGGACTCGTTGCTGAAAGCAGCACACAGTACTTTTGGTCAAATAAAAAATTATTTGTGAAACCAATATTTATAAAGCGTTGCTTATAATCGATGTATGTAAAGCATCGCTTTCGAATAAGCAGCTGAAATAATCGATGTGTTAGAATCATCACTTTTTTTGAGCTCGATCGAATCAGTCACGGATTGAGCGTCTTAAAAGTAGCACGACCGACCATCTTTGGGTGATCGTTTGAGGACCCTATGGGCGTGCTATGACTTGGTCGATCACTTCCTGTGGAGGAAGAGTGGCCAGCGATCACAATGCTGCTTTGTTAGTTTTCTGAAAATAAATCTACACCGTCCGACTAGGCTGGCGAAGTTGGACAGTCGTGATTGATTTGCGGTAGTTGTATATTGCCGTTGATGTAATTTATGGTTTAAGGCCGTGTGGCCCTCCCTATTTTGGCTAGTCAAATCAAAGCACTGGGCGTTGATTCGAATAGGCCGCTTGGCCATGTGTGAAGATGAGCCGTTAGTGAGTGCGTTGACATCTCCTGGGTCATCTAAGATCGGATCTAAGCCACTCGATTTGGCTGGCGAACATGAGTGGTCACAATCGATTTGCGATACCAGCATATTGCCGCAAACATGAATTAGGGTTTAGAACAGCCGCGACTACTCTAGTTCAATCGAGTGATTCGATGAAATATTGAATTCTCACAGGAAAGTCGATTGAATGGTAATAAAGTTGGACCGGTGGTGAAATCATGCCACCTTCTTGATCGTCTGAAACGCAATTTAAGCCGTCCAACTAGGCTGGCTAAGTTGGACGGACACGACTGATTTGCGACAGTAGTGTATTGCCGCAAAGCATTTTTTAGGGTTTTCAAACGACGCGTTCTTCCTACTTTGGGCCGGCGATTTGATGTGTTCTGGTCTTGTTATGAGCAAGTCGATCGACCAAGTGTGGAGTTAGGTCGATGGTGAACACGTTATCACTTCTTTAATTATTCGAAGGAAAACCTAAGCCGTCCAACTAGGCTAGCTAAGTTGGGCGGTCGTGATGTTTTGAGACCGTTTTGGCCGGTCTTAGCTCGTTTGAGCTATTTTTCAACAGCGCGATCATCCTACTTTGGGCAATCATTTTGATGCGCCTACAGATTGCCGATTGAGGTTCGATCGGCTAAAGATGAAGGTGATTTGCTGGTGAACACAACGTCGCCTCTTTGATCGCCCAAAACACGATATACGTCACCCAACTTGGCTGGCTAAGTTGGACGGATATGATGCTTCTAAGACCGTCATGGTCGGTCTAGCTTGTTTGAGCCTTATTTTTAATAGCGTGAACGTCCATGTTCAGGCCATCGTTTGAGTGCGCAGCTGATGAGCTAAGGAGTTTCGACCGGCATGGATGCCAGTGGGCCCGGCGGTGTTTATTGTGACGATCGCCTAGTCCTGTTAGGAGTAGGCTAGACCTGTTAAATTGTGTGGCCAAATCATATGGCCGTGATCGTTTCTTAAGACTGATATGGACAGTCTGGATCTCCCTTAAGGAATTTAAACGCGTTCGATCGCGCTAACTTTTAATTAAAAAAGGTGTATAAAAACGTTAATCTCTTTATTAGAGGATGACGCAGCCTAGGTGAGTGTTTTCATGCAGATATCAATACTGACACTTCGGGAGACTCATGCTACTCTGCTGAGAGTGAACATTTAATCGTCGTGTCATGTCAATATTGAGAGTTCGGCTGGGAACATAGCATAGGAAAATACTAGGCAAGTCATGCATTAGTGAATAATGCTGGTGAAAGATAAAATTCACAGAATATTTTGGGATTGTTTAACGCACCATTCTGAGTAAATTTCATATATACATATATATTGAATTGCTCAATACATATGTGAGCGAAGAGGCTTAAGCACTAATTTCTTTTAAATAGATTATGTTCCTTTGCAGGATGACAACGCATTAAATACATGGTTTACGATTTTAACCCTTGAATTAAAAACCACCATCAACATGAAGTCCCCTGCTTAGTACGTAACAGTGACATTGGTTCAGGGTAAGCACTAGATGGTGACAAATAAAGGTAAAACTTATGAGAAAATGTTATATGTTACCAGGAGAGATGGGTCGGCATGTTCTTGGAACATGTCACGTTCAAGAGGTGTCCAGGTAAGCGTTCCCCTAGCATGATGTCGGTTGGCCCCAGGTAGATTAGGAATATTGTTGGTTGGGATCTCAAACTGCATTCCAAGTCCCTTGTACATCTGAGTATCGTTCGAGAGCGTGTCCAAGATTTCCTGGCTTCGGTTAGCATGGATGAAAAGTGGAGGCACGATGAAGCATCTCATCTAACAAGTGCTAGGGCTCAAAGGCTTGCTGCCCGGCTAAAGTGAAGGAGGGTGGAGCATAGCATGAATTCCTGGATAAACATGAATACCCTTTTCATGACGACGTCATAATCCTCGACTATGATGTGGATGATACCTATCATGAGGAATATCCTTAAAAGGCTGCTGAAGCATTTTCTGAAAAGATATTGAAGCAGCTAAAGAGGATGTTGAAGCGGCTCGAGAGGATATTGAGACGCTTTCAGAGAGTATGTTGAAGCAGCTCCGGAGAGGACTATAGTGAAGGTACCATTCTTTCTGGCGTTGATGACATTTCTTTGATGTTTAGTAGTCTTTGTTTCATGTGGCTGGAGCCAGGGCTTGATCGAATAATAATCCCTCATTCATGCTTGAAACTTTAGACGTAGCGCTCCTCGGTAAGGTTAGAGTAGAGCATGTGTACATGATTTTTCAATTTGAGCTCTCCCATTCTTTTGTTTGACATTTCCCTTGCAGATTACACGCTCCTTGAACATTTGTGGCGTGCCGGCTAGATAGGTAGACAGATGGACGTTGTTCCGCGAATCTTTAAGGACTTCGTTCCAAGCGACATATTTTGAACCTTCTTCTGAATATTGGATGGTTGTATAGAATGGGATGCGATGAGTAGTCCCCAGTTACACTTCAGAATCGATAGCGTGGATGGACATGTGAAACATCTCTGATTTGTACTTTGGAGTCTTTGATGCACATGTACGTCTTCATGTTGAGAATTTTTTGCGGCTCGTAAAGCTTTAACAGTGATGATTTCTAATATTATAAATAAACCGGTTGAGGGACATGAAGGCATCCTGTGCTGGCAGTCCCCATGTGTAATTATCCCGAGCTTATTTTCTCTTGAAAGACGTACTTCCATTGCATTTGCTGGTAAGGTGTTGAAGCGGCTTCGGCCTCTGAAGAGACTGCTGAAGTGGCTTCGGGAAAGAGTTTTGATGCGGCTTTAGGAGAGAGAGCGTGCGTTGAAGCGGCTTCTTCTGGAGAGAGCGTTGAACCGGCTTCAGGAGAGTGTGTTGAAGCGGCTTCTTCTGGAGAGAGCGTGCGTTGAAGCGGCTTCTTCTGAAGAGAGCGTTGAAGCGGCTTCAGGAGAGTGCGTTGAAGCGGATTCTTCTAGAGAGAGCGTTGAAGCGGCTTCAAGAGAGAGCGTGTGTTGAAGCGGATTCTTCTAGAGAGAGCGTTGAAGCGGCTTCTGGAGTGTGCTTTGAAGCGACTTCTTCTGGAGAGAGCGTTGAAGCGGCTTCTGGAGTGTGCGTTGAAGCGGCTTCTGGAGAGAACTCCAGTGAGGGCGCCCTTAACTCTTGATTTCGAAAAAATGAGTTATTCCCCTTCTTCTGAGGCGATACGATATGGCAGATGGGAAGACGACACATAAATAGTACTGGCCGGCAAGTCGTATTTTCTCCTCATGGGAAAGAATATCGTTTCTATTGTAACATCTCGACGCATGCAACGCTCTCTTCTGGTAATTCGAAATATGGTAGATAACAATAATGGTTAAGGATTCGACCAACCTTCAGTTTGATTTTCCTTTGCAAATTACATGCTTCTTGATTGAATGTCTCTCTTGTGTTGAACAAGTCCTTGACTGACGGCAAGGAATTTCACGCTGATCCTCAGTCCCCAGTTCACGTGGTTCTATCCCGTATGGTCGATGGGTTGGCCATGATGAGGGTATCACCCTTTTGCATCCATGTTGATGATTATGTACAAAACCAGTTGGCTGGAGCTTGGATGTATACGATCAAGATTCTTGACAGGGACGAGTTATGACTACAGGCACAAACCTTGGCAGTGACGAGTGGTAGTTACGTACATGGATCTTGAAAGGAAGGAACGACAGCTACGAGCAAGGACCTTGGTCGGTCACGACCATGAACATTAACGGGATTTAATAAATCACGCATGCGAGTTTATTCTCCTTTTTTTATTTTTTTGGTGAAGCAGCTCTTTCCTGATTCCCTGTGTGCGGAAACTCGTCTATTGTTGTTTTCATAAATGCTCCATCATGGTCTGTACGGTTTCGTGGACGGAGTCCCCAGGAACTATGCAACTCCTGACGGGAAGAGGGTGATTAATAATTTTTCGTGGGTTGTAGTAATGAAGTGGTAAGGATGGTTCGAACTCTAAGACTTGTGAAGGTGAAGGATTTTTAGATTTATAAAAATTATATACAAAAATATTGACAAATTGGTAGAGAGGTACTGAGACTAGGATTCTGCCAAATTCATTTCTTAAGGTTCAAATAATAATTCTTTTATCAATAATAGCTCGAAAAATATATTAAATATATCGACTCTAATTTATTGCCAAGATAGATTCTCAAAATATTAGGTGTAAATGTTAAGCATGGGACATCAAATCATCTAAGCTAAGAATGACCCATCAAATCAAATCACAACTAATTAATTTAAATCATAATTTCAATTAAAATTAATGCAAAAGTCATGAAAAGAATTAAATATAATTACCCAAGTGTGAAATAAGGCTTCCTCCATCGCCCCAGTGTTGGGGTTTAGCTCCTCATATTAATCATAATCTCAAAATACATGTATAAAGCTCAAAAGTTGATTTTGAAGGGAGTAAAACAATTGAACAGAAAAATCGCAACAGAAATAACTGTTGCAAAGGCGCTGTTCAACCGTTACAAAAGGAACGATAAAAAGCTGAAGTGTCGTTGTCGCGCGTTGTAACTACGGCTGTCAATAAACGACGGTTCTTGCAAGTCTGTTCTTTATGTTCTTCATCTTCATCACGAACAGCAGCAGCAGCAGAGAGAATTGGTGATTCTTCCTCTGCAGCTTCCTCTCTTCTCCTCCACACTCTCGACACCTTTTCCAAACTGTTTTGCCTTGTATTTATAGTGAATTGGAGCCAAAAATCCGACCATTGATTGCATATATTCTCCATTTAATCCAAATATTCTCGGCTGCTAATAATAACGAAAATTTCCATTTTTAATCGATGCATGCGTTAACTTTGATCATGCACGCTCTCATTCGACTTATTCACGCCTCAACACTCTTCCAACGCCAGCTGAACTCCCCATGCACACAAGAACTTCAATTTTGCTCGTGTTACAGTACACGTGCTCTGTTTTGGGTGTGTGAATCATACCCAAAATTCCAGCCAAATTTGATCGATCATGTCACCCATACTATGTTCCTTAACCTATATCACATCTCTATACCAAATTTCAGCCATTGAATCGACCCATAACCCCTTCATTTTGACGATCGAAATTCTGCCAGAACTGTTTAGAAATTTCCCGCCTTTTTCCAAAATTTGAATTATGAGAAGAAAAGTGTCCTCCCCCTAATCCTGTACGGGTGTCCCTTTAGCAATTGGGGTGGAAATAGTAATTTTGGGGTGGAAATAGTAATTTTTCTGGGTTCCTCCGGTACATTTCTGGGACGCTTCCGGTGCATTTCTGAGGTGCCTCCGGTACATTATCCTGGGGAGTAAAACACTACTTTTCGAGCTCATTTCGCCGCAAAGGCTTATTTCTCTAAAAACATCTACAAAAACACAAAATAACACAATAAGTACTTAATCGAGTCTAACAATACAGAATATTGAGAACAAAATAGACACATAAATGCGTCTATCAAATACCCCCAAACTTATTATTTGCTAGTCCTCGAGCAAAAATAAAATCCTAACTCATTAGGTGTCCCTAGTGACGGAGTGTTGTCTCCGGAGGGTTTACCAGAGGTGTACCCACAAAACCTTTACTCCAGACCCTAACTATCTACAACGAACCTTGGAAGGCACTAAAGAATCTCCTTGGTTGGCATACAATCATTGACTATAGGAGGAAGTACCCTGATGCGAAATTCCAATAGATGTACACGAGTTTGCACTCAAGCATACTAAAATTCATATAAAGTGACAGAGGTCTACTCAGATAGTTGCACTATGGACATCATATTCAGAGTCAAACTAATCATATGGATAGAAAAAGGAGATGGAAATAGAAAAATGTAGATGGTTTTGATGTTAACCAAATGATCGATGTTTCACATATCTGTATGAAGGCCACTGCCAGAATGAACCTATCCTAATGGACTTTGATACCGGTCTGACTAATATCAACACAACTGGCATATACAAGGGAACCAGTGGTCAATAACTTAAATCTAGATCAACAAACTGGCAAATACAAGGGAACCAGAAGTTGACTACACAAAACAATAACCATTTTTTTTTAACTTAACGGCATGAATAGATCTTTTTGGTCCAAGCGCATGCTTCTTGTCAGCAGATTACACGATAGTTCCCACGGGTCCTGCATTCCCCGATTGGTCTAACTGGTCCGGTCTTTTATTTTTTTTAGTAACTCAGTCACTCTAATTCACCCTAGCAGTGGTAACAACTTGAATCGTGTGCCCCACCTAATCACTTAGAGAAACATAGTTTAAAATGAAAAAAAAAAAAGAAATGAAAAGGACTCAACGAGATATGGTGCAACTATCATGTTATTTCTAACACCTGAGCTCTGTGCTTTTATGAATAGACTCTATAGATGTTTCCATCTAATCAGATTGGTTCCTCAACTCCTACAACCAAGATGTTCCCATCCACTTAGATTGGTTAGTGAAAACCTTAATAGGCATAAATTTCTAGGCTCTGGAGTTTACTAATTGCAACTAAAAAAAGTTTCTCCCATACCCCCAAACTTAAATCTAACATTGTCCTCAATGTTCTAAAGATGAAATTAAAAGCATGAACAAGGAGAAACGGTTATTATTTGAAGCAAAAGAGTTAAGGAAGGATATTACCGTGTTGCATGAGATTGGGTTACCTCCCAAGAAGTGCTAAGTTTAAAGTCTTCAGCCAGACTTAGAAAAGGATTGGTCAACTCGAACCATAAAGTAACAGTCAAAATAACTGTGGGTCTTCAAAAACAAATAGAGCTGACCATAGGAAACTGCAGTGAACCAAGAAAATGGACAAGAAAAGCATGCCCTTACCTAGTTTCCTGAAAACTATCGCTAATTGCGGTTCAGGTTCAGGTTCTATGAAAGGGTCTAAATAGAATATTTTCATTGGCTGCGTTTCTTCATAGATGGGATCCGAATCACTAGGTCTTAGAGTCTGTAAAAACTCAAATACGAACTTAGAATCACGAAGTAATAACCTAAATAATTGCGGATCCTCTAAGTCAATCAGATATGACTTACATAGTTGACCACAGTGAAAGAGGTGGTCTTCCTTAAGAAAATGTGTCGACCCTAATATCCTAAAGTGATTAGGTTTAGTCTCAAAACTTAATAACCGACACATCTTAAAATCAAAAGTTCCCACAATTTGTTGAAAAGTTTTTGGTGGGAAAACAAAGTCAATCTTGGTATCATAGCCTGGGTTAACCACATCAACCAGAGGATGGGTTTCTAACAACTGAGCTTCTTTCTGGACATCATTAGGTTCGGGAAAACGTGTACGAAGATAATCTTGTAAGATGGTTGAGGCACAAATGTCAAGTCCTACAGAAGGGTACTTTCTAAGAGTTAAAGCACACGGAGAATGATAATCACCCCCAAACTTAGAGTTTGTTGTGTCTCTAGAAAGACTAGTCACAACTTCTAGGTCATCAGATTCCTGGAAATGGTCAATAGATTCTTCTAAGTTGGGTTCATCCTCACTCATTTCTACGAGTTTATCATCTTCTAAGACTAGTGTTTCTAAATCGCTAGATTCTAAAACACTATTCTCAGTGTAAACTCTTTCCTCTAAACCATCATCACAATCATATAAAGGATTATCAGAGAAAGGCTCATAAACTAAGGTTTTAATCATAGTTACCTCCTCCGATTCACTGATAGGCACATCAAATAAAGGATTATCCAACATACTGCAGGCTAAAGGATCATGAACTACATCGTCTAAAACGGTGGTATCTCTAGTCAAATCCACATCCTTTTGAATAGGTGAATAATTATTAAAATTATTTGGATTTGTATTAGAAACAACACTATCATTATAAAGCTCAATCGGAGTAACAAATTCCTGATCACTATGCCTACATATTTCATGTTCTTCATCAATACCTCATCATAATCATCACTATAATAGCATAAAAATGATCGAACCTTATCAAAACAAGTAGTGTTACCAATTCTAACCTCGTCCTCTAAATTAGGCAAATATTCACTATTGATATCAAGGGTAGAATTAGAAACCCTATTTTGGAAATTTAGATTATTTCGAGCAGCATTAGCCAACTGTTCATTTTCTGCCTCTAGACGTGCCTGAATTTCACTGAGAATAACACTTATACGTTCACCACTCTCGTTTATCATCTCAGAATATCGTGTACACTCTTCTTTTTAACTATTCATTGCAACTAAACATTTATACGTCCTTTCAATCCGTTGTTGGGTCTCTTCTAGAGATGGAACAGGTTCAGAAATGTCATAATCAGGACTAGTTTCCAAAAACGAGTAACCAGTACTACAGTGTTCCTGATTTTCTTGCTCGTAAGACCAATTCGCGTGTGGATAGTAATTGGGCTCACCATGGTATGAACCATAACCTTGAAAAGTTTGGCGTTCCCAACTACTATTCCCACCATGGTCATAAAACTGATGATGTCCATATTCAAATTCAGGTCGATACTCATTGTATTGGCTTCTATCATACCAGTTCGACATTCTTAATTGCAAGGGAATTCTACACAACCACAAACAAGGCCGACTCGACTCTACCAAAACAAACCTAAAGATTTCTGGCAAACAAAAAGCATGATGGCTTCACTTAGATTGTTTTCTAGACCAACTTCTATTCCTTCGAAAAGGAATTCGTTACAATTTGAGCACACCCCTCTGGAATCAATCCGAGCTAATGTAAGTTGAATCGAGGCGAGGGAAGCTTAGTAGAGATTCGATACCCAAGGCCTCATCGCATTAGAAGGCGGCGCAGTCACGCATTCAACTCACAGAAACCATCATGAACTTTGAAGTGTGCTTAAAGAGCAACCAATATTTTTCGAACGAGTTTCCTATTAAGCTCGTTACCCTATCGGTCTCGTTCTATTCCAAATTTTAAAGCTTGGGTTCGCGTTAGGTTTCGTTTTCCTAAGGCGGGCAAGAAGGGAGCGGTGATGAAATCCGAACCCTTATCTTGTATTGGCCAGGCCTTGCCCTTTACTAGGAATTTAAAAACAGTCCGAATTCGTCCTCAATCAATGAATCACCTTAAGGAATACAGTAAACCCGCTGACAGGAGATTCGCGAGTGTTTCTATGGACTTACCTCCCGTACCAGACGGGGGATGAACCGTTGAAGTCGACTCGGGCCACGACTCCTATGTCATGTACGAACCCGAGGGGCCGAGACGATATAGTAATCGTCGTCCTTCCCTGCACACAGTTTATATAATTTTTTTTTTTTTTTAATAATACCCTTCCGTAGGGTTAGAAAAAGAATAAAGTCCAATTGTCCAGAATAAAGTCCAAATAAAAAGTCCAAAAATTAAAAAAAATTATGAAAAATAAAGCCTATTTACAAATCCTAAAAAAAAATTATGTCTTTTTTTTCTTCTCTTTTAGCTTTTAGCTTTAAGCTTTTTGTTCCCAAGTCCTTAATATTCCACTTCGAACCTGTAAATCAAAGACACAAAAAGAAACGTAAAAAGGAACAAATAATAGTAAAAAAATAATAAAAACCTAAAAATTCTACCTAAGCACAAATCCGCATCGGCGGCGCCAAAATGATTAACGATTTAATGGGGGTTGTAGTAGTAGTGGTAAAGATGGTTCGAACTCTAAGACTTGTGAAGGTGAAGGATTTTTAGATTTATAAAAATTATATACAAAAATATTGACAAATTGGTAGAGAGGTACTGAGACTAGGATTCTGCCAAATTCATTTCTTAAAGTTCAAATAATAATTCTTTTATCAATAATAGCTCGAAAAATATATTAAATATATCGACTCTAATTTATTGCCAAGATAGATTCTCAAAATATTAGGTGTAAATGTTAAGCATGGGACATCAAATCATCTAAGCTAAGCATGACCCATCAAATCAAATCACAACTAATTAATTTAAATCATAATTTCAATTAAAATTAATGCACAAGTCATGAAAAGAATTAAATATAATTACCCAAGTGTGAAATAAGGCTTCCTCCATCGCCCCAGTGTTGGGGTTTAGCTCCTCATATTAATCATAATCTCAAAATACATGTATAAATATCAAAAGTTGATTAAAGGGAGAAAAACAATTGAACAGAAAAATCGCAACATAAATAACTGTTGCAAAGGCGCTGTTCAACCGTTACAAAAGGAACGATAAAAAGCTGAAGTGTCGTTGTCGCGCGTTGTAACTACGACTGTCAATAAACGACGGTTCTTGCAAGTCTGTTCTTCGTGTTCTTCATCTTCATCACGAATAGCAGCAGCAGCAGAGAGAATTGGTGATTCTTCCTCTGCAGCTTCCTCTCTTCTCCTCCCCACTCTCGACACCTTTTCCAAACTGTTTTGCCTTGTATTTATAGTGAATTGGAGCCAAAAATACGACCATTGATTGCATATGTTCTCCATTTAATCCAAATATTCTCGGCTGCTAATAATAACAAAAATTTCCATTTTTAATCGATGCACGCGTTAACTTTGATCATGCACGCTCCCATTCGACTTATTCACGCCTCAACACTCTTCCAACGCCAGCAGAACTCCCCCATGCACACAAGAACTTCAATTTTGCTCGTGTTACAGTACACGTGCTCTGTTTTGGGTGTGTCAATCATACCGAAAATTCCAGCCAAATTTGATCGATCATGTCACCCATACTATGTTCTTTAACCTATATCACATCTCTATACCAAATTTCAGCCATTGAATCGACCCATAACCCCTTCATTTTGACGATCGAAATTCTGCCAGAACTGTTTAGAAATTTCCCGCCTTTTTCCAAAATTTGAATTATGAGAAGAAAAGTGTCCTCCCCCTAATCCTGTACGGGTGTCCCTTTACCAATTGGGGTGGAAATAGTAATTTTGGGGTGGAAATAGTAATTTTTCTGGGTTCCTCCGGTACATTTCTGGGACGCTTCCGGTGCATTTCTGAGGTGCCTCCGGTACATTATCCTGGGGTGTAAAACACTACTTTTCGAGCTCATTTCGCCGCAAAGGCTTATTTCTCTAAAAACATCTACAAAAACACAAAATAACACAATAAGTACTTAATCGAGTCTAACAATACAAAATATTGAGAACAAAATAGACACATAAATGCGTCTATCAGAGGGTCTCTGGGAGCTCCCTCAGTGCTTAATTGAAGTTCTCCTGCATCTGTGGTAACGACAATATTTGGGATTTTCCATTTGTTCCTGAGTTGGTGGGAGCCTGATAGGAGGTAGTTTAATGGCATCATCTAGAATCCATACTTCCAGGAGTTCAATCACTTCATCGATCGGGAACGGGAAGTTTGGAGCAGCATCTCCAGTTTCTTGCTGTTGTGCAGGAGTCTTTAGTCGCGGCCTTTCGGGATGGGGCCATCTGATGCGCTGGTGTTGTACGTTTGAGTTTTTGTTCTGCAACTGGAGCTTTTCTCTTTCCTCCTACACTCACCACGCTTACAGAGGGTTGAGTGTTGTATTGTTTGTTGATGAGACGTATGTTTCCTCGAATCTCATGTGTATCTTCATTACTGGCGGGCCTGATTCCTTCCAGCAAGGCTGGTGCTGTTGTAGCCAACCGCTTAGCAGCTTCATGAAGTTCAGAGAACGTATGGAATCGCAGGTTCTCCAGTAAAGCACGATAGACATGTGTCATTCCATTAATGCAAAACTTTAATAATTGATGTTCAGTCACATTTGGATCATGGTGCTTGAATCCAATTGGCTATACGGTTTGGTATAATGTTGTTGTACCATGTGTACGCTCTCCCGGTAAGTGACTTTGAGAACTATTTCAGGCGGAGGACATGATTGTATTTGTGCTCTTCTAATGACTCCGGAAAACGAGAGATGTGTTCACGAGCATTACCAGTTCCGTCATAAAGGGAAAATTGAGGACAGGAGTATCCTCTCGGAAGAGGAACTCTTTTCACATTAGGAGGATCGGAGATTGATGCTGGTGTATGTCCACCGGGTTTTCCTTGCTTTGATTTTGGAGGAGACGCTCCAGATCCTCACGTGTGATGAAGTTGGACGGCTAATTCCTTTCTCTTGGGCGCTCAGAAGCAACACGAACTTCCTCATCCATGAACGAACGCTCTGTTGAAGTGCTTGCACCAAAAGTGTTGAAATTACTCTTTATTGGATCCATGGGATGACGCGTCTCTTGTGGTAGTCGTTTGGTTAGCGTCTTGAGGAAATTGAGTACCTATTTCTGAGTTGTGGCCATGTACGTCTGAGCCTTAGCGAGAACTTCTTGTCTTTCCAACAAATCGAAAATGGTAATAGGGGGTTGGCCTCCTCTGGCTCCTCCAGTCTCTCGTCCTGATGGGAGAGTGGAAGTAGCTCTAGTAACAACCAGGGGCGTTGCGCTCGAAGAAACATTGGGAGTGGCGGAAGCGGCTCTGGCTCTGGTGATTAGAGGTGTCATGCCTAAGGGAATGCTTCCTTCGCCGTTGGTGTTGGTGGTTGAGGATGTAGTGCCACGAGACGCGTTGATCGTGCTGGTAGGAGGTACAGTGGTGTCACCGGCAGGAATGTTGACACCAAGGGTGTTGTCAGCGCTAGTAACATCGGGATTTGTCTATGATCCAGACCTAAGATCTATCATCTTTAATTTGATAAAAATTGGAATGAAATTTGAAAATTGATCTTGTAACCGAGAGATTAATCTCCCACTATGGTCGCCAGTTGTTTGAGGGCAAAAACTAATTCCGCTGTTTTTGGTAAATTTGGAGTGTGTTGATTAGAAACGAATTCAAACACTAAACAAATGCACTGCACGGGAGTACTTTTGAGTTCGAGAGATTAGTGTGAAAGACTTTGGCCTAAACCAAGAAATGGTCGTTCCAGATTCAATTCGGTCACAAGGTGAAGGAGAAGGGTTGATCTTAGGGAGGGAAGCATAGAAGGTGTTTGAGATCAAAATGTTGAATTATGAAGGTGTGGTTGTTTATGACTTTTATCAGAAAAATGGTTTCTGGGTACTTGTGTTGATAACACTTGTGTTTTCTGTCCGTTTGAATAGGTTGAAAACCTATTTATACAAGTCATTGAGCGCACCCTGATCTCTTAGGAACTGGAGGAAGTTAAGTAGTGGAGAAGTGGGTTTGTGTGGAAGGTGGTGATCATCGTGTTTCCGTTATGAGGGAAGATTAATCACACGTTCACCCACTATATCATTGTTGTTAACCATCTGTTCTTTCCTGACACTTTCTCGTAATGGGCGCATTGCACGCCGCACGTTGTAAACCTCCAGACCAATAGCCCAGTGAGCATCCCCCAGTTTGTGACATGTTTGATGTCTCGAGTAAGTGAGTCGAGTCGTGGGACTCGTTGCTGAAAGCAGCACACAGTGTTTTTGGTCAAATAATAAATTATTTGTGAAACCAATATTCATAAAGCGTTGCTTATAATCGATGTATGTAAAGCATCGCTTTCGAATAAGCAGCTGAAAATAATCGATGTGTTAGAATCATCGCTGTTTTTGAGCTCGATCGAATCAGTCATGGATTGAGCGTCTTAAAAGTGATCGTTTGAGGACCCTATGGGCGTGCTATGACTTGGTCGATCACTTCATGTGGAGGAAGAGTGGCCAGCGATCACAATGCTGCTTTGTTAGTTTTCTAAAACTAAATTTACACCGTCCGACTAGGCTGGCGAAGTTGGACGGTCGTGATTGATTTGCGACAGTTGTATATTGACGTTGATGTAATTTAGGGTTTAAGGGCCGTGTGTTCCTCTCTATTTTGGCTAGTCGAATCAAAGCACTGGGCGTTGATTCAAACAGGACGCTTGGCCATGTGTGAAGATGGGCCTCTAGTGAGTGCGTTGACATCTCCTAGGTAATCTAAGATCGGATCTAATCCACTCGATTCGGCTGGCGAAGATGAGTGGTCACGATCGAGTTGCGATACTAGCATACTGCTACAAACATGAATCAGGGTTTAGAACAGCCGCGACTACTCTAGTTCAATCGAGCGATTCTATGCGTTATTTACTTCTCATAGGCAAGTCGATTGAATGGTAATGAAGTTGGACCGGCGGTAAAGTCATGTCCACCTTCTTGATCGTTTGAAACGCAATCTAAGTCGTCCAACTAGGCTGGCTAAGTTGGACGGACACGACTGATTTGCGACAGTAGTGTGTTGCCGCAAAGCATTTTTTAGGGTTTTCAAACGGCGCGTTCTCCCTACTTTGGGTCGGTGATTTGATGTGCTCTGGTCTTGTTATGAGCAAGTCGATCGACCAAGTGTGGAGTTGGGTCGATGGTGAACACGTTAGCACTTCTTTAATTATTCGAATGAAAATCTAAGTTGTCCAACTAGGCTTGGGCGGTTATGATGTTTTGAGACCGTTTTGGCCGGTCTTAGCTCGCTTGAGCTTTTTTCAACAACGCGATCATCCTATTTTGGGCAATCGTTTTGATGCGCCTACGGATTGCCGGGTGAGGTTCGATCGGCTAAAGATGAAGGTGAGTTTCCGGTGAACACAACGGCGCCTCTTTGGTCGCCCAAAACACGATCTACGCCGTCCAACTTGGCTGGCTAAGTTGGACGGATATGATGCTTTCTAAGACCGTCATAGTCGGTCTAGCTCGTTTGAGCCTTCTTTTTAATAACGTGAACGTCCATGTTCAGGACATCGTTTGAGTGCACAACGAATGAGCTAAGGAGTTTCGACCGGCAGGGATGCTAGTGGGCTCTCTGGTGTTTATCGTGATGATCGCATAGTTCTGTTAGGAGTAGGCTAGACCTATTAAATTGTGTGGCCAAATCATTTGGCTGTGATCGTTTCTTAAGACTGATATGGACAGTCTGAATTCCCCTTAAGAAATTTAAACGCGTTCGATCGCGCTAACTTTTAATTAAAAGGTATATAAACACGCTAATCTCTTTGTTAGAGGATGATGCAGCCTATGTGAGTGTTTTCATGCAGATCTCAATACTGACACTTCGGGAGACTCATGCTACTCTGCTGAGAGTGAACGTTTAATCGTCATGTCATGTCAATATAGAGAGTTCGGCTGGGAACATAGCATAGGAAAATACTAGGCAAGTCATGCATAAGTGAATAATGTTGGTGAAAGATAAAATTCACAGAATATTTTGGGATTGTTGCACGCACCATTCTGAGCAAATTTCATATATACATATATATTGAATTGCTCAATACATATGTAAGCGAAGAGGCTTAAGCACTAATTTCTTTTAAATAGCTTATGTTCCTTTGCAGGATGACAACGCATTAAATACAGGGTTTACTATTTTAACCCTTGAACTAAAAACCACCATCAACAATTAGATAGAGTAAAATCCATTTCATCCTCCAAAGTGGTTGATGAAGATTCTCCAGGAAAAATATCAAGATTGATGTGAGTATTGATACAAGTATCAAAATTAATATTTTCGCCAAGGAGTGCTACACTTGATTTTTTATCTTCATTCGAATCATAGTGATCAGATGTTTCATCATGAGTTGCAGCAAGACCCTTGTTCCCGGTGTATTTTTTACGATTTGGACACTCATTAGCAGAAAGACCAAAACCTTTACACTTGAGGCACTGTGGCATATCCTCATCATCAGTGTCGATAGTATCCCTGTTTTTAGGAGGAACACAATCATGAGGCTTAACTGATGATCTAGGTTTATCTATAGTGAACCATTTACTTCTTTTCAAACGAAGATCTTTAAACTGTCTTGTGATCAAAGAGACTGAGTTGTAAAGATCTTCATCTGATAAATCTGTCTCAATAGGATCAACCACAAAGTTTCCACCACTTTTACTTTTATCAAGTAGTTTAGTATTCTTTTATGCTTTGAATGCAATATCCTTTCCAGTTTTGGATATATGTTCATGATCAAAGATCTTTAACTTTCTAACAAGAGTGTTCTGGAAAGTGTTTCAAGGTTATTTCCCTCAACGATGGCATGTTTCTTAGAATCGTATCTAGCTGGCAGTGATCTTCATCACAATGTCCTTTTCAGGAATAGTCTTACCTAATGCAAAAAATGCATTAACAATTTCAGATACTTTGTGATTAAGCTCATCGAAAGAATATTCATCATCCATACGAAGGTTTTCCCAATCGGAATTCGTGTTTGAAGCCTAGCTACCTTTTCAGAGGTATTCCCTTCAAATACAATTTCTAAGATATCCCAAGTATCTTTAGATCGAGTGCACATAGTCACATGGTGCTGAATATCTGGGGTAATGGCATGGATGATAGCATTTAATACGTCAAAAATTTTCTTCGCAGCAAGAATCTCAAGATCTTCATACTCACCAATATCCTTTGCAACAGTTACACCGCCTACTGTAACCATTTGAGGATTATAGCCATAAACAACATGAACCAATGACTGAAAATCACGCTCTTGTAGAAAGGCACGCATAGAAATTTTCCACCATAAGTAATTTGATCCATCTAAGACTAGTCGTATGTTTATGGAGATAGCACTTCTATCCATAGATGCAGATTGCTACAAACACATACTTACGAGGTTTTAGCGTGTTTACATGCTCTGACACCAATTGAAAAATCAGGGGTATAACAACCACACCCAATAATTTTTTTGGAAATATGTATGGACTAAACTCCAATATAATTCCAAGAGCACCAACTTAAAAGTGAGACTCAATCAAGAAATATATCCAAGAGATTTATCTTTATTTCTCAACTGTTGTAGTTTTGAAAGTGGTAGTAAAAGTTCGTTGCTCGGACTTGTAAAGATAATGGATTTTTAGATTTAAAAAATATATATACAAAAATATTAAAAATGGGTGCGAGAGGTAACCAAGACACTAGATTCCACTGTTACGCAAAATTGATTGATAAATATTTCAAAACTCTATTCTATTCTTAAGTCCTCTTTTATCTTTAATTCACTATCAATCATACAAATTCTCAAATTTTATTTGTAAACTTTAAGCATAGATTATCAAGAGATTTAACCAAGTATAACCTATCAAATTGAATAACAAATAATTAAGACTATCATTCAAATAATTTAAAACTCTGCAAAAGCAGCGATTAGGTGAATTATATAATTAAATGAAATAGTTACCCATTTATGTTGCGTGAATGGATTCCTCCATTGCCTTGGTTACGAGGGAATTAGTCGCTCATCATATTGGAAAACCTCTCAAAGAATTTCATTGATGCTCAAAAGTGTTTTACAATGAAGAGAAAGATAAGTAAATAGTATAAAACAGGATTTTGCGACCCACAGAAGGCGTCCAGAATCAACGACACAGATATAGTGCTGTTGGTACAACGACTCAGTCGCGGAAAGGAGTGGAAAAGTGTCGCAATAAAGCGACAGTTTTTAACGACTATCACTGCCTCGTCCAATGTTCTTCGTGTTCTTAAGTTCCAGCAGCAGCAGGAACTTCTTTAAAGCGTCTGGCTCTTTGATTTTTACGTCTCTAACTCTCTCCCAACTCTCGACAGCCTCTTACCAATGACCGATACTTGTATTTATAGTGTTTTGGAGCAAGAAATCCGACCATTGATTGCGTATATTTTCTCTTTAATTCGATTATTTTTTTGCTGCCCAGAAATAGGAATAATTACCAAATTTAGATTCTCCACACGTTAACTCACTCCCTGTACGATCCTAATCAGCTTCTCCACGCCTCAGAAGATTTCCCGCGCCTCCACATCACTCCATGCATAGCAGAAACACGATTGAGCTCGTGTTCAGTTCACGTTGCTCTGTTTTGAGCTCGTGAATTAAAACGAGCTTTCCAGCCAATGTCGATCAAATTTGATGCCAAAAATGTCTTCCATATGTCATATCACATCTTTATGCCAATTTTCAGCGATTGAATCGCATTCCAACTTCTTCATTTTCTCGATCAAACATCATGCAGAACTGTTCTTCGTTTCCCGCCAATTTTCAGTTTTCAAATGAAGAAGAAAGGGTGTCCCCCTATCCTGAACTGGGGTGCGAATAGCAGCTGCCTGGGGGTGCCCCTTAGTAATTAGGTTACCCCTTATCCAAAAGCGAGAGTCCGAATAACACTTGTCCTCCGGGTGCCAAAATCAACTTTTCGAGCCGAATTTTCCATAAATATTTATTTCCAAAAAATACCTACAAATACATAAAATAACAAAATTAGTACAAAATCGAGCGCCAACAATATATAGTATTGAGATCAAATTAGACACAAAAATGTGTCTATCAAATACCCCCAAACTTATTATTTGCTAGTCCTCGAGCAAAATTTATTCTTGAAAAGTGACCGAGTTAATATCGGGTGGGTTTATCAGAGGTGTACCCACAAAAACCAATACTCCAGACCCTAGCTATCTACGCAGAACCTTGGAAACCACTAAAGAACCTCCTTGGTTGGCATACAATTATTGACTCTAAGAGGAAGAACCCTGATGCGAAATTCCAATTGTTGTACACGAGTTTGCACTCAAGCGTACTAAAATTCATATAAGTGACAAAGCTCTACTAAGATAGTTTCACAATGGACATCATACTCGGAGTCAAACTAATCACATGAAAAGATTAAGAAGATGGAAAAAGAAAAATGTAGATGGTTGAAAAGTGAACGGTGTTTCCCATATCTGTCTGAAGGCCTCTGCCAAGATGAACCTAACCTAAATGACTGAGATACCGGTCTGACTAATATTAACATACTGGCATATACAAGGGAACCAGTGGTCAATAACTTAAATCTAGATCAACAAACTGGCAAATACAAGGGAACCAGCAGTTGACTACACATAACAATAACCATTTTTTTTTTTACTTAACGTCATGAATAGATCTTTTTGATCCAAGCGCATGCTTCTTGTCAGCAGATTACACGATAGTTCCCACGGGTCCTGCATTCCACGCTTGCTTAGGCGACGGAAACAAGGAGAACACACGCATATTGCTATCCAAGTGTTAATACTTATTCTGATTGGTCTAACTGGTCCGGTCTTTTTTTTTTTTTTTGTTGATAACTCAGTCACTCTATTTCACCCTAACAAAGGTAACAACTTGAATCGTGTGCCCCACCAAATCACTTGAAATAAAAGAAAACTAAAAATAGAAAGTGAAAAGGACTCGACGAGATATGGCGAAACTATCATGTTATTTATAACACCTGAGCTCTGTGCTTTTATGAATAGACTCTATAGATGTTTCCATCTAGTCAGATTGGTTCCTCAACTCCTAAAAAAAAAATGTTTCCATCCACTTAGATTGGTTAGTGCTATCCTTAATAGGCGTAAATTTCTAGGCTCTGGAGTTTATTTATTACAACTAAAAAGATTTTCCCATACCCCCAAACTTAAATCTAACATTGTCCTCAATGTTCTAAAGATAAAATTAAAAGCATGAACAAGGAGAAACTGTTACCACTTGAAGAAAAAGAGTTAAGGAAAGATATTACCATGTTGCATGAGATTGGGTTACCTCCCAAGAAGTGCTAAGTTTAAAGTCTTCAGCCAGACTTAGAAAAGGATTGGTCAACTCGAACCATAAAGTAACAGTCGAAATAACTGTGGGTCTTCAAAACCAAAAAGAGCTGACCATAGGAAACTGCAGTGAACCAAGAAAATGGACAAGAAAAGCATGCCCTTACCTAGTTTCCTGAAAATTATCGCTAATTGCGGTTCAGGTTCAGGTTCTATGAAAGGGTCTAAATAGAATATTTTCATTGGCTGTGTTTCTTCATAGGTTGGATCCAAATTATTAGGTCCTAGAGTCTGGAAAAACTCAAATAAGAACTTGGAATCACAAAGTAATAACCTAAATAATTGTCGATCCTCTAAGTCAATCAGATATGACTTACAAAATTGACCACAATGAGAATAGTGGTCATTCTTAAGCAAATGTGTCGATTCTAATTTCCTAAGGCATTTAGGTTTAGTCTCACAACTTAATATTCGACACATTTGGAATATAAACGTTCCCACAGTTGGAAGAAAACTATTTGGTGGGAAAACAAAGTCAATCTGGGCATCATAGCCTGGGAAAACCACATCAACCAGGGGATGGGTTTCTAACGACTGAACTTCTTCCTGGATATCATTAGGTTCGGGAAAACGAGTATGAAGGTAATCTTGTAAAATTATCGAGGCAGAGATATCAAGTCCTAAGTGAAGGGACTTTCTGAGAGTTAAAGGTAAGGCACTATGAAGGTGATAATCACCCCCAAACTTAGAGTTTTTAGTGTCTCTAGATAGACTAGTAACAATCTCCCTAATTTCTGGATCATTAGATTCTTGAAAATGGTCAATTGATTCTTCTAATTTATTATCAGGTAGTGCATCTTTACTCATCTCTACGGGTCTATCTTCTTCTTCCAAGACTATTGTTTCTAAGTCGCTAGACTCTAAAACAGTATTTTCGAAATGAACCCGTTTCTCTAAACCACTATCGGCTCCGTAATCAAAAGGAAAAACTACATCGTCTAAAACGGTGGTATTCCTAATCAAATCCTCGTCCTCTTGAATAGGTGAATAATCATAAAAATTATTTGGATTTGAAGTAGAAATAATATAATCACTATAAAGCTCAATTGGATTACTAGATTCCTGATCACTATGCCTACATATTTCAGATTCTTCATCACTACTATCCTCATCATCATAATAGTACGAAGATGATTGAACCTTATCTAAATAAGTAGTGTCTTTTATTCTAACCTCGTCCTCTAGATTGGGCAAATATTCACTATTGATATCGAATTGGAAACACTATTTTGGAAATTTAAATTATTTCGAGCAGCATTAGCTAACTGTTCATTTTCTGCCTCTAAACGTGCTTGAATTTCACTAAGCGTAACACTTATACGTTCACAAGTCTCATTGAATATCTTAGACCGTTGTGTACTCTCTTCTCTTGAACTAACTGCACGTTCATACTCCCCTCGAATTTGTTGGTAGGTTTCTTCTAGAGATTGAATAGGTTTAGAAATGTCATAATCAGGACTAGTTTTTATGTAATTTTCCAAAAACGCATGACTAGTACTATAATATTCCTGATTTTCTTGCTCGTAAGACCAATTCGTGTGTTGATAGTAATTGGGCTCACTATGGTATGAACCATAACCTTGAAAAGGTTGGTGTTCCCAACTACTATTCCCACCATGGTCATAAAACTGATGATGTCCATATTCAAATTTAGGTCGATACTCATTGTATTGGCTTCTATCATACCAGTTCGACATTCTTAATTACAAGGGAATTCTACACAACCACAAATAAGGCCGACTCGACTCCACCAAAACAAACCTAAAGATTTCTAGCAAACAAAAAGCATGATGGCTCCACTTAGATTGTTTCTAGACCAGCTTCTATCTTTCGAAAGGGAATTCGTTGCAATTTGAGCAAACCCCTCTGGAATCAATCTGAGTCAAAGTCAGTTGAATTGAGGCGAGGGAAGCTCAGTGGAGCTTTGATACCCAAGGCCTCACCGCTATCACAAGGTGGCGCAGACACGCATTCAACTCACAGAAACCATCATGAACTTTGAAGTGTGCTTAAAGAGCAACCAATATTTTTCGAACGAGTTTCCTATTAAGCTCGTTACCCTATAGGTCTCGTTCTATTCCAAATTTTAAATCTTGGGTTCGCGTTAGGTTTCGTTTTCCTAAGGCGGGCAAGAAGGGAGCGGTTATGAAATCCGAACCCTTATCTTGTTTAGGCTAGGCCTTGCCCTTTACTAGGAAAATAAAGACAGTCTGGTTCGTCCTCAAACAATTATCACCTTAAGACAGACAGTAACCCGCTTGCAGGAGATTCGCGGGTGTTTCGATTGGACTTACCTCCCGTACCAGACGGGCGATGAACCGTTGTCGTCGACTCGGGCCACGACTCCTATGCCGTGTGCGAACCCGAGGGGCCGAGACGATATAGTAATCGTCGTCCTTCCCTGCACACAGTTTATATAATAATTTATTTTTTTTAATAATAATACCCTTCCGTAGGGTTAAGAAAAACAAAGTCCAATTGTTTAAAGTCCAAAGTCCAAAATAAATAAATAAAAAATTACAGTTTTCCTCACACACTTCTAAAAAAATTACAAATTAAAAATTAAATCCTAAAATTGTCATTTTTTTCTTCTCTTTTCGCTTTTCGCTTTAAGATTTTTCCTCTCCAAGTCCTTAGTTTTCACTTTGAACCTGCAAAATAAAGACAAAAAGAAACGTAAAAAGGAACAAACAATTCTAAAAAAAAAATAATAAACCTAAAAAAAAATAAACCAATCTATATACAATTCCGCGTCGGCAGCGCCATTTTGTTGTAGTTTTGAAAGTGGTAGTAAAAGTTCGTTGCTCGGACTTGTAAAGATAATGGATTTTTAGATTTAAAAAATATATATACAAAAATATTAACAATGGGTGCGAGAGGTAACCAAGACACTAGATTCGACTATTACGCAAAATTGATTGATAAATATTTCAAAACTCTATTTTATTCTTGAGTCCTCTTTTATCTTTAATTCACTATCAATCATACAAATTCTCAAATTTTATTTGTAAACTTTAAGCATAGATTATCAAAAGATTTAACCAAGTATAACCTATCAAACTGAATAACAAATAATTAAGACAATCATTTAAATAATTTAAAACTCTGCAAAAGCAGCGATTAGGTGAATTATATAATTAAATGAAATAGTTACTCATTTATGTTGCGTGAATGGCTTCCTCCATTGCCTTGGTTACGAGGGAATTAGTCGCTCATCATATTGGAAAACCTCTCAAAGAATTTCATTGATGCTCAAAAGTGTTTTACAATGAAGAGAAAGATAAGTAAATAGTATAAAACAGGATTTTGCGACCCACAGAAGGCGTCCAGAATCAACGACACAGATATAGTGTTGCTGGTACAACGACTCACTCGCGGAAAGGAGTGGAAAAGTGTCGCAATAAAGCGACAGTTTTTAACGACTTTCCTGCCTCGTCCAATGTTCTTCGTGTTCTTCAGTTCCAGCAGCAGCAGGAACTTCTTCACAGCGTCTGGCTCTTTGATTTTTACGTCTCTAACTCTCTCCCAAATCTTGACAGCCTCTTCCCAATGACCGATACTTGTATTTATAGTGTTTTGGAGCAAGAAATCCGACCATTGATTGCGTATATTTTCTCTTTAATTCGATTATTTTTTTGCTGCCCAGAAATAGGAATAATTACCAAATTTAGATTCTCCACACGTTAACTCACTCCTTGTACGCTCCTAATCAGCTTCTCCACGCCTCAGAAGATTTCCCGCGCCTCCACATCACTCCATGCATAGCAGAAACACGATTGAGCTCGTGTTCAGTTCACGTTGCTCTGTTTTGAGCTCGTGAATTAAAACGAGCTTTCCAGCCAATGTCGATCAAATTAGATGCCAAAAATGTCTTCCCTATGTCATATCACATCTTTATGCCAATTTTCAGCGATTGAATCGCATTCCAACTTCTTCATTTTCTCGATCAAACATCATGCAGAACTGTTCTTCGTTTCCCGCCAATTTTCAGTTTTCAAACGAAGAAGAAAGGGTGTCCCCCTATCCTGAACTGGGGTGCGAATAGCATCTGCCTTGGGGTGACCTGGGGGTGCCCCTTAGTAATTAGGTTACCCCTTATACAAAAGCGAGAGTCCGAAAAACACTTGTCCTCCGGGTGCCAAAATCAACTTTTCGAGCCGAATTTTCCAAAAATATTTATTTCCAAAAAATACCTACAAATACATAAAATAACAAAATTAGTACAAAATCGAGTGCCAACAATATATAGTATTGAGATCAAATTAGACACAAAAATGTGTCTATCATCAACACACTCAGCAAATCGAACAGATAGAAATCCATGAGCCTGATTGATATGAGAAATAACTTGGACGGTACGAAGACCAATGCCCAAGTGTCAATCAAGTTCTATCCAAAAATCAAGGTCAGATTTATCAACTGATTGGACAACGCACAACCTGTGATATTTCAATTATATAAACAATTATAATGCGGAAAAGAAATAACGCAGACACCAAAATTTTTATTAATGAGGAAACCGCAAATGCAGAAAAACCCCGAGACCTAGTCCATATTTGAACACCACACTGTATTAAGCCGCTACAGACACTATCTTACTACAAGTTAACTTCGGACTAGAATGTAGTTTATCCCTAACCAAGTCTCACACCGATTAAGGTATAGTCGCGTTCCTTACGCCTCTAGAACCACGCTGGATACCGCGCACTTGATTCCCTTAGCTGATCTCACCCGCAACGACAAGTTGCTACGACCCAAAGTCGAAGACTTATAAACAAATATGTCTCCCACATATATGTCTATTCTTTATTCGGTTTTTGTTTCGTCTTTTGATAAATCAAGGTGAACAAGAACCAATTGATAATCTGGTTTTATACTCCCGAAGAGCAGCCTAGAAATATCAATCTCACAATAACCCAACTGATTAACAGAAAAATGTTATTGCGGAATCACAAGAGTCTGAGACGAAGAACTGTTGTGATTACTTTTTATATCTTACATATCGGAGATAAATCTCGAGTAAATCTTACAGAAGATAAAACTCAATACGACAGAACAAGTAAGATCATAATACACATCTACAGAGAGAATATTTTGATCAGGCTTCACGAATCCCAAGTGAAGTCTTCAAGTCCTTAACCTAATAGGGTTTTGGAAAAACCTAGGTTAGAGGAGAATGGAATCTAGTTTGCAACTAGGACACAGGAAAGTGTCGGGATTGGGTTTTCCAGTTGCTATAGTTCTCTCTTATATAGCCTTTCAAATCATGGTTGCTTACAATCAAAGATAAGATATCTTACGAATAAAACATTCAATATTCACCATTAGATGAAATCCTGATTTAAAATTCAAGTTAAGTCTGCTTAGAAATTAAGCAATCTGTTAGAGCACTGCTCAGTCGAACTCGCATGCGTTCCTATCTCAAGCTTGTTTGTCAAGTTTAGTTGCCAAAACTATAAGTCTTGATTTCTAGTCTATTTATAGCTAAGTCTCGGATTAGGATATTAAGTGTAGTTGAGCCTAAGACTCCACGGACTTCATCGATTGAAGACGAAGAACTACTCAAGGAACTTGTGGAACTTCATCAACAAAAGGTATGTGGAGACTTAAACTTATCTAGCACTCAAAAGTCTATCTATTTTATCTCCTATTTTGAGACAAAAGTTGTATTGCTAAGATTTCTCGAAATATGTGTTGGTAAGATTTCGCTTTGGCCAAGTTCATATTTACTCGTGACGAAAGTCATGTTGACTATTTCAATAACTTGAAAATCTCTTTGATGAAAATTAGTTTGTGAATAACAACTATATAACATCCTCTAAGAAAGTTTCAATGATTGAAATGAGAGTTTAGAACATATAACCATCTTTGGATATAAACATAGTGTGTTCTCACATTTGTGTGAAAGTCCAAAACCGGGAACCCAAAGTATGCGTAGTCGTACGCGTACCAGCGGTTGTTGGAAATCCGGGTAAGTATGCGTACCCGTACGCATACTAGCGGAAAGTTCACGTCCGTGAATTTCTGCTGGAGTTTGAAAGTGAAAAACAAACTCAATCCGGTTACTTAAGTATGTGTACCCGTTTGCATACTTAGGTAGGTTACTTTCTAAAATCGGTTTGTTCTTGAACTAAAACATTTATATAATAAGGAATGCAATCTTTGCAAACCGTGGCTATAATGCTCATGAATTAATTCGAGTGAATCAAAATCGATTTTGCTTCGATTATGTCTTGTATACTTCTATAATATCTAAGCAATTGAACAACTTTCTAACTAGTTCATTTGAGTCATTTGAACTAGTTATGGTGAAGATGAATAAGTTTGATATGAAAGTGCTCATATGGCTAACCATTGGTTAACTATTGTTGAACCAACTAAGTGTACACGTTTAGGTACGTTTACTCAAACCTAAATGAGGTTACATTTCATTTGTGTATAACAAGCTAAGTTCGATCTGACGGTTGAAACATATTAGCTTGAATCTAATTACATTTTCATCTAACGGTGAATATTGAATGCTTTGTTTCCAAGGTAACTAAGATTGCAAACCCTGATTTGGAGACTATATAAAGGAGAACTCTAGCAACTTGGGAACCTAATCCCCATAACTCATTTGTGATACTAGTTGCATAAGCTAGAGTCGATTCTCCTTTAACCTTAGGTTTTTCGCGAAATCCTGTAAGTTAACGACTTAAAGACTTCATTGGGATTGTGAAGCCAGACCCAACTATTTTCTATGTAGTTGCTTGATCTGATCTTGCTGTTTTCTATCGTGATTGAGTACAATCGTAAGATGGCTTAAGATTTATATCTCCGATAGGCAAGATAGAAAAGTAGTCACAAACACCTTCGTCTTATCGTTTGTGATTCCATAATATCTTCTTTCGTTAATCGATTAATACTATTGTGAGGTGATTGATATTTATAGATTGTTCTTCGGGAATATAAGTCTGGTATATCAATTGGTTCATGTTCACCTTGATTTATCAAAAGACGAAACAAAACTCGTAGGTATATCTGTGGGAGACAGATTTATCTATTACTATAGACTTTTTTATGTGATACAATTTTTTTTTATCAAGTCTTCGACTTTGAGTCGTAGCAATTATTAGTTGTGGGTGAGATCAGCTAAGGAAATCAAGTGCATAGTATCCTGCTGGGATCAAAGATGCAAGGAATGCAACTGTACCTTGAATCAGTGTGAGATTGATTAGGGTCCAACTACAGTCCAGATCGAAGTTATCTTTGTGGTAGGCTAGTGTCTGTAGCGGGTTAATACAATGTGTTGTTCAAATCTGGACTAGGTCCCGGGGTTTTTCTGCATTTGCGGTTTCCTCATTAACAAAACTTCTGGTGTCTGTGTTAGTTCTTTTCCACATTATATTTTGTTATATAATTGAAATATCACATGTTGTGCGTTGAATCGATCAATTGGTAAATCCAACCTTTGGTTGTTGATTGAAATTTATTGATCCTTGAACATTGGTCTTTGGTACCATTCAAGTTATCTCTCTTATATTCAATCGTGCTCGCAAATTATTATTTGTTTGATTGCGGATTGAATTGAGAGATTGAGATATAACTCTTTAATATACTTTTCTTAAGATTGAGTCTAACTGTCTAGTTAATTCTCTTGTAAGTATATTGGAGTTAGTCCATACAGATTGCTAAGCGAAATATTGGGTGAGGTTGTTAGACCCCCGGTTTTTCACAATCAATCTCCATCGTTAGATGGTATTAGCTTGTTACACACAAATAAAATGTACTTATATTTAGATATGGGTAACCGTACCTAAAAATGTATATCGAGTTGGCTCAATAATTATTAACCTAAGTTAGCCATATGAACACTTTTGTCTTAACCATATTCATCTAACACTTCTAGACCAAATATGATGATCAATCAATCATGAAAGATAATCAAATGAATCTAATTGTGTTTCACATGGAGTTTATCAATTGTTCACTATCTCATAGAAATATATATGAACAAACTGAAACAAAATCGCACTGATTCGTAACCGTAAAAAGTACTTATACAAGAATCAATTCATGAACATTAAACCATGGTTTGCAAAGATTGTATTCCTTAATTCATAAATGTTTTAGTTCATGAGTATGAGAATCATACATTACCGATTTTAGAACTTAAGCACTGTGTTCGCAAGCCAGGCACGCGAACAGCAACTCCGGACCTTGGCCAAGTCAAGTCGTTCGCAAACCCGGTTCACGAACAACCGTCCCAGACCCAACTCAGGTAAACCCGTTCGCATACTAGGTACGCAAACAAGAGTTCCGGACCTTCTCTGGTAAATCCGTTCGCATACTAGGTACGTGAACAAGAGTTCCAAACCTGAATAATTACAAAACAGTTCGCATACTATGTATGCATACCGTGTTGCACCCAGACATGGGTATTTGTTCTAAACTCTCATTTCAATCATTGAAACATCCTTATAAGACGACAATAGTAATTTTACACATACCATTAGCTTTAAGTAATTTTCAAGTGATCGAATGATCAATAGGAAACTTCCCAAGTTAACATCAAATGACTGGCTCACACAAATCATATAAGATGTCCAAGGTAATTTTCACATGATCATCTTTTAACTTAATATTTAGTTTCCAACAAATAAATTGTTTCTAACTTAACTCGTTAAGAATATGATGAACATAGCTAAAGCAAAAAGCTTCCAACACATATGATGGGATTCTGGAAGAACCCTATATGTGATAACCGCAATCGCACGGTGTCTAACTAGTAGACAGAGGCAAGTACGGGTCGAATCCACATGGAGCGGTGGAAATACTGGAATCAATACTCCTAATCGACTAACCAATCAAGATATGATATATTTGGATTTTTGGAATTAAGGATTTAAAAAGAATGAAAACAAAAGAAAACTAATTAAATACAATGAGAAAGAGAGTCGGTAACCAGGGTCTTCGGATTCCACTACTATTTATAATTATGCACCGAAAAGAACTCTAATTCCAAATATGTGTTTATAAATTTGTTATATTGTACCACCTATTATTGATATAATCTCGGATCATAAACTCGCATCTCCTAAGTATATGCCATCAAATTTCTAAGCATGACCTATCAAATTATAATGACGAGAGAATTATCGAAAACATAATTTATAGATTTACAATTATTATTTGCTTCGTCTAAGCATAACCCATTAAAAGATTAACCTAAACATGAATTATCAAATACTAACAAATATAATTGCAAACTACATGAATTTATGAATTTAGGCTAATGTATCATACAAAGCCGGTGTGCAACAACTCATATTATAATAAAATCAATAAACAAAATTATAGACTTCAAGATTCATTTTTATAGCCTAATACCAAAATAATTTCAATTTATTTCACAATGGTCTATGCTCAAAGTAGTTTTATCCATGAACCCTAGTTACAAAATCTAGCACACCATATAAATGGATTTCTCAAAACCCATAAAAATAAATTACAAAAGAAAGAAATAATAAACCGACATCACCGCTGTCACCCGGTAAATGATCGTCTTCCTCTCTTGTTGTATCTCCTCGAATATACCCAACCGAGAACCCCTAGTTACATGGTTGACACTCCAATTATATAACCACTGTCTACTTCCCAAAAGTCCAAAGATATGATTACACATCCAAAATATCATAAATAAGGAATGTATATATCTTTTGTCGTCACTTTACCCATTTGAATCATATTTCAAAGAATCTTTCACGTGACTTTTTCCATTTCTTTATATACTCTCTTCAAAGATCTTCCACATTTAGTGCTCAGTAGTAAATCACATTCCATGCATTGTATAATCCACTAAAGAAATGAAATGGAAACAAAACCAGTATAGTAAGTAGAAATGAAGTTAATTAATGTCGCCATATTCTTGTAATTCCACCACGAACAAAAAATTATGCCCAATTAATTCGAAGCCTAATATCATTCCATTAGCCACGACCGTCCATATTTCTTTGACCAGCTCTGATTGGTCAAATACGCGCATAAGTCTAGTTTCAGCCATTTTATTCTTCTGGTTACCAGATTTACTTGTATTTCCTACAAAAGCCTTAAAACAATATTATTAGTAAAATAATGAGTCCTAGCTAATGCAGTTATGGGTGTAAATGTATCGCACTTACGTGCTTATCAATTCCCCCACACTTGCATTTTGCTAGTCCCGAGCAAAATAAAAAAATTGACCCGCAACACAGCTGGTCATATCATAAGAGAGAATTAGATCCGCTACACAGCTGGTCATAAAATGAAAATTTGAAATACCATACCAAGACCCGCTACACAGCTGGTCATAGAAAATACCATACAAAAGACCCGCTACACAGCTGGTCATGATAAATACCATACACAAGACCCGCTACACAGCTGGTCATAACCCTAAAAACCATGATGATATATTTTTTTTTATTTTTTTAAGACCCGCTACACAACTGATCATCTTTTTTTTTATACCCGCTACACAGCTGGTCATAACCCTAAAAACCATGATGATATATTTTTTTAAGACTCGCTACACAGCTGATCATCTTTTTTTGTTTTTAGACCCGCTACACAGCTGGTCATAATATACTTGCAAACCTGCAATAGACCCACTCCACAGCTGGTCATAAATTGTAAGAAAATTCCTGAAAAAGAAAAATGAAAAAGTTAACCACTCCCCCACACTTAAACATTACATTGTCCTCAATGTAATTGAGTCATCCAACATAAAATTTAAGATGGGAAATTCATAATATGTGACAATAAACAAATAAAGAAAATAAGAAAATAGAATTACCTACTGGAATATACATAAAGGATTCTCCATATATCAACAACCTAAATAGTTGGGGATCAACCCAAAGAACAACATATACAACCAGTGATAACCTCAGATCTTCGTTGTAGCAACGTAAAGATATAGAGATTATCAAAAGGAAAAAGCTGCCCACATACCTTGTTTTTGCATAGGATGAATTGTTCAGTAACAAGAATTACCCACCCAAGTGGTTCACTGTGGGTGGGAACTGAAACCATTTGGGAGACATGCACAGGCAAAGAGAAGTCACGAGATGCAAAATAATCTAGTAATACTGGAGAAGCACGCAGTTCTAATCCAAAATTAGGAATCTTCCGAAAAGTTGTGCTAACAATTCTAGGTATATTAGCTTCTCCATTAGATTTGCAAACCTGTACTAAATCATCATCAACCAAGGAATCAATAGGAATATCACAATAAATATGATTAAAAGAAACCTTATAGATAGAGTGTAATGTCTCTAAGTCGTTAGACTTAACTATAGTTTCTTCAGAATTAACGCACTCTTCATAAGCATCATTGTTATAGCACTGATATGTCCCACCGTCTAAAAAAATGGTGTCCTCAGTCCTAAACTCATCCTTTTGAATAGGCGAGTGATCATAAACACGATCAGGAGTTGGACTAAATACACCACCTTCACTTGGTATAACAATGTCTCTATTCCTATGATCACAACTATCAAGTTCATCATCATTCTCCATACACATTGATTCATTATCTAAAGCGGTTTCATCATAAATATCAAGAGTACTAGAAAAATTAAAACTTGTCTCCTCGATAAGACCACAATCTTTTACCGACTGCGTTAGTTGAGCAATCGATAAAGCATTTTGTTCAGCAAGTTGAGCAATATAATCATGGCTTTTACTAAGCTCGAAAAAAAATAACTCATTAGCTTTGGTCTGTTCAGCAATGTCAATATTGAGGCGTTCTAACTAAGATAGTTGCGATGCAGATGGGTCACAGTAAGATAAATCATCTCTCCCATACTGTGACAGAGAAGTGTATGAATAATAATTGGAATCAACAAATTGTGGCTCATAACCAGGGTAAGGTTGGTAACGATCATAACCTTCACAAGGTCCGAAATGATCATACCAATGAGAATAATTTCAATCATTATTTACACACTTGGCAGGTTCTTGATAATGAGAAGGTGCATATGCATACTCCTCATGTGAAAGATCAGATGGCTCCTCTGTCTCAGCTATTTTTATAAGATTCCAAAAAGCTATAAAAGAAGTCAACTCACTGAAAACCATTATACAAAGTAAAATTTTCCCAATAACTCACCTTGTAAAAGCTTTGTGAGAATATCAAGTACTTACTTTAGGCCTGTTGTTGACTCAAATCACCGCTCTTCAGACTAATGTACCTAAGAAAAAAAATCAAATAATCTACGTAAAAAGAACTAAAAGAAAATATAAAAATAAAAGAAAAATAAGATATGTACAGAAGAGAAAAAAAATATGTAAAAAATACCAATTACAATATTCCACAACCGCTCCCCGGAAGCGGCGCCAAAAATTGATGGGATTCTGGAAGTACCCTATATGTGATAACCGCAATCGCACGGTGTCTAACTAGTAGACAGAGGCAAGTACGGGTCGAACCCACAGGGAGCAGTGGAAATACTGCAATCAATACTCCTAATCGACTAACCAATTAAGATATGATATTTTTGGATTCTTGGAATTAAGGATTTAAAAAGAATGAAAACAAAAGAAAACTAATTAAATACAATGAGAAAGAGAGTCGGTAACCAGGGTCTACGGATTTCACTACTATTTATAATTATGCAACGAAAAGAACTCTAATTCCAAATATGTGTTTATAGATTTGTTCTATTGCACCACCTATTATTGATATAATCTCGGATATTAAACTCGCATCTCCTAAGTATAGCCCATCAAATTTCTAAGCATGACCTATCAAATTATAATGACGAGAGAATTATCGAAAACATAATTTATAGATTCACAATTATTATTTGCTTCGTCTAAGCATAACCCATTAAAAGATTAACCTAAGCATGAATTATCAAATACTAACAAATATAATTGCAAACTACATGAATTTATGAATTTAGGCTAATGTATCATACAAAGCCGGTGTACAACAACTCATATTATAATAAAATCAATAAACAAAATTATAGACTTGAAGATTCATTTTTATAGCCTAATACCAAAATAATTCCAATTTATTTCACAATGGTCTATGCTCAAAGTAGTTTTCTCCATGAACCCTAGTTACAAAATCTAGCACACCATATAAATGGATTTCTCAAAACCCATAAAAATAAATTACAAGACAAAGAAATAATAAATCGATATCACCGTTGTCACCCGGTAAATGATCGTCTTCCTCTCTTGTTGTATCTCCTCGAATAGACCCAACCGAGAACCCCTAGTTACATGGTTGACACTCCAATTATATAACCACTGTCTACTTCCCAAAAGTCCAAAGATATTATTACACATCCAAAATATCATAAATAATGAATGTATATATCTTTTGTCGTCACTTTACCCATTTGAATCATATCTCAAAGAATCTGTCACGTGATCTTTTCCATTTCTTTATATACTCTCTTCAAAGATCTTCCACATTTGGTGCTCAGTAGTAAATCACATTCCATGCATTGTATAATCCACTAAAGAAAAGAAATGGAAACAAAACCAGTATAATAAGTAGAAATGAAGTTAATTAATGTCGCCATATTCTTGTAATTCCACCACGAACAAAATATTATCCCAATTAATTCGAAGCCTAATATCATTCCATTAGCCATTATCTCTTAGACCGGCTCTGATTGGTCAAATACGCGCATAAGTCAAGTTTCAGCCGTTTTATTCTTCGGGTTACCAGATTTACTTGTATTTCCTACAAAATCCTTAAAACAATATTATTAGTAAAATAATGAGTCCTAGCTAATGCAGTTATGGGTGTAAATGTATCGCACTTACGTGCTTATCAACATACTTCGAGAAATAGATAAGCGAGATAAACTCGGATCGAAGTATCAAATGTGTATAATATAAAAGTCTATATAACTATACGACATTATCTCATTAGCAGATAGAATAAAATAGACTTTTGAGTGATAGATAATTTTAGTCTCCACATACCTTTTGTTGATGAAGTTCCTCCAAGCTCCTCAGTAGATCTTCATCTTTAATTGGTGAACGCCGTGAAGTCGAAAGCTCAACTAGACATTCTATCATAATCGGAGACATAGATATAAGTAGACTAGAAATCAAGTGTATAGTTTTGATCAATTGAACTTGAAAAACAAGCTTGAGATAGAAACGCTTGCGAGTTCGACCGAGCGGTGCTCTAACATTATCTTTTTAGTTTTTAGTAACTTCATAATAGCATTATTAACACTATTAACATTAATACTTCAAGGGCGGAGATCGAATTCTACCCCAAGACTAAACCAAAGCTACTGAATCAATGTCAAGTTATGCATCAATCTGAAGCACAAAGAAGTATGTGTATATCAATCGGGAGATTCTACGCAGCATCAAGATACAAAAGCATGACTAGCAACTTCATTCAATTGCTTCGAACCCTTACACCACCATCTAAGTTCCTGTGGACACCGATGTGTCCATCAAACATACAACTTTTCTTGTGGAAATATTGACCGAAGGCCTTTTGACCTTCAACTCCAACATCCACCTCCGATGCAAATCTGATCCGAAGACTGTTATCCTGCATTCCTACTCCATTATCATGTTGCTGCTGATTCATGGCTTAACTATCAAATTGTAATTGATGAATCTAGGGGTATTGTATACCCTCGTGTAACAATGCGTTACTAGTTTAATAATGTAACAATTCCTTACTAGTTTAAAAAATGTAGGAAATACCAATAGGTCCTAAAAATAATATATTAGGATGAGTTTGGTCCATTTGACTCAGTCAACTGTCTGTTTGGTCCTTTTTGGAAAAATAAGTTATAATTTGGTCCTAAAAATTATAGTTTGGTCCTAAGGTGACGTCATGTATGATGTAAATGTCATGTGTGGTGACATAAATATCCTTTTGGGACCACATATATAGAAAAAAATCTTGAAAAAATCTTATTTTATTTTTACTTTCTCTCTCTTCTTGTTTTTCAGATCTAGAATATCTTTGCTCTAGAATTTTCTTTTCCCTGTTGTTGTTGAAGATGAACCTTGCTTTTCTTGATCTGCTGCTGCGGTTGAAGATGATGAATCTTTATAAAAACGACGACGAACTCGTGATGATGTGTTTTTGTTGTTGTTGTTTTGAAGATGAACTCGTGATGATGTTTGAAGACGAACTCGTGATGTTGAAGACAACAGAGTTTTTAGGGTTTGTTTGGTGCTATTGCTGTTGAAGACGACGAAGATGATGAAGATGATACTTGTGTTGAAGATGAAGATGAATATGATGAAGATAAAGACGACGATGTTGATGTTTGCTGTGAAGGATGAACTAATATCAGATCTGAAAAGAATGAACTCGTGTCTTGCTGCTCGTGTTGAAGATGAAGATGACGATCTTGTCTTGCTGCTGGTGTTGAAGATCTTGATTTTTAGATCTTTATCTTGTTGTTGCTGCTGTTGAAGACGATGGAGATGATGAAGAAGATGAAGATTTGTGTGTCTTTTCGTCATTTTTTTAGGTTTTTATATGGAGTTCATTTCAGAAATGAACTCTGCTTTTTTAGGTTTTTATATGGAGTTCATTTCTGGAATGAACTCTGTTTTTTTTTTTAGGTTTTTATATGGAGTTCATTCCATAAATGAACTCTGTTTTTTTAGGTTTTTATATGGAGCTCATTTCTGGAATGAACTCTGGGTTTTTTAGGTTTTTATATGGAGTTCATTTCTGGAATGAACTATGTATTTTTAGGTTTTTATATGGAGTTCATTTCTGAAATGAACTCTGTTTTTCTAGGTTTTTATATGGAGTTCATTTTCTGGAATGAACTCTGTTTTCTTAGGTTTTTATATGGAGTTCATTTCTGGAATGAACTCTGTTTTCTTTAGGTTTTTATATGGAGTTCATTTTCTGGAATGCACACTGGTTTTTTTAGGTGATTTTTGAAAAAATAAGTAGAAATCAACAGGAATTCATTTTGAAGAACGAACTGCTACAAAAAAATAAATAGAAATTAACACAGAAGGGTACTTTTGTCTATTCAATATTTTTAAATAATTACGGACTAAATAGTAAAGGAGTTTTTCCAAAGAACCAAACTGACATGGACTCACCTAAAAAAGGACCAAACGATATTTTTCCCTTAAAAAATTTCATGTTTCGAAAAAAAACAAAAAAAAAAAACCTGCTAAGTGGGAAGTCAAAATGTCCCAAAAACATGCTGTGCACAAAAGCTTGGTTGGAATGATCCGGAAAAGATCGAATGACTACTTTTCAGCTAAAATACATGTACGATCTAAAACAATCCTTACAGCTAACTCTATGTCCCTTGTCATACACTTAAAAAACGGTCTCCTCATATTTCAAAGAGATTTTAATCTTCTCCGGAAAAACACTCGAAGGAAAAAAAAAAGGGCTTCATTTTTCTTCTTCGGCACAAAATCATCAGGTAATTGTATCCCTTTTATTTCGATCTAGACTTAAATTTTTCTGATTTTAGTGGCAAGGTTAGTATGACTGTTTAATTTGGCTTACAATTTCATTAATGAAGTTATTCGACAAATCTAGGGTTTTTACATTGTAAATCTTTGAAATTGAATTTCATTATTTTTTATAATGGGCAGGTAGAGATGGGATTTATTATGGAGTTCGCTGAGAATTTAGTACTGAGGTTAATGGAAGATCCACAAGAGAGGGATCGTAAGTTCCGAGAACATGTTTATGCAGTTAAGGATCAATGTAAGAAGACCAAAGAAATGTGGAGTTTACCTATTCGTCCTTATGGGTTTTGGACTTTCGAGCGTCATAACTCACAAATGGCTTGGGATGCTCAGATTAGTCAAGTTCCAGGACGAAGGGATCCTTATGATGATCTCCTTGAAGATAAGACTACTAAACTTGGCAAATCACCCTAAATGGTCAGTTTCTTTTTGACTTGAATGTATTTGTCATCTCTTAGTTAGCTGCGAAATTTGTAATATGATGTTTTTGTTGTTATTGCTAGTTAGTTACTGTGTTGTCATGGGCAATGGTGGTAGGCTTTTTACCTGGGAGTATGGGAAGCCTTGCTCTGGAATTAGAATGGCACTTGAGTAGGAGGTGCCAAACCTTGAGTAAAATGGATTTAATAGATAAAGGGTTCAAGGCAGAAAGTTAGTTATACACATTGTGTTTTATGGACCCAAGGCTTTTGAATTGTTCCTTGTCTTATAAAACAAGAGGTAGAAACAGTTACTGATATTGAGCTGTTGGGCACAACTTAAGATTGTTTTTGAAACCATGTTATAAACTTTGATTATGGGTCAATTTTCTATAGAAAAAGGAAGCACATAACAAATTTTTAAAACATTCATTTACCGAAACATTTTAGTTATGTATTGTATACTGTTTTTTTGTGAGGCTAGTCTCGATATTGCATAATAACAAACGTTTCACTTTGTATTCCTTGTTTCTTTAGTTTTTGGTTTGATTATTTTAGTTGAAATAATAGAAGTTCCTAAAGATTTGTATCCTCGTATATTATTACTAAATTGTGGATCTAATCTAGCTGTCTACGTACACCACCGGTTCTAAGATGATTAAGTGATCTAGGATATTCACAGTTGCTACATTATTAATAGGCAAGTGTTCAGAATAAAATCTATAAATTGATTACATACCTTGTGATATATGCCCGTATCTTGAGTTTAAGCTTGTCATTCCTTGTACCTTGATTTCAGAGAATTAACTTCAGGATTGCCGATTGTTCTTCTTGTTGCCCCAATTTCCTTCCTTGTTACTAAAATCTGCAGATGCAATCCGTAGTATGTCACTTCTGGTTAAGGAATAATGGCTTTGTATAGTTGAAGCTTCCTTCCCATCTAGAGAATTCTACCATCTCATTTAACAGCCTGTAGACAGTAAAATGAATAAGTTTTATCCACTGCCCCCACTCTTACTGTCATCATAGGACTAACTTGAGCTTTATGTTTCTACCACAAAATGTGTATGTTAGGCTATGTTATGTATAGTGCTTCCTTCCCACCTAAGGAATTCTACTGTCTGGTAAAACAGCCTTTAGAGAGTGAAATGAATAAGTTTTATCTACTGCTTCACTCTTACTATCATCATCATAAAGCTATTGTGAGCTTTATTTTTCCACCACA
The DNA here is from genome assembly GCF_003573695.1 of Papaver somniferum. Classification (NCBI taxonomy): domain Eukaryota; kingdom Viridiplantae; phylum Streptophyta; class Magnoliopsida; order Ranunculales; family Papaveraceae; genus Papaver; species Papaver somniferum. Next base: position 133,690,593 of record NC_039361.1, on the reverse strand, counting down.
AAATGTGTATGTAAGAAAACCTATTCTGTGGTGGAAAAATAAAGCTCGTGTTAGCAATGATATACACGATGTGGGCCTGCGCCTGTGTCTTCAAATTGTCATACCTGATTCTCGGAAGCTACCGGTATTGGCCTATGCCAGTATTTCTGCAACCCAGGAGTTCAACTGTTCCAATCAATGAAGCTTCACTTTAATTACAAAGAATAACCATGTCAGTACTTCAAAAATGAGTATAACAGGAGACTTCTATTTTCGATTGTAAGGTTCCAAATCTGTTATATATTTGTCTCAAGTCTGCCTATTTTCTAAAATCGCTTTCTGACTGAAACTTAATTAGTGAGGAATATTGCAATTCTTGTCTAGATCGAAACGAGAAAACAGATAGGAGTATGTTATCGAGTTTCCGTCTAACTTTTGATTCTGCACTAAGAATATATATAAAAAGATAAGATGAATATGCTGTAAATCAGTGCTGTCTCTAGGTAAACCAAATTAGGGATAACCAGAGCTTCTGTTTAAAGCAAGAAAGTTGGCTTGACCGATAACCGAGTTCCTTGCTGGTCCAACAGAGAGGAGAAGCTCGGGAGAGGGCCTTCTGAATTTTCTTTACTGGATCTTGACTGGGTCGCTTCCTCCTTCGTCTTTTAACTAAACTAGGAAAAAGAGGCAATGAAACCTCGAGTTCTGTAATCTCTTGATTGTGAACAAGCCTTTGACTGTATAAATATGTGACTGCCAGCAAGTAGTCAATATTTACAACTTCAAACCAGGATATAACTTAAATAGACATCTCGAGCAAGGGCTCGTGAAACCATATGCTTCTCTAGATTTTTGGAACCGTTAATTTTCTTTCCACGAATGTGGTTTTTGATATTTACTCGTCATTTACTAATTGTGATTATGTTCTCTTGCTTCAGTGTTGGAAGCAGTCTTGCTACTTCAACATGTTGAAACTTACAATTATGATTTGAATAAGAAGGTCAGTCTACTAGAGACCAGTATCTGATTTTAGTTCAGACCTAGCTTTTCAATGTAGAGAACGTCATATTATTTTTGTAGTTAGGAAATTCTTTGTGTTAGTCAACCACATTTCTTTACGGGGTAGATAACTACAATAACATTGTCCTTGTCACATCTTAGCGATTTGATATATGTTTAACTAAAATGATTTGCTGCAGGAGAAGATGCGCTCTGGATGTGCAGAATGACATGGAGCTATATGTAATGGAATGAGAATGTCGATTGTTTTTACTAGTTGTACACTGCGGAATCAAAGTCGTGTTCTGTGTTGGGTGAAAGCCGAAGTTTCTTCACTGTTTAAAGTTTCATTTGTTGCTAATAATATTCTGAAGAACATCTATTGTACAATGCTGTACTAGAACTCGAGACTGGAGTTTCTGTAAAACAGTGTTCTGTTGTCCTTGGTTTTCGACTCAAATACCCAAAATCAAATTGTTGTGTTGAACGATCTGCTAGCTTTCTTTATTTTCTTTTTCCTTTCTTCTAGTTTTATTATCAGAGCTTACTTTAGTATGGTTAGAAACTTAGAAACCAGTACCAAACTGGCCCATTCAGAGATTTTGAACTTTGTTCCAAAGCAACTGCCTAGTTGAATAACTTTTCATGGTCTCTTCAACATTTTCAGGTCTTTAGTCGATTTAGTTGAATCCATTGCATCAGTGTTCAGCTCATTGAAACACTGGGAGGGGTGTGGTTTAGCAAACCATTCCATACAAATCCTGGGTAGAGGAGTATCAGGACTCGGGAGTACAAATGGTGAAAAGCACAACTGCTTGGTAAGGATACGGCTGAAATGATACTGAATGCAAGTGCTTTCCGGATCACACAACTGGTTAACCACAACTGCTCAACAAGCTAATGCCGCAAATTTATTAGCCTTTAAAACAGGAGAAAAATAGATTCTGAGATCAAAATCTCCACTCCTTTAAAACACCAAGTCATATGAGCCCCACGTCGCACGGTGAGTGTGACACCCCTCTCGAATTAAATTAGATAAAAGCTTTCAACTACAACAATTCTGGAGAGGACAAGTGGCGGTACTCTATTGGTTGAGACATTAAAAATTGGATTACACTCTGTTTACACCCTATATTTAACTGACCGTTAATAACGCCGTTAGGGAAAACGTAGGTATACAAAACTTACGTGAGTATTTACACCTAATTAATAACTTACACTTGGTTTACACCAAAAACTTAACTGTACTTTATTAACATCTGTTAAGTGTTGTTCACACCCATAAGACTCTGATAGTACCTCCGTTAAAACAACTAAATCTAAAAAGATTTCCGCCTTCGGTTATCTTTTTCTCCTTTTCTTTCTTTTTCTTCTTCCTTCTTCTTTTTCTTTTCTCTCTTTCCCCTGTTCTTCTTCTGCAATTGCTTTGAGAATCAAAAACTGAGAGTTTGAAGATTGAATGAGTAAGAGTAAGATCTATGAGGAAATTTAATTAAGCTCAACTGAAATTTAAAAAACTTGTCGTAACTAAGGGAACGGATTTTTCAGGCGTCGGTTATATGACTTAGGGTTTATATAAGCTTAAAGGAAAATTGATGAAGTGAACATTTTTAATATTTTGTGTGTATTTGAATGTTTTGCATGGTAGACTTAGATTAAATTATAAGTCAATGCATAAACTAGCTAATGTAGGCTGCATACCCAAATTTAGTTTGGAAAAAGAACACAAATGTGAAATTTGCGTAGAATCAAAATATGCTAGAAAAACCTTTTTAGCAAAAATGTTCATAGAAATTCTAAACCCTTAGAATTAATTCACTCGGACCTAATTGACTTGAAAACCGTTCAAACTAGAGGTGGTAAGAAATGGTTTGTTACATTTATAGACGATTGTACGAGGTATTGTCATTTATATTTGCTTAGGGTAAGGATGATGCGTTAGAAGCCTTTAAGATGTATAAACTAGAAGTTGAAAACCAACTGAATACTACCATGAAAACCATTAGGTCTGACCGTGGTGGTGAATACAGAATTCCTATAGAAGATTTCTATGTAGAACATGGCATAATACACGAGGTTACCCCTCATTATTCACCTCAGTCTAATGGAGTAGCTGAACGTAATAACCGTACCCTTAAGGAGATGATGAATGTCATGTTAATTAGTTCAGGATTACCTTCGAACTTGTGGGGGGAAGTTGTCCTCTCATCCTGCTATATTCTGAATAGAGTATCCTTTAAAGGATCAGATAAAACTCCATATGAACTGTGGAAAGGTAGACAACCTTATGTTACATACTTCAAAGTGTGTGGGTGTTTGGCTAAGGTTTTCATCCCTAAACCTAAAACAACCGAGATAGGACCCAAATCTGTTGACTGTGTCTTCATAGGGTATCCCGAGCATACTACTGCATATAGATTTAAGGTTGTGAGTTCTCAAATTTCTGAAATTGGTGTGAATACTATTATGGAATCTAGGGATGCTATGTTTTTTGAAAATATTTTTCCATTAAAATTTGACTCTCGTAAGAGAGGTGTTGATCCCCTAGATGTCCCTTCAACCAGTCAGATTTTACCTTTAGAGGAAGATGAAATAGAAATTGATCCTAGGAGAAGTAAAGGGGCTAAAACCAAAACTTCCTTTGGATCTGACTTCGTAACACTAGTCGAGACTGATCCTCAAACTCTTAAAGAAGCCATAACATTTACTGAAACCCCATTCTGGTAAGAAGCCTCATTTAGTGAAATGGACTCAGTCCATCTGAACCAGACTTGGGAAATTGCTAGTTTACCTCCAGGGAGTAAGACCATAGGATGTAAATGAGTCTTTAAGAGGAAACGTAAGGTAGATGGAACTATGAAAAAATATAAGGCTAGGTTGGTAGCTAAAGGCTATAAACTGAAAGAAGGTGTAAATTTCCTTGATTTTTATTCACATGTGACGAGAATTACTTCCGTTGAGATGCTAATTGCTATTGTTGTCATAAAAAACTTAGAGATACATCAGATGGATGTTAAGAAAACTTTTTTAAGAACGTGAATTAGATAAAGAAATTTACATAGACCAACCTGAGAAATTTGTAGTGAAAGGTTATGAAGACAAAGTTTGTAAGTTGAAAAAAAATTTGTATGGTTTTTTTTTAAAACAGTGATATGAAAATTTGATCATATGATAATGAGTAGTGGATTTAAGTTAATGAATGCAATAAGTGTATTTACAAATAACTTGTTGAGGATGCCTTTGTGATTGTATGTATGTTGCTGATATGCTTATACTTGATACAAATATAGATGTGATTAATTCCACTAAAGACATGCGTTGAATGAGAACGTTGACTTGAAAGACTTAGGCCATGTTGATGTAATCTTAGGGACGAGGATTACAAGATAATCTATTATTTATTGTGTTAGTCGTTCTCATTATATTGAATTTGTGGATAAGAGATTCAATCAGTATGATTGTAATCATGCTTGTACTTCGTACGATTCTTCTTATAGACTCACGATAAATAAGGGTAAGGAGTATATTAACTTGAATACTCAAGAGTTATAGGATATATGATGAATTTAATGAACTATAAGAGTCCAGACATTGCCTATATTTTGAGTAAGTTAGGTAGATATAACCTGTAATCCAGAGCAAGCGCATTGGGATACACTTAGTAGAGTAATATGGTACCTAAATTACCCTATTACCTTTTGTTTGGTTTATGAAAGGTATCTTGCTGTCCTTGAGGGATTTTGTGATGCTAACTGGATAGTTAACTCAGAGGAGTCTAATCTACGAGTGGATATATTTTCGCTCTAGTTTAAGGGTCTATTTTTGGAAGATTTCCAAACAGACATGTTTTGCTCAAATTCGCTATGGAATTTGAGAGTATTACGTTAGATAAAGCATGAGAGGGGTCTGAGTGACTAAGATGCTTTTTAGAAGACATTATTCTCTGGCATAGGCTTGTGCCAGCTATATCTATACTTTGTGTTAGCCAAGCAGTAATAGCTAAAGCTAAGAATAACTAATTTCAATTGGCGTTATTTCCATTGATTGGATTATGTCCAAGGAGAATATCGCAGACCCTTTGACGAAAGGTTTGTCCAAAGAGATAGCTAATAATGTATCAAAGGGGATTGGGCTTAAGCTCATTAAATAAACTTTCCATGAAGGATACTCAACCTTGCTGACTGGAGATCCCAAGATCAAGGTTTTGAATGAGACAACTAATTTTTGGTGGGTCAAGGTAAACACTATCAGAGAATTTCATTATCTGCCCCTTCCGTATGGTGTAGACGTGATAGTGTGACTGCATGTGAAGGATGACTTTTAACTAAGTGTTAATGAGTTCTATAGTTTTAATTTAAGATTGAAGTGGGGTGTAGCAGTAAAAACTCTTGATGGAACTCACCTATCTGAATGTGAAAGTGGGTCGCTTCCTATGAGAATAGAGATGATTCTCTAGAGCATTCTGAGAAACGGGATTTGTCCAGGGCGAAAAAGGACACAACGACACGAACTCGACATCATCTAGAGAGATATCACGTGTGGTTATAATCGCGGATTACACCAAACGATGGAAGTTCAAGACATCGCTTTCACTGTTCATCAAGTAGTTCCGACAATTTCACACTAAGCAAAGGTTCAAGACCTCATGGACACCTCTTGCCTAAGTGGTATTTCTCGCTTTCCGTTTTCTGATTTTTATCGGTATTTCATTCATGTGGGGGATTGTTGGATAAAATGAGTTTTATTGTTTCGGTTTTGTAGTCTTGGTGGGAATGGATTTTAGGACCTTTGAGTCTCTAAGGGCAGTTGCTCATTTTCTTATGAGTGAATGAAATATGACCTTTAGTTATACATAGGGTATAACTAAAGAGGAGATCCACTATTTAACTATTCCTTTATGGATAGTCAGAAAAACAATGTGGGTGGAACGGTGGGCAAACAATACTTGTTTTGACTAAGGCTTGGGCTTAAGGCTCGGGCTCGTTCTTACGCCGTGGACATAGGTCACCGAAGACGTATCTTTTTTGACAAAATTCTTTAGAAATATTTATTTACATATTCTAATATCAAATAAATTTTGTATTTAATGTGGGGGCGTATGACTTGGAGAGGATTTATTTATTTCCGTTTTTATTTTTATGTCGACATAATGTGCAGTTAATTACGTAACTGTTTTTTACCGTTTTGGAAAATCTTGAATTAACGAAAATAATGGTTTTATTACAAAATTATATTATCTTTAATTCACTCTTAATGCACATTATTCTCGATTATCTCTCTTCTCCACTATATAAACCTTTTGGTTTCTTCATTCCAATTTGTGTCTAGAAGAGCTACTATCCTCTTTTTTTCGTCTTTCTCCCTCTGTGTGGTTTTTATTCTTTGTGCCATTGTTGTTGAGTTCGTATGAGTGGGAAAGTATTGTAGTTCTAAAAATATTTGAAACAGTAAGTTTTATCCTGGATACGACTTGACCACATGGTATAGGCATCACTCATTCTTGAGGCGTACCGGTCAATTATCGTGTTAAGGACAGCGTGTTGAACATGTGACTCTGTCCTCTGTTTGCTGATTCCATTGAGTGTTTGTTTAAGCATTTCAGAAATTTATTTCTAACATCTTCTTTGAGTATTTTATTGTTACAGTTGCAAAAATCTTAACACGATAGTCTTTTCTATCTATAACAATGGGTAAGAACTATGTTGATGGGTCAGAAAAAAATTTTGGGGAGCTCATCCGTTTTGTCAAACCGATCACTTCCATTATAAAGGAGATAAATATCAATAATTTTTGTTTATGTGATTGTTCCTTGTATTTAATTATTGCACCCAACAATCATGGATGTTATTTGTGGAGTGCAAAAGCAAAAAATGAAGTTTTGGTCAGCTGTAGAGTTTCAATTTTATCTCTTAACCTAGAAATAATTCTGATAAACCCTTTTGGAATAATGTAGTAGACATCTTGATAGTTACCCACGTAAAATTTCAGAATTTTTGGAGTTGTAAAATTATTTTTTCGATATTTTACAAAACAGAGAAATGTTCCTGAAAAATTCTGACGAACAGAACCATAAGTTTTTTTTTGAAATGGTGGTTTAAACAAATTTTGTAAATATAGATGCTATCTTCAAAATTCATATTTTATTTTCTGATTCAGAATTGTGGTTTGTGAATAAAGGTTCTATCTACAAGGGACATGGCTAATAGGCGCATGTGGCTGAAAATAAATCTTCCAAAGATGGCAAATGTGAGAACATCAAATGCAACACTTTGCATAGCTCTCGTAACAAAGGTATGTTTCACACACCTAAATCTAGCATTACTTTAATAAAGGGTGTTTGTTATGTTTGTAAAATTCCTGGTCAAATGACATTAATGTGTAGACGACATAAAACCTTAATAAGCAGAAAGTTAATGCTAATTTAGTTGAAACAAACTAGAAAGAGTTTAGTGGCATGAAAACCTATGTGAGAGACTGGAATGGACTCTGGAGCCACTAAGCATGTTTGTTAAAACAAATACATGTTCACCTCTTATCTGAGAATAAGGGATATTGAGAAACTCTATATGAGTAACTCATTTGCGACAGAGGTTGCGTAAAAGGGAAAGGTCGAGCAGAAGCTCATATCTATAACATTCTCACATTGAATGAATTTTCATGTTCCGGGCATATGCAAGCTAGAATCTTGTATCTTGTTATACTAAAGATGGTAAAAGATTTAATATATTAAATAAATCAGTAAAAAAACTTGTCGTAACTAAGGGAAATGATTTTTCAAGCGCCGGTTATATGACTTAGGGTTTATAGAAGCTTAAAGGAAAATTGATGAAGTGAACATTTTTAATATTTTGTGTGTGTTTGAATGTTTTGCATGGTAGACTTTGATTAAATTATAAGTTAATGCATAAACTAGCTAATGTAGGCTGCATACCCAAATTTAGTTTGGAAAAAGAACACAAATTTGAAATTTGCGTAGAATCAAAATATGCTAGAAAAACCTTTTTAGCAAAAATGTTCATAGAAATTCTAAACCCTGAGAATTAATTCACTCGGACCTAGTTGACTTGAAATCCGTTCAAACTAGAGGTGGTAAGAAATGGTTTGTTACTTTTATAGACGATTGTACGAGGTATTGTCATTTATATTTGCTTAGAGGTAAGGATGATGCCTTAGAAGCCTTTAAGATGTATAAACTAGAAGTTGAAAACCAACTGAATACTACCTTGAAAACCATTAGGTCTGACCGTGGTGGTGAATACAGAATTCCTGTAGAATATTTCTATGTAGAACATGACATAATACATGAGGTTACCCCTCCTTATTCACCTCAGTCTAATGGAGTAGATGAACGTAAGAACCGTACCCTTAAGGAGATGATGAATGCCATGTTAATTAGTTCAGGATTACCTTCGAACTTGTGGGGGAAAGTTGTCCTCTCATCCTGCTATATCCTGAATAGAGTATCCTTTAAAGGATCAGATAAAACTCCATATGAACTGTGGAAAGGTAGACAACCTTATTTTTCATACTTCAAAGTGTGGGGGTGTTCGGCTAAGGTTGTCATCCCTAAACCTAAAACAACCAAGATAGGACCAAAATCTGTTGACTCTTCATAGGGTATCCAGAGCATACTACTGCATATAGATTTAAGTTTGTGAGTTCTGAAATTTCTGAAACTGGTGTGATTACTATTATGGAATCTAGGGATGCTGTGTTTTTTGAAAATATTTTTCCATTAAAATTTGACTCTCGTAAGAGAGGTGTTGATCCCCTAGATGTCCCTTCAACCAGTCAGACTTTACCTTTAGAGGAAGATGAAATAGAAATTCATCTTAGGAGAAGTAAAGGGGCTAAAACCAAAACTTCCTTTGGACCTGACTTCGTAAAACTAGCCGAGACTGATCCTCAAACTCGTAAAGAAGCCATAACATTTACTGAAACCCCATTCTGGTAAGAAGCCTCATTTAGTGAAATGGACTCAGTCCATCTGAACCAGACTTGGGAGCTTGCTAGTTTACCTCCAGGGAGTAAGACCATAGGATGTAAATGAGTCTTTAAGAGGAAACGTAAGGTAGATGGAACTATGAAAAAATATAAGGCTAGGTTGGTAGCTAAAGGCTATAAACTGAAAGAAGGTGTAAATTTCCTTGATTCTTATTCACATGTGACGAAAATTACTTCCGTTGAGATGCTAATTGCTATTGTTGTCATAAAAAACTTAGAGATACATCAGATGGATGTTAAGAAAACTTTTTTAGAAACGTGAATTAGATAAAGAAATTTACATTGACCAACCTGAGGACTTTGTAGTGAAAGGTTATGAAGACAAAGTTTGTAAGTTGAACAAATTTTTGTATGGTTTTTTTTCTAAAAAAGTGATATGAAAATTTGATCACATGATAATGAGTAGTGGATTTAAGTTAATGAATGCAATAAGTATATTTACAAGTAACTTGTTGAGGATTCCTGTGTGATTGTATGTATGTTGCTGATGTGCTTATACTTGATAAAAATATGGATGTGATTAATTCCACTAAAAACATGCGCTGAATGAGAACGTTGACTTGAAAGACTTAGGCCCTGTTGATGTAATCTTAGGGATGAGGATTACAAGATAATCAATTATTTAGTGTTAGTTGTTCTCATTATGTTGAATTTATGGTTAAGAGATTCAATCAGTATGATTGTAATCATGCTTGTACTCCGTACGATTCTTCTTATAGACTCACGATAAATAAGGGTAAGGAGTATCTTAACTTGAATACTCAAGAGTTATAGGATGTTTGATGAATTTAATGAACTATAAGAGTCCAGACATTGCCTATATTGTGAGTAAGTTAGGTAGATATAACCTGTAATCCAGAGCAAGCGCATTGGGATACACTTAGTAGAGTAATATGGTACATAAATTACTCTATTACCTTTTGTTTGGTTTATGAAAGGTATCTTGTTGTCCTTGAGGGATTTTGTGATGCTAACTGGATAGTTAACTCAGAGGAGTCTAATCTACGAGTGGATATATTTTCTCTCTAGTTTGAGGGTCTATTTTTGGAAGATTTCCAAACAGACATGTTTTACTCAAATTCACTATGGAATTTGAGAGTATTACGTTAGATAAAGAATGAGAGGGGTCCGAGTGACTAAGATGCTTTTTAGAAGACATTCCTCTCTGGCATAGGCCTGTGCCAGATATATCTATACTTTGTGTTAGCCAAGCAGTAATATCTAAAGCTAACAATAACTAATTTCAATTGGCGTTATTTCCATTGATTGGATTATGTCCAAGGATAATATCGCAGACCCTTTGACGAAAGGTTTGTCCAAAGAGATAGTTAATAATGCATCAAAGGGGATTGGGCTTAAGCTCATTAAATAAACTTTCCATGAAGGATACTCAACCTTGCTGACTGGAGATCCCAAGATCAAGGTTTTGAATGAGACAACTAATTTTTGGTGGGTCAAGGTAAACACTATCAGAGAATTTCATTCTCTGCCCCTTCCCTATGGTGTAGACGTGATAGTGTGACTGCATGTGAAGGATGACTTTTAACTAAGTGTTAATGAGTTCTATAGTTTCAATTTAAGATTGAAGTGGTGTGTAACAGTAAACACTCTTGATGAAACTCACTTATCTGAATGTGGAAGTGGGTTGCTTCCTATGAGAATAGAGCTGATTCTCTAGAGCATTCTGAGAAACGGGATTTGTCCAGGGCGAAAAAGGACACAACGGCACGAACTCGACAGCACCTAGAGAGATATCACGTGTGGTTATTATCGCGGATTACACCAAAAGATGGCAGTTCAAAACATCGAGTTCACTGTCCATCAAGTAGTTCCGGCAATTTCTCACCAAGCAAAGGTTCAAGACCTCATGGACACCTCTTTCCTAAGTGGTATTTCTCGCTTTTCGTTTTCTGATTTCTATCGGTATTTCATTCATGTAGGGGATTGTTGGAGAAAATGAGTTTTATTGTTTCGGTTTTGTAGTCTTGGTGGGAATGGAACTTAGGACCTTTGAGCCTCTAAGGGCACTTTCTCATTTTCTTATGAGTGAATGAAATATGACCTTTAGTTCTACATAGGGTATAACTAAAGAGGAGCTCCACTATTTAACTATTCCTTTATGGATAGTCAGACAAACAATGTGGGTGGAACGGGTGGGGCAAACAATACTTGTTTTCACTAAGGCTTGGGCTTAAGGCTCGGGCTCGTTCTTACGCCGTGGACATATGTCAACCAAGACGTATCTTTTCGGACAAAATTATTTTGAAATATTTCTTTAAATATTCTAATATCAAATAAATTTTGTATTTAATGTGGGGACGTATGACTTGGAGAGGATTTATTTATTTCCGTTTTTATTTTTATGTCGACATAATGTGCAGTTAATTGCGTAACTGTTTTTTACCGTTTTGGAAAATCTTGAATTAATGAAAATTTATTTTGGTTTTATTACAAAATTATATTCTCTTTAATTCACTCTTAATGCACATTATTCTCGATTATCTCTCTTCTCCACTATATAAACCTTTTGGTTTCTTCATTCCAATTTGTGTCCAGAAGAGCTACTATCCTCTTCTTTTCGTCTTTGTCCCTCTGTGTGGTTTTTATTTTTTGTGCCACTGCTGTTGAGTTCGTATGAGTGGGCAAGTATTGTAGTGCTAACAATATATGCAACGGGAAGTTTTATCCTGGATACGACTTGACCACAGGGTATAGGCATCACTCATTCTTGAGGCGTACCGGTCAACTATCGTGTTAAGGACAGCGTGTTGAACACGTGAATCTGTCCTCTGTTTGTTGATTCCATTGAATGTTTATTTAAGCGTTTCAGAAATTTATTTCTAACATCTTCTTTGAATATTTTATTGTTACAGTTGCAACAGAAATTGGAGGTGTTCTTGATGTCAAAAAGAGGATCTGAGGATGATGAAACTGATATGGGATTGAATTGAGTTATAGACATGGATGAAGAATTAGAAGAGGAGGGTACTATTCCTTCACCGATTTGAGTTGATATGCTGTGATTTTATGCTGATGTCGACTACAGAGAGAGAAGATTCTGAGAAGAATTATGTTACTGGTGATGGATTTAGGATGTTGCTGTCGATTAAATTGAGTGGAGCTCTTTGATGAGATAGCATAATCTATCAATTTCTCTACTGTTGTCGATTTAGCACCAACATGTTTGATGCTTAAGACTAAGGTTTATCAAATTCTGTTGGTAATATGCTGGAAATTGATGGTAAGAATCCCACCTGAATCAATTTATCTTATTGTTCCAGTAAGTGCATGGGTATATTAGATTTGTCCCCTGCAAGCTGGCTGCTAAACAATTGGAATTAATGGTAATTTCAGAACTGAAATGATGATGCGAAATCACACAGTTACAGTTCTTTATAGTTTGAACAACAATATCTTTATGCATAACTGTGTATATATGGACTTTAATTCTAATTCTAATAGAAAAGGTCGTCTACCTGCGAACGTGGAGCAGTTCTCTTCAGTATCGGTGGTACGTTGGAAATTTCTTGTTTGATTGTTTTATTTTTGTAATTTCTATTGAATCTACTGTCGATATGACCCTTATTGTGAACAACACTCTGCAAATGTGTGTTGTACGTTCTTTTGATGTGAACCCTTTGGTCAGTTTTATCATGTATAGCTTCTTTCGTAATACCACTATTATTTTAGCTGGTCCTATGTGAGGAATATTTGTATCCGTATGTTCTGTCCATTGAAGAAAAACCGCCGTAGATATTGTGATTGTAAGTGAAGCAGCAAACTCTGCAATACCCACAGAAAGGTACCTTGCTAATGTTGCATCGAGAAGTTGTTAACATAAAACGGTTAGAATCTTGGTTACCACAGGAAACGCATATGCTGCTTAAATGAACAATGTACACAAATTCAGAAGTGCTGGAATTTAGAATACGAGGTACGTTCTTAAAATGGGATAGATAATCTCCAATAATAGAAAATTCATCTAACTCATGTTGTGGGCCGATGGTGTTTTTTTGTGAACGATTTTTTAGGGACCATGGTTTTTTGGGGACCATGGTCTTATTAGGCCGACCTCCCTGTATTTATAAGGAGTGTCCTAAAGTTAGGTAAATACACATTTACCCTTTATTTTAATTTAAATTAAAACTAACCTAATAACTATATAAATCTAATCATATACATCTAATCTAAATGAATCTATTAACCAAAATCAAAATTAAAAACAAAAATTGGAGGGAAATCGAAATTTTTTAGTTTTGAAAAAAAAAATATTCTCTTCTTCTTCTCTCTTTCCTTGACGTTCCTCGTTCGATTGAAAAACCCATCAATCGTTTTTAATTCGTTTTTGATAGGGTAAATTGAGTAGAAATCATCAAAATATGGTTTAAATGGAAGTTAAAGTGGCATGTTCTGTTAGGAATAGTTTTAAAAAAAAAACTAGTTTTGTAACCGAACAATCTGAAACCAAGAACACGAAGAACACTTCGGTTATCACGAATTTATTTTTTCGTAACCGAACTCCGAGTTCGGTTGGTTCGCAAAAAATAGTTTTAACCGAACTCCTCATTGAAAACCAATATATTGTGTTCGATTGTTTCGCAAAAAATAGTTTTAACCGAACTCCTCATTTAAAACCAATATATTGTGTTCGGTTGGTTCGCAAAACATTCTAAAACTAGTTAGTAACCGAACTCTACCCATAATACAAAAAAAAAATGTAACCGAACTGTGTTATTTTTCCCACTATGTTGAGTTATGATTTAACCGAACTTTACCTACTTTGTTAGGTTTGTTCGCAAAAAATCTTGACAAACCGAACTCTTCACTAATTCCATACATGTGGAGTTCGGTTAGATATGTTGTTGGGTTAAAGTTTGCGAACCAACCTAACATTACTCTGTAAATCCCATAAACAAAGTTCGGTAACATGTCTGTTTACCGAACGACTAAAACCTCCATTAAAGAGCGAGTTCGGTAACCTGCGTGTTTGGAAGAAGTAACCGAACTACACTTTCAGATAAGTTCGGTAACCTGTTCTTCACATAAGGTAACCGAACAAGCCCAAATCTACTCTAAAAATTTACAGTTTTTTGAAAATTTGGAGCAATTTAACCAACATTATCTAAGTTTGAATCGTACCTGGGTACCCAAATACCCTTCCTCCGGTTGTGGTTGGTAAAATCCATCGTTTTTCATGTTTTCCTTCTTCATCTTCTCTAACTTTACTCTCTCAATAATTCTACTTCTTCTAAAAAGAAAACCCATCTGATTTTTCAATCTCACTAATTATCTTTAACTTAATCATCTCACTAATCATTATACTAACTATTATTAATACTAACTAATCATTACCCAAAATTAATCATGAGGATAATTTAGGTATTAATATAAACATCTAGATAAGGAATGACCTAGATTTACTTCTAATGTCTTTACTCAAAATAAAACCATGGTCCTCCAAAAAAACCATGGTCCCAAAAAATCGTTCTTTTTTGTTGCTCGATTGGGCTGATAGTGCTGGAACTATTACTTCCTTCCCACCGTAGCCGTGTCCTATGGCTTAAGGTACACCTTCTGGGTTGATAGTGCTCAATGTGACTTACAATGTGACTTGAATATATCAATGGCAATTTTACTGGGCAAGTCTCAAATGATTTAATTTTGAATTTTAAAATGTTTAGTTTTCGGTCATTCCAATCACTTGGATTTTGTAAATATCTTACAAGGCGGGGCGAAGTCGAGTCACACCAAATCAAAGCTCCTAAGCGACGAGACGGGACGGAATGAAGCCCCGCTACATCAAATTAAAAAATACACGACTGGGTGACAAACAAAAAATGATGATGGATGGTTTGCGAAGCAGCCCGGTGCGTAGCACGGGCACAAAATCTAGTTTTCATGAATTGCGCAAAGAAAATTAGCCACTTTGGCAAAACAGACCTCAAATTATTAAACTGAAAAACTCCATAAACGAGAACAAGATTTAAACAACAAAGGAAAGGTTAGGAAAGGATTAAAGAAACATCTAGATGAAGAAATTGTTGGAAAAAATTGGGTTTCACAAAGGATGAATGAATCAGAGAAGAAAGTGTTGCACTCCAAAACTTTCAAGGCTTGTATAAATTTCTTTTAGACAAATATTTCTACCCTCCCAATAACAATTGGCGATTACAACAGGTATGCGAAATATTGCCTTCAGGATACAATGAAAGCCCTGCAACGAAAACTGAATTCAAGGTTTGTACCCCTTGATTCAATCAAGAACACACAAAGAGATTTCTGATTTCTGATGATGCTTTTTGAAACAGAGAAAACAGATTGATTTTTCTTATATGTTTAAACGAAACTGGGAGAGGCTATTTATAAAGGGTTTTGCACCTGTTGGGAATAGGTTTTTATTCGCCAACAGGTTTCTATTCACGAAACGTCGGGTTCCTTCATCAACAGACATCAATGGTGTCTTTTGGATTCGAAATTTTCGAACAGGCTTTTATCGGCCAAATAAAACCGTCAGTTCAAAAAATTCTTCCGGGGGCGTTGCCCCCTTGAAACCCCCACCAGGGGCGGTCTCCCCTGGACCCCCACGACCTGACCTGTCAGGTCGACCACAGCCTGGGGGGCGATGCCCCCCAGGACCCCCCTTTGGTAAGCGGTGTTGAAAATATTCCAACAGAAATCCCAGAGATGAGAGATTTAAAAATGAATTAATCAACCAAATTTTGAAAATCGAGTTGACTCGGTTTTTGCCGATTTGCAGGGCTCCTCTATCCAATCTTTTTTTGCAACTCGCATATTATGGGAGATTCATGGGAGATTTTTATCCTCAAATGGCAGAACAAAATTCAAATGCCATCCCGCACAAAATCATCAAAATCTTATGTGAAAACCGTGTATTGGGTACACATGTCGACATCGATTGCATCAGTGTGTTGCTTATTAAAACACTGAGAGGGGTGCGGTTTAGCAAAACCACAGTTGCATCAGTCTTGAGTGGAAGGCGAGGTCCATATTAATCTTGGGTACCAGAGATGCATCAGGAGTCCAGAGACTCCAGGCATTCCAAAGCTTCAAAACCAGAAAAACACGTTTGCACTGGTGTTAGTGCTCTGTAACCAACAAACCACTCGGGACTAAATTTAAAAATGCTGGTAAAATTAGTTTCATCATCAAGTTTAGTTGAAGACAAATCTCTTGCACAAGAAAACCAAAATAAAAGTTGTATATAAGGCCCCTCAATCCTGTTCTCAAAATGTATCTTCCCTGTATTTATTTACAAGCATTTGTACATGATTGTGGAAATTTCTTCTGTAAATGTAACAACTCCAAAGCAAAATAGACCTAAGTTTGTTTGGCACACCAGTCTCTTTCCTCTGCAAACGTTGTACAATGTTAATGCATTTAAGATGCAGAACAACCTATGAGACGGACGTTGTGGAATCTTCATCCTCCTTTACTATCATCCAGTCTTGCTTGGGTCCCTGCACAGATGAAGAGATGTTAACTTTTGAACCCCTAAACCAGGGAAAATCCTTGGGTCACAAATAATGTTAAAAAGAAATTAAGATTCACAAGTAGACTTCTCTCATCTTTCTCTGACTCACAAATCATTTCAAGGTATTACTCTTCTCATGTTTCTGTTATCACATCTCTCAAAGATATGAAGTGAAGGTATGGTCCTATCAATGTTTACAGAGTTGTTCTGGAAGAGTAGAATTTCGCATTACCTTTCCCTGACGAAGAATTATCGGAGAATCTCCAGTCATATCCACAACAGTTGAAGGGTCGGCTACTCTAACGCCGGCAGCAGCAACAAAATCAATACCCTGAAATAGTGGAAGAATATCAATTCATGAAGATTGACTGAATAAGTGAATAACATAACAATTCCCCACATCCACAAATCATAGTTGAACGACAGTAATTAAATTATTTAACCGGAACCAAAGAGCACCATTGGTCCATAAACATCGGCTATTGCAACTGGGTCTAAGATCCACTCCTCTCCCTTTGCCCACTTGACACTGATGAAAAAATGTGAATGCAGTTCAGGGATAGAAGATCGATACAACAAGTAACAAAAATACTATAGGTGCTTGAACACCATCAGTAGCATCCAAGAAAAAAAATTAAGGACAATTCGACAATTCCGAATAGCTGAAATTCTCCTAATCACCTTGTGGAAATTAAAGGTGCACCCATCTCTTCAAGGATTGCTTGACACACAGCATCATCAGGCATGCGAATTCCAACAGTCTTCCGTGCTGCGTATTTAGGGGTTATTCCATTTCTTATACACTGTTTAGGTAGTTCTTTGCTTGCAGGTAAGATGAAAGTGTACTGTCATTTACAACAAGAATATAGACTTAATAGCCATTTTCGTTATGTAGAAAAGTTAAGATGAAATCCAAAGTATTCAAACTCAATGACACACCCAATTCTGCTCCCACTGCATTTAAGTTACCAGTAACAATGTGCAGTTTTGGCGAATTTCCCTTGGATGTGACTGGTGAGTGCCTCAAATTTGCTCTTTTATTGATCACACTTAATGTCCCAATCTTACTATTACTAACAGTTTTATCGAAATAAAAAAGCACTTACAGGCCCCGGCAAGCAGTGCTTAACCACTCGAAAGACGTTTGTTGAACCTTGACCATTACCACGCGGAAATCCCAATGTGTAAGTATCTATGTCCCGAAGAGAATGGCATAAGATACTAAGGGGCTGCATTCATGATAAAAAGTTGTTAGAGAAACAATGTTAAATAAAAAGCAATATTTACAATTATCAGTAAAAGCATCTTAAGGACCAAAATGCCTTTCGCAGCGCATGAAAATGTTGATGGAAGGGAGCTGTAACACATTTTACCTTTGATGTCTCTATTTCTTTGATTCTGCAAATGTTAAACAACAACAAAAAACAACATATTAACAAAATAATCAAGCAAGAAGTAACCCAAAACCAACCAACTGCGCCCAGAAAAATAAAAAATAAACAAGGAAATCACCTCCGGAGACGCTCAATGGATGACTGACTTCTCAAATCACAAACAATTGCATACCTGATTACACAATTCATTTAACATACAAATAGTTCTACTTAATCAAGTAAAGAATGAGCGATCAGTTATCAAAACCTACTTCATAAACAATCTACAGGAGATAAAATTTCAGCATAAACCAAAATATATAACAACTTATGTTAAAAATGAAAATAGTTGGGGGTACAAAAACAAAAAAAATTATAGTAAAATGGGGTTATGTAAGAACATACACAGTATCAGTAGGAATGACTCCAACAGCTCCTTCTTTCAAAAGTTTAACAACGGGTTCCAATTTCCAAGTATCATCTCCAGATTGATCAACTTCCACATATAACAGTTCTCCCTGCTCGTACTCTAGCATTCATTAGAGTTTGATACACATAAAATGATGTAGATAGAATGAGAGAAGAGAGGGTTACCCTTGAAAAGCGAGGCGCTGAGTATTTGAGGCGCTTAGGGTTTCGTTTAGTTGTTGCTGTACATAATCCACTAAGTTTTCTTTGTGGCGTCAGTGGCAATACTACTGCCTTCAAATTGAAGGGAACAAGGGGGGATTTTGTGACTGAGCTACTGAAAGATAAGGAATTAGGGCTTACTCCACCAATTTTGACCACCTCTAACCCCATTTTTGAGAATCTTTTACAGACTAAAATGTAGAGAGTGAGACTCTGCGACTTGTCTTTCCCTGAGTTCTAACCTATCATCCATCAGAAGCAAATTCAACTTTCTTGGTGGGTCCCACCAACATAATCTGCCAGGAAGTCGATAATGTTGAACCGAGCCACCGCTGGCAAGTGACCGGTGGCAATACTAATGCATCTGAATTGAAGGGAACAACGGGTGCCAGTTTGTTTGGAGGCGCACCAATTCATACGTTAGAGATGTTTTTAACCGACAAAACAAACTATCAAAGATGTAGGAAAATCTGAACCAATAACTTCTTGGATGAAGCCAGTTTTGAACAGCAATAAATTAAATTTTGATGCTTCATGAATTTCTTCTGATTCAAAAGATGGATTTGGACTAATTCAAAGGAATTGTGCAGGAGAAGGAATTAAAACTAAGTCAGGAATATTCAGAATTGCATATCCAGAAAAAGCAGAAGTATTAGTTATGCTGCGGGAAGCAAAATGAGCTAAGGAGGAGGTTTCATGAATTTCTGGATGGAAAGAGATTGTGAGAGGATACTGAAGTTTGTTGATGGAAATGATTCAATGTGGTCTGGCTGTGTTAGAGAATAGGAAACTTAGTCTTTATTTCCTGTTCAAATATTGTTTTTCTGTTTATAGCTTTAGTTAAGTTTGTTATGATCTAGTACGCCAAGCTAATTAAGGCAATTGTATTTCCTGTAAGACAAGTCATGTAATCACATCTATCTAACTATTGCTTTATCTTTGGTTTTCTCAAGTTGAAAAACCTATTAAAATCTAAAATTTGTCTTGGTATCAGACTGGTCGACCCTTCATATATACGACCTGTTTAGGGTTTCTTTTTATCTTTCTCTTTTCTTACTTCATCTTTTTCGACATGGCTAATGTATCTTCTTAATCTTCCTCGATGTCTTCTTCCACTATTTGTTCTATGTCTCCCTCAATGACTTTCTCTGCCAAGTCTTCTATATCTGTAGATCAAGCACCTTTTGAACGCCTCCATGGTGCTATTTCAGCTAGTCATAATTATATGTTATGGGAAGCTCAGTTTACGCCTTATTTACAAGGATGTGATTTAGAAAAAATATGTTGATGGTTCTCTCGAAATCCAACCAGCTCTCCTTAATGAAATTCCTAACCCACTATTTTTGTCTTGGAGGCGCAAAGATAAACTTCTTCTCGGTTGGATTATGTCTTCTCTCACTACTCCAATCCTAGCCAAAGTTAAGGCGCGTGATACTTCTTTTGTAATCTGGACCAAACTTGATGCTCTCTTTGCATCTAAAACCGATGCTCATCTTATTCATCTTAAGGAGTCTCTTTCATCAATCAAGATAGGAAACTCAACTATGTCTGATTACATTCAATCAATTAAAAATATTGTGGATTCTCTTTCTGCTAGTGGTGTTGAAGTTTTTGACAAAGAATTTCGTCATTATGTTGTTAAGGGTCTTGATTCATCATATGGATCAATTGTTAGCTCCTTAATCACCACTATGGGTGTTATTACTGCTGATGCTTTGAATCCATGTTGTTGTCTTATGATCTTCGTGTCATTGCGCGTAGAATCAGGTTGCTCTCTCTCAACCACTTGTTAATGTTGCCTTTGTGAATCGTATTGTGGATGTTCCTCTTACAAGGGATGGGAAACTAGCTGTTATGTATCAAATATGTGATAAAACCTATCACAATACTCGATATTGTCGAAAGAGGCTGGATACAGTGACTTACCCTCCTTATGAGAAACGTCCACCCTTCAAAAATAATGCTAATATGGGGAAAAGGCCTTCTTCCAATGCTTTTGCTGCATATGCTACTTCTCACCATTCTGCTTACGCCTATGACTGGCTTCCCGATAATGGTGTGACGAACCATATGACCAATGATATCAGCAACTTACACATTCATTATGAGTACAACTGACCTGATCATATTCGAATAGATAGAGGTTCATCCTTGCTGATTTCCAATACTGGTGATGGTATTCTTTCTACTCCTACTAGTAAGTTTTTCTCCCTAATGTTCTTCATGTTCCACATCTCTCACAAAATCTGTTATCTGTCTCTATATTCTGCCTTGATAATAATGTCTTCTTTAAATTCTACGACTCTTTTTTCCTTGTGAAGGATCGCTAAACTTGGGAGGTAGTACTTCTAGGAATGCTTAATAAGGATGGTCTTTATACTCTTCTTCCCGTTTCATCTGTTTCTGCTATTGTTCGTGAACGTACTTCTTTACAAACATGGCACTCTCGTTTGGGGCATCCAATGATCAAAACTGTCAAAGCCATTGTCTCGAAGCACATCTTACCTGTTTCTGCTGTAAAATTCTCATGCGTCAGTCATGTTTAGGCATTAGAAGTTATAAACTTAGTTTTCCCGCTAGTACTATAGTTTCTGAAAATCCTTTGGATCTTATTGTTTCAGATGTTTGGGGTCCTGCTCCACTTTTATTTAATGAGGTACTATACTAAATTATTTTTGTTGATGCTTTTAGTCGTTTCACTTGGATTTACCCTATATACACAAAATCTGATGTTATTAGTATCCTTGACGTATTTTATCGACAAGTGCAAATTCTCTTTGGTTGAGAAATAAAAACTTTCCAAAATGATAACATTATTAAATACAAGAAACTCACTAAAATTCTGCAATAAAATGGTACCCAACATCGCCTTACTTGTCCCCATACATCTACTCAAAATGTTCTTGCAGAAAGACGACATTGTCACAAAGTTGAAACAGGCTTAACACTCCTATCTATATCTTTCGTTCCGCCTCGCTTTTGGTATGATGTTTTTTCCATTGCTAACTTTCGTATGAATCGTGTTCCCTCAGTTACTACAGGTGTTAAATCTCCATCTGAATTTTTGTTCACTAGAGTCTCAGATTTCATATCTCTTCGGTCTTTGCTTGCTTATGTTTTCTTCATCTCATAGATTACCGATCTAATAAACTTGAAACCCGGTCATCTCCATGTGTTTTTCTTGGATTTGTGCAAATCACAAGGGTTACAAGTGTTTGCACATTCTTTCTGGTCGAGTTTATTGGTCGCGTCATGTTGTTTTGGATGAGTCATCTTTTCCTTTTGCAGGTTCCAACTCCTCGGTACTACCATCTTCTCTGGATACCTCACAGGTAACATCTTCTTCACTTCTATTTCCAGTATCTACAGCCATGTCCTCTCCTCCTATCTCCGTTGTTTTTCTGTCGTTCTTGCCAAAGTTTCTGGTTCACCTTTTCCGGTTTGCAGTTCCACTAATGCTTTGCATGTTACTCCTGCTGCTGGCCTGCCAGAATTCTTAGAACACCTACAGCGTCCTGCTGATACTCATATGATAGTATCTAATAACAGCACAACAACTGCCAATACTCTCGCAAATAATGCGACACAACTACCTCTACCAGAGCTTCAAAATGCAGTTGTACAAGAGTGAACTTTGTCTCCCACTGTGGTTTATCAGCAGTCTTCTTCGTCTTCTCCTTCTGACTCACTTTCCCATGTTACTACCTCAGCTACGGAAGTTCAACAGTCCTTTCCAACTGAGGTTCAGTCAGGTACTTCTGATATAGCACATGAACAACTGATATCTGATATTATTGTCTCTACTATTACTTCCAGTACTTCAATTGACTAATCTGTCCCAGCTTCACGATCACCGACCAAGAATGATCATTCTATGGTTACAAGGGAAAAGGATGATATCTTCAAACCAAAAGCTCTTTTATCTTCGAAATATGCCATCATTATTGATGCTTTCTTTGAGACAACTTTTTATTCGCAGGCAAAGGAATATCATAAATGGCGTAACTCTATGAATGACCAATATAATTATCTTTTCCAAAATGGCACTTGGTATGATATTAAACGTACTCCGGATATGAATGTGGTAGGATCCAAATGGGTGTTTCGTGTCAAACGCCTAGTTGATGGAACTATTGAACAACGTAAATCTCGTCTAGTGGCTCAAGGATTTCATCAATGTGAAGGGAAGAACTATGGAGAAACTTTCAGTCCGGGAATAAAGCCTTGTGCAATTCGTATTGTTCTTACTTTGGCTTTTACATCTGCCTGGCCGATTCAACAACTTGATATCCAGAATGCATTGCTCAACGGTTTCCTTACGGAAAAGGTTTATATGAAGCAACCTCCTGGCTATACTGATCCAAATTATCCTGATCATGTCCGTCGATTGCATAAATCCTTATATGACCTCAAACAGGCACCAATGGCGTGGTACACTCGTCTTAGTGTCTTTCTACAACAACTTGGCTTTGTTATTTCCCAAGCCGATTTTTCTTTGTTTATTCGTCGTTCGACTACTGATATTAGTTATCTTTTTGTATATGTTGAAGACATTATATTAACATGCTCCTCTTCTTATTATTTTCAACATCTTATTGACACTCTACACAAGGAATTTTCACTAAAGGATCTTGGAGATTTGTCTCTTTTTCTCGGTGTTGAAGTAACAAGAACACCTGATGGTTTGTTTCTTTTCCAGCGTCGTTAAATAAAAGATTTATTGGAGTGTGAGAATATGCAAGGAGCAAAGCCTGTGAGTACTCCTTTTACTACTTCTACTGAGATAAATCCACAAGGTGGGGTTCCTTTGAAAAATCCTACTGAAAATCGGAGTCTTGTTGGAGGTCTTCAGTACTTGTTGACTACACGGCCTGAGCTTTCCTTTTCAGTTAATAAAGTCTGTCAATTTATGCAACATCCTAATGACAAGCATCTTCTTGTTGCCAATAGGTTCTGTGTTATCTGCAAGGTACTTCCTCTTATGGTCTTACTTATCAGGCCATCCTCTTCTTTGAACTGAGTTTCCAAGCCTATACGGATGTTGATTAGGCTGGTGATCCAACTGATAGACGTTCCACTAGTGGTTATTGTGTTTACTTAGTATCGAATATCATTTATTGGAGTGCTAGAAATCACAAAACTGTCTCTAAGTCGAGTACAAAGGTTGAACCAGGGACCTTCCATTGCTACTGCTGAGCTCATGTGGATTGAGTCTCTACTCAAAGAACTTCAAGTTCCAGTCTGCACTCCTCTTGTTTTATAGTGTGATAATCTTGGTGCTATCTATCTTACTATGAATCCAATCTTCCATGTTCGTACTAAGCATATTGAAGTCGATTATCATTTTGTTCGAGAAAGAGTTCAACGTTGTCAGTTACTTGTTCGTTTTGTTTGTCTAAGGACCAAGATTGTTGATGTCTTCACTAAACATCTTTCGAGAGATCGTTTCTCTTTTCTGCGCTTTAAGCATATTGTTTCTGGCCGCCCGCTTAGATCGAGGGAGGGTGTTAGAATATGAAGCTTAGTCGTTATTTCCTATTGAAATACTATTTTTCTGTTTACAGCTTTAGTTAAGTTTGTTATGTCTTGTACGCAAAGCTAAGGAAATTGTATTTCTTGTACGACAAGTCATGTAATCACACCTATATAAACAGAGGCTTTTTTTTTTCAATCAAAGGCCTTCAAAAAGGCTAATGGTCCTCCTCAACTGTTGGTAGAAGCCAAACAGGAGGGGCAGACCAGTACATGGTAGAATTGTTGTTCTTAGCCCACATAGCGAGTTCATGAGCTACAGAGTTCAAGTTGAGAAACTTATCAAAATCTAAAATCTATCTGGCAGAATCAAAGCATAATTAAGGAAGATTTGGGTATTTTGAAGGACTGTGAAAGTTTTTTTGATTTCAATTTCACAAAAAGAAGTAAGAATCAGGTAGCTATAAATTGGCAAAAGAGGCAAGGAAATCTTCCCTGTTTATTATGACTTGGTATGAGGAAATGCCAAACTTTATAAGCCAATTTCTTTTGGTTGATAGTTTAAATAACAGTATTTCAAATGAAGGTAGCCAAGCTACTACTAGTTTAGTTAATGATCTTGTTTGTTCAAGCTCTGTAACTCATTTTTAAGGGTCCTAAGTTTGTTATTATACTCTCTGAAAGAATGTCGTCTGATAATCACAATTGGGAGCATGTTCCCACTGTATTTTTTTTTGTTTCTTTGGTTGGAATACATTCGTCGTAATGCTCGGAAGAAGAAGAGGAAAAAAAAAAAAGTCATTCCCATGGTTTCTTCATTGCCAAGTCCCATGACATTAAACAAGTGAACCATAGCTTTCAACGGGTTCATCATCACCCCCCATTGGAGTATATTCTACTTTTTTTTATATATATACTAGCCCTTAACCCGTGTCATAACGGCACGGGCCATGATGTTGGTTCATTTTTAATATATCGTATAATTTGTGTCCTGAATACTTATCAACTCCTTATAATTTAATATGTGTTTGTCATAAAATAGTTGGGATTTTCCTCTCTTTTTTCTTGTTTTTTTCCTTTAATATTTTACCGCCAGAGATTTGCTCAAACAAAAGAAATATAATCTTAACTTGCAGACACTTTTTTATTTAGGTTCATTGCTTATAATGAGATAATGCTCTACATGAACATGGAAGTTTAAATATTTTTTTGGAAATATGTCGTCAACAGCGCTCATCTCAGTGAAATCAACTAATCAATATCGTCCATAAAAGTCTCCCCATGCTCCTATTTCGCTCCACCTGACTCATCTATCATGGTCATGTTGTCGATCCTCTTTTTTTTTTGATAAGTCAAAATTTGTATTAATAAATAACAAAATTTACATGAAATAATTTACAAGAAAAGAGGTCACAGCAACCCCAAAAACTTGTAAACTAATTAATGCGAAAATAAGAAACATTTTGTTGTTCAACTGAAATTAGAAAATGTGGTTTTCCATCAAAATGCATTCCCACCTCATTAGCTAAAAAAAACCACGCTTAGCCATTTTATCTGCCGAAAATTCGCCTCCCTATAAGTGTGAATGAACCTTATAGACGTATAATGTCTACAAATCACCATCCATTTAGTCTTTGCAAACCAAGGGATAGAATTATTTTTGAAAGCTTCTACCACGCCATATGAATCTGACCGGACAAAAATACGATCAAAACCCCTTTGCATAGCCCATTCCAAACCAATTAGAATTCCATATAACTCTGCCAAGTAATTTGTAGTAACTCCAAGTCCAATACTCATAGGTCCAAGTACTGAACAATGCGCGTCTCTAGCCACCACCCCAGCACCAGCAATGCCTGGAATTCCTTTCTCCGCCCCGTCACAGCAGATCTGAAGTTCATTATCTTCAGGAGGATTCCAAAAAAATTCAACAGGATCCTGATGCTTTACCCTTCTATGGGCTACTCGAAAATAATCAAGCAGCACAATATCTTCCGCACAGTTCTTCATATCTCCCTTAAGCCGGAGTGAATAGTCTTGAATCAGATTTAGAACACGCTTGTAGAAAATATTCCAGTTCATTTTCTTACGATCAAAGACATAATTGTTGCGCATAGCCCACAGTTCTGACCTGAAAACCAAATTTTCTACTAACCACATATCAAGAACAATTTTAATTCTACTCTTAGCTGCCCTGAAGGACACAACAAGCTCAAAGTTAGCTGTTAAACCAAAAGTATTCGAAATCCACAGCCACGCACGAGCTTCAAAAGAGCACTGAAAAAGAACATGCTCCATCGGTTCTTCTTCAATACCACACAGCACACACTTATTAGCCAACTGGATTTTAAGTGTGTGTTTTGTGGTATTGAAGAAGAATCGCTGGAGCATGTTCTTTTTCAGTGCTCTTTTGCAGCTCGTAGGCAGAGAATAGTATTTTTTTTTTTTGCATCGAACGGATGATGCAAACTCTCCAATGTCACATGATTTTCCTGTAAATTTTCAACACCCATTAGATGAAAATGTTTAAAATGTGTACCCATTACCTTTTCGAAGGGATTGTATATATGCGAACCTCTGCCATTCAATCTTCAACAAAGTATTATGTTCAGCAGTTCGTCTTAACGAAGGATTTGGTAACTTTAAAAGTCTTGGACATTTTGTCACTTCTATATGTTCCTACCTTCACTTGGAATACAATCTAGCGACACATTACCTCATAAAGAACCTTGAACACATATAGTACTCCATGATCCTATTTCAAATTAATAGGTTGTCAATAGATCCTTTACCAAAAGTTGACATCTTCTACGTTGAATATTTATAAAAAAAATCATTGTATTGTGGATCGTTGCTTTCTAAGATTGTAGTTTTCAAAATTGGCCTCTTCAAGTCCCACGGCTTTCTAAGTTTATATATCATGTTTGTTTTTAACATTTTAGTTAGCCATATTATGTTTGTTACTAACTTTAAACTTGATGTAATCTTCTACTGTGAACTTTATGTGATTTCAGAATCAAAATAGTTATACATCTTTCATTCGTATCAAGTAATCTGTTGCATATCCCAACAATTCTTCTACAACAATTCCTTTCTTTTTCCGTTTTCGGACCATCAGTAGTCATTATTGTCAAACGCAATTTGTCTAATTTTTGTTGATGTTATGTATCTGCAATGTTCATTTTTCTTAAATAAATAGACTGTGGAAAACCTAAAAAAAAAGAACATAAGTATTACATCGGGTCTAAGTTACTATATCCAAAATACTCCAGACACTGCTTCTGGTGCTTGTTTCCTCAAATTCCTCGTTGCATTCTAGACAGTACATGCAACACCAATCATTTGCAAAGTGAGCTATTTTCGCAAGTGTGGTCAATGTATCCCTTACCTGTAATAATAATAACAACACGTCAATTATTTTCAAGGAGTCCAGTTGTAAATGGTACGAATCTAATATATTTGCATTGTACCTCAATCTTAGCCATCACCTTCTTCTCACATAACAAGCAATTGAGGAAGGACAAATCTTGACCATTATTTACATAGGCAGAGTTAGCCAAACTATGTTTTGCAATTGTCTTACTTGGAAATTATTATTGATCCCTATTTTAGTCGGCTCCTATCGAAGCCGATCTAATTAGTCCTATATAAAGTTAATCTTAAATTTTTGACTTTATTTCTTGACCAAATTATTGAAGTATTCTCGGTCATGTTCTGCTTTGTGTGATCTACCCATCTGTATCTACTATACCTTCTAATCCA
Organism: Papaver somniferum; assembly: GCF_003573695.1. Classification (NCBI taxonomy): domain Eukaryota; kingdom Viridiplantae; phylum Streptophyta; class Magnoliopsida; order Ranunculales; family Papaveraceae; genus Papaver; species Papaver somniferum. Next base: position 133,662,882 of record NC_039361.1, on the reverse strand, counting down.
GTGAATGAAACCTATACATATTGATCCGTAATATATTGTTGATTTCTAATCAAGAGGTCGCATGATTTGAGAATGTAAAATATAAAAAATATTCTATAAACATCAGAGACGAAATTTAGATTTATGATATAGAGTTTTTTTATGATGATTTTGATGAACAAATATAATTTTCAAACAAATATTTTAGAATGCAAATACATTTTCCCGGTCAATAAGGATTTATATTGGACATTGGGTGAAAGTTGTTGTCTTTGTAGGTAGTTGTCGCGAAACAACTCGACATTGATGGTGTTTCAGGAAAAAGAATGTAATAGTACTTGAGAGAGCGATAATGTTCTCTTACGCGGGAACACCGATTGCCTTTATGTAATACGGATACCATTTCGGTGATCCAACAGTCACGATCATATTGTCTTATACGTTCCGGTATCATCCTCGAAATATTTGGTTTTTGTCCTTATCAATCGTGCTAAAAACAGCCAATTACATCTTTCACAATACAATGTTGCATGTTTTGTGAAGATTTTTTTTTTACTCGGTCAATAAAACTCACTAAAAAGCAAAAACTATTATTATCCACTGTTATTACCAACACCCACCACCATAAAAACCATCCACCGCTACTATTTCTTCCACCAATAGTAATGTTATCGCCTCCATCATTCACAAACACCCGCCACCGTTTATACCAACCCTACTTCCACTACCACCATTAGAATTAATATAGTTTTAAGTAAAATTATTTATTTATAAAATTATGTATTTATGTTAGATTATTAAAGGGACATTTATAATAGAAATTTAATTAATTATTATGAAGAATCAATGAGACACTAATTAATAAAACATTTAAAAATGGTTAAGTTGAACAAATCCCAGCGGTAAATTTATCTTTGCCAAGGACAAATCCTGACCACTCTTTACATAGACAAATCGATAATAAATAATTTCATATGTATTGATCTTGATTCGTATCGTCCGTTTAGTTATTACATAACATGGAAATTGATTGCACCAATTTTTTAAAATGGACATGTTTTTTATCGAGTTTATTTTAACATTACAATATAAAGTTTTACATCAACCACGTTTTATACTTTATAATATAACGTTACATATTTTGTGGCGTTACGAAATTAGCATAATATGTTTTTGTTCACCAATACCCGCCACCACCATAAAATCATATGAATCCATTTTTTTTATTCACCACCACCTAGACAAGGGTTGACTAACCTAGCTCTAACCCTTAAATTTTTAATAACTACATAAATTTTTTAGTTTATTATATAAATAGTACTTTGTCCATATATATTTATGGTTTAATCCAACAAAGTTTACATGTTTCTTTTTTTTAAAAGTAGGCCTCCTCAATTTCAATTTTTGACTCCACCACTGCCATCCACCCCATGTAGGTTGTTCGACGCAATTTTAATTTTCAATCACAAATGCCATGTATGAGGTTTAGATTGAACAAAACATCGTCAATTGATTAGTTTCATTACTTTTTTTTTCCGTGTATATATTCTTTTTTGTATTGCGATCAATTTTATTTTAACATTAAAAAATCATGATTTATACGATATAGTACCAAAGATAACAGGGGTACCATTTGGGTGATCCAACTACGATCATGAAAATATTGTCTTGTATGATATCATCCCTGAAATATATGGTACCTTCATTTATCAAAAGTGTTAAAAACAACCAACCACATCTTCCACACTACAATGTTATCGATGTTGTAACGACAACATAAAATTAATATTGTCCATCACTATTCACCAGCACTCACCGTCACTACTTCTTCCACCACAAACCAGGGGCGGAGTCAGGATTTTGAAGAAAAAGGGAGAAAAAATTCTTGGCAAGTTGGGTACATGTGAAAAATGGACTTTGTATCCCATTTTACGATAAAAGAACAAAAATAAATATAATTGTGCTTGGCTTCGCCCTTAACCACCACTAATCTTTCGGCCTCCACCTCTTATACTACTCATTGTCGCCAAAAATGTCTATTGATATTATTTATCAAAATTACTTATTAGTAGAAATAAATATTATAATTAATTAAGAAAACATTTATAATTAAAAAATGATTAGTCATTTATTATGAACAATTAGTGAAACACTAATTGAGACACTTTATAATGAATAGATTATTTATTATGTGCAATTAGTGAAAACTAATTAATAAAGCAATTATGATATTTAAGTTGAACAAACACCACCGTTGATTTATCTTTTCTATTAATTCCAACCAAGGTGGAACACTAGTTAGAGGCCATTCTTATGACACAATAAATCATGAGTTCTAACCTCCCCGTTATAATTTTTGAAAATCCATATCTTGACTTTGAGAGTTCATTTTTCATTCAAAATATTGGAATTAATGCCACACGTGCGAGTTGCAGGATGGTCTGAGGAACCATAACCTTTGATTTATCTTTGCCAGGACAAATCCTGACCACCACTAACAAAAGCAAACTTATCCTAGCTTTGTTTTGTACTAATGATGGATTTTGGTACACCTCCAAACACATTAGTACTCCCTATTAGCATCCACACATCCATTAACCCGTCGTGAAAAACCAAAGAACCCATATTAACACGGTTATCGCAACTCCGTTGAAACAAATCTATTTTCCCATAGAATAAAAACTTGGTTTATACTGGAAACACATGATAAATGACAAATAGTCACAATATTCCTTTATAGAAAATAGGTAAAACACATAAAAACACTCAGATGTCCGAACCAAATCCTCAGATCCACTTCTCTTTCGAATCTGGGTCACCCTTCTTGAAAGCCTCGGCAATTTTGTCGACAGGAACAAGAGGAAGATAACTAAAGACGGTACTCTTCTGTGACATGCTCGTAACAATATCATTATATTTCTTCGACAACTGAGCAGATATAGGAACTGTCACATGTGCCACCATTCGGAAAGGAGGGACTCGGTTAAGCATCCACCAGGCTTTCACTGTCTCTTCTTCTAAGATGTCTATTACGAACTCAACTGCAAGATGTACTCCCACAGTTATACCTCCAATTAGACCCTCCTCTAAAAGTTTCATGGGAAGTTCCAATGCCCCTTTAATTATCGACTTTGTCTGATTGCCTACCTCATTTACAACAGATGTAGCAACACTTAAACCTATCTGTGGAAGTTTCAATGCGCCTTCAACCGCGGACCGTGCCTGACTGCCTGCCTGCTTTACAACAGATGTTACAACACCTAAACCTATCTGTGGAAGTTTCAATGCCCCTTTAATTATCGACTTTGTTTGATTGCCTACCTCATTTACAACAGATGTTGCAACACTTAAACCTATCTGTGGAAGTTTCAATGCGCCTTCAACTGCTGACCGTGCCTGACTGCCTGCCTGCTTTACAACAGATGTTACAACACCTAAACCTAACTGTGGAAGTTTCAATGCACCGTCCACCGTCGACTGTACCTGATTGCCTAGCGAATTTGCGACAGTTATACCTCCCATTATACCCTTGGATACAAGTTCGAAGGGAAGTCCCAATGTGCCTCGAACCAACGAACTTCCCTGATTGGCCACAAGCTCTTCCACAGGGCCTACAACAGTTGCAACTCCTGTTACACCCTCGGATACAAGTTCCTGAGGAAGTTCCAACGCACCTTGAACCACAGACCCTGCCTGATTGGCTACAGAGTCAACCTGCAAACAACAAAATTAAGTAACACGAATCAGCTTTTTTTGTTTCACAAGTAACTCCACAAGCACTGAACCATAGATGAAGTATGCCCAACTAGTAACATATAAGTTGACAACCATTGATCCTACGGTACTGCTTGCTGACCCTATGACATCACTAATGTCTTTGACTCCAGGGATCTGGTTAAGGATGCCAAACATTGTATTCACTGGAATTGCCTGATATACAGTGAATTTTACCTGACCAGATTAATTTAGGATCTAATTCTCAGCCCAGCTGCAGGCGTATATATATTTGGAGCAGCAGCAGACAAGAAGCTCCTTTGACAAGGTGACCTACAGCTTAGATATCCTAACCATTAGGTAGATATTCTAAAAGGGGCTGGTAGGTGGTGTGGAGAATGAATCAATAAAAAGAATTCTTGGTGGTATATATCTAGCAAGGGACCCAACTATTGATCAATGTATTTGCCATAGTCCCAACAGAAATTCCACATGAAAAGCAACCAATGAAGAGGGAAAAGAAACTAAGACTAAGACTTTCTCAGGTTTAATCTATAATTTCAGGTTACTACAGAAATAGTTCAAAACCATAACTTAAGTATACAACCATTTAAGGTTTTTATTTCTTGTAGATCAGTTAGTAGGAGAAGACGAATTTTGAATCATGTGGTACATATAGGTAAAAGCCCCATAGCGATAATTACCATGAGTTCAAAGAATCTTTAGATCAAGCCAAACTAGGTTCAGAATGTGGGTCGCATGCTAATATGATGTGATTCTAGTGTGCAGATAAATGGTTTGGTTGTGGCTATCAGGGTCACCTTTCCAGTTTGCCAAAGTATGCTATTAGGGTTCCACTATAAACCAATATGGTGGAGATGAGCTCTAAATCCTAAGTTCTGAATTCCATTTGTTGAAATCATGCAATCTTTTAGATAAACGTTGCATGGTGTGCTTCAGTATTAACTTACTTGTGGCACGAGCAATCTCTGGTACATCTAGTTCCAGCCATTCTCCATGTACTCCTGAAGAACTGTTTTGATTTCGATCACATCGTTTATGCTAAGCGTTGAACGCTTGGTACACTCAGCATGACGCTTCACTAGTATCAGAAATACTCTGAAAAGAGAACTAAAATTTAGAAGAACAGGTAAAACATGAATATGGAAAGAAAGATGTAGACAAATGGGATGTTAAAACGAATTAAAAATTAGACGCATAACTGAGGCTGAAACGTTCGAACTTTAGAAGAGAAAAAGCAAGCACAAGTACGAAGATAACCTTTTTGCGAGTATAGGGTTATACTTCCCTGATAACTGAGCAGCTTTAGAAATTGTCACTTGTGCCACCATTCGGAAAGGAGGAACTCAGTTAAGCATCCACCAGGATTTCACTTTTGACCTTACAAAAAATCTTTTAATATCTCAACTGCAAGATATACTGTCATGCTTATACCACTTAGTAGACCCTTCAACACAAGCCTAAGGGGAAATTTCAGAGCACCTTGGACTATCGACTTGCCTAACTAGCTAACCATCTTTGTGGCGGATGTTGCAATAGTTATACCTCCTGTTAGACTCTCGCAGGAGTTTTTGGGGAAGTACAAATGCGCGTTGAATCATTGATGTCCGACTACATACCAGCTTGCCTCAGATGTTGTAAGAGCTATACCTCCTGTTAAACTATTGGATACAAGTCTCTGAGGATGTTCAAATGTGTTTGAACTATTGACGTTCCATGACTGGCTACGACCATCAGATACAAGTTCTATGGGAAGTTTCAATATTGGCTACCAGTTTTTCCACGGGCGCTTCGTGCTCATTCAATTTACTTGTAGGCTTGTAGCCAATTCAACCTGCAACCAACAGAAGTGATACTAATCAGCTCTTAGTTTTACTAACAGTTCTACTTGCACTAAACGGCTAATCAAGCATGGTCAAGTAGGAGAAAATAAGCTGGCAACCATTGATCCGACGACGGTACTGCATGTCTACTCTATAACATAGTTTGCGTATACATAGTTGACATATATAACTCCAGGGCTACGTGGAAGGGAGGAAGGATGTGTATCGACATCTTCATTGTACTTGTCTGAATATGGTGATTTATGACTTACCAGGCTAATTGAGGATCTAACTCTTGCCTGAATCACCGAAGAAGGGAATATATACGTATTAGTGCACCAACAGACCAAAAGCTCCTTTACATGGGTGACCTGCAGTTCAGAGTTTAGACATCCAAACCATTAGTCAGGTAAGCATTCTAAAAAGTCTGGTACAACTGTAGAAGCAATGACAGAATAAAAACGGCAGCAAACATAAAATTAAATTAAGAAATCAACGAAACGACCAATATAGCTGAAGTAGTTTACAACCTGTCCAACTAGGATGGCAATACCTGAATAATGACATGAGACAACAGTTTAACACAATGCATTCATCATAGTCTCACCAGACACTCTAAATGAAAAGCAACCAGTTCATATTGAACAGACCTACGTCTTCATGGAGTTCACTCTGAAATTCCAGTGGATTATTATAGTTTAGCAGAGAAATAAAGCACCAGCACCCCTACTTTTTACAGCAATTACAAAAAAAACTTGTAAAGAAGCAACTTTCTATCATGAAATGCAAGTTATTGGGCAGTCTTTGGATTACTTGAACGCTCATAACAGCCACTACTACTCTGTCTACTTCCGCTGCTAGAGATGAATTCGAACATTTAACATATGTGATAGTTTTGAAACAAAAATAAAATCCAGATTCCAGAACTAGAAGGAAATCATAAAACCATCCCTTAAATAGCACTATTCCCTTCCACATCCAATGCAGAAACTAACCAAGAAAATGGACGTGTTATTACTAATAATATTTACATACGCAAAGTTCAACACCACATAGTCCCTGTACACTCCTCACCAACACTCTCGATATCCATACTAGATTCTAGGCTAAATGCTTGTTCCTCTTTCACTAGTCTCCATACTCGAACCAAACCTTCACCCATTTAAAATCCCTCAGCTTGACTTCTTTTCTTTTGAAACTGCTTTACCCTTCCTGAAAGTCTCGGCTATTTTGTCGAGTGGAACCAGTGGAAGGTAGCTCGAGGCAGTATACCCTTTTTCTGACATGCTCATGACAACGTCATTATACTTCTCTGACAACTGAGCAGCCCTGGGAACTGTCACCTGTGCCACCATTCGAAATGGCGTGAGACGGTTGAGTGTCCACCAGGCGTTTACTGTTTGTTCTGTTAAGCATTCTCTGGACTTTGTAATTGCAGAACATGCGGCAAAAGTTACACCTCTTGTTTGAGCCTCGGATGCAAGACTGGAGGTCAATCCCAATGCCTTCTGAACCATTGACCTTGCTTGACAGGCTAACCGCTTAGCCATAGGAGGAGCATGTTCATCGAACTTATTTGTAGCAAAATCAACCTGCAGTAAACAAAAACAAATCTATAAGCCTTCTTTCACCAAAATTTCAACTAGGCACCGAGCTACTATCACGTCTTGTTAAGCAGTCATACACAATGCAGGCAACCATAGTTCCTTGAACAATATCCAGTTGATGGCATGGTGAAAATTTTATGTAAGAGTTCGGCTATGCATTATACCATATATCACATTTTGTAAAGCAGACATAAACAACAAAGGCAGCTATAATCCTAAATGTCGCATGCCCTCAACAACTTGGGACACTACTTCAGTACTACTGTTATGGCCTAATCAATATCCAGTCTATAACATGGTAAAACTCTAATGTAATGCACCAAGTCTCCCCCAACCAATTCGCCATGATTATACAACACAACTAAGTATAAACGTCCTTCAAAGAGGAGCAACACATATCCAACCCCCAGTAGGTATCTAAACAAGCTATAGCTGGTAATGGACATTGGAGAATTGAAAAGATTATTTAGTCGCCATAGGAAACAATTGAAGTTATGAACATATCACTTAGTAGTCCACATTCTAGGTAGGTACAACAGCAAGATCTAAATATCTGACAACCGAAACAACTGAACCATGCAAGGAAACGTAAACGTATGAACAACATACAACAATGAATCCACACACATCCATACAAATCAACTCATAAACAGTATAGATATTTTCATCAAATTAGATCATAATATCTCCAGTATAAATTCATAGGGGATGTTGAAAACCTTAAATTTAAGGGAAAAAGTGTACCTTCTTATCAAGAAATCCAAGAAGATGAACAGGTACATCTCTGAACTTGTCAAGAACAGGACTAACAATACCCTCAACTTTTCCAATCCCAGATTTGAATGGTCCAGAATTATCTTTAACGAATTCATAAAAACTAGACCCAAAAATTAAAATGTTAAAATAAGCTACTTTTACGAATCCAAGATGTTTCAGCTCTTCATTACTGCTCTCAATGGTAATCTTAGCTCCATTCTCCCCCTGCAAAAAAACAAACAAATTATTTATAAAAAAAAAATAATCAGAATAACGAATCAACCTCAAAGTAAATCAGGGTCTTATTTACAAACCTTGTTTCTTGTATCAGTAGTTGTCGCCATTGTTGCTGTCTGATTTTTTTTTTCTTTGTTCGAATTATCAAAACAAAACTCAAGTAAAGGATCCAGCTGAGATATATATAGAAATGTTATACGGAGCAGCAACCTTTTGATGTGTCGGGTATAAATTGACGGTTTGCATTCTTCAAGGACCTACAAACAGCAGCATCGCTTTTAGAGTCGGTGGTAGTTAGTAGAACACTTGCGAAGTAATGCTGGTTAATATCGTATAGCGCTTCTAATTTTTGGTCTTAAGCATTGACACGTGTTGCTAAACTGTGATTTGACATTTTGACGTGTAATAAAATGAGATGCCCACGCAAGCAGTGTGGGTTACGTAGGTAGGAGAAAAGATGGAATCTATGGGAGCAGAGTGGTGGAGTGGTTGCCCACCAGTTTGATGTCGTCAATTGAATTTATTTTACTCCAAGCTAAAATAAAGGGGATAGAGACTTTGGCTTCATCGGTACAAATAAATATTACTCCTTCAGTTCCTTTTTAATAGGCTGGTTTTATAAATAAATGTTTCAAAAAAAATAGGTTGGTTTTCTAATTGGGAAAATCAAATGTTACTTTAATTTTTTGGGATCATTTTTCTAACTTCTTTTGATGACAAGTATCATGTGGACCATTTTACTTTACTTCTTTTACTGACAAGTGTCATAGGGATCATTTCACTTCACTTCTTTTATTGACAAGTGTCATGAGGACCACTTTCAATGATTAGTTCTCTTAATATTCTTAAATTTCTCTAAAAACAAAACCAACCTATTAAAAAGGAACGGACAGAGTAAAAAATAAAGATACCGACCTTAGTTTCCAAGAAGTCTCTTATCATTTTGCAGACTTGGTAACGACCAGAGACACAATGGCATTGCCAAACTGCCCTTGATGAAGTAGTGTTTGTTGTGCTTTTGGCACAATTGATAGGCTCGGATCCCCTGTCCCCAGTTTCCCTATCCCCGGTGTCCCACCAATCATAATATACCACCTGTCCTAAAATTCCTCACCTAGTTTAACTCTGTTATCTTTCAAACACGGAATGATTATAATCTAATTAGAGAAAGTATTTTGATGATATATATTCACTCTCCTTCTTTTGATTTATTTGATGAACAATCGAGAAAAAGACAAGCTATCTCTAAACATAAATTCTCAAAGATATTGCTGATAAGATAGTGGTTCCTCCTCCATGACCATTTTTTTCTCTCTTCCTTTAACCATTTAGAGTTTAAACTTAAATAATATTTGGACGATCAAAGGAAATCCCTATGTGATGAAAAAAACTCATTCATGTCAGTCACAAGAAATGTGCAGAGAAATTAAAAGTGATTTTTTATTCACCAAATTGAGTTATAATTTGAGATAACTAAACAAATTGTTCAACAATTTCAATCAAACGAACAAATTATCAGTTCAAAGTTTATCTGATCATCCACTGAATCGATCAGGTGATTCGGACTGTAAACAGTAGCAGAAAAACGGTTAAAGAAGATGAACTACTCGAATATGAACTTCACCGGGTCCGACCCAATGATCTGTATTCGAGCCGAATTAAAAAAGAAAACTGAAAGAAATGAACAGGAAATTTCACAAATTAAATTGGAAATTTCCGTGAAATTGGAAAGGAAAATTGATATGAGCGACCAATCAACTGATTTACAAACAAGTTTCATTAACAAATTTCAACTTTTTGTTACAGAATGAAAGGAAGAAGAATTAATGGAGAGGGATGATTATCAAATACAAAGAAACATCTTTCCAGGCGCCCAGATATTTTTAGAACGCGCGATTGGGGATATAAAAAACAATTGGGGGATATAAAAAACAATTGGGGGATATAGGAAAAGGATAAAAACGGGATTCAAATATCAAATCAGGGTCACCCCTTATCTAAGTATTTTAAGTAATTCCTAATCTACTCCTCACTGATTAGTGATTAATAATAATTAGTAAAATCTTAAGATTATTTGATAAATGATTAGTGTGTATTATTATTTGTGTTTGGTTGAGTGAGGTGAGATTAGAAGGAGAAGAAGAAAATTTGAGAGGGAAATTATTTTGGTGAAAATGGAGGATGATTGTGAAGAGAGAATTGTTGCTAAGAGGTTGAAAACTTGATTTTTTTTTCTTTGAATCCACCATTTTTGCAGCTGAAAAACCTCGGTGCCGGCATGGACGTGGTATGAATACTATGCCGGCAGCAAGCTTATCCAGGGGGTCTGGGAGGGAGTAGCCCCTCCCGGCTGTGTTCGAGGGTCTAGGGGGCAGCGCCCCCTAGCAGAGTGCGAGACAGCGTCTCATAGAAATTTTTTCTGGTTTTGAAATTCAAAACTTATTCCGTTTTGATTTTTTTCTGCTTTTCATCACTTCCAGCACAGTTAGTTAATTCTCAAGCATGCCGGCACCGTTTTCCGGCATAGTATGTTGCTTAAATTTCTATGCCGGCACACGATGTAAAGTATCCAGAGAATTGAATTTTTTTTCACTTGACTACCGGCATTGATAGATTTCTATCGAGCATGCCGGCATTTAGTTACGGCATTGAATGTTAGTTACCAACCATGCCGGCACCGTTTGCCGGCATGCATCACTTCAGGCGATGTAAAAAAATTATTTCCGGCATGGGCTTCATCACTACCGGCATGGTTTTCATCATTACCGACATGGTATTCATCAATTCCGGCATGGTATTCATCAATTCCGGCATGGTCTTCATCACTACCGGCATGGTTTTCATCACTTCCCAATGTAAAAAAAAAAATCGTTTTCAAAGTGAGGAGTCGGCAGAGAAGGAGAAGAGAATTTGAAAGGGAATGGGGAAAATTTAGAATTTGAAAGGGAATGGGGAATATTTGGGTTTCAAATCCCTAACCTTAAAAGAGAATAATAAGAAGTGAAGATGGAAATGGGGGATATGATTTTATATTTTTTTTTTATTTTAAGTTTTTACATTTTTATTTTGAGGGAAGGGTATTTTAGTATTTTCATACCCAAAAATCACCCCTTAACAAACACTACTGGTTGGGGGAAGTAATCTATAACCCCCAATTTGTTTTTATATCCCCAATCACGCGTTCTTTTTTTATCAATATGACTTTTTAGCATTGCTAGCCCAATTATGGGAAGGGAAGTTATTCACAAATAAATAATAACACACTAGTAATTCAAACTCTTAAGAGTACATAGTCATTTTTGGTCATTCAAAATAAATCAATCCCATCTTTGGTTGCTTGAAATCAAATTTAAAAACAATCCTATATGTCAAAAATGATTAAGAATGATTTTATCTGCTCCTAATTGATAAACTAAAAGATTATTCCAAAAACTATTACAATGGCTTATATCCACTCATAAGTAATATAGTCGCAAAATATCATAACATCCATTCATAATACTTAATAGTTGCAAAATATCAAAATTTAGTCATAAGTAGATTCGACTTCGTTCGAATTTTTGGTCGGCTTTCACTGCCGTAGCATTAATCTAGTAGTTATTGCCATTGAAGTATCTTCTGCTCAAGTTCAACCATCGGATCCAGTACTGCGAATTCTCGTAGCTCTTTGCTCCCACATTAGATCTTTATTTAACATGCCATATACCTTCTTAATTGAGCAGAAATTGGAGTCATACTCACTTCTTTCATGATATGATGTTGAATATTTTTTTATCTTTGAAAATTCTATGAACGCTTAGGGGTCTTGTTATTCTTGTAGTTGCTATCCAAAGACCTAATCAATATGTAGTTGGATAGTCTGATTTATGGCTAAAATCTAATGAATTAGTAAAGTTTATTTTTTAAACCTTAACAATCTCTATCATTTTTTTTGATGATCAAAGAAAACAAATCTTAAAAATTTCTATAGCATCTTCACAACGATCAATCTAACATTCTAACTTACATAAGAACTCCAAAAGTCAGGGAGAAGATAAACAAATAAAATACAGTAATGCCTAACGCCACAGTTAACGGCGTTGATTAGGTATTTATTTTCTTTACACGTGTTTTTTTATAATTGGTGGGACATGAGGGGATACAGAAAAAGGGGACAGGTGATCCCAGCCCTGATTGATATACGTATATTGACAGATTTTAAAGTTCGTGGTTAGCAAGTCGGGTGATAACCTGAGTTAGCCCGAATTCTATCTATTTCTCAAAAAAAATATATTTTAATCTCTTGCGTATGCATAAATTTGTAATTTGTGTTTAATTTTCATCCAATTTAAGCTTAATTCTTGATTTATCTTTCTTCCAATGCTTTTCTTTTGGATTTCATTTTGAATTCCTACATAATCAGTATGAACTTGTTTTAGAAACTGGAAACAATCGGTAAAGAATTTAAGTATGATTTCTATACTAAAATGTATATATGATTTTTTTTCTTTATGCTACCAAAATGTGTATATGATCCTTATTAGGCTAAGTGTAGTGGATGAGGTAAGGTAGAGGTTGCACAGTGAAGCCACGTCACGCTGAAGAGAGGCCTGAGTGTAACGGTGGGAGAGGTAATTTCAATATGGGCGAGAACGCAAACATCGCTTGAGTGAGGTCTCAAACGTCGCTTCAAAAGCGAGACCGTAGTCCTCGCTTGACTGGTCAACACGCGTTGAAGTGATGTCTTGTCCCTCGCTCCAATTATATTACAGATAAAAGCATCGTTTTCTCCTCCTCATCGGAAATTTTCTCAAAATCTCTTCTTCATCTAGGGTTTTCTCTTCATCCTTTTTGGTGATTGAGTGTGGGTGATTGGTGAAATATTAAGAGAATTCATTGGAGGTTTTTATCATTATGGGATGGTGATCATATGGTTTAAATTAATTTGATTCGAAAGACCCAAAACTCGTTGAGGTATGTAATTGAACCTAACTCTTTTGATTGTTATTGATTGTAGTATTTGTAGTGATTGTTATTGATTATGTATTAAGTAATATGTCGATGGTTGATTGATGTATGTTTGATTTCATTTCATTTTGAATAGTTCTTGGTATCTTAGGGTTTTAGGGTTCTATGGAGCATGAGAGTAATACATACATTCGGGATTTTATTTTATTTTTATTATCTTGAGATGAATGAATTTTTGCTGATTTATAATGCTTGGGTAAATTTTTTTAGTTTTTAGATATAGATGAAAGAATTGTTAATGATTTACAATGTAATGTTTGGGTCATTTTTAAAATTTTCAATTTAGATAAAAACTTTATAATCATAAATGGAGGATGTGAGTAATATATATTGTGCTTGTTTTCATTGTAGTCAATGGCAATAGCGTCGAGTGAGATTTTGTCTAGGAAGGGTGATGTAAATCATAAAAGTAACTCATTAGGTGATAGGGGTATGAAATTTAAACAAGTTGGTCTCAAGTGAAGAAATATTATGACATAGCGGTGGAAAATAATCCTCAAGCCTTGGATGTGTTACAAAGGTGTGGTTTTTCTTTGGTGTTTGAATTTGATTTATCTTGTGCCGATTGTAAATTAACCGATAGCACTTATGGAGAAATGGTGGAAGAAAACTAGGTCATTTAATTTTCCGGAGTTTGAATTAGGAATAACACCTTTAGATTTTGTAAGGCTAACCGGTCTTCCAATTGGTGGTGGACGAACGTTGCCAAGAATACGTCCTGGTTTGAAGAAGACAAATTATTTAGGATATGATAACACGTATATTTCTTGTGCGAAGGAAAACCATGATGTAAGAGCAGATACTGCATAGCAAGCGGCTAGAGAGTGTCGTCCTCGTGATAAAGTTGGTGTATGGGAATCTACTACATGCAACATTCTATTTAGTTTTCTTGTGCACTACATTAATAGTAGGGAACACCATGAGAACCAGGGTGTATGGGAAGAATTTACTAGAATTTTTTGTTGTGGTGCATTGGTAGATTTCTGTTAGGAAACACCATGACAAGAGTACACAAGGGATGGTTAGAATTTTTGGACAATTTGCATAACTTGGGCCAATATGATTAGGGTAGTGCCCTATTAGGAAATTTGTATGATTGCCTTGACAAATGGACCTCTAGCGCGTACTGAAATGGGTGGGATGTGGAATATTCTAGAGTATTGGTACTACTTTTATTTCCGCAAATTCCAACCACTTTTGAGAATGAACGAAACTATCATCAGTAATCAGTGTCTCTATCCCGCAATTTTATTATTGAGGAAGGAAAATCGTCGAAGTCAAGTTGATAGCTTCAAGCATTCATTTGGCACAGCCCGACACTAGATGGACATGAGAACTAGAGAAGCTGTTATATGGAAACCTTGGAAAGATGATCAGTAGAGAGATTATGCAGAGGTAATGGCGGAAAAAAACTTATCAAGGACCAGAGTTGTATTCTATGGGTCGAACGGTGAGAGGTTGAGTGTGTACCTCGGTGAGAGATTTGTGCATCAGATTACGGGTGAAGTAGTTATCCCATGTGATCCCCCGAGTTAGATTTAGTCCATCCAATCGAAGTTAAAACCGTACATCATTACTGGTGCCTCCCTAAGGCCGACTTGTACTATAAATGGTGGAAGGATAAGAGTATGGGACCGTTATTTCCTGAAGGAGTTACATACATACAGAACCATGATGTGATAGTACAAGTCGATGCATACCCTCTCGTCCACCTCCTAACATGATGTCTCATTCATATGACGATTATCCAGAGGACAAGCTTGTGAGTGAACTACCAATAGTTGATTGGTATTTCCCTGTGTACATTAATAGGGATCTTACAGATTTGGTGGTGCCGAGGCCTACATCTTTTCCCTTTAATTTTGATTATATTACCGCCGGACGGGTAAGTACGTTACAATTTTTTTCCTTGTCTTTCTAGTATTTGTTGTGAAATGGATTAATTGTTTAATTAATATATGTTTTTAGGAGGAATTGTTGAACAAGTGTTTCGAGCAACACATGTTTATCAATGAATGTAAAAGAATTTCTAAGGACCATACAAGGAAGTACTGTCTTCGTGGGAACTCTTCTTCTTCCGGTTTTACCACAGGCGGGACACCGACTTGGAGTAGTTCACCCTAAATGCCAGAGGAACAGACACTACACAACTCATTTCAATAACATGAAGGTGTTGCGGCAACTCCCCAACCATCAGGTACTATTATGTATAATCTTGAAGAATGTTATCAGTCGGTTCGACCAACGAAGACTCCTATGCAAGTGCGTATCACGGAAATATGGATATCGGATTGGGGAGTCAGGTAGATGATTCGGTGGGTATGGATCTCAACATTGGTCTTTCGATGGATGGCACTTTTGATGGTGTTATGGATACCCCACCTGATTCATGAGCTTCAAATGACAAAAAAAAGTACGTTGAAACTAGTATGTATGTTAAAGAAAAAACTTTTTTATATTTGTAATTTTCTTTGCAATCTTTAGTTTGATGTTGACTAGACGTATTTGGACATTTTTGTATCTGTATAATAATCTTGTGATACACCTTGTGGTAGGGGTCTTCCGTTGTTATTTTATGTGGTAGGGGAGACTGATTTCTTCCCAACTTGCAATCTCACTGATTCCTTTAATAGTGTTTGCAGGGTATCCAATATAATATTGTAATCAATAATGCAGACATTTTTATTGATTATGCAAAACAACCAACTTTAATTGTTGTTGTTTTCCCATTAAAAGTGTTGGCTCAACGCGTTTTCAAGGTTCCAACGTCTCATTCAAATTTTATAGCTTGGCGGTATTCCGAAAATAATGTACTTATTTAATTTAAAAATATTTGTAGTTTTTCCAAATAAAGTATTGGCCCTCCAACTTGTCAGTTTTCCAACGTCTCATTCTGTGAATATTGCTTGTCAGTATGCCGAAAATAGGGGTGTTATTTAATTTATAAATATAAGTAGTTTTCCCAATAATCTGTACAGCATTACATCAATTTCTCAAATGAATTTAAAATTATAGTCGTTGTTCCTTTGTGTGTATATAAAGAGGATAACCTATTCAGTATCATACACTACCTTATTCACAAAAATATTTCTCCACTGTTAATTTTTTTTCATTTTAAGATGTCAACTCCATCATCATCAACTATCGAAAACATACTTAGAAAATGCAAGCGAACAACCAAATCAATTACCGAAATGGAAGAAGAGATACAAAATAGAAGCAAACAGGCAACTTCAAATGCAACTTCGTCTTCATCGCCTAACAAATTTATTAATGTAATGGATGAGTTGTATGCCAATTATTTCGGTAAACAATTGGGAAACACTAATCCAAAACTCATTTGATTTTTCGTCTCTTAATACGTCTGGATCATTCGAAACGTTGCAGTACTCCCGTGTTAGAGCTTCGTCTTCCTGTGAAGTGTACGGGGTTGCCATTTTATGTAGATAAAATATGTAAAACTTAAAAAAGAAAATTATACTCAAAGGAATAAGATTATATCGCAATGAAATATTTATTTTCTTAAAAGCAATTGTGCATAATGATCTTACCGATGAAGTATATTTATAGGTTAAATCTGACACTTCCAGTTACAGTAAACGCCTTTAACTTTTTTTGGGTAGTCGGGTGTCTATGATAGTTGTGATGGACCCTATGTATAGGCAATAACCAACAAACACGGTCACATTAAATAACCTAAAATTATTTGAAAGAGTGTTATCACTGTTTACAAATGACCCATTCTTTTCACCAACGTCCCAAAGTTTTTACCAACGGTCATCGCTGTTCAAAAACGACACTTTCGCATTTCACTCGCATTATAAAAACGTCGGTAAGGTTACCCAAAAATATCCTCAAAATATCTTACCTCTATTCGAAATTAACTCCAGTAGAAAAACAATCCTCAACAATGAGTTCTAATCGTAAGGGAAAAAAATAGTTTGTGTGGAAGCCAGAGAGATTTGTCCATTGTTACAAGGATAACCATAGCTTTATTGAATGCCCATGTATCTACTCAAAGTGTCCCCAAAAATATTGTACTGGAATTAAGATGGAAAAGGAGTCGCCGAGGGAAAAGATACGGTATTTGAGGTGTATGTATGAAAATTGTTGTGAAGAACCGCAGTTGCTGTCAGATGCAATGAAAGCCAAGGAAGATGAAGAGTGAAAATGCGGGGGTACAACAACCACACCCAGCAATCTGAGAGGACTTACTCCAATATACTTTCTAGAGAATCAACTGGACAGTCAGACTCAATCTAGAGAAAAGTATATACAAGAGTTTATATCTCTAACTCTTAATTCAATCTGCAATCAACAAATAGAAATTTGCGAGCCCGATTGAATATAAGAGAAGTAACTTAAACGGTACCAAATCCCAATATTCAAGGATCAGTTAATTTCAATCAACAACCAAAGGTTGGATTTCCTAATTGATCGATACAACGCACAACCTGTGATATTTCAATTATATAACAAAATATAATGCGGAAAAGAAATAATACAGACACCAGAATTTTGTTAATGAGGAAAACCGCAAATGCAAAAAAATCCCGGGACCTAGTCCAGCTTTGAACACCACACTATATTAAATCGCTACAGATACTAGCCTACTACCAATGAACTTCAGACTGGATTGCAGTTGAACCCTAATCAATATTACACTGATTCAAGGTACAATTGTGTTCCTTACGTCTCTGGTTTCAACAGGATACTACGCACTTGATTCCCTTAGCTGATCTCACCCACAACCAAGAGTTGTTACGACCCAAAGTCGAAGACTTGATAAAAAAAATCCGTCTCACACAGAAAAGTCTACTGGAATAGATAAATCTGTCTCCCATAGAAATATCTATGAGTTTTTGTTCCGTCTTTTGATGAATTAAGGTGAACGGGAACCAATTGATAAACCGGTCTTATATTCCCGAAGAACAGCCTATTATTATCAATCACTTCACAATAATCTTAATCGATTAACGAAACAAGATATTGTGGAATCACAAACGATGATACGAAGGTGTTTTTGGTTACTTTTCAATCTTGCCTATCAGAGATATAAATCTCGAGCCAATTCTAACAATTGTACCCAACACGATAGAAACTAGACCTGGCAATTAGGGTTACAACCCGCGGGTTGGGCCTAACCCGGCCCTAACCCGGCTTGTTGGTTATTAGGGTCGAGTTAGGGTTGAGCTTTTAGGGCATGCGAGTCAGACGGGTTAACCCGCCAACCCGTCAATACTGTTGTCCGTCTTTGAAATGGTTATTGTTAGGGCTTGTAATACTGAATAAGAACATACTGGATCTAATTCCTCCCAATCCACTCGACCACCCATTAAATTCGTTAAGATTTATCTAATTAAATCTAGATTTTAAATCACTGATTCACTCATATCCTTAATGATTCCATATATTATCATCATATGCATACAAAATACCATTATTCAGTTCAAAATACAAATCATCTAACAACTAATCTATAATTTTTACTATCTTAAATGCTTTAAATCTCAAAATTTCGGATCTAAAACCTAGAAAAATGATAATCCCATACACTCAAAAAAAAAAGAACATGATCAGCCCTTTCTTAGATTCGTTCATACAACGTTTCACATATCAATAAATACCCATATTCGTGAAACGAAAGATCAAATCTGATTTCACAATGAATTAATTCATCATCAAAATAAGTTCACAGTATAATTAATAGAGATATATTGTTAAGACAGAAAGATAAAGCATGATATTACAAAGTAAAAGGATGAATCAGGAGATGGTGGATGCGGATCGTTTCATCGATTTAAGGCTTGAACAGTTAAGGACCGTACTCATTTGCAGAGATGAGAATGGAGATAAATGTATATACGGAACGGTGATTAAAATGGGATATAAAAAGAAAGTAGGAATCTGTACTTTGATCAAAGGGGTAGAGAAGGCGTTATATCTTGAATAATAACCGGAATTTGTAAATATAATGCCAACTGAATTGTAGTGCAGTGGTTGTGACGTTCTGCATCTAATTCGTAGGTGTGAGGTTTGTTAGAGCATTGCTCGGTCGAACTCGCATGCGTTGCTATCTCAAGCATGTTTTTCAATGTTAGTGATCAAAACTATAAGTCTTGATTTCTAGTCTACTATATCTAAGGTCTCGGACTAGGATAGAAAGTGTAGTTGAGCTCAAGAACTCCATGGCGATCATCATAAAAGACGAAGAACTACTCAAGGAACCGGTGGAACTTCATCGACTAAAAGGTATGTGGAGACTTGAACTTATCTATCACTCAAAAGTCTATTTATCTCATATCTTGAGACAAAAGTCGTTTTGCTATATAGACTTAGATTATACACATTTGATATTTCGAGCCGAGTTTATCTCGCCTATCTATTTCTCGAAATATGTGTTGGTAAGCTTTCGCTTTAACCAAGTTCATATTTACCAAGTGACGAAAGTCATGTTATGTTTCAATCACTTTGAAAATTGCTTTGACGAAAAATAGTTTGTGAATAACAACTATATAACGTTCTCTGAGAATGTTTCAATGAATGAAACGAGAGTTAAGATTATATAACCATTGGTGGATATAAGCATCATTGTGGAAATACATATATATATATAAGTCTTATTCCTTGAATGATCGCTGTCGTATGCGTCAAAAATAAATTACACTTTCTTACTACTCAAAATATATAGCAAGGGAAAGAAAGGACCGTTCCCACAGAGAAGACTTGGGTTGTCAAATTGTTTCGGATTCCTATAAATACCAATGGGGGGTTTTCTGATTTTTATGTACTAAAATAAAATAAAATAAAGCACACAAATTAAGATATAAAGATATTGATTAAGGATTCATCTTCATTCACAAACATGCTTTTTAACAATAACTAGAATTGATATTTAATCTCTCTTTTATCAAAGGCCCTAAGATACCTTGATCGCAAGTATATCCCGCAAATCTCCTCTTGTCATCAACAAACACATTAAAAGATGCGAATATGAATTCTATTTTAGAGAACAACCTAACGTGTAAAAGCACTAATCAAGTTTAATTCCCTAGATGCATTAAGTTCTATAAAATCAGGCCAATCAAAGTAATCGAACGTGGAAAACGCACTAATCCGATTTAACAAAGGTTATAACTCACTTGTGACTACTAGGATGTATCACTACAAGCAATAATCACAATTATGCTACTTGTATTCAAGGTGTATCACGTTTATGTATAATAAACCCTAAACTAGCAATAGATATGATTACAAGTTCTACCAATTTGCAACTTGACAAAACTAATAGTCAATCATACATGGCGATATTTCTAGCGAATCATAATCGATAAAATATGAGACAAAACTAATCTATTGAATAAAACTCATGCTTGGAAATCCAATTTATTCTTTAACCAATGATACAATTCTAGCTCATGTTCTTGGAGTTCATAACAAGAATGAAAAGAAGAGTTTCCATGTCTAAACCCTAGAAAAAAAGTAGAAGAAGAGATTAAAAGATCTCCCTATTTTGGTGTTTTCCGTTCTTTCTATATCTCTTTGTTGAGACTAGAACTCCCCTTCACGATTTCTAAACGTCCACGCAATATAACCCACAATCCTTGGCAGATCCAGTCCAAGCCCATTCACTTGATATGCTTGTCAGTTTTGTGGAACTGACAACCAAACCTAGCCTTGAATATCCAACGCGCTAGCCATTCAACTCAGTGCAAACTCTTTCCACCAGTTCCATATCCAACTGCAATTCCCAATGGAAGCAACTACAGCCGCATTCACCTGTATCCTTACCAATACATCACCACAGTTCCATTGCATCTTGTTGTTCGACTGCACTACCATTACCTCCTGCAAGACCAACTCCATAACCAGCTGGTGCCCATCTATACTTGCAAATGCAGCTGCAAAACAATCCAACTCTTTCAACCTGACTCCAACCATTCAACCATTGCTTCTGTAACACACTGTTCATCTTGCCACCACTACCTAGCCATTGCATCTGAATTGTACCTGCAATAACTTGGAAAACACTCACACAAATCCACACTCATGCCTTCTCAGCGCCATCATTCTTCCCTGCATTGCAACAATATCACTGCACCTGTGTATTTATAGCTCTTGCTCAGCTCATTTCAACCACCATCCATTTTACCAGCACCAGCTGCCACCACCTTTTCCTTCAGTTCCACTTCTCTCAGCTCAAATTTCTTTATAAAACTTCAATCAACTCTTCACTGCCTCTAGCTGCTTTCAATCTCAGTTCAAGACTCATCTCAGCTGCACAGGTCCAATTTCTGCAGTTGTACTGCACCACCAGTTGTAAATCCATCTCAAGAACTCAAACACCAGCAAAGCAGTGCAGTTCAGCTTCATATACTCTATCACAGAACACCCATCATCAGATTCTTCCATCTGATTTCTTCTCTGACCTCGTACACGTTCTGCTGTCTTCATACAGTATCAACTCTTCTTGGTGTTAAACTGCACAACTCCCATTCATTCATTACTTGCACAAACCTGCAAAGCCACACCAAATCATTCCCCCTAGAAGGTTTAGCTCCAATCCAGACTCCGGTCTCTGTGGCTTAGCTTGTTTTCTCAGCACAATTTGCCTGAATACCGCAACTGCCTCAAGCCACTTCACTGTCTTCCAGGTACAACAGCAACATCACCATCAGCTTCTATATTTCCATTTACACATTCCAACTCACTCTCGTCACCAGCAGCAACAACACAGACCCCATTTCTTCTTATTCTCAAGCTATTCGGGTATTCTACTTGGTTCTACTTCACAGTCCCATCATCACTCGAGCTCAATCTGCTCATGTCTTCAATCAGTACGCTGTCAAAAACGAAACAGACTCATACCCATTTATCACCAGTTCCTCCTACTCCTGAACCCTTGTAGATAACCAACACCCTTTTAATCTTCTTCTGCAATTCGATAACAACACCAGAATCAAACCCTAATTCAACCCATCTCTCCATTAATCAAATCAACAACAACAACTCCAATTTCCATTCACGGCTGCAATTCTCAGCCAAACTTGAAATCACAAGAGACCCATTCTTTGATTCTTCTCGTTCTTCATCTCCCTTCTGTTCGTCACCGCTCGAGCATTAGAGAAAACAATTAAGCGATTCAAACCCTCAATTCCATAACACAGTTCTTCGATTTCTTTCAATAACAACTTGTCCTAATCTTCAGACAATAACAGCGCCACCGTTTCTCAGTTCTACTCTCTCTCTAATTTTCAAGTGAATGATAATGAGAAAAGAGTTTTTCTCTGAAATTTAGGGTTGCAGTAGGAAATGAAAGTGGATATAACCACTCAGGTAAGCCAGATAAGGGGTAACCAAGGTGACTCTAGGCACCACTCATCAGATAAGGTCGTCATGGTTGTCTGGCCTCCTTGCTTCTCTAGACTAAGCTGTAGTGGTGGTCTTTTTGGATGCAAATGGCTAATTTCTTCATCTTTTGCTCCGAATGACTCCAAAGCACCTATTAAACTCAAAAGCAAACATAAGATACATAATTTACAAGAAAAGTAGTAAAGAAAGCATAAATACTAGATATAAAATTAGGTGGTTTAGACACCTATCAAATTCCCCCACACTTATACTTTGCTAGTTCTCGAGCAAATCAAACAAAATAATTATAAAACATACATACAACTCCGTCTCGTCGAGCCTACGGTCACTTTTAGCATAAATAACAAGCCTTTGAACCCCTAGGTGTCCCTAGTGGACGAGTTATAGTCTCGTGAAGGTTTACAAGAGGTTTACTTATAAAACCTATTTTTCAACTCCATCTACCTGTGACAAATCCATGAATGAATCCAAAATGGCTATTAGAGAAGGTACCCTGATGCGAATCCAAATTAATATATATGTAAATTAAGCTCTGTTAAGAAAGTCGAACAAGCCACAATCTCGGAAACTAACAAACCACAATCACAAATGAATAGATAAAGAAGATGGAAATAGATATAGATGGTTGCGATGTTTACTAAAGTGATCGATGTTTCCCATATCTGTCTGAAGGTCGCTGCCAATGATGAACCTATTTATCCTATTGGATTGAGCTACTGGTCTGAATTCTAATATCAACAGCTGGCATATGCAAGGGAACCAGCGGTCGACTTTATTGAACAATAATAATACTTTTTTTGTTTCTTTTTCTTTTCGTTTTTCAATTTTTTTTTCAAATCGACAACATGATTGGATTTTTATTTTTTTATTTTTTTTAGAATCCAAGCGCATGATTCTTGTCAGCAGATTACATGATAATTCCCTTGGATCCTGCACTCCACGCTTGCTTAGGCGATGGAGACAGGGAGAACGCACACATATTGTTATCTAAGTGTCAATCTTATTCTGTTTGGTCAATTGGTCGGTCATTTTTTTTTTTGTAGTAACTCAATCACACTATTTCATCCTAGCAGCAATAACAATTCGATATTAGTGACCCAACAAATCACATAGATATAACATAAAGTTTGCAAAAATAAAAACAGGAAGTGATATGGTGATATTCTGAGATATAGTAACAACTTTCATATTATTTCTAACACTTGAATAATTCTGTCCCTTGTAGTTAATGGGTTCCTCAACTCCCGCAACCAAAACGGATTCATCCACATAGATTGGTAGTGTCATCCTAAAGGCACATATTTCTATGTTTCAGAGTGTATAAAGCATTTTTTTTTAATCATAAAAGGGAAAAACTAACAAGGCTAAAAACTCTATATGCGAAAACACTCCCCCACACTTAAACTTTACATTGTCCTCAATGGAAATTGATAACATGATATATATACACAATAAGAAAATAAAATGCATGATAAAAAACTGATATTCCAACTCATAGCTATTTCTGAAAAATAGAGGATAAACACTAAACAAGCTATTTAGTTGGCATCTAATCCCAACTCAGCCAATATATATACCTCATCGTCAAGAAAAAAATTCCTTCTACTTAGAAACGCTAGTGTTATTCTAAATTGTTCAAAAATTTCTAAAACTTGGAGTTTTGATATGCAAATATCCAAAATAAGAAAATAAAGATAAAAGGTTGAGAAATAAAAAGTTAGAGATAGATACACAAAACCAGTGGGTTGCCTCCATTTAGCGCTTGGTTTAAAGTCGTCAGCCCGGCATATCCTTGCAAGACGAATTCCCCATACACCAACAATCTGAAAAGTTGAGGATCCTTCCATAGAACCTGTTTTGCAAACACTAGCTTCGCACACATATTAATAATATAAAACGGAAACGAAGCTATTAACCGATAAAAGTTTCCCCCCTACTTATTCTTGTCCACACTTGGAAGTGGATATAAAATATAGAATTCGGGAACTTTCATGGTTTCTTGTTCACAAACCTGCATAACATGAGAATCAAACGTTTCCAATGGCGGATATCGAGAAACAAAGTCATTCAACAATGTTTTCGAAGCACATACATTCAAACCAATAAGAGATAAAGGAGAAGAAACAATATGCAAAGGGTTAGACAAACCTTGCACAATCTCTTGTATTACGGAATCCTCTTTATCTTTGAAAAACTCAAGTGAGTAATTCACCTCTTTTATATCATGGTCCTCTATCAAACCTTACAACCATTCTTCGTCCGTTTCTTCCTTAACCAAAGTCTCGACATCATCATTACAATCCTTTGCAAGCTCAATCGGGTCTTCCACAATATTGGTCATATCGGTTTCCTTCTCAACACACTCTTCTTTGTTGTAAGGCACATATGCTACTGCGGATTCAAGTCTCTCCATAAGGAACTTTTCAAGAACACGCATTGCATCATCCTCAAGCTCTACCTTTTGAATAGGTTCTTGATCATTATTAAGATCAATGCTTGAGTAAGCTTCACTACTGTCATCATATTCCTTTTCATCTTCACTTTGATCGTAAAAAGACTCCATTGTACACTCCTCGGGGATGTCACCATAAATTGGTTCAAGCGTTGTACTTTCATAGTCATCATCACTATCATAGTTGACGTAAGATTGGCTACCACTTCCCAAAGATTGGTCTTTCGCAGAATTTTGCATGTCCTCTTTGTATTCTTCAATGCATTGTCTTAAAATGGAAACACCTTTTTGAAACTCTTGGAGTGATCCATCCAAATTTTGAATATAGTGTTCCATTTGGTTGTAAAGCTCGTTCGAAAAGGAAAAAGTAGAATCACTTACCTCAGTATTGCTAGGCCAATTATCTTCCCTTTGAATGGGTGAATGATCATAACTACGATCAGAAATTGGGCCAAACATACTATTAGCATATTCGGTCGACGAAATTGGCTCCACGCTTGGTTGTCTACAAACCGACTCCATGCCCACCATAAATTGTTGCATCTCATCTATCAAACTCGAAGAAATATGAATAGGAGTACAACTAGTCTCCCCTCCTTGTGGTTGCTCACTTACATACCTACCGTAAGAAGGTTGGTATGTATGAGAATAACTCAAAAGGTACGTGGAATATTGACCATAACCAAAGGATTGCTTTTGATTGTATTCCCCATAAGGGTGATAGTTGTCATAATGTTGTTGAGTTTGAAAACCGTACCCATTTTTCCAATATGCTCCGTCCATAGAAATTGGTACCTGAAACAAGAGTTCTCAAAACTATATCAGAAAATAAGAAAACAAAGGGAAGAAACAAAACTAAAAACAAAAATAAGAAACCAAAAACAAATGACAACCGCTGCCTCCCCGGCAACGGCGCCAAAATTTGATCGCTGTCGTATGCGTCAAAAATAAATTACACTTTCTTACTACTCAAAATATAAATATAGCAAGGGAAAGAAGGATCGTTCCCACAGAGAGGACTTAGGTTGTCAAATTGTTTCGGTTTCCTATAAATTCCAATGGGGGGTTTTCTGATTTCTATGTAATAAAATAAAATAAAGCACACAAATTAAGATGTAAAGATATTGGTTAAGGATTCATCTTCATTCACAAACATGCTTTTTAACAATAACTAGAATTGATATTTAATCTCTCTTTTATCAAAGGCCCTAAGATACCTTGATCGCAAGTATATCCCTCAAATCTCCTCTTGTCATCAACAAACACATTAAAAGATGTGAATATGAATTCTATCTTAGAGAACAACCTAACGTGTAAAAGCACTAATCAAGTTTAATTCCCTAGATGCATTAAGTTCTATAAAATCAGGCCAATCAAAGTAATCGAACGTGGAAAACGCACTAATCCGATTTAACAAAGGTTATAACTCACTTGTGACTACTAGGATGTATCACTACAAGCAATAATCACAATTATGCTACTTGTATTCAAGGTGTATCACGTTTATGTATAATAAACCCTAAACTAGCAATAGATATGATTACAAGTTCTACCAATTTGCAACTTGACAAAACTAATAATCAATCATACATGGCGATATTTCTAGCGAATCATAATCGATAAAATATGAGACAAAACTAATCTATTGAACAAAACTCATACTTGGAAATCCAATTTATTCTTTAACCAATGATACAATTCTAGCTCATGTTCTTGGAGTTCATAACAAGAATGAAAAGAAGAGTTTCCATGTCTAAACCCTAGAAAAAAAAGTAGAAGAAGAGATTAAAAGATCTCCCTATTTTGGTGTTTTCCGTTCTTTTTATATCTCTTTGTTGAGACTAGAACTCCCCTTCACGATTTCTAAACGTCCAGGCAATATAACCCACGATCCTTGGCAGATCCAGTCCAAGCCCATTCACTTGATATGCTTGTCAGTTTAGCCTTGAATATCCAACGCGCTAGCCATTCAACCCAGTGCAAACTCTTTCCACCAGTTCCATATCCAACTGCAATTCCCAATGGAAGCAACTACAGCCGCATTCACCTGTATCCTTACCAATACATCACCACAGTTCCGTTGCATCTTGTTGTTCGACTGCACTACCATTACCTCCTGCAAGACCAACTCCATAACCAGCTGGTGCCCATCTATACTTGCAAATGCAGCTGCAAAAAAATCCAACTCTTTCAACCTGACTCCAACCGTTCAACCATTGCTTCTGTAACACACTGTTCAGCTTGCCACCACTGCCTAGCCATTGCATCTGAATTGTACCTGCAATAACTTGGCAAACACTTACACAAATCCACACCCATGCCTTCTCAGCGCCATCATTCTTCCCTGCATTGCAACAATATCACTGCACCTGTGTATTTATAGCTCTTGCTCAGCTCATTTCAACCACCATCCATTTTACCAGCACCAGCTGCCACCACCTTTTCCTTCAGTTCCACTTCTCTCAGCTCAAATTTCTTTATAAAACTTCAATCAACTCTTCACTGCCTCTAGCTGCTTGCAATCTCAGTTCAAGACTCATCTCAGCTGCACAGGTCCAGTTTCTGCAGTTGTACTGCACCACCAGTTGTAACTCCATCTCAAGAACTCAAACACCAGCAAAACAGTGCAATTCAGCTTCATATACTCTATCACAGAACACCCATCATCAGATTCTTCCATCTGATTTCTTCTCTGACCTCGTACACGTTCTGCTGTCTTCGTACAGTATCAACTTTTCTTGGTGTTCAACTGCACAACTCCCATTCATTCATTACTTGCACAAACCTGCAAAGCCACACCAAATCATTCCCCCTAGAAGGTTTAGATCCAATCCAGACTCCGGTCTCTGTGGCTTAGCTTGTTTTCTCGGCACAATTTGCCTGAATACCACAACTTCCTCAAGCCACTTCACTGTCTTCCAGGTACAACAACAACATCACCATCAGCTTCTATATTTCCATTTACACATTCCAACTCACTCTCGTCACCAGCAGCAACAACAAATACCGCATCAAACCCCATTTCTTCTTATTCTCAAGCTATTCGGGTATTCTACTTGGTTCTACTTCACAGTCCCATCATCACTCGAGCTCAATCTGCTCATGTCTTCAATCAGTACGCTGTCAAAAACAAAACAGACTCATACCCATTTATCACCAGTTCCTCCTACTCCTGAACCCTTGTAGACAACCAACACCCTTTTAATCTTCTTCTGCAATTCGAGAACAACACCAGAATCAAACCCTAATTCAACCCATCTCTCCATTAATCAAATCAACAACAGCAACTCCAATTTCCATTCACGGCTGCAATTCTCAGCCAAACTTGAAATCACAAGAGACCCATTCTTTGATTCTTCTCGTTCTTCATCTCCCTTATGTTCGTCACCGCTCGAGCATTAGAGAAAACAATTAAGCGATTCAAACCCTCAAATCCATAACACAGTTCTTCTATTTCTTTCAATAACAGCATTCTCCTAATCTTCAGACAATAACAGCGCCACTGTTTCTCAGTTCTACTCCCTCTCTAATTTTCAGTGAATGATAATGAGAAAAGAGTTTTTCTCTGAAATTTAGGGTTGCTGTAGGAAATGAAAGTGGATATAACCACTCAAGTAAGCCAGATAAGGGGTAACCAAGGTGACTCTAGGCACCACTCATCAGATAAGGGCTGTCGTGGTTGTTTGGCCTCCTTGCTTCTCTAGACTAAGCTGTAGTGGTGGTCTTTTTGGATGCAAATGGCTAATTTCTTCATCTTTTGCTCCGAATAACTCCAAAGCACCTATTAAACTCAAAAGGAAACATAAGATACATAATTTACAATAAAAGTAGCAAAGAAAGCATAAATACTAGATATAAAATTAGGTGGTTTAGACACCTATCATTGAACCAAAGTTTACGAACTTTGTTGATCAAGAGAACAAGAAGTTTTCACAGTTCGCAAACTCAGTACGCGAACTGGCGGAAGTTCTCGACCCAAGAATATCTGCTGGAGTTTGAGAACTCACTCAGCAAACTCAGTCCGCGAACCCAGTCCGCGAACTGACGATAGTTCTCGACCCGAGAATATCTGCTGGAGTTTGAAAACTCTTTCCGGGAACTTAAGTCCGCGAACCCAGTCCGAGAACTTGAGTAGGTTATATCTAAAAACGATTGTTCTTGAACTCATCTTTATATCGATTAAGGAATGCTTTTGCAAACCATGGCTATAAAGTTCATGAACCGCTTCGAGTGAGTCAAATCGTTTTTGCTTCGATTGTGTCTTGTGAAGTTACATAAGATCTAAGCAATTGAAAAACTCTCTAACTAGTTCATTTGAGTCATTTGAACTAGTTATGGTGAAGAAGAATACGGTTGATATGAAAGTGATCATATGGCTAACCATTTGGTTTACTGTTGTTGAACCAACTAATGTACAAGTTTGGGTACGATTACGCGAGCCTAAAAACGTGCATTTCAATTGTATGTAACAAGCTATGTTTTCGATCTAACGGTTGATAAATATTAGCTTGAATCAAATCAGGTTTTCATCTAACGGTGAATATTGAATGCTTAGTTACTAAGCTAACATTGATTGCAAACCCTGATTTGAAAGACTATATAAGGGATAACTCTAGCAACTGGGAAACCTAATCCCCACACCTCACGTGTGATACTAGTTGTAAGTTAGAGTCGATTCTCCTTTAACCTCTGGTTTTATTTTCTCAAACCGGGTTAACGACTTAAAGACTTCATTGGGATTGTGAAGCCAGATCGATACTACTTTCTTGTAGTTGTGTGATCTGATCTTGTTGTTTCTATCGTACAAGTACAATTGTAATAATTGGCTTGAGATTTCTATCTCCGATAGGAAAGATAAAAAGTAATCACAAACATCTTCGTCTCATCGTTTGTGATTCCGCAACATCTTGTTTCGCTACCATACGATTAAGATTGTTGTGAGGTGATTGATAATACCAGGATGTTCTTCGGGAATATAAGTCCGGATTATCAATTAGTTCATGTTCACCTTGATTTATCAAAAGACGGAACAAAACTCATAGGTATATTCGTGGGAGACGGATTTATCTATCACCGTAGACTTTTCTGTATGATACAGATTTGTTTATTTTTCATCTTCTTGTTCTTTTTTTAGGTTTATTTGTTTAAATTCTAAAAATATTTGGAGGATGATGTTTTTGCAGTACTAATCTTTGTGATTTGATATATTGTAATTTGTTATAGGATATTGGTGTTTACATCCGTGAACTATGTTTGTCCCATACTCTGTCAAAAGTAAAGTCGTTTGTGATCGGTATTCACGTACTGATAAAAGAATGAATAGACTTTTCACAAATACAAAAGTTAAGCCTATATTGTCAAACATTTGATGGAAGATAGGTTAAAAAAAAATTCAAGGATTATGTCTATTAATGTCGTCATGCAAATAATGATTGAAGATAGAATGAATCTTTGTGTATTCCGCAGTATTGATCATCCCTGATCCATATTTTTATGTATTACTGCGAGGCTCCGTAATGCATCTTATGTTGAGCACCATACAACAAAGTTGATTTATTAGCTTAGTTTGTGTTCCGTGAGATATGTTATGTCGAGCATATTAAACTAAATTAATCATCTTGTTTGATTATTTAGTTATTGCTCCGTAAATTTTCTTATGTCGAGCAAAACAATTGACAATTAAATTGATTAATCTTGTGATTAGTTTGGTTGTGTATTCCAATTAGATTAATTGCGAGTTCTCTTGTAATTAATCTAGTTGAGTATTTTCGTGTCTCCATAAGTTCTCTTATGTTGAGCATAATCAATTGAATTGATCACTTCTTGTGTTTAATTTGATCGTGTATTCCGATTAAATTAATCATCGGTTTGCTTGTAATTAATTTGATTGAGTTTTTTGGAAATAGAAAATCATTCTCATGGTTTTTGGTGTCCAATAAAATCCTTCTTTTGTTTTGTAATTAAGGTCGCTCTTATTGTTCTTTTGGGAATGACATCAAATGGGGGAGAGTTCTTTTGAACTTGTGCTTAATGGTCATATCTTGAGGGGTGTGCGGCTGTGGAATATTAGAGGGGTTATCTTGTATCGTAAACTCCTTGATGAATGCATTTAGCTTCGCCTTTATGATTGCATCTAAATTAGTTGGTATGTTTTTTTTCCTTTTATCATGAAATGTCTCTTTCGGAAATTTCATTATGATCCCGTTCTTGTACCTTTGCCAATTTTATTGACAAAAAGGGGGAGAATTAATATGTAGTTCACACTACAAATACATATGGTTTTCGGATCATTATGTAAGGAGGGGTGGTTTCCATGTGAGATGGAGTATTGACTAAGGGGGAGTGATACATATCACCATAGTATTATTGTTGAAGTTGTGATACAATTGAACTTTGACGCTATGTAATAATACTATGACACTGTATAACAATGATCGAGACCGATGCTTTCTCATTGTTATAGCTACGGATCTTCAACAATGGTGATGCTAAACTTACAACCTTTGGGATCATTGGAGTACTTGTAAGTGACGAAGATTTCGAGGAATGTTTAAGATTAGACATGTGGAATAGGAGATACTAAAGTTTCTTTATCTTTTTTGTATTCCATATGTATTGATAGTTTTGTCACTAAAATTAACAAAGGGGGAGATTGTTAGAGCATTGCTCGGTCGAACTCGCATGCGTTTCTATCTCAAGCATGTTTGTCAATGTTATTGATTAAAACTATAAGTCTTGATTTCTAGTATATTATAGCTAAGTCTCGTACTAGGATAGTAAGTGTAGTTGAGATCAAGAACTTCATGGCGATTCATCATACAAGTAGAAGAACTACTCAAGGAACCGGTGGAACTTCTCGACAAAAAGTTATGTGAAGACTTGAACTTATCCATCACGCAAAAGTCTATCTACTCTATCTCCTACTCTTTGAGACAAGAAGTCGTATGATATATATATAGACTTGAATTATACACATTTGGTATTTCGAGCCGAGTATACCTCGCTTATCTATATCTCGAAATATATGTTGGTAAGCTTTTCGCTTCGATCAAGTTTATCTTTACCATGTGACGAAAGTCATGATATGTTTCAATCATCTTGAAAATTGCTTTGACGAGAAATGGAGTAATAACTGTATAACGTCCTCTAAGAATGTTTCAATGATTGAAATGAGAGTTTAGATTACATAACCAATGGTGGACATAAACATGTTGTGGAAACACATTTATGTATAAGTCATATTCCTTGAACCAAAGTTTGCGAACTTTGTTGATCAAGAGAAACCGGAAGAATGGTGTGAGCCAAGTTCGCGAACTCAGTCCGCGAACTGCCGAACTTCTTATCCCGAGAAATTCTGCTGGAGTTGACAAACTAGTTGCGTGAGTAACAGTCCACGAACTCAGTCCGCTAACCTAGTCCGCGAACCGACGGAAGGTCTCTTGCCGAGATTTTCTGCTGGAGTTTGGAAACTCTGCCCGGTTGCTTAAGTCCGCGAACCCAGTGTGTGAACTTGAGAAAGGTTATATATCTAAAGATGATTTCTGAACTTAAACTTAAAAAAACTAAGGAATACAGTTTGCAAACCGTGGCTATAAAAGTTCATGAACCGATTCAAGTAAATCAAATCATCTTTGCTTCAATTGTGTGTTGTGTAGCACATAAGATTTCCTTGCAATTGAACAACTCTCTAACTAGTTCATTTGAAGTCATTTGAACTAGTTATGGTGAAGAAGAACATGGTTGATATGAAATGCTCATATGGCTAACCATTTGGTTAACTATTGTTGAACCAACAAATGCATACGTTTGGGTACGGTTAACAAACCTAGAAGCGTGCATTTCCAAGCGTGTATAAAAAGCTAAGTTTTCGATCTAACGGTTGAGAAATATTAGCTTGAATCTAAATCAGGTTTTCATCTAACAGTGAATATTGAATGCTTTGTTACTAAGCTAATATTGATTGCAAACCCTGATTTGAAAGACTATATAAAGGAGACATCTAGTATTTTGCAAAACTAATCCCCACACCCTACGTGTGATACTAGTTTGCATGCTAGATTCGATTCTCCTTTAACCCTCTGGTTTTCTTTTCTTAAACCGGGTTAACGACTTAAAGACTTCATTGGGATTGTGAAGCCAGACCGATACTACTTTTATCGTAGTTGTGTGATCTGATCTTGCATCTTCTATCATACGAGTACAATCAGATTGATTGGCTTGAGATTGATATCTCCGATAGGCAAGATATAAATAGTAATCACAAATACCTTCGTCTCATTGTTTGTGATTCCGCAACATCTTGTTTCGCTACCATATGATTAAGATTGTTGTGAGGTGATTGATAACTCTAGGCTGTTCTTCGGGAATATAAGACCGGATTATCAATTGGTTCCTGTTCACCTTGATTATCATCAAAAGACGGAACAAAACCTTCAGGGTTTATCTGTGGGAGACAGATTGATCCTTTGATAGACTTGTCTGTGTGAGACAGATTTGTTTATTGTCAAAGCCTGCGATTTTGGGTCGTAGGAACTCTTAGTTGTGGGTGAGATTAGCTAAGGGAATCAAGTGCGCAGTATCCTGCTGAGATCAGATGCGTAGGATCATAACTGTACCTTGGATCAGTAGGAGATTGATTTGGGTTCAACTACAGTCCAGTCCGAAGTTAGCTTGGAGTAGGCTAGTGTCTGTAGCGGCTTAATACAATGTGTGTTCAATCTGGACTAGGTCCCGGGGTTTTTCTGCATTTGCAGTTTCCTCGTTAATAAAATTTCTGGTGTGTGTTATTTCATTTTTCGCATTATATTGTTTTATCTTGATAATTGAAATAATACAGGTTGTGCGCTAGATCATCAATTAGAGTAATCCAACCTTTGGTTGTTGATTGTCATTGAATGATCCTTGGATATTGGTCTTTGGTACCATCCAAGTTATTCCTTGTGTTTGATTAAACACTCGCTGATTTATATTAGCTCGAGTAAATCAAAACAAGAGAGAGATATTAACTCCTTGATATACTTTAATCTAGATTGAATCTGACTGTCTAGTTGATTGTCTAGTAAAGTATATTGGAGTTAGTTCATACAGATTGCTAAGCGAAATATTGGGTGGTGTTGTTAGGCCCCCGCTTTTTCAATTGGTATCATAGCAGGCAAACACGTT
Source organism: Papaver somniferum (assembly GCF_003573695.1). NCBI lineage: Eukaryota > Viridiplantae > Streptophyta > Magnoliopsida > Ranunculales > Papaveraceae > Papaver > Papaver somniferum. Next base: position 133,628,752 of record NC_039361.1, on the reverse strand, counting down.
CAAGACCTTACAAGTCCGTGTTTGTAGCGATCTGACTCTATGGACAGAGGTGTTATCTCTATTAACGTACCACCAGTCTTCGATGACTCAAACTACCCATGGTGGAAAGTTGCTATATGTGAGTTTCTTCAAGCACGTGATTTTCGAACCTGGGTACGTGTCGTTAAGGGCTATAATCCTTCGGTAAATACATAAGGAGATGTATCTCTACCCAAGTATGTTGGTAGTTACAGTCCTGAAGAATCTCTTGCGGCAATGCAAAACTCTGACAGATTGAATGCTATCAGACAGGAAGTTACCCCAAATCTTCAGTACTATGTGTCTACTTGCACTAAGTCTAAAGATGCCTGGGATATCTTAGAAACTGTATTTGAAGACAATAGATACGTTTCTAGGAAGCATTCCATCGATGGAGGAAATAACCTCAACACCCTCTCCAAAAATGCTTCTTCTGGAAAGGTAAAAATTTTGATCAAATTTCTACTCAAACCATTGCCTTCAATTCCGTTTCTGACACAAGTAAAACCTCTAACTTGTCTTGGGCTGATGAGTATTTCTCAAATGGTGAATGGTTCAATAAATCATTATTAACAGAAAGGGTCAATGAATTTGTAAAGAGAAGCATCAGATGTGATAAACATCCACTGTTAGCTCTTGCTGCTAATGATTCTAAGAAAGAAAAATCCTTATGTGTCAACGTTTTGAATACGTCTGATGGATGTGATGAACCCTCAGCTCATGCAGCAGAAATATCCACAGACTCAAAATCTAATTCAGAAATTGAGTCTGACACGGAGATCTTTGAATTCTTGAATAAAGAGGTTCTTCAAGAAAATCTTCAATTAAAAGCTTCATTGAAGAGACTAGAATCATAATCCAGGTGAAAGATCTTGAGATAGATTGTCTTAATGATAAACTCACCAGAACCATTGCTCTGAAGGAAAAAGAGACTAATACTCTCAAGGATGATCTACAAAGATTATCAAGAAGCTCTGAAAAAATCTCAGCAATGTTATTTGGTCATAAATCCTTTGGAAATACAAATGGTTTAGGATTTAAAAGTAAGACTGCAGACATTGTCAACCCATTGTTTCTACTTGCCGTAGAAAAATAAAGGTCGACAGTTGTGATAAACAAAAGGCACTTCAACAAGACAAAGGATCCTTGACTTGTTCGTTTTGTGGAAATGCAAATCATGTTCATATCAAGTGTTGGAGATTCAATAGGAACAACAAAAGAATTTCCAGACTGCAAAGGAACATGCAAAAGATGAATCTAGATAATCAACATGGGTCTCAGAAAACCAGTGCTTCCAGAATCAGAAGAGGTAGGAAATCTGTTTATACAACAAACCTTGGTAAGCCACTAGGTGGTAAACAAGGGGAGCGTTTGGCTCACAACGTCTCTATCTAACTCCATAGACGTTCGCATACTCATCTTTAACTTGAGAAAATGGGGTTTTGCGTCTTTTTGGATCAAGTAGTATTTTCTTGGTAAAAAAGTTTTGTTTAAATATATAAATAATGAACTACAAAGGTCTTGTTGTCTAGGGTTTTAGTTGTTCGTAAACGTCGTGTTATTTCCCAAAGGAATACTGTTTCATGGCTCTTGTAACTAGAGGCACCACAAGAAGGGATGCAGTTGAAGCAGCTAACGTACGTCGGTGTATAATAATTTCCTCCACAAGGGTGAAGAAAGTGAAGGCTGCAATTAATGGTAAAGGTCCTTCCTCAAACCGGTTCTTGTCTTTTTATCAAAGTGATGTTAACTTCAGGAACCTGGTAAAGGAATTCATCAGAAAAAGAAACAATTTAAAATCTCAAATCGCTTCGTCTTTGGAAGAACTAATTCACTATGAACGGATGTTGTCTCTAAAAACGAATACTGTATGTAAATTGAAAAGAGAACTTAGTAAGTTGATAGTTATTTCCAAAGAGTTTGAGGAATTGAATGATCCCATTATCAATGGTTTTTTTTAACAATGAGAAGGAATTCTCTGAAGAGGCCTTGGGAAAGCTTCATGTTTCCTAGTATGTCTTCCTTTTTTTTTAGTTGGAATAATAACTAGTGCTGGAATAGCAATGATTGTGATTACACATAGATAAAGTCTTCGACTTTGGGTCATAGCAACTCTTAGTTGTGGGTGATATCAGCTAGGGGAATCAAGTACGTAGTATCCTGCTAGGATCAGAAACGTAGGAGCATAACTGTACCTTGGATCAATGTTAGATTGGTTAGGGTTCAACTACAGTTCAGACCGAAGTTAGTTTGTAGTAGGCTAGTGTCTGTAGCGGCTTAATACAGTGTGTGTTCAATCTGGACTAGGTCCCGGAGTTTTTCTGCATTTGCGGTTTCCTCGTTAACAAAATTCTGGTGTCTGTGTTATTTCTATTCCGCATTATATTTTTTTATATAATTGAAATATCACAGGCTGTGCGTTGTTCAATCAATTAGAATATCCGACCTTTTGGGTTGTTGATTTAAATTGATTGACACTTGGATATTGGTCTTTGGTACCATCCAAGTTATCTCTATTTGATAAAGACTCGTAGATTTCTATTTGCTTGAGTATAGATAAAATCGAGAGATTGAGATATAAACTCTTTGATATACTTTTATCTAGATTGAGTATGACTGTCTAGTTGATTCTCTAGAAGTATATTGGAGTTTGTCCATACAGATTGATAAGCAAAATATTGGGTGTGGTTGTTATACCCCTGCTTTTTTAATTGGTATCATAGCAGGCAAACACGTTCAAGGCCTTACAAGTCTGTGTTTGTTGCGATCCAACTCTATGGACAAGAGTAATATCTCTGATAAACGCGTCACCAGAAATAAAGGTTCTGTCTCATCTAATTCTATTAAAGAGAAAGGTTCTTCAATCTCGAATGTAGATGAACCTTGTATTCTGGCGAGACATACAAACACTGACATGCGTGATTCCAATTACCCTTCAAAAGAGACTATCTCTATTAATGAACGGGAAACAGCTGAAGAGAGTGAATTGATTCTAAATCTTGCTAGAATCCAAGCTGATAGAGTTAATCGTTTGAACCACCATGTCAATGTTATTCTTGGTATAGTAAGAGACTGCAAATTCAAAGAAAATACTGAAGATCACTCTTCACGTATGTCTCTTGAGGCTAGCCTCAAAAAGGATTCTTTGAAAATTGAACATCGCCTGAGTAAACTCTCTATTAAAGGATGTTCTAAGCAATTTAATATACCAAGTACTTCTATTACGACCGAAAATGTTCTGGATCCAGAAGTAAAATCGGAATCCCTTCCAATCAGGAAAGATGTGTTAGTCTCCTCTAATCAAGGATGTTCTGCATCACATGGAAGGGAGAAATCTCCTAATGAGACTGTTAAGACTGTACTATCTAATCATTCTTGTGATCATAGAGTATGTCTCTTCTGTGAGACAAAGAGTTCTGTTAAACAAAAGAGAAACTCTAGGTTGAATAAAAACTCCTTGGTTCAACTTCAACACACCTTAGACTTAATTCTCAAAGATGTAACTGATATTCGTATGTCTAAACCAATTGGTTTTCGTACTTACCCTGTGTATGCTATCAGGAAGGTCAGTTCGATGAGTTCCTCGAATGCTCAAAAGCATAACAGATGTCTTAAAAAACATCGTCTAAGGAAAGACCAAGTCTTGCCTTCTGTTAACAGAAAAGGTGATGTTATCTTAAGTGAGAATAAAATTCCAGAAGAAAGTAGGAAAAGTGATGATAACCTTAAGGAAATGATTAAAGGCTATAGAGAAACCATCAACAGGTTGTCTATCCTCTCAAGACAAAAATCCTCTGGTAAGGACTCAAACTATGTCTCGTATTTTGATGACAGTAAGTTTTCTGATAATTTCTCACAACAAAAGGGATATCTTTCTAGATTCGAGCGGGAAAAAAGACTCAATCGTAAACACAAATCTTTTGATGAGTCTAGAGCTCATACTTGTGCTAATTAATCACAAGGATTAAATAACTTGCTCTTAGAAATCCTGTTGATCAAGATGTGTCAGGTATACTATGGTTGTTGATGTCTGCTTAGTTGAGTTATCTTCTTATCGCCTATAGCTAAAACTATTTGTATGCAGACAATCATGGCTAATCAGTATTGTTGTGTCTCATTTTTTTTAATGCTTTTATCTTTGCATCCGTTGTCTACTCTTGTGTTCTAGATTACTTCTCTGAAGTTTTAAAAAGTCATTGGGGCTTTTTTTTTGACAAGAGTATTTTGTGTTCTGGTTTGGGTCAAGTTGTTTTCGCACGGATAGTTATGTTCCTGTACGAGTCAACAGTTTGTAAACCCTAAGAAGCTTATTCCATAAGAAACCCTTAAATACCAAAACCTTGAGTCGTTCACATACTCTTGGTTATTTAGTTTTGTCAAGAATGTCTTCCTCTTCACGAGCTTTTGAGTTCACTAGAGGATTTCTTGATAAAGGTATCGGTTTAGAGATTGAAGGGAGGAAGAAAAGAACCCTTGTAGAAGATGATCATCCCAATGCCTCATGTTACTATGCCTATACTCATGAGGATGTCGATAAGGGAGATATGGTTTCTGCTGATGTGGTTCATGATTTTCTTAAATACTTTGAAGAATCCAAACTGCAGCTAGTTGATACCTTGACAAGTCTTGATATGTTGAAAACTGAGTTGAAAAAGGTTACCACTCACCTTGGTCTCATAAAATCTCACATCAATGATCTTAACAAAGAGAATATCTTCTCTAAAGATGCAAGGGATGTTTTCAATCACAAGCTCGAAGATCTAAAGACTCGTGAACATTCTGAACCGTCTATATGATTGTAGTTCGTGTTCGGCCTTTTTTTTAGCTTGTTGATTATCTTTACCTAGTATATTTTCTTTTCTTGTTTTATTTAGAAGAATAACTAGATTTTGGAATAACCATGATCGTGATTACACATAGCTATGTCCAACGTTTTCATCTTCATGTTTTTAGGTTTATTTGTTTAAATTCTAAAAAATTGTTTGGAAGATGATTATTTTTGCGGTATTAATATTTATGGTTTTATATATTGCAATTTTTTATGGGATATGTGTATTTGCGTCTGTGAACTGTGATTATCCTGTAGCTTGTCAAAAGTAAAGTCTTTCATAAATCGATATTCATATATTGATAAAAGAATGAATGGACTTTGACAAATACAAAAGTTAAGCCTATATTGTCAATTCTTGATGGAAGATAGGTTAAAATCTTTTGTGTTCAAGGATTATGTCTATTGAATGTCATTGTGCAAATGGTGATGGAAAATAGAATGAGTCCTTGCTTATTCCACGGTATTAGGTCGATCTCCGATCCACAATTTTTATGTATATACTGTGTTGTTCCATAAAGTGTCTTATGTTGAGCTCTATCGACTGAGTTATTGTTTTAGCTTAGTTGTTGTTCCGTGAGGTACTTTATGTCGAGCAGTTTCAACTAAATTAATCATCTTGTTTGGTTATTTAGTTATGGCTCCGTAAGTTTTCTTATGTTGAGCACTATTGACTGAGTTGATTATTTCTTATGATTAACTTAGTAATCGCTCCATAGATTCTTCTATGTCGAGCATTACAATTGAATTGATTACTTTTTGTGGTTAATTTGGTTGTGTATTCCGATTAGATTATTTATGAGTTTTCTTGCGATTAATCTAATCAAGTGTTTTTAAGTCTCCATAAGTTTACTTATGTTGAGCATGTTTGATTAAACTAATCATGGGTTCTCTTATAGTTAATTTAATTGATTATTTTGGATTCAAATTCATACTTGTATGCGATTTTTTATGTCCAAAGAAATCATTCTTTTCTTTTGAAATTAAGGTCGCCTTGTTGTTCTTTAGGGAATGACATTTTATGGGGGAGAGTTCTTTTGAACTTGCGCTTAATTGACAAATCTTTGTGGGGAGTGCGGTGATAGACACATTTATATGTCTATTTTTTTCTCAATTATGTATATTGTTAGTGCTCGATTTTATATTTATTTTGGCTTTTTATGTCTTTGTAGGTGTTTTTCGAAAAATAAGATTTTGCAGCGAAATTGGCTCGAAGAGTGTTTTTTGCGTTCATGGGAGGACATTTGCTATTCGAACCCTCACTTTGGATAAGGGGTAACCTAATTACTAAGGGGCATCCCATTTCCAGGAAGATGCTAATCGCACCCCTACTCTGGATAGGGGGCGACCATCTTCTACATTTGAATTATCAGTTTTGGCGGGAATTATTTTTACAGCGGAGCATATTTTAGGGTTTGATTTTGGAACGATTATGGAGAGATTCAACCGCTGAATTCTCTTGGGTTAGGCTTCAGTGGACTAAACATGGCGTGTATGGGTGTTTTATTCGATGAACTTGGGCTGGATTGTTAGTATGAAGCAAAACATGAAAGTGATATAATCTCGGGTTTTTTGCTGTTGAAAAGTTACGTGGATTATGCTAGATATTTTAATGGATATGACTCGAATTATCCGTTGCTACAAAACATGGGTGGTAGTAGAGTTTGAATCGAACCAGGAGAAGTTGTGATGTGGTTCTCGTGAAAACAGGGCAAGAGAGAAATTATGGGAAGTTGATTTATTTTTAGTAAATACGTACAGAAAGGGAAGAGAATACCACATGTTGGATTTGATTCTATCCTAAGAAGAGGGTTGACGAGGGAAACTAGGGAAGAAGAGGGAAAGAATCCGTAACTTTATGTGAAGAAAAGTCCGTGACTTGCAGAGAAAAGAACGTGAAGATAATTGAAATCTTTCTCGAAATATCGTCACCTGTAGAGTATATATAAGTTTTTTCGAGTCTCATATAGGGGGTACGAAACCTTAGGAGAAGTTTAGAACACCACAGAGCTCCAGAAATCGAGTTGCAGGAAAATACAATATTCTGCTGCTGCTGCTGAAGAGGAAGAACACGAAGAACATTGACGCACAAGTATCTGTCGCAGAACACTATCGCTATTCAACAACAGAACCCATCTATCGTTTATCAACAGTAATTGCATTAGGTCTTTAGCTACTGTTTCCTCTTTGTAACAGAGATTCTGCAACACCTTCACACTGTTGCGAATCGGCTGTGTTATCACTTTTTCACCTCCTTGTACACTTTTGAGCTATAAAAACATACTTTGAGAACATGGTTAATATGACAAGATAAACCCCATTGTTGAGGCGATAGAGGAAGCTAGTTTTCCAACAAAAAGTGGTATATTCTATTATATCTTTTTATTTGCAATAGTTATATGATTATTTGCCTTGAAGTATTATTGAATATGATTTTTATTTGAGTGATTGTGATCTATTTTGATGGAGTATGCTTAGTTTTAAGGCTTTTGATGCTTCATACTTGGTATTTACAATTACTACTTTTGAAAATCTACTTGTTGCAATATTTTAGAATCAAATTAAACGAGAAAATTGCATAAATATAAGTATTGGTTTAATCACTTTGAACTTGGAAAATAGTGGAATCTTAGCCTCAGTGTTTCTTTTAATATTGATATCATCTTTGATTGAGTTTGCTATAATTTTTAGTGAGTTTTCTATTTTAATATTAGAATTTAAGTCTAGTTAATATCCTTCACAAGTCTGAGAATCGAACCACTTTTACCACTATCTAGAAATTACATCAATTTTTGGCGCCGCCGACGCGGACTTGTTTTTAGGGTTTTAGATTTACTTTATTTTTATTTATTTTTATTTTTTTATTATTTTTGTTCTTTTTTATGTTTTTGGGTATTTATCTTGTGTCTACAGGTTCTGGATCATAAAGAAAATTGAGCCAAAGAGTTTGGTGATTTCATAAAGACGTTGATGTGGTTATTTATGTTGTTGTAGATAGTGGTAAAAGGTTGTCGTTCAGTCAGACTTGTGAAGATTTGTTTTAGACTTAAATTAAAATAAAAACTCAAGATGAAGTTGTTATCAAGATTATAAAAAGCATCGAGACTCAGGATTCCACCATTGACCAATTAAGTGATTTAATCTAATCAATATTCATGCAATTCATTGCGTTTAAAGTGATTCTAATATATTGCCTCTAGTAGATTTTTGAAGTAACAATTGTATACATCAAGCATGAAACATCAAAAGTATTAAACTAAGCATGCTCCATCAAAACGGATCACAATCACTCAATAAAAATCAATTGTCCAATATTAGTTCCATGCAAATAATCATAAAAGAAATTGCAAGAATTAATTAAAATAGAAATATACCACTTTTCATGGAACAATGGCTTCCTCCGTCGCCTCGGCTAAGGGGTTTAGCTCCTCATATTATTCACATACTCAAAATAGGTTTTCATAGCTCAAAAGGGTGAAAAACAAGAGAAAACTAGTTAAGCAGACAGTTTGCAACAATGTATAAGCGTTATAAACAGCTGTTACATAAACGATATATGAAAACTGTTGTAGAAGAAACGAATGTCTCTGGGAGTAGTATGTTCTTCGTGTTCTTCCCCTACACCAGCAGAACTGAATGTCTGTAATTTCAATTTTGATCTTTCTGTGGTTATCTTAACTACCCCAAACTGTTCGTAACCCTTCTATGACTTGCAACCAACCTATATATAGGCAAAAACTCTCAAGTAAACCCTAAACAACTCAAGTTTATCTTGATTATTCTTTCACAACAAGTCCCGAGAATAATTCTCTCTAGCTTTCTATGCACGCGTCTTCCAAGTTTAATCCAACGTTCCAGAATCTCTCAATGATGGTATCCTCAATCATATCCATCAGTATACTGTTAATACTTCACGTAACTTCCAATTATAGTTGAAGAAAATCCCGAAACTTCCTTATCCTCTGTTTAGCTTGAACTCGACGAAATCTCACGACTTTATCGAATTTGACAGACTTACCAGTCCTGTTTTATAGAAACAGGCTTAACTGACTCCAAAGCGACAACCAAATCCGATTGTATCTCAGACAAAACCAAATCCAGAAGTTCTCTACAAGCCTTGAACTTCCTACACCTATGTTTCCTTCTCCCGGCTTATTCAGCCCAATTCATTCGACCCAATCACACGTAACAACACTGTAATGTTCTAGGAAGTCCAGCCCAACGAAAACCAGACCTTGAATCTCTCTAAAACTCTGTTGAATTCCGAACCCTAATCTGCAGGTGTGTGGGTTCATTTTCCCGCCAAAAAAATCTGTTTGAAATGTGAAGAAGAAGGGTGCCCCCTATCCAGAGTAGGGGTGCCGATAGCAGGTGCCTTTGGGATGTCCTGAGGGTGCCCCTTAGTAATTCGGGTACCCCTTATCCATAGTGAGAGTTCGAATAGCAAGTGTCCTCCGGGTGCGATTTTCGACAACTTTTCGAGCCGATTTTTCCAAAAATGTTTATTGGACAAAAATACCTACACACACATAAAACACCATAATAAGTACAAAAATGAGCACTATCAATATATAGAATCGAGACAAATTGGACACAAAAATGTGTCGATCAAATACCCTCAAACTTATTATTTGCTAGTCCTCGAGCAAAGATAAAATAGAAAAATAAAATCTAACTCACTGACGCAGGCATCGTCGATTGCATTTAGCGTATGCAATAAGCCTTTAAACCCCTAGGTGACCCTAGTGGCCGAGTTATAGTCTCGGGAGGGCTTACCAGAGATATACCTACAAAACCTTTAATCCAGACCCTAACTATCTACGCAGAACCTTGGAATGCACTAAAGAATCTCCTTGGTTGGCATACTTATTGCCTACAAGAGGAAGTACCCTGATGCGAAATTCCAATTGATGTACACGAGTTTGCACTCAAGCATACTAAAATTCATATATAAGTGAAAGAGCTCTACTCAGATTGTCGCACTATGGACATCAATATCCGGAGTCAAAACTAATCACATGGATAAATCAAGAAGATGGATATAGAAAAACATAGATGGTTTTGATGTTTACTAAGTGAACGGCGTTTCTCATATCTGTCTGAAGGCCTCCGCCAAAATGAACCTATCCTAATGGATTGAGATACTGGTCTGACTAATATCAACACAACTGGCATATACAAGGGAACCAGTGGTCGACTTTATTCACTGATTTTTTATTTTATTTTATTTTCAGTTTTTTCGTTTCATTCATTTTTTTTTTTTGATATGTTTGGTCTAATTGGTCTGGTCTTTTTTTTCTTTTTCTTTGTAACTCAATCACTCTAATTCACCCTAGCATTGGTAACAACTTGAATCGTGGGCCCCACCTATCACTTAGAGAAACATGGTTTAATAACAAAATAAAATAAAAATAGAAGTGAAAAGGACTCAACGAGATATGGTGAAACTATCATGTTATTTCTAACACCTGAGCTCTGTGCTTTTATGAATAGACTCTTCTAGATGTGTCCATCTAATCAGATTGGTTCCTCGACTCCTACGATCAAAATGCTTCCATCCACTTAGATTAGTTAGTGCAATCCTCAATAGGCATAAATTTCTAGGTTCTGGAGTTTATTTATTCATACCGCAACTAAAAAGTTTTTCCCATACCCACAAACTTAAATCTAACATTGTCCTCAATGTTTTAAAGATAAAATTAAAAGCATGAACAAGGAGAAACTGTTACCATTGGAAGCAAAAGAGATAAGGAAAGATATTACCATGTTGCATGAGATTGGGTTACCTCCCAAAAAGTGCTAAATTTAAAGTCTTCAACGAGACGCCAAATACCACAAAATGGCTAATTACCTTTCAAATCATATATCAATAGTCGAAATAACTGTGGGTCAACAAAAGCAAATAAAATTGCCACAATTATCATACAACTGCACCAAATCAGAGAAATGAACAGACATAGCACATCCTCATCCAAGGTTCCTGCAAGACAACTGGGTTTTTCTGTTGTGCCCATTTGGGCTTCATATGAGTGTCTTGACAAATTGACTCATTCAAACAACAAGTCTTTAGAATTTCCTCCTGGAAAATATCAGGAGGATCCGGTTGCAGAGTCGGAAGTGACTCAAGTAATACCTCAGGTACACTAGGATCGAATCCCAAGTTAGGGACTTCTAATGGGGATAATTGACCATTACTACCCCCAAACTTAGGGTAGTCAGTATTCTTGGACAAACCTCTAACTATTGCTTGAATTTCTGGATCCTCAGAGTCTTTAAAATACTTAAGAGCTTCTTCTAGTTCAAAAGTTTGGTCACCTAACTGACTTAAGAGAATTTCCTCATCAAGTTCATCTAAGGAATCACCAAATAAAGTGTCCCAATTATCCTGAGTTAGATCCTGAACTAAAGTGCTAATCATATTCACTTCCTCTAAATCGTCAGAAGGTTGTCTATTAACATTAAAGACATTTAGTTCAGTGGTCATATTACCAGATGTTCATAAGTCCGGTCCTACAGTTGATGACAGCGTTAGTTGTGGCTAAAAATGGGCGACCTAAAATCACCGGTATTTGAGCACTAGGATCCTGAACAGGCTGAGTATCTAGAACAATGAAATCCACTGGATAAATAAATTTATCAACCTCAATCAGAACATCCTCTATGACACCACGAGGTACTTTGACAGACCTATCAGCTAATTGCAATATCATTTTAGTCGGTTTCAACTTTCCAAGACCTAGCTGGTTGTATACATGATAAGGGAGTAAGTTCACACTAGCTCCTAAGTCAAGCAATGCCTTATCTACTGAATAATTACCAATCACACAAGATATGGTGGGCCATCCAGGATCTTTATACTTAGGGGCGGTTTGGTTCAGAAGGATTGAACTTACCTGACCAGCTAAAAAGGCTTTCTTATGGACATTAAGCTTACGCTTTCGTGTACAAAGGTCCTTAAGGAACTTGGCATAAGCAGGCATTTTCCTAATTGCTTCTAATAAAGGGATGTTAATGTTTACCTTCTTAAATATCTCTAGTATTTTGTTGAAAGTTGACTCTCTCTTTGTTGGAGCTAACAACTGTGGATATGGGGCTTTGGGTACAAAATGAGACCTGTCGGGAACCACATTGGCATCACTAGAAATTTTATCGGTTTCTTCAGTTAGTGGCTCCTTATGGGGCTCATCTTGGGAACTAGAAGGTGGATCTACAGTATGTCCACTATTAGGCTTGGCTACCCTATTGTCTACCGTTTTACCACTCCTAAGGGTTGTGACAGAATTCACTTGATTAAATGGTTTTGCACCAACTTCATGAACTCCTCTAGGGTTGGGGGTAGTCTGACTATGGAGCCTTCCGTTATCTCTCTCACTTAAGGTCTTAGCTATTTGGCCGACTTGAAGTTCTAGCTTAGCAAGACTCTGAGCATTAGTTTGAAAGTTCTGCTTGGTTTCCTGTTGAAAACTAATTTGGCTCTGTGCTAACATATCCTGAGTTTTTGCTAAAATCTTAATAGATTCCTCTAAGATAGTCGTTTTATTTTCTGGGCCTGATGAATTCTTAGTGTAACCAAAATCTGGGGGAGCATTAGAATTACTAAACTGACCTAGACTCTGGCCCTTAGACCATGAAAGGTTCGGATGGTTTCTCCAACCAGGACTATAGGTTTCTGAATATGGGTCAAACTTCTGACGGTTATCAAACCTAGTGTTATTATAGAGAGCATTGGATTGCTCTTCATTATTCTGGCCTTCCCAAAAAGGCTCTATTCTACCAGTAGTATGACCCAATTCTAAGGCTTCTAACCTTTTTGCTATAACAGCAATTTTGGCATCTGATTCATAGCCTCCTTCTACCCTATTAACGTTTCCTCTACCTAGAAGAATTGTTTTCTTGGGTTCCCTACTATATTCCCATTGCTGGGTCTTTTCGGCGATTTCATTCAAAAATTACATCGCCGCATCAACAGTTTGGTTTTCAAAACCACCAGCGCATAGAGACTCAACCATGGTTGTTGTCGAATAATCTAAACCCTCATAAATGATTTGAACTAGCCTAACCTTTTCTAAACCATGATGAGGACATTGGGCTAATAAGTCATTGAACCTTTCCAAATACCTATACAAAGATTCTCCCTCCTGTTGAGAAAATGTGCAGATTTGCATCCTAATAGACGATGTTTTGTGCCTAGGGAAAAACTTGTTCAAAAAGGCAGATGTAAGTTGTTCATATGTTTCTATTGAACCGGAAGCCAAACTATATAGCCACGATTTGGATTTATCTTTCAGGGAAAAAGGAAATAACCTAAGTTTCAAAGCATCATCATCAAGGTCTCTAATCTTTAGGGTACTACAAATTTCCTCAAAATCCCTAACATGGAAGTATGGGTTTTCATTTTCTTTCCCTAAAAAGATTGGGAGCATCTGTAGAGTCCCAGGCCTAAGTTCATAATTTGCTTCAGTTTCGGCTAACCTGATACAAGAAGGACGAGTAGTCCTAGTTGGGTTCAACAAAGCTTTCAAAGTTGCCATTGCTGGCACTATCAGAATATTTGGAATTCTATGCAATCACAAAACAAAGCTGACTCAACCAAATCAAACCTAATTTTCTAGCAAACAAAAAGCATGATGGTTCCACTTAGATTGTTACTAGACCAACTTCTATTCTTTCGAAAAGGAACTCGTTACAATCTGAGAAAACCCCTCTGGAATCAATCCGAGTCAAAGTAAGTTGAATCGAGGCGAGGGAAGCTCAGTGGAGCTTTGATAACCAAGGCCTCACCGGTTACAAGGCGGCGCAGTCACGCATTCAACTCACAAAAACCATCATGAACTTCGAAGTATGCTCAAAAGAGTAACCAATATTTTTGGAACGACTTTCCTATTAAGCTCGTTACCCTATCGGTCTCGTTCTAGTCAAAATTTTAGGCTTAGGTTCGCGTTTGGTTTCGTTTTCCTAAGGCGGGCAAGAAGAGAACGGTGATGAAATCCGAACCCTTATCTTGTATGGTCAGTCCTTGCCCTTTACTAGGAAATTAAAGCAGCCGTTTTCAAGTCCTCAGCATATATGCAAACGAAGGAATACAGTAAACCCGCTGACAGGGGATTCGCGGGTGCTTCGAAAAACTTACCTCCCGTACCAGACGGGCGAAGAACCGCTGAAGTCGACTCGGGCCACGACTCCTATTTCATGTACGAACCCGAGGGGCCGAGGCGATATCGTAATCACCGTCCTTCTTTGCACACAGTTTTTATTTAAACCAACCCTTCTGTAGGGTTTAAAAATAATAATGTCCCAGTCCAAAAATAAAGTCCAAAAAGTGTCCAAAAATAAAAAGAAAAATTACAAAAAATAAAACCCTATTTACAGTTTCTAAAAATAAAACAAAATAACTATATAAAAAATCTTATTCTTCACTCCTTTTGGATTCCTCTCTTCTTTCCTTCTTTGGCGATGCTTTCCTTTTATAATACTTTTTTCTTTCCTTTTACAATTACTACTTTTGAAAATCTACTTGTTGCAATATTTTAGAATCAAATTAAACGAGAAAATTGCATAAATATAAGTATTGGTTTAATCACTTTGAACTTGGAAAATAGTGGAATCTTAGCCTCAGTGTTTCTTTTAATATTGATATCATCTTTGATTGAGTTTGCTATAATTTTTAGTGAGTTTTCTATTTTAATATTAGAATTTAAGTCTAGTTAATATCCTTCACAAGTCTGAGAATCGAACCACTTTTACCACTATCTAGAAATTACATCAATTTTTGGCGCCGCCGACGCGGACTTGTTTTTAGGGTTTTAGATTTACTTTATTTTTATTTATTTTTATTTTTTTATTATTTTTGTTCTTTTTTATGTTTTTGGGTATTTATCTTGTGTCTACAGGTTCTGGATCATAAAGAAAATTGAGCCAAAGAGTTTGGTGATTTCATAAAGACGTTGATGTGGTTATTTATGTTGTTGTAGATAGTGGTAAAAGGTTGTCGTTCAGTCAGACTTGTGAAGATTTGTTTTAGACTTAAATTAAAATAAAAACTCAAGATGAAGTTGTTATCAAGATTATAAAAAGCATCGAGACTCAGGATTCCACCATTGACCAATTAAGTGATTTAATCTAATCAATATTCATGCAATTCATTGCGTTTAAAGTGATTCTAATATATTGCCTCTAGTAGATTTTTGAAGTAACAATTGTATACATCAAGCATGAAACATCAAAAGTATTAAACTAAGCATGCTCCATCAAAACGGATCACAATCACTCAATAAAAATCAATTGTCCAATATTAGTTCCATGCAAATAATCATAAAAGAAATTGCAAGAATTAATTAAAATAGAAATATACCACTTTTCATGGAACAATGGCTTCCTCCGTCGCCTCGGCTAAGGGGTTTAGCTCCTCATATTATTCACATACTCAAAATAGGTTTTCATAGCTCAAAAGGGTGAAAAACAAGAGAAAACTAGTTAAGCAGACAGTTTGCAACAATGTATAAGCGTTATAAACAGCTGTTACATAAACGATATATGAAAACTGTTGTAGAAGAAACGAATGTCTTTGGGAGTAGTATGTTCTTCGTGTTCTTCCCCTACACCAGCAGAACTGAATGTCTGTAATTTCAATTTTGATCTTTCTGTGGTTATCTTAACTACCCCAAACTGTTCGTAACCCTTCTATGACTTGCAACCAACCTATATATAGGCAAAAACTCTCAAGTAAACCCTAAACAACTCAAGTTTATTTTGATTATTCTTTCACAACAAGTCCCGAGAATAATTCTCTCTAGCTTTCTATGCACGCGTCTTCCAAGTTTAATCCAACGTACCAGAATCTCTCAATGATGGTATCCTCAATCATATCCATCAGTATACTGTTAATACTTCACGTAACTTCCAATTATAGTTGAAGAAAATCCCGAAACTTCCTTATCCTCTGTTTAGCTTGAACTCGACGAAATCTCACGACTTTATCGAATTTGACAGACTTACCAGTATTGTTTTATAGAAACAGGCTTAACTGACTCCAAAGCGACAACCAAATCCGATTGTATCTCAGACAAAACCAAATCCAGAAGTTCTCTACAAGCCTTGAACTTCCTACACCTATGTTTCCTTCTCCCGGCTTATTCAGCCCAATTCATTCGACCCAATCACACGTAACAACACTGTAATGTTCTAGGAAGTCCATCCCAACGAAAACCAGACCTTGAATCTCTCTAAAACTCTGTTGAATTCCGAACCCTAATCTGCAGGTGTGTGGGTTCATTTTCCCGCCAAAAAAATATGTTTGAAATGTGAAGAAGAAGGGTGCCCCCTATCCAGAGTAGGGGTGCCGATAGCAGGTGCCTTTGGGATGTCTTGAGGGTGCCCCTTAGTAATTCGGGTACCCCTTATCCATAGTGAGAGTTCGAATAGCAAGTGTCCTCCGGGTGCGATTTTCGACAACTTTTCGAGCCGATTTTTCCAAAAATGTTTATTGGACAAAAATACCTACACACACATAAAACACCATAATAAGTACAAAAATGAGCACTATCAATATATAGAATCGAGACAAATTGGACACAAAAATGTGTCCATCAGACGTGGAGTTAAAGATTAAAGCAAAAAGAACAAAAAAGAAGACAATTTTAGTTTAGGGTTTGTTTATTTTCTTTTAGAAAAAAAAAAAACTGTACTAGGGTTTATTATTTTTGTTATTTTTCTTTACTTTTTGGGCTTTTGGAATTTTGGACTTTGGGACATTATTATTTTTTTTTATTACCCTACGGAAGGGTACTTTAAATATAAACTGTTTGCAGAGAAGGAGGACAATTACGATATTGTCTCTGCAGCTTGGGTTCGTACACTAGACATCGGAGTCAGTGGCCCGAGTCGACTACAACCGATTCATCCCCCGTCTGGAACGGGAGGTAAGATTCTAAACACTCGCGAATCCCCTGTCAGCGAGTTACTGGACTCCTTCGTATGCATATATGTTGAGGACTGAATACATACATTTATTTTTCTAGTAAAGGGCAATGCCTGGCCATACAAGATAAGGGTTCGGATTTCATCACCGTTCTCTTCTTGCCCGCTTTAGGAAAACGTAACCTACGCAAACCTAAGCCTAAAATTTTGACTAGAACGAGACCGATAGGGTAACGAGCTTAACAGGAAAGTCATTCGAAAAATATTGGTTACTCTTTTAAGCATACTTCGAAGTTCTTGACGGTTTCTGTAAGTTGAATGCGTGACTGCACCGCCTTGTAATACCGGTGAGGCCTTGGGTATCAAAGCTCCACCGAGCTTCCCTCGCCTCTATTTAACTTACGTTAACTCGAATTGATTCCAGAGGGGTTTGCTTAAATTGTAACGAATTTCCGTTCGAAGGATTAGAAGCTGGTCTACAAACAATCTAAGTGGAGCCATCATGCTTTTTGTTTGCTAGAAATCAATAGGTTTGATTTGGTTGAGTCGGCCTTGATCTGTGTTTGCTTACCCTTCCAATTTAGAAAATTCTATTGTATGCCTGAACGTAAAAGAGACGCACTAGGTAGATTTGTTAAAGAGAAACCTAGTAGTTCGAAGCGTCTCGATTACCTTAATCTAGAGAATCCAACTTTTGAAGAGTCTGTTTTTGAACGTCCTTTGACTGAGGAGAGAATCCTTGTTGCTCCGATAGCGCCGGAAATGGAAACTTTGAAAGCTTTGTTGAATCCAACTAGGACTACTCGTCCTTCGTGTATTAAGTTACCTGAAACGGAGGCACCCTACGAACTGAAACCTGGGACCTTACAGATGCTCCTAATATTTTTAGGAAAAGAAAATGAAAACCCTTATTACCATGTTAGGGATTTTCAGGAAATTTGTAGTACTCTAATAATTAGAGGCTTAGATGATGATGCTTTGAAACTTAGGTTATTCCCATTTTCCCTGAAAGATAAGGCCAAGTCGTGGCTATATAGTTTGGACTCCGAGTCAATTGAGACATATGAACAACTTACATCTGCCTTTTTCAATAAGTTTTTCCCTAGGCACAAAACATCGTCTATTAGGACGCAAATATGCACATTTTCACAACAAGAGGGAGAATCTTTATATAGGTATTTGGAAAGGTTCAATGATTTATTATCCCAGTGTCCTCATCATGGTTTAGAAAAGGTTAGGCTAGTTCAGATCCTTTATGAGGGTTTAGATTATTCCACAACGACCATGGTTGAGTCTCTATGCACTGGTGGATTTGAAAACCAAACTGTTGATGCGGCGATGGAATTTTTTAATGAAATCGCCGAAAAAACCCAGCAATGGGAAAATAGTAGGGCACCCCAGAAAAAATTCTTTTAAGTAGAGGAAACGTTAATAGGGTAGAAGGAGGCTATGAATCAGATGCCAAAATTGCTGCTATAGCAAAAAGGTTAGAAGCCTTAGAAGTGGGCCAGACTAGTGGTAGAGTGGAGCCTTTTTGGGAAGGCCAGAATATTGAAGAGCAGCCAATGCTCTTTATAATAACACTAGATTTGATAACCGTCAAAAGATTGACCCATATTCAGAAACCTATAATCCTGGTTGGAGAAACCATCCGAACCTTTCGTGGTCTAAGGGCCAAAGTCAAGGTCAGTTTAGTAATTCTAATGCTCCCCCAGGTTTTGGCTATACTAAGAATCCTTCAGGACTAGCTCAGTTTCAGAATCAGTCAGATAAGAAAATCCTAAGTTTAGAGGAATCTCTCGCCTTGTTAACTCAGCAAACTGCAAAATTTCAGTTATCCGTAGAACAGAGTCTACAAGCTAGTAACAGGATAGGACAAGAAAATAGTCAGGCTATTTCCGAGTTAAAAACCCAGGTTGGTCTGATAAGTGATTCTTTGAGAGAAAAAGGTAAGTTTCCTAGTCAAACACAACCCAACCCTAGAGGAGTTCATGAATTAGGTGCAAAACCATCGAATCAATTGAATGCTGTTAGAACCCTTAGAGTGGTAGAGTTGTAGACAATAAGGTAACCATGCCCGATAGTGAACATACTGTAGTTCACACCCAGAATCTCACCTCTCAGGACCAGTAGCTGAGGAGACTGATAAAGTTTCTGATGATGTGAATTCGGTTCCTAAAGGTCTGATTTTAGGCCTAGAGCCCCATTTCCTCAGCTATTAGTACCAACAAAGAAGGAATCGAACTTTAATGACATAGTGGAGGTTTTTAAGCAAGTTACCATAAACCTTCCTTATTAGATGCAATTAGGCAAATTCCTGCTTATGCCAAGTTCCTTAAGGATATGTGTACGCGAAAGCGAAAACTTAGCGTCCATAAGAAAGCCTTTTTAGCTAGTCACGTAAGTTCAATCATTCAGAACACCACAACTCCAAAGTACAAAGACCCAGGTTCTCCTACCATTGCTTGCACAATAGGTAACTTCCGGGTAGAAAAAGCTTTACTTGACTTAGGAGCCAGTGTGAACTTACTGCCATTCCATGTATACTTACAGCTAGGACTTGGTGAAATGAAACCTACTCAGATGACACTGCAGTTAGCTGATAGGTCTGTTAAAATCCCTCGAGGTGTTATCGAGGATGTTCTTATTGAGGTCGACAAGTTTATTTATCCAGTGGATTTCGTGGTCCTAGATACCCAACCTGTCCCTGACCCAGAGAACCAGATACCTGTGATTTTAGGTCGCCCATTTTTAGCTACGTCTAATGCGATCATTAACTGTCGAAATGGTGTGATGAGTTTATCTTTTGGTAATATGACTATGGAGATGAACATTTTTAATGTCAGTAAGCAACCTCATGAGCTAGATGACACATGTGTTGAGAGGTGAACATGATAGAAGCCTTAGTTCAGGAGTCATTACCAAACATTTGTCTGAAGACCCATTAGAAAGTTGTCTATCCCATTTTGGTTTAGATTTTGACGACGATAGCACTATTGAACAGGTGAATGCTCTATTAGATTCTACCCCTGTGTTAGACACTGATAGATGGAAAGCTAGGTTCGAACCGTTACCAGTTTCTGAGACTACCCTAATTCCTTCTTTAGAAGAGCCCCCAAAGTTGGACCTTAAACCACTACCCGATACTCTAAAGTATGTGTTTTTAGGCCCATCTGAGACTTTACCTGTGATTGTAGCTTCCGATTTGGATAGTGATCAGGAAAGTAGGCTAGTAAATGTACTTCAAGACAATAAGGAAGCTTTAGGGTGGACTATAAGACATTAAGGGTATAAGTCCTACTGTGTGTATGCATCAGATTCATTTAGAGGAAGACTCCAAACCTTCTAGGGAGATGCAACGTCGACTGAACCCTAACATGAAAGAGGTAGTTCGAAAAGAGGTGCTTAAGTTGTTAGATGCGGGTATTATTTACCCAATTTCAGACAGTAAGTGGGTCAGCCCTGTTCAGGTTGTCCCCAAGAAATCAGGTATCACTGTAGTCCAGAATGATAATAATGAATTAATCCCAACCCGAGTGACCACGGGATGGCGTGTGTGTATTGACTATAGGAAATTGAACAAGGTCACAAGGAAGGATCACTTTCCCCTTCCTTTTATCGACCAAATGCTAGAGCGATTAGCTGGACATAGTCACTATTGCTTCTTAGATGGCTACTCCGGTTATAATCAGATCGTTATTGCCCCAGAAGACCAAGAGAAAACCACTTTTACCTGTCCCTTTGGTACCTTTGCGTATAGACGCATGCCTTTCGGGTATGTAATGCCCCTGCACTTTTCAGCGTTGTATGATGAGCATATTTTCTGATATGGTAGAACGGTTTTTAGAGGTCTTTATGGATGATTTTTCAGTGTTTGGTTCATCTTTCGATGAGTGCTTGCATCATTTGACATTAGTGTTGACTAGGTGTAAGGAAAAATTTAGTGCTTAATTGGGAAAAATGCCATTTCATGGTTAAATCAGGAATTGTTTAGGGCACATCGTTCTTCAAAGGGTATAGAGGTAGACAAAGCCAAAGTTGACCTTATTAAGACTTTACAGGTCCCAAAAACCGTAAAAGATATTAGGTCATTCCTAGGGCATGCAGGTTTTTACCGTCGATTCATTAAGGATTTTAGCTTGATTTCTAGACCTCTTTGCAATTTGCTTGCAAAAGATGTTAAGTTTGTCTTTGATGATGCTTGTTAAGGCTTTTGAGAAGCTTAAAACTTTACTCACTACTCCGCCCATAGTCCAGGCACCTAACTGGAACCTACCCTTTGAGATTATGTGTGATGCTTCAGATTATGCTATAGGCGTTTTAGGTCAGCGAGAAAACAAATTACTTCATGTGATTTATTATGCTAGCAAAACTCTGAATGATGCCCAAATGAACTACACAACTACCGAGAAGGAACTTTTAGCCATCGTGTTTGCCTTGGATAAGTTTAGGTCCTACCTATTAGGTTCTAAGATCATAATCTATACAGATCATGCTGCTTTGAAATACCTTTTATCTAAGAAGGATACCAAACCTAGATTGATTAGATGGATCCTATTGTTACAGGAATTTTCCCCAGACATTAGAGACAAAAAGGGTGCAGAAATGTAGTAGCAGACCACTTGTCTAGGCTAGTTGTTAGTTCCCCTAGTGATTCCCTTCCTATAAGGGATAGTTTCCTGATGAACAATTGTTCTCTGTTTCCCAATCACCTTGGTATGCAAATATAGTGAATTATCTTGTTACTGGTCGAACCCCTCAACATTGGGGTAAGCAAGATCGTTCTAGGTTTTTAGCCGAGGTTAAGCATTTCTTTTGGGACGATCCTTATCTGTTTAAGTATTGTCCGGACCAGATTATTAGGAGATGTGTATCTGAGAGTGACCAGTCTAGTATTATCTCCTTTTGTCATGAACATGCATGTGGGGGTCATTTTAGTGCTAAGAAGACTGCTAAGATTTTGCAGTGTGGATTTTACTGGCCTTCGTTGTTTAAAGATTCCCATAGTCATTGTGTTTCTTGTGAGCGTTGCCAGAAGTTAGGAACCATTTCCCGTAGAAAATGATGCCTTTGAACCCTATTTTAGTGATTGAGGTCTTTGATGTGTGGGGCATTGATTTTATGGGTCCATTTCCTATTTCGTTTGGTTATCTTTACATACTTGTCGCTGTAGACTATGTGTCTAAGTGGGTTGAGGCGGTTCCGTGTAAAACGAATGACCACAGGGTCGTAGTCCAGTTTTTGAAAGAGAATATACTTACACGTTTTGGTACGCCGCGAGCTATAATTAGTGATGGAGGTTCACACTTTTGTAATAGACCGTTTGCTCTTTTAATGAAACAATACGGTATTACCCATAAAGCAACCCCATATCACCCTCAGACTAGTGGTCAGGTAGAGGTTTCCAATAGGGAAATTAAACGTATTCTAGAGAAAACAGTTAATCCAAATAGGAAAGACTGGTCGTCGAGGCTTACTGATGCCTTATGGGCTTACCGTACTGCGTTTAAGACACCCATTGGAATTCACCTTATCGTTTAGTGTTTGGCAAGGCATGTCACCTGCCTGTTGAGTTAGAGCATCGAGCCTATTGGGCTATTAAGAACTTAAACTTTTCACTTGACAAGGCAAGATCTCAAAGAAAGCTCCAGCTCAATGAGTTGGACGAGATTCGTAGAGATGCATACGATAGTGCTAAGGAGTATAAGAACAAAATGAAACTTGTGCATGATAGGAATATTTTACGAAAGTCATTTTCTCCAGGTCAAAAAGTTCTTCTGTATGACACTCGTTTGCATCTATTCCCCGGGAAGTTGCGCTCTCGGTGGACCGGTCCTTTTGTGGTCCGTACTGTTTTTCCTCATGGCGTTGTTGAGATTGAGACACCAGATGGTAGTAGTTCTTCGAAGTTTAACGATCAGCGATTGAAGCCCTTTTTAGATCCTTTTCCTACAGGTGATGTCGAGGAGGTCCCTCTGGAGGACCATGTTTACCTTGATTGACCATCGAGGCGATTTTGTATGTTGTATAATATTTTTGTAGGTTTTTGGTTACACTTCACCCAGGTACTATCATTCCGACTTCTCTCTTTACTATTTCCTCATGTTACTTATATTTTTGGTACTGTTCTTTAATTAGAAACATTGAGGACAATGTTAGATTTAAGTTTGGGGGTGGGGTAGAACTTTTTGTTACCTTTTCGTTGCAATAAATAAACTCCAGAGCCTAGAAATTTATCCCTATTAAGGATGGCACTAACCAATCTAAGTGGATGGAAGCATTTTGGTTGTAGGAGTTGAGGAACCAATCTGACTAGATGGCAACATCTAAAGAGTCTATTCATAAAAGCACAGAGCCCGGGTGTTAGAAATAACATGATAGTTTCACCATATCTCGTTAAGTCCTTTTCACTTCTGTTTTTATTTTGTTTTGTTTTTAAACTATGTTTCTCTAAGTGATTAGGTGGGGCTCACGATTCAAGTTGTTACCAATGCTAGGGTGAATTAGAGTGATTGAGATACAAAAAAAAGAAAGAAAGAAACTGAGACCAGACCATCAGACCAACTGGAATAAATTCAATAAAGTCGACCACTGGTACCCTTGTATATGCTAGTGTGTTGACCTAGAGTTAGGATTATCAATCACTGGTTCCCTTGTATATGCCAGTGTGTTGATATTAGTCATACTAGTATCTCAGTCCATTAGGATAGGTTCATTTTGGCGGAGGCCTTCAGACAGATATGAGAAACACCGTTCACCTAGTAAACATCAAAATCATCTATGTTTTTATCTATATCCATCTTCTTGATCTATCCATGTGATTAGTTTTGACTCCGGATATTGATGTCCATAGTTCGACTATCTGAGTAGAGCTCTGTCATTTATATATGAATTTTAGTATGCTAGAGTGCAAACTCGTGTACAAAAATTGGAATTTCGCATCTCCTCATGTAGTCAATAAGTATGCCAACCAAGGAGATTCTTTAGTGGCTTCCAAGGTTCTGTGTAGATAGCTAGGGTCTGGAGTATAAAGGTTTTGTGGGTATACCTCTGGTAAGCCCTCCGGAGACAACACTCCGCCACTAGAGACACCTAGGGGTTTAAAGGCTTATTGCATACGCTAAATGCAATCGACATTGCCTGCGACAGTGAGTTAGGATTTTATTTTCTAGATTTGATTTGCTCGAGGACTAGCAAATAATAAGTTTGGGGGTATTTGATAGACACATTTATATGTCTATTTTGTTCTCAATTATGTATATTGTTAGTGCTCGATTTTGTTTTATTTTGGCTTTTTATGTCTTTGTAGGCGTTTTTGGAAAAATAAGATTTTGCGGCGAAATTGGCTCGAAAAGTGTTTTTTGCGTTCATGGGAGGACATTTGCTATTCGGACCCTCAATTTGGATAAGGGGTAACCTAATTACTAAGGGGCATCCAATTTCCAGGCAGCTGCTAATTGCACCCCTACTCTGGATAGGGGCCGACCATCTTCTACATTTGAATTATCAGTTTTGGCGGGAATTATTTTTACAGCGGAGCATATTTTAGGGTTTGATTTTGGAACGATTATGGAGAGATTCAACCGCTGAATTCTATTGGGTTAGGCTTCAATGGACTAAACAGGGCGTGTATGAGTGTTTTATTCGATGAACTTGGGATGGATTGTTAGTATGAAGCAAAACAAGAAAGTGATATAATCTCGGGTTTTTTGCTGTTGAAAAGTTACGTGGATTATGCTGGATATTTTCATGGATATGACTCGAATTAGCCCGTTGCTACAAAACAGGGGTGGTAGTAGAGTTTGAATCGAACCAGGAGAAGTTGTGATGTGGTTCTCGTGAAAACAGGGCAAGAGAGAAATTATGGGAAGTTGATTTATTTTTAGTAAATACGTACAGAAAGGGAAGAGAATACCACCTGTTGGATTTGATTCTATCCTAAGAAGAGGGTTGACGAGGGAAACCAGAGAAGAAAAGGGAAAGAATCCGTAACTTTCTGTGAAGAAAAGTCCTTGACTTGCAGAGAAAAGAACGGGAAGATAATTGAAATCTTTCTCGAAATATCGTCACCTGTAGAGTATATATAAGTTGTTTCGAGTCTCATATAGGGGGTACGAAACCTTAGGAGAAGTTTAGAACACCACAGAGCTCCAGAGATCGAGTTACAGGAAAATACAATATTCTGCTGCTGCTGCTGAAGAGGAAGAACACTAAGAACATTGACGCACAAGTATCTGTCGCAGAACACTATCGCTATTCAACAGCAGAACCCATCTATCGTTTATCAACAGTAATTGCATTAGGTCTTTAGCTACTGTTTCCTCTTTGTAACAGAGATTCTGCAACACCTTCACACTGTTGCGAATCGGCTGTGTTATCACTTTTTCACCTCCTTGTACACTTTTGAGCTATAAAAACATACTTTGAGAACATGGTTAATATGACGAGCTAAACCCCATTGCTGAGGCGATAGAGGAAGTTATTTTTCCAACAAAAAGTGGTATATTCTATTTTATATTTTTATTTGCAATAATTATATGATTATTTTCCTTGAACTATTATTGAATATGATTTTTATTTGAGTGATTGTGATCTATTTTGATGGAGTATGCTTAGTTTTAAGACTTTTGATGCTTCATACTTGGTATTTACAATAACTACTTTTGAAAATCTACTTTGCAATATTTTAGAATCAAATTAAACGAGAAAATTGCATAAATATAAGTATTGGTTTAATCACTTTGAACTTGGAAAATAGTGGAATCTTAGCCTCAGTGTTTCTTTTAATATTGATATCATCTTTGATTGAGTTTGTTATAATTTTTAGTGAGTTTTCTATTTTAATATTAGAATTTAAGTCTAATTAATATCCTTCATAAGTCTGAGAATCGAACCACTTTTACCACTATCTACAAATTACATCAATTTTTGGCGCCGCCGACGCGGACTTGTTTTTAGGATTTTAGATTTATTTTATTTTTTATTAATTTTTGTTCTTTTTTATGTTTTTGAGTATTTTTCTTGTGTCTACAGGTTCTGGATCATAAAGAAAATTGAGCCAAAGAGTTTGGTGATTTCATAAAGACTTGGAGCTAAAGATTAAAGCAAAAAGAACAGAAAAGAAGACAATTTTATTTTAGAAAATTTTAGTTTAGGGTTTGTTTATTTTCTTTTAGAAAAAAAAAACTGTATTAGGGTTTATTATTTTTGTAATTTCTCTTTACTTTTTGGACTTTTGGACTTTGGGACATTATAATTTTTTTTTATTACCTTACGGAAGGGTACTTTAAATATCAACTGTTTACAGAGAAGGAGAACAATTACGATATTGTCTCTGCACCTTGGGTTCGTACACTAGACATCGGAGTCAGTGGCTCGAGTCGACTACAACCGATTCATCCCCCGTCTGGAACGGGAGGTAAGATTCTAAACACTCGCGAATCCCCTGTCAGCGAGTTACTGGACTCCTTCGTATGCATATATGTTGAGGACTGAATACAGACATTTATTTTTCTAGTAAAGGGAAAGGCCTGGCCATACAAGATAAGGGTTCGGATTTCATCACTGTTCTCTTCTTGCCCGCTTTAGGAACACGTAACCTACGCGAACCTAAGCCTAAAATTTTGACTAGAACGAGACCGATAGGGTAACGAGATTAACAGGAAAGTCATTCGAAAAATATTGGTTACTCTTTTAAGCATACTTCAAAGTTCTTGACGGTTTCTGTAAGTTGAATGCGTGACTGCGCCGCCTTGTAATACCGGTGAGGCCTTGGGTATCAAAGATCCACCGAGCTTCCCTCGCCTCTATTCAACTTACGTTAACTCGGATTGATTCCAGAGGGGTTTGCTTAAATTGTAACGAATTTCCGTTCGAAGGATTAGAAGCTGGTCTAGAAACAATCTAAGTGGAGCCATCATGCTTTTTGTTTGCTAGAAATCAATAGGTTTGATTTGGTTGAGTCGGCCTCGATATGTGTTTGCTTACCCTTCCAATTTAGAAAATTCTATTGTATGCCTGAACGTAAAAGAGACGCACTAGGTAGATTTGTTAAAGAGAAACCTAGTAGTTCGAAGCGTCTCGATTACCTTAATCTAGAGAGTCCGACTTTTGAAGAGTCTGTTTTTGAACGTCCTTTGACTGAGGAGAGAATCCATGTTGCTCCGATAGCACCAGAAATAACAACTTTGAAAGCTTTGTTGAATCCAACTAGGACTACTCGTCCTTCGTGTATTAAGTTAGCTGAAACGGAGGCACCCTATGAACTGAAACCTGGGACCTTACATATGCTCCCAATCTTTTTAGGGAAAGAAAATGAAAACCCTTATTACCATCTTTTTTGCTTCGATTGTGTCTTGTGAAGTTACATAATATCTAAGCAATTGAACAACTCTCTAACTAGTTCATTTGAGTCATTTGAACTAGTTATGGTGAAGAAGAATTTGGTTGATATGAAAGTGATCATATGGCTAACCATTTGGTTAACTATTGTTGAACCAACTAATGTACAAGTTTGGGTACGGTTACATGAGCCTAGAAACGTGCATTTCAATTGTGTATAACAAGCTATGTTTTCGATCTAACAGTTGATAAATATTAGCTTGAATCTAATCAGGTTTTCATCTAACGGTGAATGTTGAATGCTTTGTTACTAAGCTAACATTGATTACAAACCCTGATTTGAAAGACTATATAAGGGATAACTCTAGCAACTGGGAAACCTAATCCCCACACCTCACGTGTGATACTAGTTGTAAGATAGAGTCGATTCTCCTTTAACCTCTGGTTTTCTTTTCTCAAACCTGGTTAACGACTTAAAGACTTCATTGGGATTGTGAAGCCAGACCGATACTACTTTCTTGTAGTTGTGTGATCTGATCTTGCTGTTTCTATCGTACGAGTACAATTTTATTAATTGGCTTGAGATTTCTAACTCCGATATGCAAGATAAAAATTAATCACAAACATCTTCGTCTCATCGTTTGTGATTCCGCAATATCTTGTTTCGCTACCATACGATTAAGATTGTTGTGAGGTGATTGATAATACTAGGCTGTTCTTCGGGAATATAAGTCTGGATTATCAATTGGTTCTTGTTCACCTTGATTTATCAAAAGACTGAACAAAACTCATAGATATATTCGTGGGATACGGATTTATCTATAACCGTAGACTTTTCTGTGTGATACATATTTTTTTATTGAAGTCTTCGACTTTGGGTCGTGGCAACTCTTAGTTGTGGGTGAGATCAGCTAAGGGAATCAAGTACGTAGTATCCTACTGGGATCATAGATGTAGGAGCATAACTGTACCTTGGATCAGTGTGAGATTCGTTGGGGTTCAACTACAGTCCAGACCGAAGTTAGTTTGTAGTAGGCTAATGTCTGTAGCGGCTTAATACAGTGTGTGTTCAATCTGGACTAGGTCCAGGGGTTTTTATGCGTTTGCAGTTTCCTCGTTAACAAAATTCTGGTGTCTGTGTTATTTCTATTCCGCATTATATTCTGTTATATAATTGAAATATCACAGGTTGTGCGTTGTTCAATCAATTAGAATATCCGACCTTTTGATTTGTTGATTTAAATTGATTGACACTTGGATATTGTTCTTTGGTACCATCCAAGTTATCTCTCTTTGATAAAGACTCGCAGATTTTTATTTGCTTAAGTATAGATCAAATCGAGAGATTGAGATATAAACTCTTTGATATACTTTTATCTAGATTGAGTCTGACTGTCTAGTTGATTCTTTAGAAAGTATATTGGAGTTTGTCCATACAGATTGCTAAGCGAAATATTGGGTGTGGTTGTTATACCCCCGCTTTTTCAAGGTTCGATCCTCATGAAATCCTTAATTTTTTGGCAATTAAAATAACTCAAATTAGTTGCCCCTAATTTCCTAGGTCTGACCCGCCAACCCGCGGGTTTAACCCGTCACGGTCTAGGGCTGCGGATAGTCAACCCGTTGAATAAACGGTTCGGGTTAGGTTTGATAGAGGACAACCCGGAACACGCATAACCCGCCACGGGTTGACCCTAACCCGGCCCGTTGCCACCTCTAATGGAAACAACAAGATCAGATCACGCAACTACAAAGAAAATAGTTGGGTCTGGCTTCACAATCCCAATGAAGTCTTCAAGTCGTTAACCTACAGGGTCTCGTCAGAATCCTAAGGTTAAAGGAGAATCGACTCTAGCTTATGAAACTAGCAACACACAGAAGTGTGGGGCTTAGGTTTCCCAGTTGCTAGAGTTCTCCTTTATATAGTTTTTCAAATCATGGTTTGCAATCCAAGTTACCTTGGTAACAAAGCATTCAATATTCATCGTTAGATGAAAAACCTGATTCAACCAAGCTAATATCTTTCAACCGTTAGATCAAACTTATCTTGTTACACACAAATGAAATGTACCCTCATTTAGGTTTATGTAACCATACCTAAACGTGTACACCATGTTGGCTCAACAATAGTTAACCGAGGTTAGCCATATGAACACTGTTATATCAGCCTTATTCATCTTAACCATAACTAGTTCAAATTACTCAAATGAAACTAGTTAAATAGTTGTTGAATTGCTATATTCTCATATAAGTATACAAGAACACAACTGAAGCAAAATCGGTTTGATTCACTCGAATCAATCATGAACATTATAGCCACGGTTTGCAAAGATTGCATTCCTTATTATATAAATGTTTAAGTTCATGTACATAACTGATTTTAGAACTTTAACCTTCAAGTATGCAAACGGCTACTCATACTTGAAATACCCGGACCAAGATTGGGTTTCTCTAGTACGCAAACGGGTACGCGTACTTCCAATCCCAGCAGAAATATTCGGACATGAACCTTACGCCAGTACGCGAACGGGTACGCATACTTACGTTCCCGGATTTCTCAAGCCAACAGCTACGCGTACGGGTACGCATACTATGGTTCCTGGACATGGATTACATATGTGTAAGAGCACACAACATGTCATATCCAATAAAGATTAGTGTTCTAAACTCTTATTTCAATTATTGAAACTTTCTTAGAGGATGACAATAACCGTTTTCACACACTATTAGCATCAAAGCAATTTTCAAGTTATTGAAATAATCATAACGAAACATTCCAAGTCTACACCAACTGATTGTATCATACAAACCATGTAAGATGTTACTCGGAAATTTTCACATGATCATATTTTGACTTGCGTCAGTAATATAAGATGAACTTGGTCGAAGCGAAAGCTTGCCAACACATATTCAGAGAAATATGTAAGCGAGATAAACTCAGCTCGAAATCTCAAATGTGCATAATAGAAAACTATATCGTAATACGACTTATCTCTCAGTATAGAAGATAGAGTAGAAATAGACTTTCCAAGTGATAGATGAGTTTCAGTCTCCACATACCTTTTGTTGATGAAGTTCCACAAGCTCTCTTTAGTAGTTCTCCGTCTTCAAATGATGAACGCCGTGAAGTCTAAGGCTCAACTAAATAATCCATGTCCTAGTCTGAGACATCTATAAGTAGACTAGAAATCAAGACTTATAGTTTTGATCACTAACATTGACAAACATGATTGAGATAGCAACGCATGCAAGTTCGACCGAGCAGTGCTCTAACAATTTCCCCCTTTGTTAATTTTAATGATAAAACTATCAATACATATGGATTACAAAATAAATAAAACTTTGTAGCTTCTCATCCAAAATGCTTGATCTCCTTGGCATCTTCAACACGACTTGAAATCTTCGTCACTTCCAAGTACTCCATGATTCTAAACGTGTTCAACTCAGTATCATAGTTGTTGAAGATCCCTAGCGATAACAATGAGAAAACAGTTGCTCCCAGTCATTGTTATACAATGTCATAGTATCGTTACACAACACCAAAGTTCAATTGTATCACAACTTTGACAAAAATACTATGGTGATATGTATCACTCCCCCTTAGTGAATACTCCATCTCGACATGAAAATCACTCCCCCTTACATAATGATCCGTAAACCATATGTATTTTTAGTATGAAACTACACATTAATTCTCCCCCTTTTTGTCAATATAAATTGGCAAAGGTACGAAAACTAGTGGGATCCTCATTAAATTTTCATAGATATACTTCATGACCAAAAGAGAATAACATACCAACTTATTTAGATGCAATCATATAGCCGAAGCTAAATCCATTCATCAAGGAGTTTATAAAGATCCCAGATAATTCCTATAATATTCCACAACCACACTCCCCACAAAGATTTGGCAGTTAAGCACAAGTTCAAAAAGAACTCTCCACCATAAAATGTCATTCCTGAAAGAACAACAAGAGCGACCTTACTTTTACGAGAAAAGAAGGATTTCTTTGGACTTAATCAAATCACATGAGAACATGAATTTGTATCCAAACATCACAATTGAATTAGCCACAAAAATGATCAATCCAATTGGCCATGCTCGACATAAGAGAACTTACGGAGCAACACAGTATATGCACAAAGATGTGGATCGGGGAAAGACCAATACTCCGAAATAAACAAAGATTAATTCTATTTTTCATCACTATCTGCACAATGATATATAATAGACTCAATCTTTGTAAGCAAAAGTTTATCCTTTCTTCCATCAAAAATGACATAAAAGGCTTAACTTTTGTATTCAAAAGTTCATTCTATCTTTTATTAATACATTCATATCCACATATAATAGAGATAACTTTTGAACAAGTATGGGACAGTCAAGGTTCACGGACATAAACAACGTATCCCATAATACTTTGCAATATATGAAATCATAAAGATTAACACTGCAAAAATCATCTTCCAAAAAACTTAGAATTTAAATAAATAAATCTAAAAACATTGAAGATGAAAACGTTGGACATAGGTATGTGTACTCACAATAATGACTATTCCAAACCCTAGTTATCCTTCTTAAAAAATACAAGAATAAAATTCTCATAAGAAGTTTCCTAGACATTGTAGAGCTTTCTCAGGGCATCTACAGAGAATTCCTTCTCATTATTGAAGAAACCATTTATAGCGGGATCATTCAATTCCTCCACACCTTCAGAAATATCAGTTGACTCACTCAGTTCCCTTTTCAGTTCACGCAGAGTGTTCTTTGTTAGAGAGAACATTTGTTCATAGTGAGAAATATCTTCTAAAGATGAAATAATTCGAGATCTTAAATCATTTATTTTTCCGATGAAATCTTTCACCATAGCCCTAAATTTATTATCAGAATGATAATCAGAAAATAGGCAGTTGGAGGAAGAACCTGGATTATCAATCGTATCCTTCACCTTTCTTTTCCTTGAGGACAGAATCCCCTCACACAGACAGCTTCAACAACATCTCTTTTTGTGGTACCTCTTGTTTTAGGGGCCATGAGATGATAGACGCATTTATGTGTCTATTTTGTTCTCAATATTCTGTATTGTTAGACTCGATTAAGTACTTATTGTGTTATTTTGTGTTCTTGTAGGAAATTTTAGAGAAATAAGCCCTTGCGGCGAAATGGGCTCAAAAAGTGGTGTTTTACACCCCCAAGATAAAGTATTAAAGGAACCCCAGAAATGCACTGGAAACGTCACAGAAATGTCCCGGAGGAACCAAGAAAAATTACTATTTCCACCCAAAAATTACTATTTCAGCCCCAATTGCTAAAGGGACACCAGAACTGGATTAGGGGGAGGCCAGTTTTCTTCCCAAATTCAAATTCCAAAAATTGGCGGGAAAATTTGGTTATTTACTGGCATATTTGCCAATCGATTTTTGAAGGAGTTTCAGGCCGATTCAATGGCTGAAACTCATTGGGTATCTTCTGCTGGGCTAGACAGGAAGGATATGGGTGTTGGATGCGATCAAATTTGGCTGGAAAATCCATCAGATGAAATCAGAGCAGACGCGTGCATGGAAAATATTTCACGGGGTTTTGATGAGTTGGAAGTGTGCTGCTCGTGTTTGGATGGGGCTTGGCTATATTCTGAAGTGTGTTTGAGATAAATAAAGAAAATCTACTCACCATTTACAGCTCCAGACGTGTATAGAGATAATTCAGGGAAGAAAATATTCCGAAATATTTTTCTTCAATGGCCGAGTAAATGAAGATTATTTGGAGTTAATGGAGGAGATTCAATGGTTCAATTACGTATAAATATGTTCCTAATGTGCTACAGAGAGGTGGTCGAGAGTTTGGGGAGTCGATAGGAGGGCCAGAGAAGCAGAAATCAAGAGTTGATGAAACTCTGTTGCTGTTGCTGCTGCTGATGAAGAACACCAACAACACGAAGAACGGACTCGCAAGGACAGTCGTTTATGAACAGAGTCTAAGACGCACAACCGTGGGTCGCAGCACAGTCTAAACAGCAGCAACACTTGTCATTTATCGTTCATTCTGTGACGCTTTTTGTGCGTCGCAGATTACAGTTTACACCATTTTCTCTTCTTCTCATCATTTGTAAACCATTTTTGAGCCATAATAAATTATTTTGAGAGCATTTATACTATGATGAGCTAATTCCCTCGTAACCAAGGCAATGGAGGAAGCTATTCATGCAACATAAATGGGTAACTATTTTATTTAATTATATAATTCACCTAATCGCTGCTTTTGCAGAGTTTTAAATTGTTTGAATGATTGTCTTAATTATTTGTTATTCAGTTTGATAGGTTATGCTTGGTTTAATCTCTTGGTAATCTATGCTTAAGGTTTGCAAATAATGTTTGAGAATCTGTATGATTGATAGTGAATTAAAGATAAAAAAGGACTTAAGAATTGAATAGAGTTTTGAAATATTTATCATTCAATTTTGCATAATAGTGGAATCTAGTGCCTTTGTTACCTCTCGCACCCATTGTTAATAATTTTGTATATAATTTTATTAAATCTTTAAATTTAATCTTCACAAGTCCGAGAGTTTGAACCTCATTATTACAACCACGAAAAAATCTTAAATCATGAGACTGTATCTTTTTAGAGAGAGAAAAGGTAAAGGATAATATTGTTCACAAATGAACATAAATGAATTTAGGATAGAAAAACCCTAAAGAAACTTGAAAAAGTTTCCACGGTTCATGATCCATTATCTATCTCAACAACAAAATATTTTCTTGCTCAAAATAGAATAAAAGAAATCAACAAACAATTATAAGACTTGAACAACCTTGAAGTAATCCTTATTTCTCAAGTCCAAAATAAGGATACAGTTCATTACTATAAATTAGATAGTAATGAGGTGAACAAATGTTCACTTCTTGTGTCACAAGGTGACATCTCAAGGTTTGTTGGATGAATAGACTTACCTCGCATGACTCTGATTCTTTTAGACTTCTTCTTATGCCCAGGTGTCAAGGACTGCTTCTATAGAGTCAGATTCATCCTTTGCATGTCATTTTGAAGTTTGGAAATTCTTTTGTTGTTTCTCTTGAATTTTCCGCACTTGCTCTGAACATGACTTGCTCTTCCACAAAAGGAGCAAAACAGAGAAGATATTTTGCTTTATAGAGATGACTCATGTTTATCACCACGAGCAAGATCAATTGATCTAGAGCCGGCTGGAACAAATGAGTTAGTTGTTCTCACAGTCTTACTTTTGAACCCTAAAACTTTTGTGTTTCCAAAAGACTTTTGACCAAACAACATTGGTGAAATTTTGTTTGAGCTTCCGGACAACCTTTGCAGGTCACACTTGAGAGAATTAATCTATTTTTCTTATTAAAAAAGCGGGGGTACAACAACCACACCCAATATTTCGCTTAGCAATATGTATGTACAAACTCCAATATACTTTCTAGAGAATCAACTAGACAGTCAGACTCAATCTAGATAAACAGTATATCAAAGAGTATATCTCAATCTCTCGATTTGATATATACTCAAGCAAATAGAAATCTGCGAGTCTTTATCAAATACTAGAGAGATAACTTGGATGGTACCAAAGACCAATATCCAAGTGTCAATCAATTTAAATCAACAACCAAAAGGTCGGATATTCTAATTGATTGAACAACACACAACCTGTGATATTTCAATTATATAACGAAATATAATGCGGAATAGAAATAACACAGACACTAGAATTTTGTTAACAAGGAAACCGCAAATGCAGAAAAACCACGGGACCTAGTCCAGATTGAACACACACTGTATTAAGCCGCTACAGACACTAGCCTACTACAAACTAACTTCGGTCTGGACTGTAGTTGAACCCCAATCAATCTCACACTGATCCAAGGTACAGTTATGCTCCGACGTCTATGATCCCAGCAGGATATTACACACTTAATTCCTTTAGCTAATGTTACCCACGACTAAGAGTTGCTACGACCCAAAGTCGAAGACTTAATAAAAAAATCTGTATCACATAGAAAAGTCTATAGGATTGAATAAATCTGTCTCCCGCAGAAATACCCAAGAGTTTTTGTTCCGTATTTTGATAAATCAAGGTGAACAGGAACCAATTGATAACCTAGAATTATATTCCCTAAGAACAGCCTAGTATTATCAATCACCTCACAGTAATCTTAATCGATGCGGCGAAATAAGATATTATGGAATCACAAACGATGAGACGAAGATGTTTGTGACTACTTTTATATCTTGCCTATCGGAGATATCAATCTCAATCCAATCTTTGCGATTGTACTCGTACGATAGAAACAGCAAGATCAAATCACACAACTACGAGAAACTAGTATCAATCTGGCTTCACAATCCCAATGAAGTCTTTAAGTCGTTAACCTGGTTTGAGAAAAGAAAATCAGAGGTTAAAGGAGAATCGAATCTAGCTTACACAACTAGTATCACACTTAAGGTGTGGGGATTAGGTTTCCTAGTGATAGAGTTCTCCCTTATATAGTCTTTCAAATAAGGGTTTGTAATCAATGTTAGCTTAGCAACAAAGCATTCAATATTCATCGTTAGATGAAAACCTGATAAGATTCAAGCTAATATCTTTCAACCGTTGGATCGAAAACTTAGATTGTTACACACAAATGAAATGCACGTTTCTAGGTTTGTGTAACCGTACCAAAACATGTACATTTGTTGGTTCAACAATAGTTAACCAAATGGTTAGCCATATGAGCACTTTCATATCAAACATATTCTTCTTCACCATAACTAGTTCAAATAACTCAAATGAACTAGTTAGAGAGTTGTTCAATTGCAAGTAAATCTTATGTACTACACAAGACACAATTGAAGCAAAAACGATTTGATTCACTCGAATCAGTTCATGAACTTTATAGCCACGGTTTTCAAATAGCATTCCTTAGTTTATATAAATATGAGTTCACAAACAATCGTTTTTAGATATAATCAACTCAAATTCGCGGACTAGGTTCGCGGACTTAAGTTCCCGGAAAGAGTTCACAAACTTCAGCAGATTTTCTCGGGTCGAGAACTTCCGCCAGTTCGCGGACTGAGTTCGCGGACTTAGCTCACACAACTATTCCGGTTCTATTAATCAACAAAGTTCACAAACCTCGGTTCAAGGAATAAAGACTTATACATATATGTGTTTCCACAACAATGCTTATATCCATCAATGGTTATATAATCTAAACTCTCATTTCAATCATCGAAACATTCTTAGAGGATGTTATATAGTTGTTATTCACAAACTATTTTTCGTCAAAGAAATTTTCAAAGTGATTGAAACATAACATGACTTTCATCACTGGGTAAAGATGAATTTGGACAAAGCGAAAGATACCAACACATATTTCGAGAAATAGATAGGCGAGATAAACTCGGCTCGAAATAGCAAATGTGTATAATCAAATTCTATATAGCAAAACGACTTTTGTATCAAGATAAAAGATAGAGTAGATATACTTTTGAGTGATAGATAAGTTCAGGTCTTCACATACCTTTTTGTCGATAAAGTTCCACCAGTTCCTTGAGCAGTTATTCGTCTTGTATGATGATCCGCCATGGAGTTCTTGAGATCAACTACACTTCTATCCTAGTCCGAGACTTAACTATAGTAGACTAGAAATCAAGACTTATAGTTTTGATCACTAACATTGACAAACATGCTTGAGATAGAAACGCATGCGAGTTCGACCGATCAATGCTCTAACACTTTTAGAAATAGGGCTCTGGTGAATTCATCATCAAGACAATCAATCTCAAGAGTTTTCACCTAAAGTGATGATTCAAGTTTCTTCAACATATCTTTCAGTTGAAAATTTTCCTGGTGAATTTTTTCAGAATTGTCTATGAAATCTAGGATCTCAGTATCAGACTCGCATTTAGAGCATGAATTTGAGTTAATGGGAACTTCTGCCGAGAAGGCTGAAAATTTTGTACATACTTCAGCAGTATGTAAGCTGTTAGGACACTGAGATGCTTTCTCTTGAAATGAATCATCAGAAGCAATACAGAGAGAAGCCAATCTCTCGGATCTTTTGTTTTTCTTCACAATATCCTTGATATTTTGTGTAATCAGTTATCTCTTAGGATCAAAGTGATTAGAACAACATTCACCAGCCCATGACAAGTTAAAAGCTTCAGTTGCAAGGGTCACAACATTGAACGCAAAGGTTCTGACTGTATTCTGATCATTATCAAGTATTTTAATCTTTCCAACAAGAGTATTTCTGGAAAGAGTATCAAGGTTATTTCCCTCAATGATGGCATGCTTCTTAGAGTCGTATCTAGATGGCAGCGATCTGAGAATTTTCATCACAATGTCCTTTTCAGGAATAGTCTTACCCAATGCAAAAGATGCATTAACAATTTCAGACACTTTGTGATTAAACCCATCAAATGAATCTTTATCTGGCATATGAAGGTTTTCCCAATCAAAATTTAGGTTTTGCATCTGTTGATGGTGGTTTTTAGTTTAGGGATAAAATTATAAAACCCTGTATTTTGTATACCTGCTTTTTCCAAAGAAGTAGAGCTTCCAAGAAGCTGATGAGTGTCTAAACCTCTATGCTTACACATGAACTATGTGTTTTAATACCTATGAAATTTATTTAGAATAATATTGGTGCATGTAACAACAATCCCAAGTATTCTATAAATTTTATTAATCTCCCACCTGCATTATTCACTAAATGCATGGCTTGCTGAGCATTTTCCCTATGCTATGTCCACGACTGAACTCTTAATATTGACATGATATGACAACTAATATGCGTTCGCAGCTGAGCAACATGAGTTTCCCGAAGATGTCAGGATTAAGATGTGCATGAAAATACTCAATTAGAGACACGCTACGCCTGCGCTCTGAGATAAAAATTAGTGATTTTGTGTCAACACGTAAAACTCACAAAAATTTATTAATTTTGTGTCAGCTCGCAATTCAATTTTCTAACCTAATTTTATCAATTTACAAAAAATTAGGTTTTTGCGGTCTGCACAATATCTCAATCCCTATTGGTCGAGACTAAACCTAAGCAAACTAGGAAATTTATCCATCATTCGCTCCTACCAGAAACAGGAAAAGAGGAAACCGTGACTAGAAGCCATGGCAGAAAGGGCTTGGCCGCGCCACTTGGCCGGCCAATTTTCCCTAAATCGAGCCTCCTTTGGCCAGCATTCATTCTTCTATATTGTTGTCCGCGGGCTCCTCTTTCCCATCAGACAATCAAATCGCTCCGAAGACGCAGCCTACACTTTTAATTAAAGGTGGCCGACAGGCCATCTTTGTCTTTGACCAATCATATCTCTTCAACTTGGTTGGACGATATCCAAAAGGTCACCAAAGATTGGGCGAACAACTGGGAGCATTTGGTAAATAATTTGAGTATGAACTACATTCCAAAAGTTTTGTATGGATGTATAGTATAACATACATAAAAATCACATCAATCGGATAAACAAGCTAAAAGATACAGCTTAAAAGGCGAGCTTGGTCATGGCTGAAAACTGACAGAATTCCTCTTGAATTCTTACTGAGTTTTTATTGTCGGGTTGTTTTCACCTCCTACACGATCTCAAAACCTAAATATTCCCTCGTAAGAAGATAGGAAATTCTTTTCTGATAACAATGGATGGGAGCCCGAGTTTGTATGAGAATTTTACAACAGTTTTAGTGAGGGTCTCACATCTGAATTTTCTGATTACGAAATTTCATGAATTAACACAAACTTCTGCAAATCATTGGCTAGCCAATTTAACCGGTTTAGATTTAATTTGGGCCAACCAATAGGATGTCAAAATGGATACCAATCATTATTCTCCTATAGGGACCGACCACCACGTCTTTAATGTACATGGATAGCTCCTGGCAGCTGCACAAATATGACTTCCCACCGCCTAGCCTACGCGTGATTGGTCAAAATAATTAGGTTTTCCAAGAAAGACCCAATCAGCAACTTGCTACATATTTTCCACGAAAATACTCAAGACATCAAACATGTCACAAACTGGGGATGTTCATCAGGGTATTGGTCTGGCGGTTTACAACATGCGGCGTGCAACACGCCCATTATGAGAAAGTGTCAGTAAAGGCGGACAGTTGATAGCCGTAAAGGAGTAGTAGGTGTAAAGTTGACCGGTCTCCCTTCATGACAGGGACATAGTTTTCACCACTTTTACACGATACCCACTTCTTCACTACTTAACTACCTCTACTTCCTATGAGATCAGTGTGTTCAACTATGACTTGTATAAATAAGTTTTCAATCTATTTCAACCAACAACATTTTTTGGTTATCAACACAAGTATCCAGAAAACACCAAGAACTTATATCTTACATGTCGCAAGAAAGTTTCACATTTTGATACAAGTCATAAAATAACCGCATCTTTATAATTCATAATTCTGATCTCAACACCTTCTTCGCTTCTCTCCCTAAGATCAACCCTTCTCCTTCATTTTGTGACCGAAGCAAGACTGGAACGGCGATTTCTTGGTAGAGGCCAGAATTGTACAGATTGATCTCTCGAATCTAAAATACTCATGTATAGTACATTTGCTCAGGGTTTAGATTTATTTCTCAGCGACACACCCAATTTACCATTTTAAGCATAATCAATTTTTACCGTACTACAAATTGGCGACCACAGTGGGAGATTAATCTCTCGGTTGTAAAATCAATTCCTCAATTTACATTTCAATTCTCTCGATTTCAAAATGGTGGATCTTAGGTCTGGATCCTAGTTATCAATTCGTCATTCGGAAAACGTACGGAACGACATACTTACGTGTATTATTCGGATTCATAAAAGTCGAGATCGGTCAAAAATCCGTTCAACGGCTCGTGATTCAGCAGTAATACGGAATGACATACGTACGTGTATCATTCATTTTAGAGATATGAATTCGTCGCACAAAATTCGTCCCATATATATAATAAATTGATTAACATTTGTAACCATAATATACTAATTTTTGTATATTTACGTTGGTTCCAAGTTGCAAAGTAAGTAGTAAATCTGTTATATGCAGAACATGTATAAAAATAGTCAAAACAAGTGCGTAGAACAGTTGGTTACATGTACTTCGAGTGGAATTAGAGGAGCCAGATTGGAATCCCACCTCAGAATTATCTTTTTTCACCTTGAAGAAGAGGTAGAACGGAAAGTCAACTCAACTGATTAGTGAGGCAACTCGGACAGAGAGTCAAGTCAGCTGCAAAACACGTCCGAACGAATTATTCGCCAATTCGAGACGTTCGCACATTATTCGGGAGGCTGGTATTATACACGCACTAGGTTCGAAGTTTGATCCGGACGCGAATAAAACGGAAAACGTATCAGTTCGGAAAAATTCGCGAATTGTACGCCGAATTTCTAACTAGGGTCTGGATCAGTAACCAATCTTGATGTTGCTATCAATGAAAATCCTCCTGGCGTCATTCATCCTGCTGTTGCAATCAATACAACCCCTGTCGGCGTTGTCGACACGCTCCCTGTTGTTACGTCCCCTACAACAAACACCTCCTCGGGCGTAACACCTCATTTCACAATAACCAGAGATGATATTATTGCTGATTTAATGGAGAGGTAGGAAGTCCTTGCTAGAGCTCAGACGAACATGGCTGTAACCTAGAAGGAGCTACTCACGTTTATCAAGACACTCACAAAGCGGCTATTAACAGAGCAACAACGTCAACATCAAATGGAGCAGGCAGGGAACGCTTTCATGACTCCTAGTGAAAACACTTCAACAAGGCGAGCTTTTATAGATGAAGAAGCTCGTGTGATTTCTGAACATCCATCAGAAATAAATCAACAATCCAATTTTGTCACATGTGAAGATCTGGAACGATTCCTCCAAAATCAAGGAAAATAAGGTTCAGCCACCGTTCACCAACACCAACCTCCTTACCCTCCGGATGAGCAAAGAGATACTCTTCCAAGAGGATATTTCTCTCCCCAATTCTCCCTTTAGGACGGTACTGGAAACGCTCGCGAACACATCTCTCGTTTTCTGGAATCACTAGGAGAGCACGAATATAACTATGTCCTACGCCTGAAGGAATTCTCAAAATCACTTACTGGGAGAGCATACAATTGGTACAATAACATTGCAGAAAGCAGCATAGCCAATTGGTACAATAACATTGCACCAAGCAGCATAGACACAAAAAATATTTCTTTGTGTCTGAGCAAATCACTCTATCGGACCTGGGAAGAATGTTTCAGCGAAACAATGAGCATCCGATCGATTATGTTAAGAGATTCAGAATTCAGGTACTAGATTGTCACGATCCAAATGTGACTGAACAACAACTGGTGGAATTACGCATCAATAGGATGATACCTGTCTATCGTGCTTTGTTGGAGAACTGCGCTTTCAGACATTCTATGAACTTCATGAAGCTGTTAAACGCTCAGCTACAACAACACTTGCCCTTCTATAAAGAACCAGGCCTGTCGGGAATGAAGAGCCTCATGATATTTGT
Organism: Papaver somniferum; assembly: GCF_003573695.1. Lineage (NCBI taxonomy): Eukaryota > Viridiplantae > Streptophyta > Magnoliopsida > Ranunculales > Papaveraceae > Papaver > Papaver somniferum. Next base: position 133,587,135 of record NC_039361.1, on the reverse strand, counting down.
GGAAACATACATCTCAACAACATGCAATACAACCTTCGGCCTTCTGTAAGCATTTTCACTGAAGCAACAAGAGGAAAGCCACCGCTTTATAGATGCAACATCATGCGCGTAAAAACCGCCAACTCCAACTCCAGTACCACATGCGCGACTGCCACAATGAGAAAACCACGTCCAAGTTACACCATCAATGAAAGACGCTTTCAGAATTTTCTCTCTCATAGAAGAAGTAGTTGAATTACCGAAGGAGAGTGCACCTGGGGACTTAAGAGGTACATATGGACTCTCCATGTCAGGAGCTTCATCATATTTTCATAACCTATTAGTTAAATCGTTCACGTGAGGGAACTTACCTACTCCTCAAAGACACGATCCAAATATGATAAATGAAAAAAAGTGTGGCTGGGGAATGCTCAACACTACCCATCTCAAAGATACTGAATTTAGAGAGACGCAGGCACACTATCATTATCATTCCAAGATGTCCAAAGATGTAGATATACTCAAGAGAGCAGACGTATTGTCAAAGACCAGCGATATGCCTGGACGTTTATGAAACATAACACAGATGAAAAAACGACCTCATGATCGACAGCTCGTACGATCCTCGTCAACATTGGGTTCAACTCCAACTCTCATTCAAATTATTTCTTTAGAGACCCAGCGCATCAACATCAACCAAAAGTACAAGGAGACTCTATGAGACGGTTAAGTGGGTAGAAGCATGCATGATGGCTGCATCAAAACATTTCATGTCCGGCGAGCGAATTATTTTGGGACTGATGCCTACCCAATGCAGTCATCAATTTTAACCAGAAGGTCCTTACTACCTACATGTTTTCAACTTCTCTGGGGCTCCTTACTACCTACATGTCTCTAACCAGAAGGTCCTTACACCCATGCTACTTATCACTCAGGCAACGAACCAACAACAACGTCTACCAAGTTGAAATATCAATGGATACTCGTGGGCAGGGGACTGTCTCCCTCTTTTCAATTCCATAAGTCAACATCAAGGAAGCTATCGGCTCCACCATCAGCTTCTCCCTCTAATAGCGAGACGAGCTCTACCACTATATGAAGATTGTCATGTTCGTGCCTATACTGCAACAAAAATAAGTAAGATTACCTGCTTTCATAATATTGTCACCCGGCATATGTGAAACAAATTCCTGGAGATGATGCAAGATCACCTTCAGAAGCAATCTTCGAGCACGTCTCAGGAACACGACTGTGATGGTATTCCTTCAAGATCAAGACATGATTTTTCATTATCTTATCAAAAGTTTATCCGAAGCCGTGAATCTTTCGGGAATATATGTGAAGAGAAGTTGATATAGTCAGAAGCAACTGTTGGCATCCTAAGGAGAAACTAAAACGAGGAGTAGTTTTGATGGAGCTGCTGCAACCACTAAGATATTGTTATTCCAAAACTTTATTACTACCTTACCATCTCGCCTCGATATTGGAGGCGTCAAGGGTTTTATGCTACTGGCCCTACCATAGATTTCACAAACAAGGAATGTAGTCGACATCCTCGGAAGTTGTCGCTTTATCAAAGTATGTTGAGGTTTTCAGGAGGCCACGGGCTGTTGCTGGAGTCCACATCAACAAGAATAGTGTCGTATTTTTCAGTAGATTCTTCGCGCATCTCTTATTCCCTACATTGATGTCACCGGATAAAACTCAAGTCTTTATCATTGGATGTGAAAAGACGAGGGTACCCAAATATACCTCAATCTAAAACTTTTCCTACATATAAGTCATTTCTCTGAAAGTGATTGTCTATGGACTGAGTCGAGACAATGCGACTAATCGGTTCACACTTCGTATGACGTCTATGGATACGAGATCGAGACAATACAACAACGAAGTATGTTTACTTGATATAAAGGTTCAGACTTAACCAAACACAATAGGATTCACTTATCAAGTAAATATGAATTAACGTTTGTCTAATTTACTTTAAATTATCATAAAGACAATTATAATTGCGGAAAATAAAAGTAAATGACACAACAAGATTTTATTAACGAGGAAATATACAAATACAGAAAAATCCCGAGACCTTGTCCAGAACTGAATACTCCCAGGATTAAGCCGCTACACAAAATTACACCTAACTTCGTATAGTTGAGACCAAGCAACTAAACCTACAGTTCACCTAGTTCCGTTTGTATTCCCAGGCCTCCAACTTATAAATAAGTCACGTACTTGGAACAATTTCTTTGGTTCGTATTCCAAACAGTAAAGGAACAAAAAATCTGTTTGGTATCAACTCTCTTCAACCAAGTGATATGAGTCAGACAAAGGCTCTTCTGTTTATCTTAACATAAACTCCTTCGTCAGGTCCTTAAATCTATTTGATATTCGATTACCAAAGTAATCGTTAAGATTTTGCGATCAATACTCTTAATCTAAAGAATCGTGTTGATGCCTGTAGATGGGGCAAAACGAGTTGCTGGTTTTTAAGGAATTGAGGAGACGACCGTGCGGAGGAAACTCCTTGAACCGAGCGAACTGTCAAACCTCACACAAATGCACTGCAAAAAGGGAGTGCTTTGAATTCGAGAGATCAATCTGTAGGACTCCAGCCAAGACAATGGCCGTTCATGAGTCAATTCGGTCACAAGAGAGGATGGATCGATCTATAGGAGGGAAGCTGAGAAATGTGTGAGATCAATGGTGATCGAAATTGTTGGTGTGTTGTGTATTCTGCGTGAAGAAATAAGATAAGTTATGATTGATTGAATTTGCTCTGTTGAGAGTAATTGCTCAGACGTCGAGTTGTTAATCTCTTGTTGTCTGTTTGACGAAAGATTGTCTTGTTTTTCAATCATGATTCAGAGACTTATTTATATTGCTAGAATTGTAAACACCTTGATCCCATGAAGTGTGACAGTTGCTGGAGTCGAAGAGTGGGGAAGTGTAAATCGTGTTAAAACCAGTTGCTCATCGTGCAGAGACTTGGTTGATTTTCCATCCACTACTTTGCTAACTCCTCCAACTGATTGCACGTCTTGTTCACATTTTCATCGTGTGTATGAACACACGTGTCGTAGACCGCCAGACAAAAACCCTAGTTAATATCCCTCCATGTGACACAATTGATGTCTCGTGATTGTGGAGTCTGCAAGGCAGACGTGCATTTAGTTAGTCAGGTGCTGACTTGATGAAACGATGAGTCTTGGTATTGCTTAGTTGAAAATTATTTGCAAATGTTCTAGGACTCATGAGTTAAACGTGTCTGTTGAGACAGACATATATAATTATCGAATGAATGTTGATAGTTAGGGTGAGAAAATGTTGCTCATTTGATAAGTTGTTGAATATTGGTAGTTGGACCAAATGAAATATTAATTTAAGATACTGACGACTGGGCCGAGTATAATAATTAAAATGTTGATCATAGGATCAACGTAAAATTATTAGCGTTTGAATATGGAATTATGAACCTTGGATTCAAAAACCCTAATTTTGATCAATTGTTGATAAATTGATGATTTATTGAAACCAACCACGGAGTAAAGGAGGGACCGACTACATGGGATGGTGAGTCGACCATGTAGCGCCCAGATGCTCAAGTGAGCAAATACCAAAGTCTCTTGAACACCAGTTGGTGAAAGGATGATTAAATGCTGGTTTAATCATTTGTTAATATAATGCTCGTCTAATTATGAAGAGATGAGGGACCGACCAAGGGGTCATGAAACCGGCCCTGGTTGGTCACGAGATCGACTGACGATCATTTTATGAAATTCCAAGTCGTTTGGAAGAGTTTGAATCTAATATGAACAAATTAGGTCAAATTATGAAAGATATGTGGGACCGGTTCTTTGCAAGCCAAAGAGCCAACCTTGGTCGGTCAAGGTAATATGCTCACATCATCAAAGTGTTCGTGTCTCAGTCCTGAGAATTTTGATATTTTCTGATGCGCCTTTGAGCAACATTTTGAAAAAATATGAAGAATTCAAGGTTTTGCTCAAACTGAGGAAACTTCATAAGATGAAGGAAATAATAATAATAAAACAAAGGAATCATGAAGTGTGGGACCGGCCATGGCCAAGGCATGGCCAGCCGGCAAATGAGCCCGGTCCCATGGCACTTTTTCTAATTTTATATTATTTTCATGATTTTAAGGAAATATCATGAAATCAAGGAGTTTGTTGAAACTAAAGAATTTCCTTGAAGTGAAGGAGTTTCCATGAGATGAAGAAAACAATAATATTAATAATAATAAAATAAGGGGCGTGTGGGACCGACCATGACTAGGGCATGGTCGGCCGCTATGGCCCGGTCCCGCGAGTCTTCCCTAATTTTATATATTTTCCTTAATGTGAAGGAAATATCATGAAATCAAGGAATTTCATGGGATGAAGGAAATAATAATAAAATAATAAGGAATACAAGGTGTGGGACCGACCACAACTAGGGCATCACCGTCCGGCTAGTAGGCTTGGTCCCGCGACACCTTTCCTAATTTTTTTTTATTTCTTTGATATGGAGGAAACACCATGAAACTGAGGAGTTTCCTTAAAATGAAGGATATTTGTTCAAATGAAGGGATTTTCATGAGATCAAGGAAAATAATAAAAATATGATAAAGTATAGAATTGGGCGTGGGATTGGCCACACCATGACTGGACGGCCAGTGGATCCAGTCCCCTAGCACCCTAGCTAATATTTTATTATTTATTATTTTTCTTCCTATTTTGCATAGGTTCATCGTTCATGCTCGTTCGTGCATACTTATTACTAACCCATGGAATTCTGCTGGGAAGAACCATGAATTGAATTAATGAAATATTATGAAGAACGTAGAGTATTTCCGAATACTCAGTTAATGAATTTAAGGATTAGAAATAATTAATTGATGTCTCTATACTAGCAGGCATGCTGTCTAGGAGCATTAATTATTTGAGAATTGAGTAATATGAGCTTGTTGAAACATCATATTTCCTTTATATAGTCAGGGAAAACATTGTTACATCCTGAAGACGTTATTGCTCTATACTAGCAGGCAAGCTGTCTAGGAGCCGTCCAATCTTTCGATTCTATATAGAAGTAATTACTGAAATTGCTCAATATTTATGAGATATGGCGTTGCCTCAGCTGAGAGACTACACATCTACATATACTCTGAGAGACAGTATTCTCAGTCAGAGATTCTTGTGGCATGAGCTTTCATGCTTCGATGAGATACATAAGCCTCAATACTCATCTGATTGCTGGATCAGGAGCATGTATAATTATGGTTTTATGATTTTACCCTTTGACGAAAATCCACCATCTATATTAAGTCCCCTGCTTAGTGACGGACAATTATGTTCCTCAGTCAGCACTGGATGGTGATTTTCTTGTTACAGTTACAGACGAAAATAAGTAGTTGAACTTAGTCGTAAGATAAGATGTTACCGGATTTTCGATTGCATGAACGGACCATGGCTTGAAAGAAGATCCCAGTGGCATGATAGAGCATCGTTTAATGTGCCTAAATGGATGTAGAGCCGCTGGTTTGGTGATGGAACCTTGGACGGTTTAGAATTCGCGGGTCTGGGCTCAAGAAAGGAAATCCTTGTGAAATTAGGTTTTGGAAATAAAATTTGATATAAAAGGGATTAATCTTTTTTTTATTTCATCTCACCTCCACGACCGACCACCACCTTCATATTCTTCCTCTCTTCATGTCAGCAGCAGAAGAGAGCAGGAAAACTCGCCGGCAATCATTGTCGTCGGCCGACCAATTTCCGGCCGGCACCGACAGGTACGCACAATTTTTTTCTCCAGAAGTTTCACAAGTTGTTCATGCTTTTCTCATGCTAAATTTATATACATGTGAATATATGAGTGTGAGTTTTGTAGAAAACCCTTGTTTTAGAAAACGTACGTTCGTCCGATCGTTAGTTTAAGAAACTGGCAATAATCCCTGACTTAGGAGAGATTTTTTTTTTATATATATATAGACCTGTGTCTAGTGATAAAATTTTGTCTATGAGCTTTCATGAAAACCAAAACTTTATCTTAAAAGGTGTGAATTTTCACAAAATCGAAATAAACCCTCGTTTCAAAGACGGACGATTGTACGAAGGAAAATATTTTTTGATAAAACCGTGGAGTATCCACGAATTTTTTTTTTGTGTATAAAACCGTGACATGTTCACAGATTTTGTTTTTACGTGAAACCATGACATGTTCATGGATTTTTTTTTACGTGAGTTTTGCTCACATTAAAATAATAAAACTTATTTTTTACGTGAATAATTCACGTTTATATGTATAAATATATATTTTTGAAAATCAAAGCCTGATTTTTAAGTAATATTAAACGTAAACAATTATTTATGATGAAATTATGTTTAGTTTCCATAATTCAACGGTGAATGTTCATGATTTTATGAAAATCTGAGTTTTGCTCGTCTTTTGTAGCTTCGAAGAAACGAGCAAGTTTTAAAGTGTTAACTCTTGTATTACAATCACTACTGTTAGTGGAATCGTAAAAGTTAAGAATTACCATTTTTGTAGATGCTAGTTGAGCATTTTTCCATTTGCATGATTCCGTCATCTTTTCGAAGTTTGCATCTTGTATGGACAATATACTGAAGTAGAGTATTGTGTGCATGTTACAGCTACTTCGCAAGGATGTCTGACTCTCAATAAAATGATGTCTCCAGAGATGATATATGCATGGATGAGACTTCTATTGGTGAAGAAGAAGATGAAACACCTAGAATCAAGAATGTTCCAAATATAGAGGATGCGTTCTTTGTGGCTCAAGGGCCTGAAAAGCGTCTCAGAACTCCAGCATTTCGTCTTCTGATAAATCCTAGAGAGGTTACTTAGAAAAAATTGGTGACTCCTCAAGCAGTTATTCGGTTCTTTCTTGAACGATGATATTTTTCTGCGACAATCATAAAATTCAAGCATTCTCGACGACCTTTAGAAAAAATTTCTGGAAGGGCAAGGTATATGCTGGGCTTTCCTCGTGTTCGAGCCATGCTGCATGATGCACAAGTAACAAGGAGTATCCAAGCATATGGAGACTTGTTCATTTTTCATGATGCATGAGTTATGGTAGCTCTACTTACTCGCTGGTGTGTTCCAACTCATACTTTCATATGCAGATGGGGAGAGTTTACCACCACCTTAGAGGATGTAGTTGCTTTGTTACATCTTCCGATCACGGGTAACCTTCCTGAAAGTCTTTCAATGGAAGAAACATAAATCTCTAACATCTTGACAGCCGCAATGGAGGAGATCAATAAGGTATCCGGCAGCAAAGGTTGTCATGCTCACTGGTTAATACGTTGGTGGCCGAGAGATATTCCTCTTGACTGGCCTGTTGACGGTACGTTATCTATTGTTGCTTTCTTGTGTTTATGGCTGTCCAGAGATGTATTTGAAGATACTGGAAATTTGTTGAAGTCGTTTGTGATTCCCTTTGCCATTAAGATGGCTCAGGGTGAGCAACTCCCACTAGGTAGTTTGTTCTTGGGTTATTTGTACTCTAACTTAGACTCCTTGATTATAGACTCCAGCATCTCGAATGGCTTTATGAAGATTGAATGCTATGCCAATACGATGTTTCTTCAAGCTTTAATGTGGGAACATTTCAAGAATTATGCACCCATTCCACGTACTATCTTGCAAGGAATGAATGCTGATGCTCGTCATGTATTCTCTGAAAGGGACAATGCCAGGATCATGCGCTGGTCTATAAAGAAGCCTCGACTCAAGACCCGCTTCGTTGATGTGTTAGACCGTAAATCTGAATTCAACTTCCGTCCATGGTTGTCAATTCTTCCATATATTTCTCAGTTGACAACTTTCAATGCTGAAGAGAGTATGACTTTGAAATCTGGTGCTGATTTGAGCGACGGCGAGAGGTCTTTTATGCTGATTTGCACTCCCAGTTACCTGATATCAACAATACATGGAGAATTCTCAGTGAAGGAATACAATATCGATATGGAAGCTCGTATGGATCAGTGTGTTCCGACTTTTCGAAGAAGGAAACCATCGGTTGAACAGCTCATGACCCATTTAGACCGCACACATGTGGAAGGAAGTGAATACGGGTTCCCTTGCTCTGAGCGAATTACATATGTAACTCCAGGTTACATAAACTTTTGGGATCAACAACTCGGACGTTTACTTGATTTCGTGACGGTTGATCAACCTTTGGTGAAGGAGCCTCCTTCAGCTGAGATGATTTCTACTCGACCAAGACTGAAGCATTTCCCTTGTGGTGATAAACGAAAAACATCTCCAAGATGTCCACAAGTAAGTATTCTTTGTACAATCTTCATAAAATTATGATAATTGTGTTTTGATTATTGCATCGAATTTTTCACAGGACGGTCGTAACGTAAGACCTCGAATCGATGTTGACCTCTCAGAAACTGAAGCAACTGTTCATGGCGGAGAAGGCAGGAGCAAGAATTATAAATTGTGGCCCAATACCATAAAGTCCCCAGTTGTTTCTTTGGTGAGTTCTCAGTACTTCTTCTTTTGATGTGACTTCTTCCTATCCGCATTATTAGGATTAAAAAACCAATATTTTTTATTCCGTTGCAGAACTTCACTCCATCGAGTATTGAAGGTCTTCAATTCTCCACTAGTCAAGTAGTTTCTGAATTGAGCGAAGAAGTCGACGTAAGTATTTCTCCACACGCCTGGTTATAAAATTTTGTGAATAAAATTCTAATTGATATGAATACGTCCAGGAGGATGTTGTTATGGAAGCAAAAAGTGCCGGTGATGCTCGTTCATCTTCGGTAGATGGTGACGAGGAAGGCTCCCATAACTCAAAACCAGATGAAAGCGATGATGTCCTTAATGTTGATACGGGAAATTCTAGCTCCTTGAATGCCTCAGAAACCACTCAAGTAAGTATTTCCCTTGCATTTAATCCATTAGAAGTATGGCATCGATGATTTGTTGGTAAATAAATAATAATTCCCATGAATAGATGAAAATTTTTACCGAAATACGTCACTAGAAAATTCAGAACTCAGTCTTTTAGAAAAAACGCCATAAAATCTTCATTTGATGTCGGATTTTTGTGATCTACCCATGTATCTTCATGGCCAGAAAATTTTCAAGATTTTGCAGAGAAGATTTTAAGTTTTGAGCACGTTTAGGGGTCGAAATCGACGAAACAATGAACTTCCAGGAGACTTTAAGAAGATTTTCAGCTGTCATGTACTCTAATGTTTTGACCACATATTTTTGATCATATATCCAATTACTATGAAAGTTTTATATGTTGTAGATAACATACATACAAATATAATGGTATATAACTCAATCTTATATTCTTCACCAATTTCTCCCAGCTCGTCGTTTTGTACAGGGTAGTGTAAAATCTTCTCCGACGAGCTTGTTGTAAAACATGTTTTTATGACTTTCACGGTATTTGCTGCTATCTATCATGTAAAATAAAGAACTTAAATATCATTAGTTCACTTGCATGCTAAATTTTATGAATTCCCTCGGTTTCATGCTTGGATGAATCTAATCTCATGTAATCTTCGTATTAGGTACCAAATGCCGAAGTTGAGAATAATGGAACCAATAATGATGATTCGAACAACCCTGTGGTTATTGATAAAGGGAAAACCACCTATGCACTTCAAGGCCATGAGGATGTTGCTACTGAAACCATTAAGGAAACTGAGACTTCAATTGTCGTTGCTTCAGCGATGGAAGGAACCGAACCAAGAGCGGAAGGGAATATCCCAGAAGAAGTTGTTATCGAAATTGCTCCCATAATTGAGAATCGTATAGTGGTGCATGAATATCCAAGTGCAGGAGTTTATTTTGATACTCCATTTGATGCATCAATCCCATACCATGAACTAGTTGGTGGATTCAGCGTTCCTATTGGATATGCCGGCTTGTACGAGAAGATATGGAGGAAATTTGGTCACATCATCGTTACTAGAGATCCCGAGCATGCTTATCTTTAACAATGCAAGTAAGTGTGATCTTGCGTGTTGTAAGTGATATATGCGCTAGGGCCAGAAATACTGTTACTCAAGATGTACTCTTTGATTGGGAGTTCAACTTGGAGAATTCTGAGAGACTTGGCTTCAACGTGAAGTGCCTTCGTAAGAAGATAAATGCTATCAAGGACTCATGTGAACAATAATATACCCTTTCCTAATGATGCTGTGATGGAGAAGGAAGACAAGATTGCTAAGCTGACTGAAGAGCTGAACATGGAGAAGGAAGCCTTACAAGTCTTGAAGGATGCAAAGGAGCGAAAATCTTTCTTTGTTGATTTTCTTTGATTTCCCTTCTATAATCTCTTGAACTTCTGAACTTCCGAGAGATGTGAGGTTTTATTTCTGGTTTTGATTGTTTTTGATAAATAGATGATTGAGGATTTTCTTTAAGTAAACTGAATTTTGATAAATTGCTGGATTTAAATTACTGAATGCAAGTATTGCAAACATTTTGGAGGAATTTAAATACAATGAAAGAAAATCCTAAATGCCAAATTCAGATGTTTTGGGCGTTCGTGCTTTGAACACCTAATACCTCAAATGTTTAAGACCTTAGGCGTCAAATCCCTTAAGCCAATTCTCGTGTATTACGGCCAAACTCTCATCGTTGCCCATGTTGATTAATTTGTAGTATCCAACAACAACAGATTTAGAGATCATAAAAGTCCCTCCCTAATTGGAGTTCTTTGTAGAATGAAAGTTACGCTTAGTTGCTTTGAGAACTAAATCTCCTTCTTGGAACTTGTTAGACTTGATCTTCCGTGCCCTGAATATCTTCTGTTGGTTCAGAACTCCTCGTGCAGTGGAATTCCATGTTGTTGAGGTCTTTCAATTTTGCGGTACATATGGACATTCGTGCAAAGGAGAATATTTGGGATACTGCTTGTTGAATTCAGTCATTATTTCAGCAACGATAGTATTGGTAAATTGTTCAACTCAGAGAGGCTTTTCATCCAACCACTTGGTGAAATATTGTTGAGGTGAGGTTATCCATTCATAGCATTTTGCAATGGCTAACTTGTTGGTGGAGTAAATCCCTCGAACCAAAGCAGCATGTTTGAAAACTGATAATATGGATGCATGAGGAAGAATAGGACTTTCCTGAGCGCGAAACCTCTTGATGAAAGCATTTGCGTTTTCTTCAGGCTTTTGTGTCAGCTCCTTCAAGGTTTTGACTTCCTTCAGATATTCAAATGGTGGAATATCTTCTATTTCTTCTTCCGAATAAGATTTTTCCTCAACGGAGAAATGTGCAATCGAAGTTGAAGGTGTTGAGGTTACCTTTCCAGCATGAATCCACATACGTCCAAGAATCATGTCATATCCTGGATCTTCTCGGATTATGTAAAATTTAGTTTCTGTTCAGGTTGAGTTTACGTTAACCTTGAGAGTAATGTGACCGTAAGCATCGCTGAACTTCCCTTCGTGATCCATGATTGATACTGTAGCATGAATGTCTTCTTGTCGTGTGATACCTGAAGCTCTGAGAGTATTCAGAGGGATAACATTGACAACAATGCCAACATCTATCAGTGCTCGTTTGAACTTGTTTCCTTTGAGATGGAATGTGGTGATAAGTCCCCAGTCGTACATTTCTTTGTCTGTTACTGAAGGCTCACGGAGTATCTCCTTGATCAACAAACGCTTTCCTGACACGATGTGATTCAATGCAGCAAAAATGTCTTTTCTTTGAGCCTTTGATAGGTACACCAATTCACAGGCGTGTTCGATTAAGGATTGAACCGCTTCTTTGACAGGTGGCTCAGAGAGAGTGAAGGTTCTGACCGGGAGAGGGTCTCTGTACTCCTTCAGTCCCCAAGTTAATCTCTCCTGATTCAACTTTTTCTTGGAATATGCGCTTCAAGATTCTGCAGTCCTTTGTGGGATTATTGACGAATCTATGAAAACGACAGTAACGAGGATTTTCCATGTCTTCTTCAGCTGGTTCTTTCTTGACATAGGGTAACTTGACTGCACCGTCTTGAACCCAGACATCTAATAATTCAATCACCTCTTCGACGGGAAAAGGAAAATCGGGTGCTTCTTGACCAGCCCCTGTGTGTTGGGTAGGAGCTTGTGCATCTCGAGTTTGATTATCCTTCCTTTGTGCTTTCGAAGGGTTCCGAGAAGTATGCTTGCACTGCTGCTCGGCTTTTCGTTTTCTCCCTTCTGCAACAACATTTGTAGAAGGTTGGAGGTTGTATTGTTTGTTGATTAAACATCTGCTACCTCGAGTTTCTCGTGGTTCTTCAACCTTTGTAGTCTTAGCTCTCTCCAGTAAAGCAGGTGCAGTAGTTGCTGATCTCTTAGTCACTTCATGAATTTTTGAGAAAGTCTGGAACCTAAGATTTTCCAATAAAGCCCTGTAGACTAGAATCATTCCATTGATGCACAAGTCCACGAGTTGTTATTTTGTGACATTTGGAACATGACAGTCCAGGGCTTGAACTCTGAACCTTTTCACATAATCATTAGGATGTTCATTGCTCTTTTGAAACATCCTTCCAAGATCAGAGAGGATGATTTGCTCTGAAACAAAGAAATATTTCCTGTAGAAAGCGTTAATCATTTATCCCCAACTTGTGATACTCCCTGGTGCAATGTTGTTGTACCAGGTATCTGCTCTGCCTTTCAGAGATTTGAAAATTCCTTCAGACGGACGACATGATTGTTCTCATGTTCACCCAACGCTTCCAAAAACCGAGAAACATGCTCTCAAGCATTGCCTGTTCCATCATAAAGGGTGAATGTTGGAGAAGTATAACCTTTTGGAAGAGGAATCCTTTGTGTAGCAGCAGGGTATGGAGGTTGGTGGCGATGTACAGATGAAGTCTTATCTTTTCTACGGTCCTCCAAGAGGCGCTCAAAGCCTTCACAAGTGATGAAACTGGACTGTTCCTTCGCTGGTGGATTGTCTGCAGCTTTAGGTTTAAGAACTTCTTCATCATCTACTACATGGATTGGAGTGACTTCAGGATCAGCGTCCAAAGATGTTTCTTTAGCTTTTCCCTTCTCCTGAGTTATTTTCTCTGACATCTTGTCTGTAAGAGTCTTGAGATAATTGCACAACTCTTTCTGAGTAGCAGCCATGTCAATCTGATTTTGAAAAGAGTTTCTTGCACCTTCATTAGATCACCTATGGTAGGTGGATTTTCTCTGATTTCTTCAGGAGACCGGCCGAAGAGAGGATTGCTCCCGATGTTGGTTTCAGGAGGAGTGGTACCACCAGTGCCGTTGTTAGGAACCTGAGCAGTTTCTGGAGCACCACCAGTATTACTAGTGCTAGCATTGATTGGGTTAGGATTTGTAACTGAACCTGACATAAGATCAACCATATTTGTTAGAATTGATATTGCAACCGAGAGAATGATCTCCTACTGTGGTCGCCAATCTGTAGATGGGGCAAAACGAGTTGCTAGTTTTTAAGGAATTGAGGAGACGACCGTGCGGAGGAAACTCCTTGAACCAAGCAAACTGTTAAACCTCACACAGATGCACTGCAAAAAAGGAGTGCTTTGAATTCGAGAGATCAATATGTAGGACTCCGGCCTAAACCAAGACAATGGCCGTTCCAGAGTCAATTCGGTTACAAGAGAGGATGGGTCGATCTGTAAGAGGGAAGCTGATAAATGTGTGAGATGAATGGTGATCGAAATTGTGGGTGTGTTGTGTATTCTGCGTGAAGAAATAAGATAAGTTCTGATTGATTGAATTTGCTCTGTTGAGAGTAATTGCTCAGACGTCGAGTTGTTAATATCTTGTTGTTTGTTTGACGAAAGATTGTCTTGTTTTTCAATTATGATTCAGATACTTATTTATATTGCTAGAATTGTAAACACCTTGATCCCATGAAGTGTGACAGTTGATGGAGTCGAAGAGTGGGGAAGTGGAAATCGTGTTAAAACCAGTTGCTCAACGTGCGGAGACTTAGTTGATTTTCCATCCACTACTTTGTTAATTCCTCCAACTGATTGCACGACTTTCTCACATTATCATCGTGTGTATGAACACACGTGCCGTAGACCGCCAGACCAAAACCCTAGTTAATATCTCCTCATGTGACACGATTGATGTCTCGTGATTGTGGAGTCTGCAAGGCAGACGTGCATTTAGTTAGTCAATTGCTGACTTGATAAGACGATGATTCTTCGTATTGCTGAGGTGAACATGATTTGCAAATGTACAAGGAATCATGAGTTGAACCTGTATGTTGAGACAAAGGTATAATTGTCGAATGAATGTTGATAGTTAAGGTGAGAAAATGTTGCTCATTTGATAAGTTGTTGAATATTGGTAGTTGGACCAAATGAAATATTAATTTAAGATACTGACGATTGGGCCGAGTATAATAATTAAAATGTTGATCATGGGATCAACGTAATATTATTAGCGTTTTAATCTGGAATTATGAACCTTGGATTTGAAAACCCTAATTTTGATCAACTGCTGATCAATTGATGATTTATTGAAAACTAACCACGGAATGAAGGAGGGACCAACTACATGGGATGGTGGGTCGACCATGTAGCGCCCAGATGCTCAAATAAGCAAATACCAAAGTCTCTTGAAGACCAGTTGGTGAAAGGATGATTAAATGTTGTTTAATCATTGTTAATATAATGCTCGTCTAAGCATTAGGCAATAAAACCTAATTATGAAGAGATGAGGGACCGACCAAGGGGTCATGAAACCGGCCCTGGTTGGTCACGGGATCGACTGACGATCATTTTATGAAATTCCACGTCGTTTGGAAGAGTTTGAACCTAATATGAACAAATTAGGTCAAATTATGAAAAATATGTGGGACCGGTTCCTTGAAAGCCAAAGAGCCAACCTTAGTTGGTCAAGGTAATATGCTCACATCACCAAAGTGTTCGTGTCTCAGTCCTGAGAATTTTGATATTTTCTGATGCGCGTTTGAGCAACATTTTGAGAAAATATGAAGAATTCAAGGTTTTGCTCAAACTGAGGAAACTTCATAAGATGAAGGAAATAATAATAATAAAACAAAGGAATCATGAAGTGTGGGACCGACCATGGCGAAGGCATGGCCGGCCACCGGCCAATGAGCCTGGTCCCATGCACTTTTCCTAATTTTATATTATTTTCATGATTTTAAGGAAATATCATGAAATCAAGGAGTTTGTTGAAACTAAAGAATTTCCTTGAAGTGAAGGAGTTTTCATGAGATGAAGGAAACAATAATATTAATAATAATAAAATAAGGGGCGTGTGGGACCGACCACAACTAGGGCATGGTCGGCCAGCAAGGGCCCGGTCCCGCGAGTCTTCCTTAATTTTATATCTTTTCCTTAATGTAAAGGAAATATCATGAAATCAAGGTTTTTCATGGGATGAAGGAAATAATAATAAAATAATAAGGAATGCAAGGTGTGGGACCGGCCACAACTAGGGCATGACCGTCCGGCTAGTAGGCTTGGTCCCACGACACCTTTCCTAATTTTTTTATTATTTCTTTGATACGGAGGAAATACCATGAAACTGAGGAGTTTCCTTAAAATGATGGAAATTTTTCAAATGAAGGGATTTTCATGAGATCAAGGAAAATAATAAAAATATAATAAAATATAGGATTGGGCGTGGGATTGGCCACAACATGACCGGCCGTCCAGTGGGTCCAGTCCCCTAGTGCCCTAGCTAATATTTTATTATTTATTATTTTTCTTCCTATTTTGCATAGATTCATCGTTCCTTCGGATTTCGGAATGCTCGTTCGTGCATTCAGGTGCTCGTTAGTGCATTATTGTTGAATACACTTGCACCATTTTGGGCGGGGCTTACTCGATAGCGGCTCAGATGCCCGTACGTTGAATATTTATTACTAACCCATGGAATTCTGCTGGGAAGAACCACAAATTGAAGTAATGAAATATTATGAAGAACGTAGTGTATTTCTGAATGTTCAGTTAATGAATTTAAGGGTTAGAAATAGTTAGTTGATGGCTCTATACTAGCAGGCATGCTTTCTAGAAGCATTAATTATTTGAGAATTGAGTAATATAAGCTTGTTGAAGCGTCATATATCCTTTATGTAGTCAGGGAAAACATTGTTACATCCTGAAGACGTTATTGCTCTATACTAGCAGGCAAGCTGTCTATGAGACGTCCAATCTTTCGATTCTATATAGAAGTAATTACTGAAATTGTTCAATATTTATGAGATATATCATTGCCTCAGCTGAGAGACTACACATTTACATATACTCTGAGAGACAGTATTCTCAGTCAGAGATTCTTGTGGCATGAGCTTTCATGCTTCGGTGAGAGACATGCGCCTCAATACTCATCTGATTGCTGGATCTGGAGCATATATAATTATGGTTTTATGATTTTACCCTTTGTCGAAAATCCACCATCCATAATGCCGATCTACTCAATTAATCAATCCAATTCTATCACAAGGATAAAACTTATTATTAATTGGCTCCTTTTTTTACCGAAACAAGTATTGTGCACACCAAAGATTATGAACCCACAAATCGGAAATCTTCAATATCTTCTTCGTCTTCAAATCTTATTAGATCTTCAATAAACACCTGCACACAATCACTTGAATCTCTTGTGATCAATCACGCACAGAACGGAGTCTGTTAACAATGGATTATCACAAGATCGTCTTTAGAAATAACAACAGTCTAAAGATCCCTGTCGAAACTCTGAACTAGTTTGAGTGAATCTTATATCATAAGAGAAGATCCTCAAGCATAACAAACTAGGTGCAATCAAAGTTCAATCACCGTTAGTCAATCAAATCAATGAAAACAAAAGATAAACCGCAATTATCTAGTTTCCCACCAGCGGTACTCGTAGAGCTTCTCAATCCCAAAGAAGACTTTAAACTGAGCGGCCTTAAGAGATTTCTCCTAATTAGGTTACTCTCCTCTCCGAATAGGCGGCTTCACTAGTAGCAGCACAACAAGAGGTAGTTTGCTGTTATGAAGGATTAGTTTGCTAGAAATGCAAACTTCAATATTTATAGACTAGGACGTTTGGACACCAATGAATTTTCAAAACCGAAAATATTCTCAAGATATTCATTAAAGCACAAATTCGGTTTCCATAATTCCTGGAAATGCTCTGTCCAAAAATAATGATCGAAATCTCTCAGAAAATCTTTAATTAGTAAATGCACATTACTAATTCTTATTTTCATAAAAATGAAATTAATAACCTTAATTAAAAGATTCTTAACTTATTTATGTTTCCATCCTGGGATTCACTTCCCTTAGCTATTAAGGAATAACTTTGAACAATTAAATAATAAACATTTATAACACGTGTTCAAAGTATGTCGACATCCTAACTTTGTAAGTTCTCTTTCATACTTATAACCTTGAAACCGATTTGCCACACTTCCAAACAAGTTTAAAATTGGTTCATCCGACTTTCAAGAACTATGCGATTGATCAAATAACATTCAATCACAAATCATGGGTTTAACGGTTCTACCAAAACAAGTTTCGGTTCTACCTCCATGTGAGTACGCATAGTCACACTAGCTTCCCAAAATTCGGTTGACTAGGTACTAGGATCGGTTCCCCACATATATATGGTATCTAACTTGAATTTGTTGCACATGTCCATAGGATCGGTTCCCCTTTGCCTAAAAACGTGTTGCTCATGTCCATAGGATCGGTTCCCCTTTCTGCTATAAACCTGCTGCACCTCATACAAGGATCGGTTCCCCTTTGTGATGTACTGCACCTCTTACTAGGATCGGTTCCCCTTTTTCCAGATTTGGTCAGACATAAAATCACAAACCGAATCATACCATCTCAGGTGATTACTTAAGATAGGTTTCACTAATAAAAGTCATACCAATACATAAGTTAGGCCTTTCTGAATAGTTTTACCAAGAACACAAACAAGTCATGAGCGATTCTACTAATCACACATATTGGTTGTTCATAATATAGGCAATGAATAACAAAACCAATAAACCTGGCGATTTCCTTTTCGATTCACAAACCATATTCATGAATTTACTTCCTTAGAACACATGTAAACATTGTTCCCTAGGATGAAATCCTCACCTCATACCCATACATAATCACAATAGCATTCAAATGATTACGGCGATGTCTTATCTACAAAGTTTAATGGTTAAGCAATAAACCTCGTATTGTATTCCTTAATACTATGTCTATCTAGTACATAATCAAACAACTCTTAACATGAGTTTTGATTCACTAAAATATGACAACCAAACTTGACATACCAACGCTTGGTGGGTTCAACCGAGCTATGCTCTAACAGGATGCTTTGTCTATCACATACCTGGCATCATCTTGATATCATCACGCCTGATACTACTTACTCACGGGAAAGTATAATACATCCAAGGTCTAATTATCCGCAAAGGACATGCCTAGTGGAGATAGAGCTAAGTAACTATCCTTAAACTAGATGTTTTATATTTATTAGGCATATCAAAATAAATTTTAAATATCTTATTGTTGAGACGCAACAATTCCTCAACACTCACCACTGTGTTGCCAGGCATACTGCCTCAATACATTTTCCTCTTAGTGTTGAGACGCAACAATTCCTTAACACTCACTATTGTGTTGCCAGGCATACTGCCTCAACACATTTTCCTCTTAGTGTTGAGACGTACCAATTCCTCAACACTCACTAATGTGTTGTCAGGCATATTACCACAACACATCCTCACCTTAGTGTTGAGACGAAGCAATTCCCCAACACTCACTAATGTGTTTTCAGGCATCACCGCCTCAACATGTCTTCATCTTAGTGTTGATATGTACAACCTCCTCATCACTCACCGTGTTGTCAGGAATCACTTCCTGAACACATCATAGTACTGACGGTTACACCACCCCAATACTCATCTTTGTATTCAAGGCTCAATTGCCTTAACACTCATCAGTCGAGGCTCCACTACTTAAATACATAATTTTAGTGTTCTCAACATCAACGTGCTAGGAGGGTGATTGCTACTTGCCTCGACGTTTCATTAAACATGTTCTACGAAAGGCCAAGCCGGCCTCTCTCCCTTGGTAACGATTGTTTACTCTTCTCATGAATTTTATTTTCATCTATCATCATCTAGTGCTTACCCCGCAACAATTTCACTGTTACGTGCTAAGGAGGGAACTTAATGTTGATGGTGGTTTTTAGTTCAGGGTTAAAATTGTAAAACCCTGTATTTTGTATACCTGCTTTCTGCAAAGAAGTAGAGCTGCCAAGAAGCTGATGAGTGTCTAAACCTCTCTGCTTACACATGAACTATGTGTTTTAATACCTATGAAATTTATTTAGAATAATACCGGTGCATGTAGCAACAATCCCAAGTATTCTATAAATTTTATTAATCTCCCACCTGCATTATTCACTAAATGCATGGCTTGCTTAGCATTTTCCCTATGCTATGTCTACGGCTGAACTCCTAATATTCGCATGATATGATTCTTTCAAGATAAAGATATCTTAATTCATATGCAAAGCCTCTTCCGTTTAATCTAATAAAATCCTTTGCCTGGTGTTGATGGTGGTTTTTAGCTTAGGGTTAAAATCGTAAAATCTTACATCTGACATGACGTCACTAGGACCACTAGTGCGTTTATTGAATCATTCAACACGCCTACGTAAGAATTACCAGGGTACCTTTTTTTTTACATATATATGTGTCATGTTCCACGGTAGAACCCTTAGTATTGACCGAAATCACCTTCGTACACCAAACCCTAAATTCTTACACAACCGTGCCAATGGCAAACCATTCCAGCCACGTCTCCGCGCCAAAACATGCCAACCATGCCAGTCGTGCCATCGTGCCAATGAAAAGTCGTGCCAGCCACATCTCCGCGCCAAGGCATGTCAACCATGCCAGCCGCACCACCGTGCCAATGGAAAACCATGCCAGCCACGTCTCCGCGCCAAAGCATGCCAACCATGCCAGCCGCACCACCGTGCCAATGGAAAACCATGCCAGCCACGTCTCCGCGCCAAAGCATGCCAACCATGCCAGCCGCGCCACCGTGCCAATGGCAAACCATGCCAACCACTTCACCGCGCCAAGGCATGCCAGCCACACCTCCGCGCCAAGGCATGCCAACCATGCCAGCCGGGCCACCGTGCCAATGGAAAACCATGACAGCCACGATTCAATGCCAAAGCCATGCCGGACCCGCTACATGTCGCTGCCTGCCAAAACGAAGGCGTGCGACAATCAACGGTCACCCTTCCATCTTAGATGCAAATCTTAGTCGTCCAAGGTCACCAACCAACGCATGGTAACCTTTGGCCCAACGCCCACGCCTAAACCGCGCCAAGGCATGCCGACCATGCCACATGTGCCAATGGCATGCTGTGCCAACCACCTTGACGCGCCTAAACCATACCATGCCATCCATCCTCTCATGGATGCCAAAACGAAGGCGTGCGACAATCAACGACCACCCTTTCATCTTAGATGCAAATCTTAACCGTCCAAGGTCACCAACCAACGCATGGTAACCTTTGTCCCAACTCCAAAACCCTAGTTTTGGCCACGCCTAAACCGCACCAAGGCATGACGACCGTGCCACATGTGCCAATGGCATGCCGTGCCAGCCACCTTGCCGCGCCTAAACCATACCATGTCGGCCTTCCCCTCCCGGCTGCCAAAACGAAGGCGTGTTTCAATCAACGACCACCCTTCCATCTTAGATGCAAATCTTAGACGTCCAAGGTCACCAACCAACGCATGGTAACCTTTGGCCCAATTCCAAAACCCTAGTTTTGGCCAAGCCTAAACCGCACCAAGGCATGCCGACCATGCCACATGTGCATTTGGCATGCCATGCCATCCACCTTGCCGCACCTAAACCATACCATCCGGGCCTTCCCCTCACGGCTGCCAAAATGAAGGCGTGCGACAATCAATGTCCACCCTTCCATCTTAGATGCGAATCTTAGCCGTCCAAGGTCACCAACCAACGCATGGTAACCTTTGGCCCATCGCCAAAACCCTAGCTTTGGCCACGCCTAAACTTTGCCAAGGCATGCCGACCATGCCACATGTGCCAATGGCATGCCGTGCCAGCCACCTTGCTGCGCCTAAACCATACCATGTCGGCCTTCCCTTCACAGCTTCCGAAATGAAGTCTTGCAACAATCGACGGCCACATTTCCATCTAAGACGCAGATCTTAGCCATCCAAGGTTACCAGCTAACGCAGGGCAACCTTTTGGCTCGACGGCAAGCCCTAGTTTTGGTCGCGCCCAAACAATGCCAAAACCCTAACTTTTGGCCGCGCCTAAACTAGGCCATATTAAAGCCATGACGGCCATGCTTTCATGCCACTGGCTACCAAACGAAGGGTTGCAATAATCAACGATTACCCTTCCTCTCAAGATGCAAAATCTCGAGCGTCGAAGGTTACCACCGAGCCGGCAAGTCTCCCAAGCTCAACTTGCCAAACAACAACAACATGCTACGTGTTTTCCACGAAAATACACGAGACATCAACACATGTCACAAACTGGGGGATGTTCATTGGGTATTGGTTTGGAGGTTTACAGCATGCGGCGTATATTACACCCGTTACAAGACAGTGTCATAAGGATGAGGCGGTTAGTAAATACAGGGAGTAATGGTAAAACGCTTTTTTTTTTATGGAACATCAATTCCAGGCGTTACCGGTTACCACCTTCTCCCATTTACTCATCCGTTCTCCATTTCTTACGAGACCAGAGTACGTTTCACTTCAACTTGTATAAATAGGTCTTACCTATTTCCACCGAACAATAAGTTCTGGTAAGGAGCATACAACACTCAGAAAACGTTTGCTAGCTTTCCCATATGTTAGCTTCCCACTTTCTGATGCAAGTCACAAAACAACTACTCTTCCAGGATCAACTATTCTGGTCTCAATACTCTCTTCGCTTCCCTCCCCAAAACTAACCCTTCTCCTCCTCTTTGTGACCGAAGCAAGTCTGGAACGGCCATTTCTTGGTTTAAGCCGGATTTGTACATATCGATCTCTTGAATCTAAAGTACTCCCTTGCAGTATATTATTTAGGGTTTAGACTCGTTTCTCACCCACACACCCGAAAATACCGAAATCAGCAGAAACCTTTTTCACCCTCAAACAATTTGCGACCATAGTGGGAGATTGATCTTTCGGTTACAATGTCAACTTTCAATCCTCGATCTCATATTTCGACCCAGACGTCAGGACGGTATAATCCAAACGAACTGCCCAGGGATCGACGGCTCAGTTACCAGACGGCCCGGTTACCAGTCATGACATGACAAGGGATGACTGCGGACTTTCCACAGTCACGGTGGTGCTTCCCACAAAACTCGGTCTTACACCCGGGAGATTCTTTTTCATCAGGAGATCCGAAAAACCGAGTAAGTCTTGCTAGAAAAAATACATGGTCTACTACTTCAAATCTTCACATGGGAGATAAAAAACCAATAATCATATTTTTTTTCCGTGTTTCATGTTTTCTACTATCGCACAACATTCACAATTCCATGACTTCCCTGGGGTACTCATGCCACTTATATTCATAACCAAAAACATCAATATTCTAAAACAGTTCATTCCAAATAATAATCCAAAACCCTCAGAGGTAATACTTGTCTATCAACCCAAAAATCCAGAAAATCAAAACCATAAACCAAGCGCTTTGTTTTCCTTTCAAAAAAAAAAAAACTGTCACCTACCCGTACGTGCCTACTTTTCATAATAATGATTACCCGTCACTATTCATGAGGTAGCCGACGTTACTACGGTGATATTCGAAGAGGAATTGTTTATGACGAAGTGTTTTTACAAGTTTATGAAAGGCATACCCACGGCTATGGTTTACACCAGTTCAGAAGAACAATATTTCTACAGATTTATGGAAGGCATACCTATGGCTAGGGTT